>NC_056598.1:21069338-21749338 GCF_018340385.1 Cyprinus carpio | reverse complement strand
GAACTGCCTGACTCTGAGCAGCACAGCATGTGTGCATTTGTACTAATCTGCTCACTGTGTGAGTGTGCGTTGTGCATTGTCGATTGTAAATGAACGCCAGTGAAGATTTCAGAGTAATGGTTCCTCTCTCTGCAGACGCTTGTTCTAGGAATCCTGATGCGCTCCATAGGGAATAAGAACACTATCTTGTTAGGCCTCGGCTTTCAGATCCTACAGCTGGCCTGGTACGGCTTTGGCTCCCAGCCCTGGTGAGTTGATCATCTAGAAACCCACTAGAGGGCAGCACTCTTCATTAGACACGACACATTTCAGTTTGTAATCAGATTTGTACTTGAAATCAGAACTTATTGTGATATTTTATAAGCTTTATTTAAAGCACTTGAACTAGATGTTTTAGAGCTTAGATATTTTCCTAGAACATAATTTTGGAAAAATGGAAATACCAGAAAAGATGTTGACTTACTTATCCTGCCATTACAAGCATTATTTACATTTAGCAGACAGTTTCATCCAAAGTGACTTACATTGCATTCAGGGTACACATTTATTTTTTTTAGCAGTTCATGCTTTCCCTGGGAATCGAACAAGTGACCTTGGCATTGCTAGCACCGTGCTTTACTCTTTGAACTATAGGAAAGCTATCAGCAAGTTATCTATCTGTGTCTCTTGGCTGGAACTCAAATAGACAAGTAAACATGACCTCAACAGTGTGTGTTTTGGATCAGTGTGTATTCCTGAAACCAGTTACACATGCACGTAAACTTAAACGGATTGAGAGTCTGTGTTGTATGTGTGTGTGTGAGATTCTGATGGTTGATTTGTCTCTTAAGGATGATGTGGGCTGCTGGAGCCGTTGCTGCCATGTCCAGCATCACCTTCCCAGCAATCAGTGCCATAGTGTCCCGCAACGCAGACCCCGACCAACAAGGTGAGACGCGTGCAGCTACAAAGTGTCCAATCTTAAAATATTTACACACAAAATCCTCTGGCTGACACGTTTAGTTAAGCTTAGCCACAGAACGATTATGATAAGCCACTGTTTATTGTTATTACATCATTCCGTGGACAAAAACAAAGCTTTGTTAGTTTCATGTCTCTTGTGTAACTATGCAATCTCAAGTAATAAAATCATTTAAACTTTGTGTGTTTATGTATTTAGTAGCCATGTAATAAACAGGATAATATACAGTCAGCCAGTGCAGAATAAACTAGTTCAGTTTACCCAGTAATGACTGTCTGATCTTATGCAGTTGGTTGAATTATTATTGATGTATCGAATTGTGGTCAATTCTAATAAGCTGATTAATAGTTTTAATGTTTTGCTGATAGTAAAATACATTATATTTAATTTTTCCATATAATTTTATATTTATTCTATTTTATTACATTTTATTTTGTGTAAATGTAGGATAATACACTAACAACTAAAATGATTTTAAGTATACTACAGTTTAAAAATTTTGGTGTTGTACAAATTATTTATAAATTTTTTGATGTTTTTGAAAGAATACTCTTATTCTTACAAGGCAGCATTTATTATTATCAAAAATACAGTATAACAGTAATATTTAGAAATTATTATAATTCAAAACAACTGTTTACTATTTTAATATAGAATTGGAGCCATTACTGCAGTGCTCAGTGTTAAATGATTCTACAGAAATCATTCTAATATGCTGTTTCGGTGCTCAAGAAACATTGTTGAGAACAGTTGTGCTACTTAATATTTAGGTGGATTAATTCAGTTTTTTTTTAATTTTGTAATGGTGTATTTCCTGTTAATTATGATGATTTTAATATGTCCTTGCTGAATAAAAATATACATTTCTTTCAAAACAAATTGCGCTAAATTTTGAATGTTAGTGTATTGTTGCATTATAATAATGTATATTTAAGTAGCCTTTTTACTTTTTTTGTTTTTTGTTTTTATTTTTTTTTAAAGAAGTGGTTGGAAAAATGCACTGTCATTCAGTTTGTCCTGTTTCTGCATCAGGTGTGGTGCAGGGGATGATCACGGGAATCCGAGGTCTGTGTAACGGTCTGGGTCCAGCACTCTACGGCTTCGTCTTCTACCTGTTCCACGTGGAGCTCAGTGAAATGGACCCCGCAGAGAGCCCAGAGAAGGGTGCCAAACCCAACATGGCCAACCCTACAGATGAGGTGAGTGATTAAAAACATGAAGAAATCTCTGTATTACAAAACATGCACCTATCCACGAATCTCTCTATCTCCGTGTCTCTTTAGAGTGCCATCATCCCCGGCCCTCCCTTCCTGTTCGGAGCGTGCTCAGTGTTGCTGTCCCTGCTGGTTGCCCTCTTCATCCCAGAGCACAATGCCCCCAACCTGCGGCCGGGCAGCTACAAGAAGCACAACAATGGCGCACAGAGCCACTTACACAGTTCACAGGGTGGACCCTGCGAGGGCAAGGAGCCTCTACTGGAGGACAGCAGTGTATAGCCCCACTGACGAGGGGGATGGGCATCGTACCCCAAACCCCCTCACAATCACCACCCCAACCTCCCCAAACGCACACGTGCAGTGCACCTTTTACACAAGATGGCATCACCGTTCTCTACTGGTGTGGGAACTGGTGCAGATATTGCAAGTGCGTAACTGGGCCAACCGGGAGCTGACCTTGGCCTTGAGGAACAGGAAGTGGAGCTAAAGACATTTTGCCTTGCACAAGTGAGGGAAATGCGAGCAGACGCGGTTGTGTGCCGATACAGACTTGGTGACGGTTTTTCCTCATTTTTACTGTTACTTAATTTTTTGTGGGTTTTTTTTTTCTCTCTTTCAGAATTTCAACATATTAATTATATAAATGTTCCTTGTCCAAAGACCTGGTAACTGTAACAATAGGGAACGTGTCTGTTGTGATGTTACAGGCTAACTTTTGATGTGCTGCTTTCTACTGGTTCTTCTTGGTTTTGTACTATAGATACAACAGATTAAGCATCTTCTCTTTGAATCCTAGAGGAAACGCAACCAAGAGAGAAGTAAGAAAGAAGGTCATCAGCGTCATTTTACGCAGTAATCGCTGTAGTATCATGCCCCTTCAGCCTACAGTTTCTGTTCTTGTACATCAGGTGAAATGTTTTGTACTTCCTCTCCTTTTCTATCATGAGAGGTATGTCAAAATTCATGCAGGGGAAGTAAAAGATGCCTTCAAGTGACTTTCTATTGCATTAACCAAACCCAGATGAAGACTTCGATCTGAGAAGGGTCAATCGTATCGTCTGCCTCGCTGCCAGAGCTCCCTGTGAATGTCAGCACTGCCATGTTACAACAGGCTAGCAGGGTTACAAGCTTACTGACCGCATACCTAGTTTTCATATTACTGCAAGCACTGATGTGGGTGGATTAGCTTACATGTTATTGGATGAGCGTCACTAGATCCAGTCAATTAATATCACACATGCTGCTACTGTAGGATGTACAAGGTTACAAAGTTCTGTGGTATTATACTAGACTCTAAACGTGGTATTTCTATTAGAGCTGAGCTTTCTGGGCACGTCGTCGTAATTTTAGACCCCAAATTTTGTGGCCGATTTCTATTTGCGGTGCATTTATTTTTTTTTCTTTCTGGTGAGACAAACTTTGAATACTTTTATCAGATCTCAACATAAATGTTTGCTTTTTCCAGAGAAAACCTCAAGTGCATTCAGATCACTTTTTTTTTTACCGATGTCTAGGTTTTGTTTATTTGGTTTTAGGTGCCATACCTGACTTTATTTCTGTCTTTGTGTGTTTTTATTGACATTCTGGTATTTGTATGGTTTTCATTTACTATTTTCAAGACAAATCAACAAGATGATCCACAGGCTTAGTCATTGCAACTTCTTTTAGCTAACATTTTGGACCATTTATGTTCTCTTACAGCATTGAAAACCATGTAAATGTTATTTCAAATGGACTGAATTTTGCATTGATCTGTATGACCAAACTTCATATATCTTAGCAAGGAACAGAGAAGATTGTTATCATCCTGTTTTGTACCTGCATAATTATTTCATCCACTAGCCACTTACTTGCAAAGGAATCTGGTGTTTGCCTCAGAAAAAAACAATTAATTTGTGCCTAAAATGTGCTCTAAAAGAATAGAAACATATGTGAATGGTGAACCGGCTGTAAATATTAGGAACTAATGATAAACTATTTATTAAAAGTTTATTGATATTGAAGTCTTTGTGTTTTCTTCCAAAAAATTTGGTATAATAATGGTTTATTGTGGATTTTTTTTTGTTGTTGTTTTTTTGTATATATCAGTTAAAATTAAAAGATTATTCTTAAGTCTCTCTCAACACAAGCGATGTTCAGGGTTTAACAAAATGTGGCCATCATTTAAAGCAGGCAATGAGAAATATTGTCTAGGCTCTTTGTATTCAGACTACTATATTTGATATCTGGGGACTGTAGCCAAGTGTGACGTGTGCTGCGTTAGGGTAATCATAGTCTTCCTGAGATCTACCTGCTGCTTTTGATCACTCGAATTTCCAAATAAATATCTGTACTGCTTTGTAAAAGACGATGCAATGTTAATCCACCAGAGGGCAGCAGTGGACAGCTTTATAACCAACCTGTATAACTGGTCGTGAAGCAGCTGAAGACATTTGGCGACTGGAGACTGCTGTATATGCCATAGTTTTAGACTATAAAGTTAGCAGTTGATGTAATTTTGCCACCAAAGCAGCATGTGCCAGAAATGCGTCTAACAAGACTGTGGAATCACACGAGAAGTGAGAAACACACAATTTGAAGAGCTGAGTCAGAGTTTCACAACATAATACCAGTGCTATACCACATGTAATAATATAAAAGTGCGCTTCTTGCACTTAATTCGCACTTATTTTTAATCTAAGTAGGCTACTGATAAGATTTGCACATATGCTCAATACAAAAACAAATGTCAAATTAACTGGTTTATACAAATCAAAAATCTAATGTAGCCTAATTTGATTTGAATCTGACTAGATTGCACCAACAGAATTTTTAAGAGGCAGGTTAGGTAAAAAAAAAAAATGGCTGCCCATCAGGGTTATTATAGTTAACTAAAACTAAAAACAATATTTTTGTTAACTCTTAAGAATATATTACATTGTAAAATAACCAAAAAAAAAAAAATATATATATATATATAATATGTGACCCTGCAAAACCAGTCTTAAGGGCCACATTCTTGAAATTGAGATTTATACATCACATGAAAGCTGAATAAATATGCGTTTTATTGTTGTATGGTTATGATGTATTGGTTGTTAGGATAGGACCATTTTTGGCCAAGATACAACTATTTGAAAATCTGGAATCTAAGGTTGCAAAAAAAATCCAAATACTGAGAAAATTGCCTTAAAAGTTGTCCAAATGAAGTTCTTAGCAATGCATGTTACTAATCAAAAAAGTTTTGATAGATTCACGGTAGGACATTTACTAAATATCTTCATGGAACATGATCTTTACCTAATATCCTTATGATTTTTGGCATAAAAGAAAAATCGTTCATTTTGACACATACAATGTGTTTTTGGCTATTGCTACAAATATACCTGTGCTACTTATGGCTGGTTTTGTGGTCCAGGGTCATATTTAATATAATATCTCAATGATACTAAAACTGCTGCCCTGCATTAAGTCTTTTAAATTGATCTGCAAGATTCTTTAAAATGCACTGTTTCTGCAACTATTGCCTCTGCAACTTGTTTCACACATGCAGACGATACAGTGGCTCAGGACTGTTTTTCAAAGCAGCCTCAGCACATGTAATCCTATTAGACCTATTAGAGTGCTGTAGGGTCAGTGCAACAGGGACGGGATCAGAAACAGGATACATTCTGTTTTCAGAAGGACACTACTGTCAGCTGGAGTGGCTCCAAAGGGGAAACGTAGGAAGAGTAGAGACGGAGGACTGATAAAAACTCAATCAGCATCAGCGCCAGCATATTTACATTAGATAGCAATGCATGGAGGAACCTTTGGGGTGAATCTCTGCTGAAATTCATTCCTGACAGGCGTCCAGTGTGGGAGCCTGCATGGCTCCTGTTCTGTTTCCTTTCCCATTCTATAAGCAGATATGTATAGATTTCTGCTTTTTCCCTTCACTAACTAAGGGCAGAGGTTGATCATTAACCCTCAGCGGCTAAACAAAAGAAGTCAGAGCTCATGGGATATTTGGGTTGTGAGTGCCAGCATGATGTGTTAGAGTACGTGCAAGTGGATTGAACTGCATTGAGTGAGTTCATTTGATCAGTTAGTGCTGAATACACAAAGGAATGATTCAGTTAGTCTGAACGACTACATCTCTGGAACAGCAACATTTTTACATAGGTGATGAATGCTGGTGATATTTTTGTGTTGGTCTTTTTATTACCCTATAGCTGGCCTCATTTCCTCCTGAGGTAATGTGGAAGTTGCACAATAACTGTTTCAAGCTATATCTGTAATTGAATACTGAAAGGCCTAGAGTTAACATATCAACACAGTTACTCAGCACTGAGCACTTCCTGAAGATAACAGCAATGAATTTAGTTTTGAAAGGTTATTCAAAAGTAAAGGGCATATTATCTGAACTTAATTTAAGCGAAATGTTCCATACATCATGAAATCGACCGACAAATCGTCAAGATCAAGAAATTATTCAGCACATTGTCTTAAAGGCATAAATGTAGATATGTAGAGGTAGAGGTAAATAAACACATACATTTTAAAATTAATTATTAAGTGGATTTTCAGCAAACTGTCAACATTACAGCAACATGAAAAAAGAAAGAAAAAAAAAAGAAAAATAGTATTACAATTTAAAATATCTTCTATAATATAAAATATTTTAAAATGTAATTTATTGTTCAGTGTTTCATGATCCTTCAGAAATAATTTTAATATGCTGATTTGTTGCTCAGGAAACAGTTCTCATTATTTTCTCATGATTAAAATGATTGATGGTGTTTAATATTATTTCCTCAGGATCTGTTGGTTAATAGAAAAGATAAGACCAACATATATTTGAAGTAGAAATATTTTGCAACATTTTAAAGGGGTTTACTTTTTGTCAAGTTACTGCGTCTTTGATTAACAAAATTATTAAAATGTTTATCAATAATAAATAAAAAATCTGGTAACCAAAATCTCTGCTAAAAAAATACTTAATGCAAATGGACTTTTGACTTACCTGTGACTACTTTACAATGTGAAAATCATCAGGTCTTCCTACAACTAAATACAATTCCTGCTAAAGTGAAGTCTGTATTAAGAGGCCCCACAAAAGTCAATGCAAACCCCATCTTTAATACTTTACTCTTTCATATTTATCCCACTGTTGTTTGTATATTGTCGATTAAGCTCTTAACTGAGCCTGTTGTGAGCAGTTATATCACTGCAGTAATGTCATGCATTAAGTGAGAGATCTGAGAGGCTTAGTTTCCCCGGGGAGGCTCGGATCTGATGTTCCCAACAACATATCTGTAAGTAAGAAAGAATATAAAAATCACTCACATGTAATTTTGATAATACTCCATGTTCTCCTTTTAGTAAAAAACAGCATGAAAAGGCAGCAAATTTAATAAAGCAATTAATAGGACATCCGTTCTTACGATGCATGGCCAGAGAAATAACATCCTGTCCTATTTTGTTTTTATTTTTAGCCCATGTCTAAAAGTGCCATGTTTTCGAGTTTTTTTCCCTGACCTTTCCAGCACATTTCCACCATCATTTACCCAATCCACCAATCCCAGGAAGGAACACAATACACAATCCTGAAATATAAAAGCATGTTGTCATGGTGACACCAAATATTGTAAAGAAGTGATTAGTGCGCTTTAGCAATTTACTCTCATGATTTCCTGCTTCTCATTCATGCTTATTTGCTCCTAATATAAATGTTTGTAAAATGGAGAGAGTAATTGGAGAGGAAATTAAGGTATTAAATCAGATCAGACCACTCTGATGGCAAATAGCACAATGACCTAGATGTCTACTAGTCCTTGTTGTTGGACGTTTAACCATCTATGAGCATCACCTCCATATTTTTTCTGACCAAAATGAACAAAATGCCCCCCAAATTCCAGATTAGGGGCCAAAAAATGCCTCTTCACAATCTGTTACTGCTGTTAAATAAATAAATAAATAAATAAATGTGTATCTGATTTACATTACGTTTGCCCACGTTGCATTTAAATTTCTTTCTACGCGCCTTCATAACCAATCACGTACGTTTTTGCTGAGTTTATGAATGCAGTGTCCAATCAGAGGCGTTTGGATTCGTCACCGCAGCTGGAGAACCCATGAGTCCCAATGCGCATACTATGCACCGTATCTGCCCTAAAAAGTATTGAAAATTACTAATATCACCTAGAATTTAGGATGGACAGTAGTAAGCACATTAGGACGCAGGCAACGAGAGTTGTTCCGGTACGCGCGCTCACTGACTGAATTGTGAAATCTGCATTTGCGAATTCTCTCATCTTCATAAACAATAACGACCTGCAGAAAAGACGCAAGTAAGATAGTTATTTTGCAGCTTAGACAGCTTCAGTGATTATAAGGGGAGTTTTTGCTAAATGCATTACTCAAATTATCATACTGAAGCCCTGAACACTTAAGTGCTGTTGGCCCACTTTCTTTATAATAACCGTTTTCTTTTTCATGCTGGAATAATCAATGAGAAATCGGTTTTCTAATCCATAAATAATAATAATAATAATATTTTTTTAAACTATTAGGCGGTTTTGTCTGTAGCCAGAATATGACTTTCTTTATTTCCTCCATTAAAAATAAATATTAATCGCCATTCATTATCATTATTACAATATCAAGAGCAGTAATCAACAATAATGATTTGTCATGATTTTGCAGCTTCACCCTCTAATACACCTTTGCAGTGTAAAGATGGCTTTTTGTTGATGCTGAGAATGATTGGTAACACTCTACAGCATTGTTGTTGATTCAAAAAACGAGTTCAATCCAATAATTTGACATAAAAAAACCAGATACATTTAGTAAGGTAATTAGAAAATTGCCTTAAAGGTAAGAAATATTGCCTCTTACTGAAAAAGTTAATTTCTGCCCCTGCTCTGGTGCATTTTTTTTAAATATAACTACAGAATGTATTAGTGTTCTTCAAGTAGTCTGAGATTATGAATATCATGTTATGAGTGGTCAGCAAACTGTTGATGATCCCATTTAAGAAGTTTCACTATGTGGTGTAATCACTATTACATCAGATTATACATCCACATATATATATATATATATCATGAGGGTTACCATCATTGGCTTACAGGCTGAATCATCATCCTGTCCTTGCCAACTGTCCATCTAATAATTGTGTGTGTGTGTGTGTGTGTGTGTGTATATAAATAAATAATATATATATATATATATATATATAAATATATCCTTTTCCGATTCTTCTCTTCTATCTGTTTGCATCCTGTTCTGTCAAATGAAGGCAAAAAATAAATGAATAACAATATTAACTAAACAATTTCAGTGTTGTTAGCAACCTGTTCATTCTTACAGATTCCCTTTTCATCTGTATGTTTGCAGATGAATCATTCGGATTCAGTCCATTATGAAATTCAGTCCATTATGTTTCACTCCATAACTAATTTCAAAAAGCTTTTATGTATTTTATATTGCAAAGGCGTCCATTTTTTTTTTCACGTCCAGGGTGAGTTTCACTCTTATGTTTCACTCCATAACTAATTTCAAAAAGCTTTTATGTATTTTATATTGCAAAGGCGTTGCTGTTTTTTTCACGTCCAGTGGTGACGAAGACGGTTGTTTTCTCTCGGTGTACCTGACATTTGGAAGGGTTTAACGTGGTGTTCCCACACATAATAGTGGCGGTTCTTAGAACAGAGGATGTAAACAGGTTGTAGGGTAAGAGGGATTGGGGATGTTATTGTGCCTCTTCCTCTCTCTCATGTTCATCAGGAAGGGAAGACATCAGTCAGACTACACATTGTGTGATTTGTTTTAAGACACGGCCTGTGGCTGTGTACACACAAGCCACCCTTGTATACCAGCTCACAATTAAATTGGCGAAATCGCAGATTTAAATGTGTTATGAATTTACATGGCCTCAGGGTAATACTAAAATCATGTTAAAATGTATATTGTTTACATCTTATGGCTTAATTTTTGAGTATTTTAACATTTACAGATCAGTCCGATTATAAGTATCTCACTTTAACCCACATTTCTGCATTTTTAAAAGAGACAAGTCGAAATCAATTTTGTTGTAATCAACATTGTGCCTTTCGGTTTCTACTGAGTCCAGAATATTCCTAAACATATATGTAGTTGGACAACTTATCTGAGCTGTAAGGAATGTGTGGCAGCAAAAACATATTTATCACCTTGTACAACACAGTCCTGTTTCTTACCAACACAGTTCTCACTGATGGCCAGGATGTGTATGTTTATTGACATAGTCTACACTGTTTTTCTATGATGATCTCTGTCCATCAGAGGCTCATAAGTTCAACAGAACAACACATTAACCTATATTTAATTTTTTTTCTCTCAAAGACTTTCCTTGGTCTTAGAAAACATAGTTAAACTAGTTGTGCTACTTCCTCAAGTTTCAAATACAGATTTAAAACCAAGTTCTAAAACAAACTAGTAATTTTCTGAACAAACCCTTTTAACCTTATACCTAAAGAAACCTAGAAGGTACTTTGGATCAAACCGAGTCTTTGGCATATACAACATTAGCTATTACTCACATGTTTTGTTCTTACTGCATCTATTTGGCAAAATCCTGCATTACTAATACATTACAATATGAATATTCTTATGGTATGCATAAATACAGCTGTTGCCAACACATTATTACAGATACTAATGCTGGACAGTGTTAGACTGGGAGTGCAAGTCAGATTTTAGACTACACTGTCTAAAGATTATTTCCATTATCACAGGATAAACCCTGACAGTAAAGCATAATGACTGGCTAGCTGTACATTATCTCGTTTTTAACATGAGTGCTTACCTAATACATAAGTAAAATGACATGAAATATTGATTTGAGCTGAAATCATTTTATTATGAGATTAAAGAGACCACAGGGCATACAGGATCACTGAATTGATTAAGTTGAGTACTCTTAATACTTAACATTTAATTACAGTTTATAGTCTGTAGATTTAGTGTAAATTGAAAGTAGCTAAAAAAATTTATAATAATATAACAACAAAAAAAATTTAAACAAATGCCTCGTTTTTTTTTTTTTTTTTTTTTTTTTTTTAAATAAAAAAACAATGTTATGGGGCATGTTTTTGGAGTAATTAAAAGCAGAAATGTGAAGTTTATCTTTTCATAAAAGCACTTACATTTACTCTTCTGTTAAAACTTGCATATGTAAAGTTTTTCTCGTCATTTTTACTGGAATTTTATGGTTTATGGCTTTATGTTATAATGACAGTGAGACTGTAAAATGTATAACTTCACACAGAAAAGGTTAGTAAGCGATTTTTTCACACTACTGTTAACATGCATATTGTTTGTCTTGTGGCTATACGTTTGAAACTGGGTATTTAAAAAGTTTACAGATCTGCCCCATTCACTGTAACGCAGATTTACAGTGTTTTACCATGGTATATTTACCAGGACAAGATCCACAACGAGGAACAAGAGTAAATAAGTGTTGTTTTTTTACGCTCTGGAGTCCACATCATTCAATCCCAATGCATTGCCTAGAAGCCAGTGTTTTAGATTATGCAAAGTGCACGCAAATGTTTAGAGCGCGCATGCTGTCTAGGTCCACGGTTCCAGTCCATATTTCCCCTGTGCTCGAGCTGCCTCTCTGGCAGGTCTTCTTTACTGGCGCAAAGACAGGAAAGGGGATCCTTGGAGAGAGGGGATATGTCAATGCACTAGCTACAACCAGCGTGTGGACAAAAAAAAAAAAAAATAATAATTCTTGCTATTTTATTCTCCTCTTTTTCTCCGCGAGAGAGTTAAAGACGAGTAAGTGAGCTTTGCGGAATCAGCTTCACTTCGTTGTATTGATCTGTGAAGCAAGGCAACTGCGACGCAGAAAGACTGCATGTGGGGCATTTGTGCTGGAAGTCTCGAGGAAATCTCAGGAACTGCGGTGTTTTCAGCAGACGCCTCCAGAACTGATACGATTCACTAAACTGCCAGCTTACAGGCTCGTCGTGAGGAATAGTACGGAGAAACTACCGCGTGTGACCCGTAAACGCGCTACGGCGAAAGCTCGCAGTCAGCAGGAACCTGACTATTGGGAAAAAAGTACACACTGAAATCTGCCCGATACGAAACCCTGGAAATCTAAGACGATTTGCAGCAGCACTGTCTGCAACTTATAAGTCTGTAGACAGTTTATTAGAACTATACGATCTTTTCATGTGAAAAAGAAATCGAAACGGCAACAAAAAGACGCTCATTTGATTATCTCGGCCTGCGCTCGTGTGCGCAGCCATTCCTCCCCGTGCTCCGCCAGTTTTTCCTTTTTTTCTCGCCAGGCTTGTAGCAATCTGCGCAAGGGCTGGACAGATATATGCAATCGATCGGAAATGATTCGTCGGCTCTTTGTAAGTGATGCAGCCCGCGTGCCTTATAGGTGTGTATTGTTTTACAGTGAATGAAAGTCGCAGCACGCACTGCCGTTAGCTTAGCGCTCGAGCGCCAGCATCAGTGCGCGCGACAGCAGAGCGGATTGAACACGTTGAATTTTCCTCTCCGCCCATTTTCTTTCTGAGGGGGGTGACGGAGGGTTTTTTCTGTTCTTTTTCATTTTTATCTTCCAAAACAACACTGGACTATTAAAACAGATCGTTACCCACACCAAGACGTACTCGGAGGGGATTTTTGGACAGATTTTCGGTTTCCCCGGGGTCAAAATGCGGCTGCGGACTTTGATTGTTTTGGTTGCGTCTGTCTACACTGTTTGCAACTGTCAACAAACAAATGGAGAAAGTAAGTGTAACTTAACCGCTTTGTTTTGTCTTTCACACAGATGCGGATTTAATACTATGGGAGTCTTGTCTGTTTAAATGTTAATCTACAAACGTTACCGAGCGCTCTGAACGGGAATAGGGGGTCGTAGCTCTTGACCACTGTGACACATTTGGTAAAGCAGAGTCAGACAGAAGGACATTGCAGGGCAAGGGGCGAATAAATCAAATATCAGGTCATTTTGATTTAGACAAACCGTTTCAAACTGGCTTTAATGGTACGATCGATTATCCGGAGTGTGCGTCTTGGCCCTGAAGCCAGATTATCGATCGTTTGAGGACAGCATTGATCTATTTGTAGCTCGAGCTGCTAGTAAGGCTCCGAAATGGTTTTCAAGTTCAGCCAGGCCCCTGTTTCATGCAGCCATTTGCAGCGTTGACAGATTTGCAAGAGGATTTCAAATCCTAATCAGATCAGTCGAGACCTATAGGGCTGTGTTTTTATTTATTTTTCAAAGAAGTCATGAAACCTGACTGGAGGTCTGTGATCTGATCTTTATGAGTTTGGAAAGTGCGTTACTATAGTACTAGAGCTCGCAGATGTCCTTTTCAAATTGAGCTCTCTGCACAATAAAACTATTGTAGATTGATATCACCGGGCCACAAATTTTATTAGCAAACTACTAACTAAATGTTAAGTTTAATGCTGAATATTAGATTGCTATAGTTTATCTGTATGCTTGATTATACAGAATATATTATAATGTGTAGTGACTTATGTAAATGCTTAATATATTTGGTATTTTGTAGTAATATTTTATATAAAACACCTCAGAATAGAAAGAATTACTAAACGCATATATGCTAGTAATTGGTTTTAATTAGGCAGTAGTCATTTAAATGATTGTGTAATTGGGTACCACTTGTTGTTTTTTAGTGCTTTTGGAAGACTTCCTGCAACAGCTAAATAAATATAAGTATGCTTTTGACACACTTGGCTGTGTTCAGCTCCAAACAAAACATTGGCTTATCTTCAGTTCGCTCTACAAATGAGTTTTAACATGTTTTTTTGGAAAGTTAAAAATACAGTAGTATTTTTAACATTAAGGGGTTTTTTTTGGGGGGGAGAAAATCAAATGAAATGCTCCAAGTTGCACGCTATCATTAGGAGAAATTCAGATCATTTCGGGCCTTATTTGTTGATTTGTGAGCTGTGTTAAACCCCAAGCACATTTTTTCTTATCTTGTTACTCTGCAGATTTCTAAATATAGCATTGGTTTGGATGAAATTTATGCATTCAATGTTCTGCCAGTTTCCATTTTGAGACTCTCTTCCATGTGTCTCACGGTTAAGCTACTGTGTATCAGAACAGTATGTTTAAAAACTCTGTTAGGTTTTAGGTTAAGACCTACATATGTTTGAAAAACTAATAACAAGCACTGCATGGAAAGTTACAAGTCTCTGTCTGTAATAATCTGATGTGGCTTTAATCAGCCTTTTAATTCGTGTTACACTCTAGGCCTCTTTCAGAAAAAATACTCATTATTTGTACTGAATTTAATTCCTGTTTGTTATTTAAAAAGTTGCTTGGCAAAATTTTCTTTATCAGCAATTAAAATCTGTAAGGTATGTGTGGCTTGTTTCCAGGTAATACGAAAAGAACATATTTGGAGTGTGTTGCATCTTTGTGTCTTGTCACAGCATAGATTTCAGCAGTAGACAAGTCAACACCTGGGGGTGTATTTATGGCACCTTTTTATTAAAACTGAAAATAAAAGATTGAGTAATATCGTGAAACCAGTTTGTGCGAGATTTTAAGAGCAGATTGAACATAAACAGGTTGTGTAATTGCTAAGTTGGCCCCCTTTTTGTTCCTCTTAGGCTTGTAGTGAACCACTGTAGGGAAGAGTGGAACTATTTTAGGGCCTCAATTCAGCCTCGTCAAGACTGGAAATCTGCATTTATTAATTCAAGGTTCAACTTCTATCTTACACTGATACTGCTATATTGTACTTTTTGTTTTTTGATTGAATACTTTTTCCCTATTATGAATTATAATCCCAGTGTAACAATTTGGAGTGAAATTTTTTTTTTAGTGTTTTGTTTGTCACCCTTTTGCTGCAGTGTCAGCACTGCACAAACTGTGTGAAATCGCTAAGTTAAACCTGATGATCATGTTTTTAAGCATGATCTGAGAATGATCCAAACAGCATCTTGTTCTTAAATGGAAACGAAGACATCTGACCTTTTATACAGCGGTGTTCACTTGCTCTATATCACAAATTTCCTTCTTTGATTCCTGACTTAGAAATAATGCAGAATCTTTCTAAGTTTCTTTAATTCAGATTATGTCTCTCTGACTGTATATTATTATTATTATTATTATTATTATTATTAATAATAAACTATCCTTATTGGTTTACACATTTAGCTTTTTTCGTGTTTAATTGCTCTCTTGCGCTTGAAGTGCTTAATTAAAAATGTAGTGTATAAATTTAATCTAAATTGTCCAATGCCGTCTGTATGTCTAGTTTTACTATCTATCTAAGTTTTTATTAGTACAGCTGTCACTCTTAACAGTCTTCTATCAGTTGTGTGTCTTTACAGACACGGACAGCACATGACAACATAATTTATACCTCTGCAGAGTAGAATCCGAAACCGTTTGACTGAATCACCTACTTGCTTACATTGCTAATATCCAAAAACAAGTCATATATAATTTCGTAATTGCTATGTTCAACCTTGTCAAGTCTTTGCTGACATGGCATGACCATTGAAGCTGTGAGAAATCATTTTGAATGTATTTGCCACACCCTTTGTTCACGTTACTCCATGCTTTCTCAGATCTTGCGGCTCATTGTGCTTCCTGATTGTACACATTGTCAGTTTTTATTACGATCCCCTTTTGATTACCTCATTCAAACCAACGATTAAAAGCTTCCCCTTAAGAGCCTGTTATTTGTTCTGTTTTAAAGTTCGACAGAGCTCTTCAGGTGGTTTTATTGTCTCGCAAGAGGTTACTAATAATTCAAATACTGCTGTATCATTGTGAGTGGCTTACAGGATATTTGTTAACAATAATTCTGATTGTGTCACGTTCATTTAATTTTCTGTATATTTATTTCATTGTTTGCATTCAGTGCTTATATTCATTATTACTTTGAAATGATTAAGAATGTGTTACTGGTTCAGCTATTTTCATGCTATTATGAAGTTGATACAGCATGTTAATTTTTAAAGCACATTTATGGGCCATTTTGTCCAAACAATAGTTTCTTGTGTGAAATCCCAACCTTTGAGTTATTGTGATTTCACATGCAGTTTGTCTCTCATGAGTTTTAAAATAGAATCAGCTTGTTGCAGACTCAAATCAGAACCACTGATGCAAATTCTTGTGCGACAACTGCTATAACTGTTATAGATTGTTTGAAATTATTATTATTGAATGTATGTTCATGTGTAAGTCGCTTTCTTACAAAGCCACATTATTCAATTACAATTCGGTTTAATGAGTAAAACCCAAAAAAAGCAAATGAATACAAACCAGCAAAACCTCAAAGAGTAAGTGGGACGAGATGTGTGGAGACCCACCTCTTTTTAAGACTTCTGTTTTTATATGGTCATACTTAGTTCCTTCCTGTGTCCTGGTTGAAATGTTTGCTATTGATTGTCTTGTTTCAGAGGAAAGAGAGTACTTTGTGTGGTTTAGCCATTTGCTGCATTTATTTATTTTTTTTAAATTCAAGAACATTTGCATTGCTTTGACGCAAGATTTATTTTGATCTCTTAATGGTGGCTGCGAAGGCAAACACACTTATGCAGATTGAATGCAGATTTCAATCAGTATGTCAGGTTGAAATATACTTTTCAGGTCTGTAACAAAACTCCAGAGAAAGTCTGAGAAATCAGCGTTGCCATAAATCACTACCTCAATTACATGCCTTTTCTTCTTTAGACATTTTCTTTTCTTCTTCTTAAACCTGTAGTTTACTTCAAGATTAACCTGTTAAAGTTATGATTTATATTTTGATCTTTTACAAATGAAAAAATGCTTTTTAACTTATTTTTCTTGGATAAAACCAATAATGTGTAACCTGTATAAAATAACACCTTTGTAAAACTTGCTTTGAATAATTGAGTATTAAAGAATTGAGTATTAAATAATTGAATATAAATGTAAATGCATGATTTTGTCTTTTAAAATTTTTACAACATAGATCTTTTAGCTAATCTTGATTTAAAAAAAAATCATCTAAACTGAAGCAGCCGACTCTTAAATTAATGCATGCTTATATCTTACATTATTCATTGTTAGATGTTGTTCAAGGTTTAAATCTGGCTAGAGCGTCATTCATAGATTTATTGCAAGTGAATGACGACTACACAGTCAGCCAGGAGCCAGGACACATCTCATTCTCACTGTGCCTCTGTTCCTTTTATGTGCTTCAACGATATACTTTTCAAGTGCCTGGCACCCCATTTGTACATAGTGTATTAGGAGTGTGGTGCTAAAAATAAGTGTAAGCGTAGAGGTATTGCACATTGTGTGTGTCTCAAAGAGAGAGAGGACGCACATGTCAGTAGGGTTATACTACGTGTTTCAGCTTCCCTGTGCTTCAAAACTTCCGGACTGCCACATTTATGAATCCCTGTGGTGGGGCCACTGTTATAACTAATGTAAACAAGTAGCCAGTGCAAGGTATTTTTGACCATCCCAATGCCTCATGCTGTGACTGCCCAGTGTTTAAAAGGTCTCCGTTATGCATGGGCTGACCGCTCATCAGAGTTCATGTATGCGTGTAATTCATGTAAACCGTTGTGGAATCTAAAGTCATGAGCAGCAGGGGCCGTTTTTCATTTAAAGGGGACCGGGAAACTAAAAGGACACAATAAGATGTGTAGCATCCTATGTATTATTATTGTTTATGATCGCTGTTTAATTGCTTATTTGTGTTCTTTGTTTTCTGCCAATTTTTTATTTTTTTTTTTTGTCAATATTTCATAATGTCATATCAATTAATTACTAGATAGAAACATTTTATCATCAACTAAAAACATTTTAGTTGATGATAATGTGAAAAGTTTTTTCCCTTTGTTTGTAAAATCAATATATATTTTTACATTATTGTATACAAATCAAGCATTGCTATTTTTAATATTTATTTATTATTCTATGAATATAGCCCTTTTTTTTAACCTTTTAACCTTTTATTTTCTGCCTTGAGGGCAATTTGTTCTGCTGCATGAATTACAATTACACATACACAACAACAAATCCAAAACATCAATAATACATTAAACATAAATATTAAAAAACAAGAAGTCTAAAAATCTACCTCTTTCCATTATAATTGAGCAGGGTTGATAGCACATGGTACAAGTGAGAACTTTAATCTATTTGTCTTACCTAGTGGGACTTGAAATACTATCTATATATATATATATATATATAATATATATATATATATATATATATATATATATATAATATATATATATATAAACATCTGTCTGTCTATTTATCAATGTATGTGGCATTGTCTCATACCTTAGGCAAAGCAATTTTGGTTTACTTGAGAAGCAGCTCTCCTGCTCATACACTAGTAAAGCAGCACTGGAATGTAAAAATCTGCAGGAAGAGCTTTTATTATCTTCATTAACCATGTTGTGACATCTGGAAGGCATCAGCTCAAAGGGAGAAAATTGAACAGTGCGACAGAAAACTTTATGTAGTTCTAATCATTTTTATGGTTCTGTATATGATCTACTTTATAGGTTTCTATAGAATACATTTTCACGTTATGTTTTTGTTTGTTTATGTTTGTTACAGAATAAAATCCTGTTAAATTGAAGGTATAGCAATTTTTGCTGTACATTCTCACCGAACCAATTAACATTTTGCTGTCTTTTTTGTCATTGCAGTTTGCTCAAGTAAAGACATCAGAAATAATGTGACCAACCTGCGGGTGCTGGAGAACTGCACCATAATCGAAGGCCACTTAAAGATCCTGCTCATGTTCACAACCAAACCAGAGGATTTCCGTGGCCTAAGTTACCCCAAGCTGACGGTAGTGACGGACTACCTGCTCTTGTTCCGTGTTTACGGCCTGGAGAGTCTCAGTGAGCTATTTCCCAACCTCACAGTGGTGCGTGGCAATAATCTCTTCTTCAACTATGCGCTCGTGTTGTTTGAGATGCTGCAGCTGAAAGAGATCGGCCTTCACAGCCTGATGAACATCACCCGTGGAGCTGTGCGCGTGGAGAAGAACCCCGACCTCTGCTACCTCTCCACCCTCGACTGGTCCATGATCCTTGACTCGGTCGAGGACAACTACATTGTGGCCAATAAGAATGATCGAGAGTGCGGAGATGTCTGCCCCGGCACGGTTCAGGGCAAAACCACCTGCCCCCTCACCACCATCAACGGGGACTTCAGCGAGCGCTGCTGGAACCAGAAGCATTGCCAGAGAAGTACGTAACCTAAAGCATTTTGTTTTATTGTAGTTTTGCACTTTTAAACCATCAAACAGAATGTATTTAAACCCTCAAGAGGAATCCCACTCACTTTCGCCTCCCCCTTGTCGTCATATAATCGTTTCAAATCTCCGTTTTCACTGGCGCATTAGGGTAATAATATTTATATTACCATAGAGTCTCGAGATGTTTTGAAAAGTGAGCGGAAAGTTGTCAGGGCCCTGTGTGTGTGTGTGTGTGTGTGTGTGTGTGTGTGTGTGTGTGTGTGTGTGTCAGACTGTGTTGGCAGTACATTCACTGGTTTCTTTCAGCGGTAAAGACAGCCAACAGCAACCATGCTGGAAGCAACAAGTCAGGTGATCAGCTGCAGTTAAGTAAGCCAAGTTTCTGTGTCAAAGCCTGAACCATGTTCCAGATTATGACGCAACTCCCTGTTTGTGCAGTAATTCATGGTGTGGGTGGTGCTTTGTTTAGGTGTCTGTGTGTATTTTTTTTTTTTTTTTACCAGACAGGATCCATTGGAGTGGCCAGTTGCACATTTTGAGCTGGTCTGCAACCAATGAAGCCATCTGCAGCAATTTGTTCCATCAGTTCAATTCGAAATGCCAAAGAGCTTGAGTTTTGAACATAAGGAAGAATTTTACATATTGGTGCAAAGCCCTTGAGCTCACAATTACTCAACACATGGGACACATCATGTAACTGCTCTTTGAACTAGCTGTATGGTGTCATGTGTCTTGGAGGCATGGTCATGTTCTGTTTGGTAATGGTCTTTCTGCAGCCTCATTTTAAAAAGAAAAGACTCTCCTCTCTAGCTGTGTTTGCTAAGGCAGATGTGTGCAATTAGTTTTCAGGCAGAAATCCCTTTGTCTTAAGTTGGAGAAAGGCCTGAGTCTCTAGTGACCAAAATAAATACATAGAGGTGGGCTCTTTTGACTTGTGCCAGTTCTCTAGCAACCATCCAAACAATACAGCAACATGCTAAAACAATGCCAGTGTCATTATGTAACTCTAGTATTGCTATTAATATACTGCAAGTGAAAACTTGTAGCGGGGATACATTATTTGTTCGAAGGGACAGTAAAGACATTTTCAATGTTACAACAGATTTCTATTTCAGATAAATGCGGTTCTTTTGAACTTTTGTTTTCAACATTGATAATAATGAAAAATGAGCACCAAATGTGCATATTAAAATGATTTCTAAGGATCATGTGACACTGAAGACTTGAGTAATGGCTGCTTTGCCATCACAGGAGGAATAAATCACATTTTAAAACAGAGAAGTTTTTTTTTTTCTTTTTTTTTTCTTGTAGTAATATTTCACAATATAGTTCATAATTGACCAAATAAATGCAGCCTTGGTGAGCATTAGAGACTTTGAAAAACATTCAGAAGACGATAACGGTAGTGTATAAACTCCTCAACTTTTAAATGACAAAAGCAGCTGATTTTCGTAATGCTGTTTTATCTGTTCATGTGGAGTTGAGGGACAAACTGCTTTTAGGTGATTAATGCAAGAGGAAAGATAGACTGAAGTCCTTGTTAAGTGCCTTGATAATAGCCTTGTTTGGGCCACTTTGACTTATGTCTGCTGTGTTGCAGTTGTACAGTAGGTGATGGAGTTTTTGGCCAAAGGCAGAGATTAAAAAAGCATTATCTAATGATAGAATCAGTCCAGGCCTGCTGCTTGGTCTGTGGTGAAGGACTTGTGGTTGGAGGTCCAATATTGCTTAGAGTGTGCAGCAGCTTATAAAGCCACAGAGCACCAAAGAGCAAAGAGATACTGTAAGATGAATGTTGTTTTCAAAGAGTTTTGATTTGTGTATGTTGCACAGACCTCATAGTGTTTGTTGCGTGTACCGCAGGAATTACGCTCTCTGTTTATAATGCATTAAGAACCGTAAAGTTCCCTTTGTGGATGTTGTTTTGGTGATTTTGTGTAAAGTCAAGTGAGTATATTTTGTGCAGTTTTATGAGAGGTTTTCTGCCATTTGGCACTTGACTTCAAGAAGCTAATTCTGGCAATAAGTCTTGTCTTATTTTCGTCATCCATGTTGCAGCAATGCCTCAAGATGTTATATATTTAGGCCCTGTTGTGTGGCTTGACAGTATATTTCAAAACTGTTAAAACATTTTTATAATATTTTTTTCTTATATTCATGACCACATATTGTTGTAATATGTGTACTTTAAAAAAGCTACACTGAAGTCTTTAAGATTATTGAAGTGCTAAAACAACAGCATCTACAATATCATTTTTTCCCCTCTTATATATACATTTTAACCTAAAATACTCTTAGGGGGAAAAACACTGTTTTCAGTGTCCTAGTGACAGAATAGCCACTGACATCTGTCATGGTTGATCTGGTCACAGGCGGTCAGCTGAGACACATTACTGTTTACACTTGGCATTGACATGCATCTCAGATGTGTCTCTTGTAGCCACTTGTGATCAGATTTTGTTGAGAGGGGAGCCTTTGAATTCATAGCTGCATACATCACTTACTATATCAGCTTGTTACTGTGTAAAGGAGCCACAAAGGTGGCACACTATTAATAGTATAATAATAGTAAAATAGTATTTTTGTGCAGTTTTAATAACAATACACTTAAACGTTTAATCTCAGTTTAAGTTGGGAATTTAATGCTCAAAAAGTGGTTAACAAGTAATAAATGGATTTTAACTACTGCATAAATATAATTCAGTGTCATGAATTCCACTAAAAATACTAAGTATTAAATAAATAAAAAAACATTATAAGACTAAAACAGTATATTCATTTATTTTTCTTTTTTCTTTGGTAAAAAAAATAAATAAATGCAGCATCAGAGGGTTTGAAGTTTGGGGTCAGTAAGATTTTTTTTAAATAAATTAATGCTTTTATTCATCATCAAGCATGCATTAATTTAAAGTGACAGTAAAGACATTTGTAGTGTTACATTTATTTCAGGATTGGTTGATAAATAAAAAGTTCAAAAGAGCATGCTTTATTTAACATAAATATTTTGTATTACGCTTTCCACAAAAATGATTTCCTAAATTATGTTTTCAGCAAGTTTTTTTTTTTTTTTTTTTTTTTTTTTGTAAGATGCCTTTAACTGGCAAAGTGTTTGTTTTGTTGGCAGGTGAATTATTACGATTGGTTGCTGTTATTCGGGGTGCATAAACATTTACTCTTGTGTTTCTGTACATTTAAAGCACACAAGGGCTTCTACACAACATATCAATTTGATGAGCTCCATAATAGAGCGTTAATCCCTCTGGGATTAAGCTGTTAGTGAGGTGAGATTTCCTCGCTCATTAATCCCTCTTCGTGGAGGATCTTACACATACTGTCTCTCTCTCTCTCTCTAGAATTCTTGCTCATTTGCTAAGGTTCCTCTATCCTGTATGTCTCTTTGCATAATTTTGAATCACATTAAGAGATTTTGTCTTACACACATGTCTGTCCAGCTGCTGGATTTCAACAGGGATCCGAGTGTGTCCGTCCCCCACCACTTAGAGGGAGCTGCAGAGTTGCATTGCTTAATTCAGTATGTAGGTGATCAGCGGCTAGTGGTCAGCTGCAGCCACGCACCCTTCCCTGATCCAGAGAAAGAGGAAAGTTACTGAGGACGGCCAGATCAGCAGGCCTCTTGCGCAGCAACCTCTAAAAGAGAAGGACAGAAAGAGATAGCGAGAAAAAGAGCCTGTGGTAACTGCGCAGGGACGTGCTGCCAAAGTCTCTCTTGCAGGTTTCCGCGGTTTTGTTGGCAGCCGTACAAAAGCGGTTTTGTTTCATATTCGGAATAGTTTTGGAAGTGTTGGCACTGGTTTTTCCTGAGCAGCTTTGCTCAGTGAGCATATTTTGACTGTTGGAAACATTAAAACTGATTTAAATCTATCACCATTGAGGAATTAATAAAGTCTGACAGTAGATCAAGCCCTTATTTGGCTTTTTTAAGTGCCTTATACCAACCAACTGCGCCGAACTGAATAACCGAGCATCATCCTGCACGATGACACCACAATGGGCCCGACTTCATTGTGCCCGCCAGCTGCCGTCAGCATTAAATGGGCGAAATGGGAACCATTGAAGGACGTTGATATATTTGAATGCTTTTCTAAAGGCGCTCGTATAATCATGTAAAGTATAAACGAGGAGAACATTGGTGATTTGGGAACAGTTTCTGCCTGTCCTTCATACCAGTGAAGTTCACTGTCAGTGTAGGCTAAAGTCTATATTTTGTGTTAGATCTGTTAGGGGAGCGTTGAGGCTGTCAGCCAGTGCTGAATGAGGCTGGGTTTCTCCCGGCACTGAATATTTTACACACATTAAGAATGATCTTCATTATCTGTCCTCAGAAGGGATTAGAAACAGCTGGGATGGAGAAGCAGTAGTTTGACTGGGGGAATAGAAACACTACATGTAGCTAAATGTATTAAATTTGTGGCTTAACGTCCACCTCCCTGGTGACAGCTTGTTTTTGGCTTGGAGAGTTGGCTCATATTTGATTAGCTAATATAGTATGTTTATTTTTTTAGTTATTCTAATAATGAGTTTTGTGTAGCCATTTGTATCCGATTTGCTCAAGGCTCAGTCTGGGTCATATAGTTTGTCTGACTACTTGTTCACTCACTCGCGGCAATGTTAAGGAAACTACTTTGAAACTGTAGCTTCCCAAGCTACAAGCTACACATAAATTAAAGTCGTTAAACGACTCTACCTTTTTAAAAAGTAGTTTGTGACGCTACAAGCTACTAATAAAGCAACTATCTCAAAATAGCTCACTAGATGCTGTTTAAGGGAGTTTTAGTTTAGGAAACAAAGTTATTTATAGTACATAATTGTTGAAAAGTTTGGAGGCGGTAAGATTTTTTTTTAATGTGTGTAAAACAATTCTCTTTTACAACACGGCTGCATTTATTTGATCAAAACATCAGTAAAATCTGTATTATTGTGAAATATTATAGTATACCTGTGATGGAAAAGTGTGTCTGTGTGGTTCTGCACACATTGGTGGAATAATACACGAATGGGAACCTTTAACAGATCCAAACGTCATTCTATTCTTGTCTTATTTTAAAATATGGAACAGATTCTGCAAAAGAACGTCAAAAATATTAATAGCACGAGAAATGACGATAGAGGCTGAAGGAAACATTTTTAATGGAGTTGTTTTATTTTTAACACACTTTATAAGTGTTAGACCTTGAGGAGTGTGATCCTTCCTGTAGTTTATTCCATGTGAGATGAATCCAGATTCACATACGTCAGTGACCATCACGTCTCCATCCGTTGCAATCTCTGAGGGCCTGTAAGGGTCAGCTAGAAAATAACTTGCCTGTGCTTCTATTATTTATGTGCGGAAATGAGATCTTATGTACACACTTGTTGTTTCTCAGTGCTGCTAAGAAACGTAAGTAACTCTGGGGTGAAAGTGTGTATAAAGTGCACGCAGGGGTGTATCCTAAAGGAAGGACTGTCTACGGCAGGAGGCTTCACTATCGAGTCCCCCGTTTCCCCCTCACGCTTCCCCCCTCATGTATTGCCTGACGCTCCGATACTACAGGATACACTGGCGCCAATTCAATCTCAGCACGGAACAATAGCTGTTACCGAACTTCACAGAATGTTCGTCCCAATTGTTTCCGGGCATTGTTAGGCAGCTTCCTACTGGGAGGTTATGAATGGTCCCAGGGGCAGAGCTCCTAGACCCTCTGACCATCAGCACCACTGACATTAGACAGGAGCCGAACCTTTCCAGTATGCCGCGTCGCTGTGGGGAGGATGTTTTTCCCAGAGTTCAAGGGTAGACCAAGACGTGTTAGGATCTGTTTACATGAACCGTGCTTGACTTGAGAGAAAGGGAGAATGGACGCTTGATGAAAACCACCAAACACCTTAGCAGTCGCATAGAAACTCCTTGATAACGCCCCACAAAATATGTGAAAGTTGGCACGGGCGAGCATTAATCACACTTTCTTCAGAAAATGTTCAAATCTAATTTAAAAAAGTGATCATTTTGAATACAGTTGAACAATATGGGCCAGCATTTACAGCCATATGTGTAATATCTTTTAAAGTATTGCTTTGTGTGTATGTGGCACACTGGACATGTAGAGGAGACATTCGATTTTTCAGAACATGTCATTATCAGTGTTGTTATTGTTAATTTAACCTAAACTTAAGTGTTTTTGTTAACACTAAAATTGCTAAAATAGAAATAAAATAAAAAGCGCATGACAAAATTACAAAAAAAAAAAGACTAAAACTTAAACTACAATTAAAATGTAAATTAGAAATATAAAAAATAAAAGCAAATTCAAAACATTTAATAAATACTATAATACTGGTGAAACTGAGTAGCGTTCAAGTGTACCATGTTTAGCTACTTTCTAGTCAGTTTTATTTGGTTTTTTGGGTGTGGGACATTCTCGTTCTACCATTTGATTAGGCAAAACCTTTGTAGCACGGGATGAGTCAATATTTTTGGTCTTTTTTCCTGAAAGACAAAGACATTCATGTGTATAAATGAATTTCGTCAACATTTCGGAGTACACTAGCATATAGATTAGCCTCAAGGTTTACAGACATAGAATAAATGCCAAAACAACTCAAACAATTTAAATCTATGAATGTTTGAATGTTCACTTGACCCGATTTGTAGGATTGAAGCAGCTTTTTGACATTCGTTCAAAATGTAGAACTGCTGCACAAGTAATTTTCAAAACGCTTTCATAGTGTGTTGTCATTACGCACCTTGTAGCCTCCTAAAACACACGTGTTCGTAAGCCCAGCCAGAGCCACACCATTGCCTCTAAATTAATCACTTTAACTCTTCCTTTCTCACCCTTGTTCTGTCTGTCATCACTGTCTGTTTTTTTTAAACCATGCACTTACTCTGCAGCCAGTCTCCCTCACTCTTTCTTTCATTAGCTCGGCCTTACTCAACAAAATGTTCTTCCTCTTGGTGAAATGTTTGAACATGGCTTCTGAACATGCATCCCTAAAAGTGATTTCTTAAGCCTCTTTAAATAGCCCTTTTGTAATATCAGAAAATTAATCATGCCATATTCAGCATTAATCCATTGAAATTAAATGGGCTGTGCAGCATTTTGTGGATGGACAAAATATACATTCATCAGGTGGAGTTTTTGGCAGAAAGCCAGAAACACATTTAGAAGGTTTTCTCTTCCCACTGATGAGGTCACTAGAATCTAGAAAAAGATTAGGATCCTTCAACCACTTGAAAGACTCAATTATATGTCATTGCAAATTGTAAGTCTATGATTATTGATTATAATTGGCTGATAACAGCCTGTTTAATGGATCTGGTTAACTTTTTGAAGTTTCCACATATATTTTTGGCTCTTTTGGATGCTTCAGTTCTCACTAGGCTGATTATCAAGGCTGTATACTCAAGTGGAGCCCCTCCTTTAGGGCTGAGACAGGCCCATTGAGTGCCAAAGGTATTAACTCAGTCAAAAGCCTTACTGCTCAAGCCCTTCTCCTGGAATCCCAGACATCCAAAGCATTCATTAAACCTCAGCAGACGAGCATTTCATCAGTGTTTTTTAACAGTTTTTCACTCAAAGCTCTTCTGTGAAGACGTCCCTGGCCAGGTTCTTTAGATGTTGTTCACATCTGCAGATCTGCTTTCATGCTGATGAATAGTTTGAACTTAATCATGGCAATCAGATTTGATTTGTGGAGCACAGAAGCGTGAAATATTAAACAAGATTCATCTTATTTTAGCCGAGAGGTTGGCAGTGTTTTTATTTTGTGTAGCCCTCATATGAGCTGGTGCTTAGGAAATTTATAACTGAAGTATTTGCCTTTTTGTCATAATCCTTTTCCACAATAAATGTGGTAACTCTAGATCTACTAGGTCTTAAGAGGTCAAAGCCTGCAGAGAGGGGTATTTCTACACTGGGTCTGCAATGCATACTATCAAAACATTGCTTGCAGTAGTCTTAAATCTCAGATTTTGTCAACTTATCAGGGATTGAAAAATAGTTAACCAAAAATGAATCTGTCATCATTGCATGAACTAACATTTTAAATACAAAGCTGCTGTAACACATTTCTCTACTGACTAGTTCATTCAGTGATGCCAAAATAATGTTTTATTTATTTTTGTGTTATTTATTTGTAATATTTTTAACTCTCAGCCTCTTAGCCATGAGCTCCCTATCACATGTCTTTAAAGGCCATGCTGCCTGTGTCCTCCTCCATGTCTCTATAATTCATGTAATTTTCTAAATGCATAATCAGTTAGAGTGGGTCTTTTAAATCTATGCGCTAACCACTCAGTTTACGCTAGATATTATTAGGCCTGCATGGAATCTGCACACTTTCTTTATGTTAATTGTGTAGGAAAATCTACTCAGCTAAAAAATTATCCCTAGATACATACTAAGTCTTCTGAAAACATACAAAAACTTTGGATGAGAAACAGACCAAAATGTTAGTCATTATTCACTGCAAATCTTCCCTTTCAGTGAGCTGTTCACTGCTGTCAGTGAGTTGACTCATTGGTCCAATTTCTTCATTTATCATTCATGTGCACTGTATCAGCTGATTCATTGAAAGATACATCTCAAAAGAATTAATTGTTTTTCAGATGAAATCACTACTTCGCTCATGAATTCGTATTAACGTGCCAAGGAGACTAGTGTGGATGCCAAGATTTTCAGTGGATTGAATCAGAAGAATTAAGTCAAGTAATTAATTCATAATGAATTCAGTCTGTTTACCCACAAAGGTATTGTATGACTTCAGAAGAATCGGAATATGCTTAAGAAGTTCAGATGTTTCCAGCAGTGACAGTACCTTTTCCTTGACAGTTTCAATTGTGTAAGTATCTGTCAAGCAACCTTTGCAGATCCACCCAACACATACTAATGTGGTAGAGACCGAGAAGGAGACTGTGCTGTTGTGTCAGTAGCCGTAGGGGTGTTTTGTCCAGACTGATCCTTAAGCTTCAGTTTGGGGTGTGGTAGTCAAAGTTGATCTGACATTCCTCTCTGCTGTTAGAAGAGAGAGAGATGTCTTGCATACAGTCATTAAAGGGATAGTTGACCTAAAAATCAATGTTCTGTCATCATCTTACTCACCCTTGTGTCATTCCAAACCAGTATGACTTTCTTTACTCTGCTAAACATAGGACATGGTATTTAGATGAACGCTGGGGTTTTAAACAACCTTGACTAAATCTAAAACCATAAAAAAGCATTTTGTTACTTGAAAAAATAAACATGAACTGACACAAAGCACAAACATATTTATTAAACATATTATTTTGAAAGAAACATTTCATTTTAATATAGTAACAGTGTACTAAATTAACTAAAACATAGAAAATAATAATAATTTAAAATTAATTTAAAACTATAATTAAATTAAAATAGGAAATATATATAAATAATAACTATTTCAAAATATAATAATGCTAAAATAACTGTATTGACTGTATGGACCGGCCATTTTATCATCTTTTGTGCTTCACAGAAGAAAAGGCCATACAGGCTTAGAATTATGTGAGGTTGAGGAAATGATGACAGTTTCCATTTTTGGGTGAATCATCCCTTCAAGGCTTTTCATTTTACTTAATTTCATGTTCATTACAGTCTCAATAAATGATTGTAGCACAATGTATGAGAAACAGATTTCCTACGTAGATGTTTTTTATTTGCATGATGTCCCTGCGTCATTCATCAACACATTAGTGCGGTTGATGCGGCACTGTTTGTGATCTGGATCTTCATGTCTAATTTAGATATCTTGCCTGTCATTGCAATACTCGACCTGGTGGCATTGAAAAACAAAACGTGAGCGAGTACAATCGTGATGTTGGAGTGTTTTTCCTCCATTACGGATGGCTGGTTGCCTAATGAAAGTGTTTACAGCATCTGTCTCTGCTCTACTGCTAGTAGCCACTGTTTCACCACCTGCAGTGTGTCACATAGTGCTGTCACCTCTCTGAAACCACCATTAACCCCAAAACACAGAGACTAATTAATAGCTGTCCTTGTAGCATCTCATTAATAATCCGTCGTCTTCTCACAGTCCTCATCCAATCATAGAACAAGCGCATATCTCTGACGAGTCAGGACCTCTTACCCACACACATCCTCATCAATGCGCTTAATGAATGTGTAAGCACATATTAAAGCAGCATCCTGTCAGACTTAACTGGTTAACAAGGACCCAAATGCATGTGATAAGGCCAAGAGAACTGACTGACTGCCAGCTATTGAGCCAAATATGCACTCTCTGACGCAGGTACACTCAATATAAGATTATTTAGTTGTTTGATCAGTTTCATTGTTCATTGTTCAGTTACTTGTTCCTCTTGCCTATTTAGGAATCATTGCGTGAATCAGATCTGTAAGTATATCTGCAGTATCATAAGTATATTATGCTCATAGTATCACAAATGAAGTATGCGCTTTTTGTGCATTGTTGGAAAATGCAGCCATAGACTTCAGTTCAAAATGAATTGAAAAGACTTCTTTGCTGTCAGTCGGCACACAAATGCCCACAACAACAAGGCTATCAAGGGCATTCAGAGACTTGAGCATTGTTTTGGCTGTGTGCTTCAAGTTGTTGTCTTATTAAATCTCCTCTCTAGTGTGAAGCTGTGTGATGCTGAGCCAGTCTCTCAGTCCTTGGTTAAAGACTTGATTGTCCTTCTAAGATGTTTTTCTAGCTCTCCACAGTAAGTCGGGAGCTCTGAGGGGCCATCGGGTGCTTCCTCACCTCTCTGACATTGCGCCTCAGAGACTTGAATGTTAAATTTATATTCTTCTCAAAGATGAGAAAGCTGCAGAGAGTTCATGGCTTGGTTTTGCCCTGTCATGAACTGTGACACCTCCTGTAGTCATGTGCCTTTCTAAATACAGCACAGTGAATTTACAGCAAGCACATTACACAAGTCTAATTTTTGAAGTAAATGGCCTGAAATCTAGTGTTAAGAAGGGTTTTCATTTTTTCAGTTTTCATAGTTCACCAAAAAAAAATTTACTTTCTTTAATTATTTCGTAACCTTCATGATTTTCACTTTTACTGCTAAATGTTTTTACCGAATCATTATGTAGCACTGAATATTGATTGATGGGTAAGGAAATCAAATTAATCCACTCTGAAGTAACTTCATAACCAGAAAAAGTTGGAAGAAATGAAGGCCTCTGAATGCAGGTGCATATGTAGTAGACCACCAGTCTTACAATATTTATAACTTACATAGGGTCATCCAAACTTTACTGTAATTCCTCTTTACTGTTTTGATGAAGCATTTAAATGACTCTGTGACAGGCTGGGAAATATTACAGTTGAAGAAGTACAGAACATCCCGCTAGTCTATAAAACAACAACGCCTTACTCTGGAATTGTGTGTTATTTGGACAAGAGGTGTTCATCAGTCTCAAGTTGCTTTGGCAGAGAGGTCCATAAGTAAAGAATTAGTCTTGTCTTCACATGTGAGGTGTAGTTTGAGCAGTGTGTTTAGGTGTCTGCGTGCAGGTTACCCTTCTGTAATTCAGCTAGGAAAATAAGACATTCCTAATGGTCCTAACATTCCTAACAGCACAAGCACATAACTAACTGGGAATTAAAAAAATGGACCGAAATGGGAAGAGTGGACCATATGATGGTCGTCAATCTTAAAGGGTTAGTTCACCCAAAAATGAAAATTAGCCTGCGTTTTACTCACCCTCGAGGCATCCTATGTGTATATGACTTTCTTCTTTCAGACGAATCCAGTCGGAGTTATATTAAAAATTGTCCCGGATATTCCAAGCTCTATCATTGCAGTTAGCGGGTGTTTTTGTTGAACAGTCCACAAGACGTCAAATAAAGTGCGCACATCCCTAATAAAATGTTCCTCACACGGCTCCAGGGGGCGAATAAAGGCCTCCTGTAGCGAATCCATGTGTTTTCATATGAAAAATATCCATATTTCAAACGTAATAAACACTTCCGGTATCTGTCATATGCGGAAGTCATTCCAGCGGATTCACTAAAACTGTGTAACTTTTACTGCATATCAAAGACCAGAACATAATAAATCTAAAACTTAATAAATGTATTTTTAATGAATACTTTTGATCTGGGCCAGTGATTAAACTACCTAGAATACCCTAGCAACTGAATATTGACACCCTTGCAGGTCCCCAGCATCTTTTGCACTGGCAGGCACTACTTATGTTTACTGGAGAGAATCTTTTTCTTTGTACTGTCAAAAGCATCCAGGTCAGTTTACTGGGATATTGCCATCGGATCTACCTCGCTTTCCCCTGAGATCCGAACACTTTCCAAGAAATCCTTTCACCCATCTGTTGAATTATCCTCAAGATATGAACCTTGAAAATTGTCTGACAAGTGCACAAAGCTGAGTTTCATTTCATAAACAGTGCTGTCAGCAATTATGTGCATGATGTTAACAAGAAAAGACGTGCGACTGAATACACATTAAGGTTTGTGTGTGATTGTTTTGGTCTTAGCACTGAATATTTGGGCTTCTCTGAGGAGAATCTGTATGTCATGGCCTTTGACCCAGTTTAAAGACAAATCATTTAGAGAGATAGCTTGTTTGTTTATCCTCTTGCTGTTGTTAAGGTGTCTGTTTGTCTTGCTTTAATCTTTTCATGGATGTTTATATGCACGGCTTGTGTAGGACAATTTGAGTCATGGTTACCCTACATTTCCTAACCAAATCTGTTGTTTCTGCATAAGGCATAAAACCGTTCTTATACAAGGCAAATGTCTCGGGTGCTAATTACATACTATAATGTGTCTTAGTGTGAATTACTGTGTATTTGCGGTGGCAGAGCAGATTGTGAGAATGTTTGTCACTTGCCGACATGTCATATGGCTGCTGTCATAAAACAATAGCTGAACTCTCTAGTGCTGCCTTTCCTCGCTGCGGTACAGTTGTGTTTATAGACCGAGCTGTATGTGATCTATGTCCAGCGAGGATGTTTCTTTTGCTAGGGTCAGATTCTGTTTCTTGTCCCCAAAGGTAAATACTTGCTTCCTTTCACACACCTCATATCTCTTTAATGCTCTTTCCTTTTTCTGTCTCTTTCTCACACACTCATGCACTGCATATCCTTAATGGAAGTTGATCTTCCCGTCTCAGGTGTTTGCACACAGGTGTAGATGGCGTTTCTGCTCGTGCTGAACTGAATTGCACTGCCACTAAGCATACGAGCACAGCTTGCTGTTTCTGATAAATGAGTCACATGTGGTCACCCACCCTGATGTTGAAATGTGACCCAGATCCAGCAGATAGACGCTCACAACATGAATGACTGAAAGCTAATGAGCAATGAATGACTCCCTCTGTACTAACTCTGCACATAGAGAGAAGGAACATTGGAGAAATTACATTTTTTTTTGCTTGGCATGGCTTTTTTAATTTGTATTCATTTATTTACATTTTTTTAGCCTTTCAATAATATTCAATATTTTGTATCTCGCTATTTTTGTATTTTCTCTGAAAAAGCTTTAATGGGTGTTTTGTTTTTGTTTTTGTTTTTTAATCAGAGGAACCATCCTTTTGACCAAAACAGACAATTTGTAATATAATCTCAACTAGATTCGAAGTATTGCGTATTTGATGAATGCTGTCGGCAAATGAGAAAGTATTATAATGTTTGCCTGTCTATTACTGATAATATAAAAGCAATCGTTATAATACTTTTTTTGAACACATCCAAATTACTATTATAAACACTTCCAACAGACTACTAAACTTCTATCGGTATTAGACAGAACTGTTAATGACGACAGCAAACAAGAGGGAGAGTGTGAGCACTGTGTGCACAGGCGCTGCCGTTCTCAGCGCCGCCAAAATAAAAGTCCCACGTCAAACTCATTGGCCAAACAGGAAAAACGTAATGGCCAATGCCGATATTTGAAAAATGACAAATATTGGCCTATATATCGGTCGACCACTATTTATAAATGTCCTTACTGTCACTTTTGATCAATTTAATTCATCCTTGCTGAATAAAAGTATTATTTTAAAAAAAATTATTATATAATATAGTATAGTGAATATTTGAGATATTACCTAGACATACTCTGCCACAGTGCTAGGCTGTTCTGGTTGTATTTTAAGTAAGATGACTCTGTGAAGTAACAGCACACTTCTCCTCAATAATCCACACTATTTAAGGTATCAAACACACACTACTTAGAAAGCACAACTTATCAACAGCAACTCTCCAGACTGCAGGAGTTCCCAGCGGCTCTGTCAGACATCTTTCCAGCGCAGAGGAACAAGTTTTTCTAACTCTTGTAGCAGTGTTTTCCCCTCCCCTTGTCTTTCTGCCCAAGGTTGAGGACACGTGAGCAATAAAGGGTTAATACATGGTGGCTCTGCCTCACAGACAGTACAGGCCATTGAATGGCTACCTACAGCCAGCAAACACATTGGTTAAGGTTGAGGGTGGGTCTGCGGCTGGGGCTGTTAAATGGACTGGACTCACTGGATCAGGAGTCAGCTGTGCACACCATGTGTCTGTTTGCGTATAACCGGGAGAGTGAGGGGAAGGGGGGAGGGAGAGAAAATAGGGGCAGAGGCGGTAGGGTATTTCAAAGAATAGATGATAATGAATTTTCATGGAAAGCCATTCGAGTTATTTTTTTTTTTTGTACAGAATTCTTCTTAATTTAATGTGCTTTCAATTAACACAATCTTTGTGGCTTGCTTGTTTTTTCCAGCTTAGCACCTCCATTGTTGTCACATGTGCATACACACACATGCTTCCCCTCCTTTTCACGGCAGGCGGTTAGGTGAACCTCCCTGGATTGTCGTGTATAAGGGACAGAGGGTAATGTTGTTTTGCTCTTGAGTTGGCTGACCTGGTGTCACCTGACTTTGAAGTGAACAACAGCTATACACTCACCAGACTTGTTTTATACCTTAATGTGTAATAAAAATATGTGTGTGAAAGGCAGCTCCGTTTTATACCTCGTCAGTATTTCAAAATATGTATTGAGGAGCTCAGTGGAAAAACTGAGAATTGTTTTGAACTTGCATATGAATCCATTTTAGCTGCTCTGATTACTGCCAGCATTCTCACTTCTCATGACAACTTTTCCTCTGTTTTCATTCTTTTTTTTTCTTGTATTTTCAGCACGCTCTATTTCCCCAAAGCACTACATAAATTCACCTTTTTTTTTTTTTTTTTACAAAGTGTTTCATGATCCCTGAGTTTGTCAGAGCTTGTCAAGAGCATTTGGAAATTTCAGAAAAGCCTCCAAGCATTTCTGAAAGCTTAGTTTTGTTTGCCTGAATCACCGAACGCTCGTCTGAGGTTTTAACATGGTGTTAAAAGTCAGTTCAATGCTTAATTATTATGCACAAGGCAGGTCTGGAGATTTCTGATCCTTCATTTTGTCTTGTCATTGTCATGGAAGCAGAGGTGTTTGCTGGCCTTTCTTTATGGACTAAACCAACTCCAGGATCGTGTTTGACTGAGTTGTGGTGTTAACATCAGCGGCGAGAGCTAATAATCCATTAGGAGACACACGCACATTTCTTCTGTGGCTTGTTCTTTGTCCTCTTGGTGTCTTAATGCGATTCATTATTATGTCCTTTTCTTTGTGCACAGCTCTAATGGTGTGTGTTTGTGTGAGCATTAGGTTTGTGCTGATACAATCACATATCGAGATCAATGACTTAATGCTAAATGTTTTGTTCTGTCTAATAATTTATTAAATTTGCAATTCATACACCACTGTATAAAAGTTTTGGTTTGGTGAGTTTTTTTTTATGTTTTTGAAAGGAATCTCTTTTACAAGCCTGCATTTATTTGATAAAAAATACAGTAAAACAGTAATATTGTGAATTATTATGTGAACTGTTTTCTATTTTAACAGTTAAAAATTAAAAAAATAAAATAAAAAGAAATTTTAAAAACTTGTGTACTTTTATTTGTTGTTTAAACCACATTTTTTTTTATAGCCATTACATTTTAATTTAAATGTTTCATTAAAAGTCACTACTTTATAAAAGTTTTGTTTAGTAAGTTTAGTGTGAAAGACTTGTTTAGCAAGATTTTAGACTTTTTTTTTTTTATCATATGTTAATTTAAAAAGTCTTGTCTAATTTTATTTAATGTAGGGATTTATTTTGTGTTTGTAACTCTTGTGTTCCAGTTTGGTTCTTGCCATGAGGATGCTTTGGAAGCTGACATGGCAATAAAAATAAATAACTGCTCCTACTTAAAACTGTTTAAAGCCACAAAGATTACAAGAGTACATTTCTAGGAACTAATTTCGAGTAACACTTATATAAGAATCCCACAGCCAGCAACAAAACTCTGTTCACTTGTGTGTGTTTGTGAGAGGGAGGTTGTGTGTGCGTGTTCAAACACATGCACAAGCGCATTCATATGTATGTTTGAGGGCAGCAGCGTATGCTCCAGCTAGCCATGCGTGGTTTATTTTTAACAGACTGTCTCAGAGACAAGCTTGCGGGTCACGTTGTTAGAAAAGTCACAGTAAAGTCACATAGAGGGATTTGAGAGGAATCTATAGCCTAGATCACTGTAGATTCTCTTCCATCAACTATATAGGGACCTCTTTGACTCTCGAGAATTTATCTTTAGGGTTTTTCCTATCTCCTGCTCCTATGCCATATGTGGCCTCTTTCCTTTGGGGGGGGGGGGGGTGAAGAAATATGCAAACACTGACTTCTGTGGGAGAGAAGGACTTACAACAAGACTCTTGTCAAGCAACTGGCAGCAGTGTGCTGCACTGTGTAGTGTGTGTTTATGAGGTTTTGTGTGTGTGTGACAGAAAGAAAGAGCACATAAAAGGCAGAGGAATGCAGTTACACCATTTTAGGAGCTGCTTATCAGAGTAGGCCATTTTGTCATTGTTTTAATATTGACAATTGTAACGTGCTGTTACAGCAAGATAAGACATGAGTGTAGATTTACTGAGAAATCACTTACTTATATTACAAGTGAGTTATTGACAGCATCTGTGAATTTCCACAGAAAATAATGAATTAAACGGAAGGAAAAATCGAACCCTTTTACAGTTTTTTTTTTTTTTTTTTTTTTTTTTTTTTTTTTTTTTTTTTAATTTACATTGGAAGTCTAAGAAGTTTCAGCAACACTCTTAACACTGTTTCTAAAGCATACACTTATTCCAACTGACAGTTTTGTCATATGTTCAGCGTTTAAACACTTCCTTATCTTCCACTGGTTCGACAAACTGATAGTCCTGCTTCAAACTCATGGCATAAGTTAAGCCAGTGTTTTGTGTCAAGCTGATCGGGGGTTAAACAACCAGAATGATGTGTTGATAATGCCAAATTATTTACACTTTTTGGAAAAATCTACCTACAGTCTAACTTCTTCATCTTAGTCTTTCCTCATAAGGAACAGTTTAGTCAGCTTTACAGAAAAAACAAAAACATTGCACTGAATAATTCATGTGCTTATTTGTATTTAAAAGAAAATTTGACATGGTTTGAAGTTATGGCTTTTGAAGAATCTGTGTAATTTTGCCTTAAAGGGTTCCATGTAAATGTGTTTTCTGTTCTTTTTATAAACTGACGTCAACATTATTTTATGTGGTAATCAACAACAGACCACAAATGCTGTCCAATATCAAGCTGTAAAATAGGAGTACTGCTTGACCCTGTCGAATTACACATTTAAATAGGTGTATGCTTGTAGTCATTTTTCTGTGCATGTTTTAAATTGAGTACATTTTTGAAAAAAGGAAAGGAAATTATTTCTGAATAAATTCCTGATCATTGTGTATTGTAGTATGGTGTTGTTTTATCAACATAATTTATTATAATTATTATTGCTGATAATAATCTATATTTCCAGTCAGATTTAATTTGCAGCTGTCTTACTTTAGCATATTTTATTCATTTGACATGAGAATAAAATGTGAAGTTTTTTGCACTTGTTTGTTTTATATATTTCTTTTGATTTTCCCTGTGGAAATGAATGGTCAAGTGTTTTTTTTTTCACACTAAGCCAAACCTTCTCCCCCACTATATGAATATATGTCACTGTGAATGAGAAGCATCTGTTCTTTCCCTAAAAAAAAGTATTTGAATATAACCCCCCTCTCTCTGTCTTTCCACAGTGTGCCCTTCCTCATGCAAGCACCGTGCCTGCACTAAAGACAACCAGTGCTGCCATGACCAGTGTCTGGGCGGCTGCTTGGAGCCCGACTCTTCGAGCAAATGCGTGGCCTGCCGCAACTTCATGCACAATAACGCCTGCGTTGACAAGTGCCCACCTGGTTTCTACACCTTTAAGGGCTGGCGCTGCATCAGCTTCAGCTTTTGCCAGGAGCTCCACAACAAGTGCAAGCAGGGCAAAGGTGACTGCCACGAATACGTCATCCACAATGGCGCCTGCATTCCAGAGTGCCCTTCTGGGTACACCACTGTCAACTCCACTACGTAAGTAACCTGCTACTTGTATGCTCTCCAATCAATGAACATTCACAAATACTAGTGCACTTGTCCCTAAGTGTTGTAAAGGGTACTTCACATGCTACGTGTGCATCAGGATCCATAAAAGCTAAATCTGTTGTGTATGAAGTGTGACCCGTTAAGAGGGGGACGTGTCTGGGTCACTGGACCACTTTATGCCTCATTTAGACTTCAGACTTGAAAATGGAATAGATAGACTAGCCGCTTGACTTTTCCTCTTTTATTTACATGAAACATGATCTTTATGTTTTTCATATGCTCAAACAGTACCAAGAACTCAGTGTTGGTTATATGAACTGGTAAGCTATCCATTGCTGCTGAAAAAAGTGGGTTGTTGGTATAGCTGGTTTAAACTGGTCTAGCTTGTCTCCCAGTCTGAAAAATGTTCAACATCCTCATAAAACCAGCAGGCCAGACAAGTCTGACCAGACTGGGAGTCCTGCTAAGACCAGCAAAACAGCTTAGAGAGGTTTAAGACATTTTTTTCAGCGGGGATTTCACGCATCCTTCCTGTTTGTCCCATTCATGGACGAGGAACAAGAAAAGGACTAAACTGCAAAGATGGCTTAGAGCAGGGGTCTCCAACCTTATTTCATTCGGGAGCTACTTTTTAAAAATGAAAGTGGCTGAGAGCTACCAATGTTATACAGTCCTTAAATCTCTTAAATAATGTATCAATCCAAACTGTTATACATGGTGTTCTTAAAATGTGCTGGAAATATTAAAAAAGTACTGATACACACACTGAAATAATTTGACCAAGTTTTGACAAAAGCCAACAAATAAAATTAGCAGCACTATGTACTTTTTATTTGTCTAAACAGCGAAATAAAACATTTAAAAAATCATGGCCAGATTTTAAACTAACAAAAATATTCATAACATGTTATCTACTGACATGTACTACATGTTCAAATAAAGTTTTGACCATTTTTAAAAATAAAATTATAACATATCAGCCTTTAAATTTGGGTGAGGTGTGCAATTATTTTCAGGGAAACACACAGTGAACGTAGTTTCAGGCAGATCTTCACCACAATACAGTTCCATATCACTTTGCATAGTAAAACTGTAATAACAGAAATTAGCATACAGTACCTATACAGCACACAGGACAAACAAAAACAACAACATGACAGATGATTTTCTGAAAGTAAATACACTTGACATTTCTCACTAGCGAGGTAATAACAGCACTGTTTAGAGACGCTGCTGCAGAACACTGTTGAGGGATGTACAGAGGCAGCCTAATTCACACTAGCTCTCTCTTGCTTTCCCTTTCTCTGTGTGTCTCTGTCTCTCTCGCTCTCTTTCTAATAACTTCATTAATAACTGCATTAGAATGCTATCAATGGCTCAAGCCTCCATTACCAGCTTTAAAATGATGTTTGGGAACCAGCAAAAGAGGCGTTGGATGAGATGCTGAAGAAATAATCCTACTCACAATAGCGATTTAAGTACAAAAACCAGACGAATCCCTTTAAATATATCATCTGATGATGTCTTGAGGTGTGGTAACCGTAGTATAAGCAGAATAATTGAATAATCCGGGCCGTTGAATTATTAGATTATTAGACGCTTCGCGTCGTGGCTGCATCACCACTTTGGGTGTGCATTATTTTTCTAATAATTCAACGGCCCGTCAATAATTATTCCTTACATATAATTTCCCTCAGCAGTCTGCCTTCAGTCATTTTTTCACACAAAACGAAACTACTCTACGTGTTGCGGCTGCGTGAGACTCTTAATAAATTTGATTAACGCTGAAGTGTGTTTACTGTGTGTTTTTTCAAATCGCAAAAAAAAAACAGGTTTAATGATAATTAAAATACATAACAGGATCATTAAAATAACCTCACGGTCGATATCTCAATATGTCTTGGCGAGCTACCTCCAATCAGGCTGCAAGCTACTAGTAGCTCGTGAGCGACGTGTTGGAGACCCCTAGCTTAGAGTGATCAGGGCTGTACTGACATCAGTCGACTGTCTGAGTGCACAAAGGAGTGAGAGAGTGCCAGAAAGGGAACATTGTATGTTAATAAGAGGAAGAGTGTGAGTTTTAAAGCAGCGCAGACTTAGCTTGAGGCTTGGAAGTGCTGTTTGTGCCCATTTAAAGAAGCTCTGAGCAGGAATTGGACGACTACGACAGACCGCTAACCTCTGTTTTACAGAGCCTGTTACATAGTTTTACACAGAATGTATTGTTTGTTTGTTTGTGGTGGAAATGCAGGATAGCCAATATGCTACCTCTCATGCTATTTCTACACACACATGCGTTTCTGTATGCGGAAGGATGGACGATTGTTCATATAAATGGTTTTTGACATTCTCAAATCTCTGATTTTCAGAAGCTCTTTGGTCCAGTTGTGGTCAGACACAATGAAAACAGCAGAGCATATAATAGAGATGTAATATTTAGATACAAGATTAAAAAAGAAAACAAGTACCCTTGTTTAAATGGGAAATACATTTAAGCTACTATTCAGAGTTGTGATATGAAGAGCAGCAGTGAGGAAAAAGTTCTGTTCAGACATTTTGGGATATCATTTTTATATATATATTTCAAAGTCTTATATGCTTACCAGGGCTGCATTTATTTGATTGAAATTACAGAAAACTTCTTATTACAATTTTATTTAAAATTGTATAACAGTTAGTTATCACAATTTAAAAGAACTGTTTTCTGGTTAATGTGTTTTAAAATGTAATTGCCTGTGATGCCATTATTCCAGTCTTAAGTGTCACATGATCCTTTAGAAATCATGCTGTGTATTTGTGGAATCTACCAGATTTTTATTTATTTATTTATTTATTTTGCACCTTGGTGCCAAAACTTTTTTTCTTACCCAGAAATGAGAATTCAATCATTTTTTTACTCACTCTCAGTTCACTTCAAACCCATCTAATAGTTTATTCTACTGATGAAAATGTGTCAGCTTTTTTTATTCATACTGCAACAACACAAAATGGTGAGTCATACTGCCAACCTGGAGAAAGCATTAGTACCATAAGCATAAGCAATCTTTCAGGAAATTGCCCCTTTTGTCTCTTTCACTATATTCCAAGTCTTCTGAAGCCATTCTATAGCTTTGTTTGAGTAACAGACTATATTTTGTGTGTAATGAGTTTCTCAGATGCAACTACTACATGGCTTCAAAAGTTGAATGAACCACTTTTATGGCACTTTTTATCATTTTTGGAGCTTGACAGTCTGAATCACCATCCTGTTTTGTTGTATCTAAAAAGCAGACCTAAAATGTACTTTTGTGTTCATTGGAATAAAAACAAAATCATGTGGTTGAAAAAAAACCAACTTTATCAAAAAACTAACTCAAACCCATTTCCAGCAAGACACCACAACCCTCCATTCCTCTTACTCTTTTTCCTTCCCTCTTTCTCATGATACTCTTGCTTCACCTGTGCCAGTATGACCCCTAGGCTGGGCAGTGTGGGTGCACTGTGGGAATTCAGACAGCAGACACACAAATCAAAGAAGCTATCCGGCCTTCATTGAGATATCAGGAGTTTCGACACCCTTGTCTCATCAGCTTGTGTCTTTCTGTCTGTCAGCTGCATAGACAGGGAGCGCCGTCTGGCCACTGACAGATAAACGACTCTTGAGTTGCATCCCTGCTGCATGGAGACACAGCATACTATGTCTGAAATACGGCTTTCACCCACACACCAGCTTCGCTTCAGATTAGCTGGATAAACCGCAGCACATTCCGTCCTTTTTGGCAGGTACCACAAAAGAGCAACAAGGCGCAAAACACAGCGACGACCCATTACTTGAGCTTTACCCGATAGGTGGTTTGTGCACATTCTTGGCACGGCTTCACATCTGGTCTCATGTTGTGACGCTATTATAATTAAGACTTTTAGCATGTAAACCATGCCTCCATATCCTTTGTTTTACTTGTGGATTCACACTTTATTACAGTTGTCTTACAAATATGTGTAGCATAGTTTCACAGGAAACAGTGGCTCAGAAAGCATCCTGCACAAAAGACAAACAGTTCCTCAGTCAGGCCCGACGTATCTACAAAAACAATCAGTGATTAAGCTGTGTCTCTGGCACGTCTGAGAGAACGTCTCATTCATCCTTGATTGCACCCTCGGCCTGCCCTGTAAGGTCACCCGCGCCCCCCTCTCCCAGCCCTGACACTTTGCGCAACAGGATCCACGTCCTTGACACACACAATCCGTTATTGTCCTAATACCGCAAATTTGCTTCAATGTCAACTAGAATAGAAACATTCCATCATATCTGCGTTTCTTTGTTTTCGTGTTCTATTCACAGCACGTGTGGATGAATGACTTTTGTCATGTTTGTTTGTCGTGTGGCTTTGTGTAGATTTGACTCTGTGTTCTGTGCCGCAGGTTGAACTGCACCCCTTGCGCTGGCCTCTGTCCTAAAGTGTGCATGGGACTGAAGACAGTGGACTCAGTCACTGCGGCGCAGGCTCTGAGAGGATGCACTGTGATCAATGGCAGTTTGGTCATCAACATCCGCGGAGGGAGTAAGGACAAACAAACTCTTTAATACAATTTCTCCTCTTTGTGCAAGTGTAGAAGGACGTCTTTATTACATAGCTTTCTGGAATTCATGGTTCTGATTGGTTAATCAGCGCTCTGCAAATGTTATTGTATGATTAAACTATATAATTGGATAATGTCTGTGGCAACCATTCTCCTTTACAGATTAGTAAGTAAACATCAATGAGATGTTAATTTTTATTTATATATTCATTTATTTATTTATACACACACACACACATTTTCTGTTATTTAATTATTAATGTCAATTATTCTAGAGTATAAATTAATATAAGTTAAATAATCATATAAATATACACAGTAATTATTACAAAACTTATTATTATTCATTTGTCTGTAATTCAGGGGTATAATAATAATATTAATAAATAATTAATGTAATAATTAATAATATCATACATTTCTCTATTTTGCATTGTGACTGCATTACCACCTTGGTTGTGCATTTATTTCCAGTAATGCAATGGTTTGTCATTAATTATTACTTATGTAATCAATTACAAATATACATATGCTTATATGTACATTCATCAGAGTGCAGGTGTTTAAAAATGTAGATTTTAAACTGGCTGCTCTTTCCATTTCTTCCTGTTAGATAACATTGCTGCAGAGCTGGAAGCTAACTTGGGACAGCTGGAGGAGATCACCGGCTACCTGACTATACGACACTCATATGCCCTAGTCTCTCTATCTTTCCTTCGCAAGCTCCGAATCATCCATGGAGAGACACAGGAAGTTGGGTAGGAGTCTTTTCATTGGATTTGTCTACCTAATGGTTCCATGTCATCTATATTTCATTTATGTATTCCTTCGTCCTCACTTGTGTGCTGTGTTCTTTCCCATCAGGAATTATTCCTTCTACGCCCTCGATAACCAGAACCTGCGTCAACTGTGGGACTGGTCCAAACACAACCTGACCATCAAGCAGGGTCGCATGTTTTTCCATCATAATTCTAAACTCTGCATGTCAGAGATCCGGAAGATGGAGGAGGTGACGGGCACTAAGAACCGGCAAACAAAGAATGACATTGTCTCAAAGACCAATGGAGATCAGGCTTCATGTGAGGAAGGCATAGCCTTGTGTTTGTGTTTTGCTCATATGCTCTTTCTGAGTAAATCTGATTTCTGAAATTTGTTGCTGTTTCACTAGGTGAGAGCCAGGTTTTGAAGTTCACACAGGTTCGCACACTTTCTGACAAGATCATAATTAAATGGGAGCCTTTCTGGCCACCAGATTTTCGAGACCTCCTGGGATTCATGGTTTTATACAAAGAGGCGTAAGTGACTTAACTTTTTTATGGAGCTTAATCAATGTAGACAGATTATTTACTGCGTTTTAAATGAGGCTGTGAGGAATACAAGTACTGTCCAAAATCAAGAGCATTTTGCCCACTGGAAAGTCTTAAGTGAAGTCTGTATTTTGTGTTTTGCCAACTTAATGGTCCATACCAAGTTAAACAGACCGTATTTCCTTTACTTCCGCCACGTTTTCATTTTCACCATATTCAAAACCTCATCTACCCTTACTCTAAGGTTCTTTTTAAAGCTGTTCTTAGTTTTTGTATATTGAGTTTATTGCAATGAAGTGAAGAGTTCTGTTTAAGGATTTGTTGATATTTTTCTCTGCATCTCTAGGCCATATAAGAACGTGACTGAGTTTGACGGTCAGGATGCATGTGGCTCTAACAGCTGGGTCATAGCAGATGTAGACCCTCCGCCTCGTGCCACAGATGGAAAGGAACAGCAGGAACCAGGGTACCTCATCCTCCCTCTGAAGCCGTGGACGCAGTACGCCATCATGGTCAAAACCCAGCTCTCCGCTTCTGATGAGCACCAAGTCCATGGAGCGAAGAGTGAAATCATCTATGTCCGCACCAATGCTACTAGTAAGAGCTTCAGAAGCAGCTTCATAGGAAGATTATGACACTTTTTACGACTCTATGCTGTCATGCAAAATGAAATTTTAAAAATATGATTATTTTTCCAGAAGTGGAGAGGACAAACCTAGAAATGTAGAAAGTACACCCTTGCTCAAAACAATAATTTTTTCTAATAGAGGTTTGAATTTGAAGCATTTGTATGCATGATCTGTCCCAAACCTGCTTAAAGTGTTACTCCACCGCAAAATGAAAATTTTGTCGTTATTCACTTACCCCCATGTCATTCCAAACCCGTAAAAGCTTCGTTCGTCTTCGGAATACAATTTAAGATATTTTAGATGAAAACAGGGAGGCTTGAGACTGTCCCATAAACTGCCAAATAAATAACAGTGTCAAGGTCCAGGAAGGTATGAAAAGCATCGTCAGAATAGTCCATCTGCCATCAGTGATTCAACCGTAACGTTATGAAGCGACGAGAATACTTCTTGTACAAGAAGAAAACAAAAATAATGGACTATTCTAATGATGCTTTTCATACTTTCCTGGACCTTGACACTGTTATATATTTGGCAGTCTATGGGACAGTCTCAAGTAGGGGTGTGCGATATTACGATTTTTGATCATGTACGATAAAAATGTCTCCACGATCTGCTTTTGAAAAAATTTCATAGTATCGTGCTACAGCACACATTCTATCAGCTGCAGTTCTGGCGCCTCCGTCATATAGATGTGCTGGTCATATAATTAGAATATCATCAAAAAGTTCATTTCTTTCACTAATTCCATTCAAAAAGTGAAACTTGTATATTATATTCATTCATTACACACAGACTGATATATTTCAAATGTTTATTTCTTTTAATTTTGATTATAACTGACAACTAACTTTTTGATGATATTCTAATTATATGACCAGCACCTGTACTGTACAACACCGCATGCATTCACATCAGTGTTGACTCAGCAGTAGAGTTACTCTCACAGGAGTAAAGCTCTCATTATTTGCTTTTAAATGTTTCATTCGCGCGCTGGTCTGACCTGTGCTTTTTCTGAGCGCTGCATACACCCGAAGCGCACACGCTAAAGCCTGTCAAACAGCGCCTGATTATTGAACTAAGTTATCTTTTATGCTAATACTGTCAAAACACACAAGGTTTGCATGTAGACTCAGTTGGTTATGTCTAAAATGAAAGTAAACGGTTGAGAGAAAAACGTATGCGTGCCTGTATATTAGATGCGTGCAGGTCTTAAAGCCACTGTGGACCAGCAACTGTTTGGTTTTCCATGTTCCTCAAAATACCATATATGTTCAGCAGAAGAAAGAAACTCATTCAGGTTTAAAACAACTTTTGAGTGAGTAAATGGTGGTATAAAAATAAAACACTATGACAGAATTGACAGACAGCTGACAGAATTTTTATTTTTGGGTGAACTATTCCTTTAACGTTAATAAAACAACAAAACACAGAGAAAAATCAATCACTGCTCTTGAATGAAGAAATTTAATACAGTTGCTTTAGGAATATGTAGGGTTTTATTTTTATTTTTGTTCATTCAATTTCTTGAATGCTCCTGCTAAATACACCTATTGTACCTGAAAATAAAGCACTGCTTGTTTTATTTGTATATTATGTGTAGTTGTAATGTGTATCTTTGTCATTCTTTTATATTTGTTATTAAAAATAAGAACAAATATTTTAATCTTCACCCTCTTTGGCCTTGTTACCTTGAAAGGCTTTGTCTTTATAATAGGGAAATTAGTTTGGCTGTAATGCTCAGACAACTAGTAAAACCAACATGACAAAGAATTGTGATATCTCAAAAAAAAAAAAATCGTGATATGATATTTTTTCCATATCGCCCACCCCTAGTCTCAAGCATCCCTGTTTTCATCCAAAATTACATAAATTATGTTCCGAAGATGAACAAAGCTTTTACGGGTTTGGAACGACATGGGGGTAAGTGATTAATGACAAAATTTTAATTTTAGGATGGAATAACCCTTTAAACTGAATTTTGAACTCATTTCTGAAGTTGTTTTCTGATTCCAGTAGCAGTGTTTATTGTGTAGGCTTGGCATGGGCGAGCAATAAAAGGTCAAAGGCTGGTAAAATAGGTTGCTGATGACTTTCAGTGGTGTGAAATCACTCAGCAGTGTGCAGCATGACAGGCCGTGATTTAGGAGAAAAATGTGGTCTGCTTTCAGTGCTGCTAGGTGTCTGTCTGGCTTCCTTTTGAGCTTGTTTTGTCTTTCTTTCCTGATAAACCACATAACCATTCACTAAGCTGAGAACATTGTTTCGGCAGCTGGTTGGCAAGAGCTGAAAGTAGTGCTTTAGGGTTTTTCTCTTTTTTTTGTTTTTCTGGTTTAGCAAACAGTTTGGTTTGCACGCTGTGACATCGATGGTGCCCCTCCACTTCTTCCTTTTTAGACGGAAGCTGTCGTTATTCTTCTTGTCTCATTGGTGCCCCAGTCTGACAATGTGGTCTAACCAGAATTGAGTTTAGTCTGCTGTTCTACTAGTCTACTGTTTTGGCTTGTTCACATTCAAAATCAATCATGTTTGTTTGAGTTGTTCTTTATTTATTTTTATTTTTTTTAGAACCCTCTGTGCCCCTGGACCCCATATCCTCATCAAACTCTTCATCTCAGATCATACTGAAGTGGAAGCCCCCTAATGATCCAAACGGAAACATCACACACTACCTGGTCTACTGCCAGCAGCAACCAGAAGCCAGCGAGCTCTACAAGTTTGATTACTGTCAGAAAGGTTAGAAAACATACATAATGTAGAACATACACACTACCATTCAAAGGTTTAGGGTTAGTAAGACTCAGGCTGTTATCTCTAATGATGTCAGAACAAAGTCTGAGCCTTGCGTTTCTGTTGTTTAGGTATGAAGCTGCCCACCAGAGCCCCCACACAAGTGGACAGTGAAGAGGAACAGAAGTGGAACCAAACTGAAGAGCAGGGCCCAGGTAGCCACTGCTGCGCTTGCCCCAAAACAGAGAAAGAGCTGAAGAAAGAGGCGGAAGAGACAGAATACCGCAAAACCTTCGAGAACTACCTCCATAATGAAGTCTTTGAGCTCAGGTAAACCTTTTGGTTTCTCATTTCCTCAACTGTGTAATTGATAATGAAAATGATTGATTTACGAATAATTGTTTAGAACCTGCACCAGTGACACCACTGAGTAGTAAAAAATGGTTTTCTATGAAAATATTTTTTTTTTATTATATTTGCATTCAATATATAGCACAATTTATATGGACCTTTTTATATATAAACAATATGTGGCACATATTATTCATAACTTTTTCATTTATAGACAATATATTGCATATATTAAATATACATAATATATGAAATGCATAATAGAAACTTTTTGTAATTTATTGGCAACATATATCAGGCAATATATAGCAAACATTTATATAATTTTTTTCATATATAAATATCACATTTATAAACACTGTAATATATAGACTATTTAGCATACTGCACATTATATACACTTTTTCCACATATATGCAATATATAGCATAGAAACATTATGTAGACTCATTCATGAATTAACAGTATATTGCATATGTTATATAAACATTTTTCATAAGACAATATATAGCATAAATTAAAATAGACTTTCTACATATATAGTCAGTATATATCATACATTAGGTCTTCTTTTTTTTGCATATATGGACAGTTTTCACATTGTTTCAAGGAGAGCATTATGCAAAAATTATCAACTAGGACTAGTTCTTAGTCCTAGTGTAAAGGCTCTAGAAACAGATGATATTTTTCCATTCAGAGACCCTTGAGTCGCAGCTGTCAAATTCTTCACCTAACATGACCCTCTAGGTGGAGATTATTCACGGCGTTCATCTGTTTTCTCCAGTTCTAAGCTCAGGGTTGAACGTCTTAGTGGTCAGGCTGGGTTGTTTTTGACTCCACCAAGACCTTGAGTATGTGTTTTTGTTAGGTGCTTTTTCACTGTCTTTGTGTATCTTTGGCCTTCAGAAGCTCACAGCTGGCTTTAAAGATCCCGTTCCACTCCCACACACACATGCACGCTCGCACATACACACAAACTTTCTCTCATGCTTTGCACAGGCCTTGGTTTAGTGTAATCTTTGTTTTGAAGATGTTGTCTGCTCTGTAGTAGTGATAGACGATGTTGACAACGACTACCACGACGTGTTCAGAGGAAGTGCAGACTCCTACACAGACGGTTTGTCTCACTACCCTACATTGTTCTAAATATTATGGTTGTCTTGCAGCTGGTCTGCACGTTTTATTCCCAGCGCTTTTACAGACTATAAAAAGTATTCCGTTCATTTTATTTAGATGTTAAAATATGGTTTTACTTGAAAATGATTTTATCCTCGGAAATGCTTCGGCTGTTAGAACACGCCAAAAGAGCTGAATCCTCCTGTCCTGAGCTCTTATATTTGTGGAAATAACTGAAGGCTGTGGTGCTCTGGTAGTGGTTTACCACTGGAATAGTTAAAACCAACCACATGAAATGCTTCTCTGCTCCCTCTAGTGGTGATGTGAGTAATGAACTCGATGAACTGGAATTTTGTGGCTCGTGATTCATGTATGGTTGTGTTGTACTCCTTAAAAAATGACCAAAATAACCTTCAGCAATTATACACTTTTAGATTTTGTCTTCTGATATAATGGGTTAAATACATGAACGTTCAGTAGTCTGGGGTCGGTAATATTGTGTAGTGTTTTTGAAAGAGTATCTTTTGCCTACCAAGGCTATATTAATGTGATAATAAAAGTGAAAAACAATAAAACATATTTTGAAAAAGCATTAGCATCTAAAATAACTATTTTCTCTTTTCAAAATGGAATTCCACTGATTTGGTGCTCAAAAACATTTTTTGTTATCAATGTTGAAAATCAGGGGTGACCAAACTCGGTCCTGGAGGGCCGGTGTCCTGCAGAGTTTAGCTCCAACCCTTATAAAACACACCTGAACCAGATAATCAAGGTCTTACTAGGTATACTTGAAACTTTCAGGCAGGTGTGTTAAGGCAAGTTGGAGCTAAACCCTGTTGAAAATAGTCCTTAGTGCTTGGTATTTCTTTATAATACTTTCTTTAATGTTTTGCAAGAAACCATGGACTCTTTGATAAATATATCATTGAAAACAGTAGCATTTATTGAAAATAGAAAACTTTTGTTTTGTTTTTTGCTGTCATTTTCACCAGTTTTCTGTGTCCTTTATAAGTTCAAGTATAATTAGAAAAAGTCTTACTGACTCTTAACATCTGAATGCCCATGTATATTAATGTCTTCTTGCGCAACCAGATTTTTTGTCCAGTTGATTCTCTGTACAGTGTAAATATTCTCGCAAACAACCTGCTTCAACAGGAAATGTCAACAGTAGGAAAACTGCACTCAAGTGAAGTTGCTAATGTTTGAATTTGTTCAGAGTTGTTGAATGAATAGTCACTTTAAGACTCCATTTATTTCCTAAACCATAATTTGCCATGCTTTTTATGTAATTATACAGTAATTTGTGGTCTGTATTTAACAATGAAGTGATAATGGAAGCCCTTTTCCTTTTGAGCTGTAGTGAAGCTAGCTTAGTCATAGAGCCAAAGAAAGAACAGACTCTGCGTCATAAGGCAATTGTCATATCCCTTTTGATTTTTCCCACGTTGCTTTGAAGAGTTGAAGATTGTGACTTGAACATCTGTTTAGCGCAGGTGACCATTCGATTAACAGACTCAATAAGAGCTGCAAATGTATAGAACTGCCATTTAAATGTTTGTTTTGCCGCAGCCAATCAGATTGTTTGATCTTCGGGCAAGGCTGCGTAATTTACATGCATTATTACTTGACTCACTTCAGCTGATATCACAACATATGCACACTTTTTCAACATCCACAGCCATTTGGTTTCCATTTTAAAGGTCTGATCGGTCATTCACATGTGCTAATGCAAGATACAAACCAATCTTAAAATACAACCTGTATATCCTTCAAGCCTAAATCTAAATCTAGTACCTCTTTGTGTGTTTGTGTCTCTAGGACATCAAGACAGCGTCGATCTCTGGTGGGTATTGCCAACAGGACCTCATCTCGTCTTTTCACTACGCCCTCTTCACTGCCGAATGGCTCTGCCACTCGTAGCCCAGAAGAGGAAGCAGAAGCCAATAAGATTTCCCTGATTGTTCAGACCAAGGAGTCGACAGTCATCTCCAATCTGCGGCATTTTACCAGCTACCAGATAGAAATTCATGCCTGCAATGATGACACTGAACCCTCTCGCTGCAGTATGGCGGCCTATGTCAGTGCTCGCACCATGCCTGAAGGTATGGGATTGTTATTGTATGATGCAGTTTTATTTCATATAGTATAGTGAATATATTATTAACAACTTTCTTTTTATCTGTTTTTATAGAAAAAGCAGATGACATTGTAGGGCCGATAATCTGTGAGGTGTCTGAGTACTCTGTACACATCCGGTGGATGGAGCCTAAGGCCCCTAACGGCATGATTATTCTGTATGAAGTCCATTATAAGAGACTGGGAGATACAGAGGTGAGATGTTCCATGAGATCGAAGTCTGTATTCTTTCCAGGCTCTCTGCTCCCATGAACGCTGGCTGCACTTTAAATCTGATTTTTATCAATCCTGTTGAAATCAACATGTGCTAGCTCCAAATCAACAAGCTATTTTAGCATCATTGCATCAGCTGTGTATTTCTGTAACCATGAAGAAATCTAGCCAGAGACAGTGGAAATGTTCCTAATGTTGTTTTTGAAAAGCTTTGGATAAACAAGGGATGATTATATAAAGGCTAATAATTGTTGTAAGCTAAGTGAAACAAAACATGACAGTTTTGCACTTAGTGGCACATGTTTCCGTTGATGGATTTGAAACAATCTGTTTCTGTAACTGTTTACGCTGACCTCTAGCAGTTTCATTAATGTCTGATGAGTAATATGTGGATGTATTAGTGTGAGATGGATTTTAAAACCATCATAAAAGCCAAGACTTTGCCACTGGCTAATGGACGTCTTCAATCCGATGTGCACAGCAGTGTGAGTTGTCTAACTGCATGCCTTTGTCTTAGGAGCTGCACCATTGCGTATCCAGGAAGAATTATATTGCAGACGGAGGCTGCAAGCTGAGAGTGGTGCATCCTGGGAATTATACAGTGCGGATCAGAGCCACCTCTCTGGCAGGCAATGGATCATGGACAGAGCCAACACACTTCTATGTGGAAGACCTACGTAAGACGCTATCACACACACAGCTTGTATATAATGCTTATGAATATCATATTTTCAGTTTTTAAATTATGCATAAGATCCACATAACCAAATTTTGAGAAGGTTTTTGTGTGTATATGTGGGAAAACTTGTAAATATTCACACACACTGTTATAATGCGCAATGACAAAACAGAAACAGATGCGCCCGCGAGCATTCATACAAAAGTTGACTAGTTTTTAAAGTAAATTTTTTTATATATTTTAAAACGTTTGTTGCATGATTTAAAAATACCTTTTATAAAATTGTGTTTTTGAGACAAAACCAAAACAAAGAAGTAAGCCATGTAAAGGTCAAGTTGCATTTTATTATTTAATTCATGAATAGCCTAATGTAAAATGCCGGTAAATAAAGCTAGATGTTTACTAACATTATAAATACAGATAAACATAGCTAAAAGCTGTTTTAGTTCCTTTCACTCCATAACAAATCCTTTACAGTCTTCAGAAAGATAATGAAAAATAGGATAGTAATCAAACATCAACCCAGAATGAATTCTGTGTTGCCGAAAATTAAATTGGCATTGGGCTCACATAGCCTACCTCTCTTATTTGGCATGAATCCACTCAAAAATGTTTCCATATTCATGATGTATTTCAATGCTAAACTGTTATATATGCTTTGAACTTCACTCGCGCCTGAGTGATCACTTGATTCTTGAATATCGTTTCTTACAACAGCAGAAATAAAGATAAGATTAAGACATCATTATGAAATGTTAAAGGGTCTACTCTTATTTGTGTACAGTCACAATAACGACAAAACACTGTGCTTTTCAAAATACAGAAAACAGAAAGATGGATCTTTCTGCTGTATTGATTTCCCTTCCGTGAACTTAAAAAAATAAACTCAGCATATTGAACTCACAGTTTTTCATTAATTTTGTTAATCTGTGAATTAAGTCAAATATAAATTTCGCAAATAGGGCTATTTATTTAATTCATATGTGATTGTATTCAGTTTTTCCGCGTTCATATTTGTTATTTTATTTCAGCTTTATTTCAATTAACATAAATGTTCTTAATAGTTCTAGTTAACTTTAATAACCTTACCTCAATGGCAAAACATCCATAGAACTGCAGTACACTTTAAATTTTCCAGCTGTTTCAAGCCACAAATATTAATTTAATGCCGGTATGGGACAAATTTCCGGCTAGGCCACAAGTCTTATCCAGGCCTCAGAGGATGTGCCCATGCTCCTCCAATAAATTATCCATTAACGGTTAAAATAATTTAAAGTTTGTTAAGAAAACTGAGGGTGCACAGATTCTTTCTCCCCTTTGCCATAGCGCCAGGCCTGTTCTTTTTTTATTTTAAGGCTTTCTATAATATATTGGTGAATTGCTATCAGTGTATGAATACTTGCTATTATGTGCTCCATTGTGTGCTGCACCTGTACCAAACTTGGTTTGGATATGCACACTTTTTCTATATTGTTTCTATTGTGTATATGTGAACAGGTATGGACCCTAACATACTGAAGATAGCGATTGGTCCTGTGATCTGCGGCATTCTGCTCTTCGTGATGGGAGCTGTGGGCTTTTTCATGTTCAAGAAAAAGTAAGTGTTTTCTCTTGTGAATATCCTTAAAACCAATGTAGGAAACTGATCTTTATGAGGTATATGAATTTAATTTGTTGTGTTCATCTGACCAGGCAAACAGAAGGTCCGACTGGGCGTCTTTATACCTCTCCAAATCCAGAGTATTTCAGCCCAGATGAGGGTGAGCATCTTTCCTTTCTTTTTTTTAGTGTGCTTAACAACATCTGACAGAAAATGTTGTGGTCGATGCACATTTGATTTTGTTTTAATAGAACCAGAGTTGATCACATTAACAGTGTTATCGATTTAGGATGATTATCACATTTAAAATGACTTTCTCCCTTGTATGAAATCTGCTTCATCTCAAATATGGCACTGTGTGTCATGCACATCTGTTGTGTTTGTGCAGTGTATGAGCCAGACGAGTGGGAGGTGCCTCGTGAAAAGATTAATTTGTTGAGAGAGTTAGGCCAGGGATCTTTCGGCATGGTGTATGAGGGCATCGGAAAGGACATAGTTAAAGGTGAGCCGCAGACCCGTGTCGCTGTGAAGACGGTTAACGAATCGGCCAGCCTCAGAGAGAGGATCGAGTTCCTCAACGAAGCTTCTGTGATGAAGGCATTCAGCTGCCACCATGTGGTAAGACATGTCTCTATATGTCATCCTTCCTGTCCTGCATGTTTTGTAGTTTTATAGCATTATTCATATATTATTTATATTTTGAATTAGGTTTTATTTTTATATTTTAAGTTGTTAGTAAGTTTATGTGCTTTTTTATGTTCATTTTCAGCTTTAATTTGATTATGAAAATAGTCTTTAAGACTAAGTTTAAGTTGTAGTTAACAGTAATAACACTGGTTGGACTGCTGTGACATATTTTGATGGTAACGAATGTGATTTTGTGGGTTAGGTGAGGCTGCTGGGAGTGGTGTCTAAAGGCCAGCCAACTCTGGTGGTGATGGAGCTCATGACACACGGCGATCTAAAGAGTTTCCTGCGTTCTCTCAGACCTGACTCAGAGGTAACGAACCATAGCAGAAGAGTCACTATCGGACCTGCTACAGCTTTTAGATTTGTTATAAGGAGCTAGACTTTTAGATTAATAAAAGCAGTGTTTAAGTAATGGATTTTTGTTTTCTCTGCTGTTTGACAGAATAATCCGGGTCGGCCTCCTCCAACACTGAAAGAGATGATTCAGATGGCCGCAGAGATAGCAGATGGCATGGCTTACCTCAACGCCAAGAAGTTTGTGCACCGAGACCTTGCTGCCAGGAACTGCATGGTAGCCGAAGACCTGACTGTAAAAATTGGAGGTACAATACCAATCATAGGGGTAAATTTATGCAAGTTTTAAGAGCTACAGCCTCTTAATTTCCTATGCAGAGCTCTGAACGATCCAAGGTACTGACATAACGTACACTGGTTCGGAAGTATGGTAGTAGGTCCTACATTGTATGAAGAATAAACCAAACAATATTTGCTAAAAATAAAAATATATAATATATAAACATTAGATACTTAGAAATCCTCTCTTGATTACTAACTGAACGAAATGGGTTTGTTGAAATGTAAAAAATACTAAAACGAAAATAACATTTATTAAAGCTATATAGAAATATAAAAAGCGAATAAAATCACAAACAATATTAAAATGAAAAATGAAAATCTAAAAAGATATTAAACTATATAAATAAACTGATATGAATTTTTTTCTATAGCTCAATATTTACGGTAAGGAAAAAGCAGTACACGCCATAACCAATATCTTGTACTATTGTATCAAGTCACCTTTATTTCTAAAGCACTTTATACAATACAGATTGTGTAAAAGCAGCTTTACAGTGTTAAACAGGATAATAATGTTTTAATGATGCAAACAAAATGAAATTATGCTGTAAAGCAGTTCTTAAAAGAGGGCAACAATAAATAGTCAACACAATCAACAAAATGCAGACACTCTGAACTGATTCATTGTGTCCCTCATTTATGATTCCTGTGTAAATACCTTGCTAAAATGTGTACTTTCATGATAGGTGACGCTTCAATGCACTGGTTTCATGTGAATGAAAAACCACAGTGTATAATTATGTCCTTTTATGATAAATGATTCTCTGTCTGGGTGGAACTAGTCTTGGGTCTGGTTCAAAATGAGCTGCTGAATGCAATATCATAACGATAAAGGAGGGACAAGTGTTGAAGCACAGGATGTGCTGTAATATATCTCCTATATTGGATTGTGTCATCTATTATTGTAAGAGCTTTCTAATGATGTTATTTTGTCTTGTGTTCTCTGCTGTCAGATTTTGGCATGACGAGAGACATTTATGAGACAGATTACTACAGAAAGGGTGGGAAGGGCCTGCTTCCTGTGAGATGGATGGCCCCTGAGTCGCTGAAGGATGGAGTTTTCACAGCTCACTCAGACTGCTGGTGAACTGACAGCGTGCACACACATAAATAACCAAACCGAGACAATGTTTATTGTTAAAGCATATGTGTTAATCACTCATGACCCATGCTGTGCTTGTCCAGGTCATTTGGGGTGGTGTTATGGGAGATCAGTACTCTGGCTGAGCAGCCATACCAGGGGCTGTCCAATGAACAGGTCCTTAAATTTGTGATGGAGGGAGGATATCTGGACAGACCGGACAACTGTGCAGACAGATTGTGAGTATATTATTGATATATTGCCTGTTTTTTTTTTTTGATGACCAGTCAAGACAAGTAGTTACAATTTCTACTTGCCCTGTCAAGAGTTTCCCGTGTTTTTTTTTTTTTTTTAGCAATACTTTTGAATTTTTGCAAGAATTATTTATATATTTTTTGTCAGTGCCAGTAGGCTCGTGGGAAGGGTGGCGATGTGTAGTGCCATTGTGCTTTGGGCATCCCAAGTTCAAGTTCCAGCTCGTGGACCTTTCCCGATCCCATCTCCCCTCTCTCTCTCTCCCACTTCACTTCCTGTCAACTAACTGTCCTATCATAAAGGCAAAAAAAGATCCAAAAATAAATCTAAAAAAAGAATTATTTATATTTCTCAAGAACATTTTCTTCATAATTTTGTTGTTTAAATTTAATTATTTATTTTGCTTTCTCAACAAAAAGAAAATATTTGAAAAAAAATTGAAATTATAGCTATATATAAATAATAGCTAATTATACAGTAGTCAACATTTGAAGTGGATCAAAAATGTTCATCAAAGATGTTCTAAGACAAGAACGCATTTTGGTTTTAGGATAACTTTGATGAAAGGTTACACATTTTGGATCATATAATCTGACCCTTTTTTTTTTTTTTTTTTTTTTTTTTAAGGTTTGATTATTTTTAAGATTACTTTTAACCGAAGTCATTTATCACATTGATTTCAATAGAATGATATTTTTATATAAAAATATTGATACAAAAATAGATTGATATTAGGGCTGTCCAATTTAATGCGTTAACGAAAACTCATTTTAATGGCACTAATTTTATTAACTCACGATTAACAGAGCGGCTGAGAGGAGCAGCGCTTTCAGTTAAAACACATATTATGTTGCCTCTCTAATTCTACTTGCAAGTATAGCCCAAATCACAGCACATCTATTGTCTTTATCTTATGTGTATTTGATTTTCATCAGACGACGGCTCAATTATCAGGATTTTTGAGCAGATTATCATCTTGGAAGGGAGAGCTGGTTATGAAATCTTAATGGGTCACGTTTCAGTCACTATTTCATATTAATTCGGTTGTCTGACAAAAGAAACAGTAAAATATAACAATGAAAACAGTTTTATTGAGGATTTGGCTGCATCAAATTACAGCATTTGGGCACAGAGAGGAATTGGATTCCATATAATCAGTGTAATACCCAGCATTTTTTTTAACCCAGCGTAAGTCTTGAACTCATCTCCTTTTTCCTGATCTTCCAGGCATAACCTGATGCAAATGTCCTGGAATTACAATCCCAAAATGAGGCCCACCTTCCAGGAGATCATCGAGATGCTCCGGGAGGATCTGCATCCCTCGTTTCAGGAGGTCTCCTTCTTCTACAGTGAGGAGAACAAGCCGCCTGAGACGGAAGAGTTTGATATGGACATGGAGAACATGGAGAGCATCCCGCTGGACCCTTCCTCGTACTCTCAGAGGGAGTGCGGTCTAGACGGGGACGAGGGCTCATCCGTGGGCCTTCGGGGGAGTTATGAGGAACACGTGCCATATACACATATGAATGGCAGCAAGAAAAACGGACGCATCTTATCCCTACCCCGATCTAACCCTTCTTAATATTATTTACCCCATCAAGCTATATTAGATTGTTTTTCATCATTTTATAGATTCACTTTTATCGAGCTCTATATCAGAAGCCCTTCAGAAAGTAATCTCAGGACATTCGTTTTCTTCTTTACTGCCTCAGTATGATGATGATGATACAGGGTGCAGGGTTTTTTTTCTTTTCTTGTATTTAAAGATACACATCAACTGCTTTTTCTGTCTTTTTTTTTTTTTTTCTTTCTTTTTTTTTTATATTTGCCAAGTTTCAAGGACTGGTCAAATGGAACAAACTGTGAAATTAACCTCAGACAACCAGAAGGCTGCTTTAAACCTTACATCTCCTCATCCACCAACAGATTCTCCCTGACTCTCTCCAGAAAAAGACAGAATCTAGAAGAAATTAAAAGAAAAAAAGTGACCTTACTCTGTTTGTGGCCTACGTCATGACAACATGGAGTTGTGTCTCAGTCTGTACACTTTGTGCTTTGGTGGCAAACCTGTTGAACTTGGGAACTGTAGGATGACATGAAGCATCCTTCCAAGAACAAACTGTCTACAGTGGAAGCCTGTACAAGACACTGCTTTTCTACCTGCTACTCAGTATTCCAGACTACACAGAGAACGAACAGATTTTTGGACTCTTATTTTTTTATTTATTTGCCTACCTGTGCTCTTTCTCTTCTTCCCTCCCCCCGGTGTTCACACATTTACAGCTGAAGGATATTTAAACTGTTTTCAGGACTTAAAAGAGACTAAAAGAGTTCCTCAGATTGACCAATAGTTGCTGCTTTGATATATTTTAGTGGGTATAGATGATGATAAAAATATATATATAAATATATTATTGATGTTTTGTACATAGATGATATGTTGTCATTTGAGAGTTATCGCCGGTTGTAGAAATTTTTTTACATGTTTGTCTCGATTCTTTATTTTTTCTAATCTGAAAATCATACTAATCATCCTGGACCTCTGATCAGCCAGCAACTCCAAGATGCACAGGAGTATCTAGACGCCTTCAGCTTCAGATGTCAAATCTTGATATCAGTGGAAATAACTGCTGTAAATAAAGCAGTGAGGTGCATTCAACGAGAGCGAATGGATGTGTTTCTGTTGTGTTTTCCTTGTGAGAAATTGGGGGAACTTCTGAGTGGTCGCTTTTGGCCCTGTTTTCAGGACGGTCCTGTCCCAGACTGTAGCTGTCCCCGGAAATGTCCCTGTTTTACAACACATTCAAAACGGAACTCAAATATACTACAAAAAACCCAGCCAACATAGAACTGCGTAGAGACAGTTATCGGTGTCATTCAAGGTAGTGATACAATTATTAGATTAAAGTAGTACTGATTGTATGTACTAGATAACGGTGTGGGATTGTTTTGCAAACACTATTTTAAATGTTCCCAAAGTGAACTGCCACGATGCAGTAATTCCCAAACACACATAACTATACCATTTGCACTTTGCCAAAAGTACATACGTTATGAATACAAAATAGCAAGCCCAATAAGGTATATTTAAGATCTATTTCCACAAGCACAATAACATTTGATAAGCTAGAATTCGTAACTGAGGTGCTTTTTCTTGCAACGATATCCATTTCTAGCTTTGCAATATAAAAGTTGCACAAAGTGAGTCAGACACATATCGAGAGGAGATGTGAGCACAAGGGAGTGATTTGACCGGAGCATTGATTACACTCAATTTATATGGTTCTGTGGAATGCAGACCATGTGATACTACAGTCATGGCCAAAAATTTTGGCAGTGACATAAATTTTGTGTTTTGCAAAGTTTACTGCTTAAGCTGTGGTGGTGTTCATTCACATTGTTTCTAGATTGTGTAGAGTGCTCACATGCATTTTAAATAACTGCTAAAAGCTTCATTGGCCAAAAAATTTACTTTTGGCAAAAAAAAACTTTTCACTGTTTTTTGATCCTGACACAAAATGACCAGCTAACATTAATTGACTAATCATATCAGCAGCACATGTGAGATTGTGAATGAGTACTAGTCTGGTGAAATCACTATCATACTAATTAGATTGTAAGAGCAGACTGATTGCTATAAAAGGAGGTAAGAAGCGCTTCCAATCATTGTGTTCTTGTTAGCAATGGTTACCTCCAAAGAAACATGTGCAGACATCATTGCGTTGCATCAAAATGGGCTCACATGCAAGGAAATTGCTACAAAGAATATTGCACCTGAGAGAACCTTTTACTGGATCATCAAGAACTTCAAGGAGAGCTGTTCAACTGCAGTGAAGTCTTCAGGACATCCCAGAGTGTCCAGCAAGTGCCAGGACCGTCTCCTCCTGAGGAGTTAGCTACAGAATCGTGTCTCCATCATTGCAGAGCTTGCTCAGGAATGGCAGCAGGTTGGTGTGAGAGCAACTGCACGCACAGTGAGACAAAGACTTTTGGACAATGGCCTGGGGTCACGAAGGGCAGCAAAGAAGCCCACTTCTCTCCAAGAAAAACATCAAGGACAGACTTAAATTCTGCAGGAAGTACAATGATTGGACAGCAGAAGACCGGTGCAAAGTTATTTTCTCCGAAGCTCCCTTCCGACTGTTTGGGACATCTGGAAAATCGATTGTTCGGAGAAGAAAAGGCGAACGCTACCATGAGTCCTGTGTTGTGCCAACAGTGAAGCATCCTGAGACCATCCATGTGAGGTTGCCTTTCAACCAAGGGAGTGGGTTTTCTCAATTCTTCCCAAAAACACTGCCATGAATAAAGAATGGTATCAAGATGTCCTGCAAGAGCGACTTCTTCCAACGATCCATGAGCAATTTGGTGATCTGTGCATTTTCTAGCATGATTGAGCACCATGTCACAAAGCAAGAGCGATGAAGTGGCTTGAAGATCATTACATTGAAATTTTGGATCCGTGGCCAGGCAACTCCCCGGATCTCAATCCCATAGAGAACCTGTGGTCAGTCCTCAAAAGGTGAGTGGACAAGCAGAAGCCCAAAAATTGTGATCAACTCCGAGAACTAATAAGGCAAGAATGGCTCGCCATCAGTCAGGATTTGGCCCAGAAGCTAATATCCAGCATGCCAGAGCAAATTGCATAGGTTATGAAGAACAAGAGTCAACACCGTAAATACTGACTCATTTTGCCAATAAAAGCCTTTAAAACTTATAAGCTTATTTTTATGATTTAGACGTCTTTCACTGAAAGCTGGATAAATAAGCTTTCCGTTGATGTATGGTGTGTTAGGATAGGACTTTATATTTGTCTGAGATACAACTATTTGTAAATCTGGAATCTGATGGTGCAAAAAAAATCTAAATATTGAGAAAATCCTTTAAAGTTATAAACAAATATACCTGTGCTACTTTATGACTGGTTTTGTGGTCCAGGGTCACATATAGCCTACTTGGCCTGAAGTTAACTACAGAGATTTTGCTGCCACCTGCTGTGTAACATGGTCCACTGTAAAAGACGAATGCTACATTACTGATTCGGATGATGAATGAGCAGGCTCTCTCTCTATCTAACATAGGCCTACCATTTTATAGCCTATTACAGCTAGACTACACTTGCCAAAACTGAGAGTAACCAGCACACACAAACACTGTCTATTATGTTAGTTATCTTTTGTGTTTCAGCTATATTTGTTTCCAGTCTTATTTGCTTTATTTCTATTTCTTTCTATTTTCTCACCCTGTCTCCCAATATTGAAAACGCTGGCAAATCCTAGTTGTAGCTAGCTGAAAAGCTGAAGGTATATAAATCAAAAAAGGTACAAACAAAACAGGCGTTAAGTGAACAAAAATAAAAAAAATACACAGTTGCAAAAACAATAGGCAAGCACAACTATAAGTTATACTGTATGGTTAAATTTGAATTAGAAATCAAAATTAAATATATTAAGTTTAAAAAATAATAAAATAAAATAATAATGCATACATAATTTAGCAGAATGAGTCAGTAAAATCGTTGAAAAAAATTGCTTTAATTTAACGTAATTAACATTAACGTTACTCGAAATTGTACAGAGAGATGAAGCAATAATTGTAAGTTAATTTATGAAGTGAGGAAAATAAGGGGTGCTTTTTAAAAATCTACACTTATGATACAGACATATTTAAAATGAAAATTAGCCTTCTTAAGTGAGAAAAAACGAAAACTGCTAGAGGTGAACACAATCCCCGCGCCTTCTGTTCCCGGCATGCCTCGAAGTGAGCGTGCGCGCGCGGCGGGAGTGTGCGTGAGGAGGAGAGCGAGCGCTCCCTTATGTGTGTGCGCTGCACTTGTTGTTGTGAGCAGTGTGGCGGATGCTTAAGAAAACAAACTCTCCTGTAAAAAAGAGAAGAGGGTAGGATGAGGAATAAACGATTCGAAGCTGAAATTATGTGATGTTGCTTTAAAAATGGTGAGTAGAAACTTGTAGTTAAACTTTGCGTGAGCCTCTTTGTGTTTAAAGTTTTGTCATCGAGGCCTCGTGTTCTTTAATTGATGTTGTGGTTTATAGGTTCCGAAACATGTATTTTTTTACTAAACATTCTTTTTGGTTTTGTTTACACGAGGTCTTTTAAGTGCTTATTTTGTAGTTTTTGTGGTCTATCATTCATTTTTCGTTGCGGTGCTCCGCAGAAGAGGAGTGTGAGGTCTGAGATCAGTAGCAAGAAAAGGTTCGCTATGGTTTTACTTCAGGATTAATAATGAAGCCTCTTTAATTCTGAAAGAAGCACAAACATGGCTTCGTGTTATAATCAGAACATGACATGTTTATAGTGGCGAGTAGATGCGGTCAGTGAAGTTCAGTTACATGTTTTCAGATGGGTTTGATGGCTGTGTTTACACTCTGCTGTGATGATGAAGAAAGTTTTACATTCCTCGCATTCTGTCTCTGATTAATGACTAAATCATTCGTGACACTAGTTTCTCCAGTGTCCGTTCTGTAGAAGAGAGTTTGGTTGGTTTGTGGTCCTTTCTTTTGTATTTGTAAAATGACTAAACTTTTTTTTCTTTGTTTTAGATACTTGTTTTTAATCAAACAGTGACTAGTATATTTTTTTAATATGTAATTCAGTTTCACAACCTTTCATACCTTAAAACTAGTACTTATTCCAGTAATACCTTAGAAAGCAGTAGTGACTATCTGTTCAAATAGACACTACTTTCTAGTACTTTTATTTTTCTAATTGTCTGGATAGTGACAGATAACTACTATTCCATTGTTAACAATAGCAATTTAGAAGTTTTTTTTTCTAAAGGATTCTGTGGTTCAGATGTCAGCTTCTGATTTGCATGCAGTTGTTCCTTGTACCTATTAAAGTTCTTTAGCTGCTTGTAACTATTCAAGTAGTTACTAGAATATTTGTTAGGTTTTCCTAGTAGTGAATAAATAGACATCGGTACTTCTTTAAGTGTATCGTATTCCAGTTGTTTATAGTAATGTTTTGACTTTATAGGGACATTTTAATGAACTATAAACACTGATCAGTGTTATTTTAGTACTATTGAGATACTATTATGGTTTTATTAATATAATAAAAAAAAGTTTAATATTTAATTTTTTATTTTTATATTTTATTTTATTTCAAGTAACTTTTAACTTTTTTTCAGTAAAGTTTTAGTTAACTATAGCAACCCCAATTCTGACTACGACATCTGACTAAGACAGAGGTATGTCAAAAAAAAACATGAAATAGACACACCACCACCATCATCCTTCTTTTTTTCTGTATCATAACTGTATCACCTGAATTTTTTTTTTTTAGAATCTTTGTCTAGTATTAAGATTAAATGTCTTACGTAGATCTTTTTTATTAATTGTATGCTTTGGTTATTTATAAATAAATAACCAATGAGATAAGAAATATTACCAGAAACTATTGGGGTGAATACTAGTGTCTCATATAAAGATATTTGTACTGTAAATCAGGAATAGATACTAATAACTGTTAGGATAGTTACTAGGAAACAAAAGAAGTACTACTAGATGTGATGAACAAGTGCTTGTGACTGTATAAATTATTAACCATCACTGAAGTACAGACTGATGTCTAATTGATAATTAAAAGGAACAAATTAGAAATTATGCACCAGTAACTTACAAATAGGCACTTGTTAGTTTAAACTTTAAAGGAATAAGCTTGAAATAAGCCTTTAACATTCAATTATGCTTATTTGAAACGTATACTTACATATATAATTTGCAACTTTATGCTACCCTTATTCATCCATTATTCCTCTAATAAAGTCAGTCCCTTTATTCTTTACAAGAGCTCACCACATTCAGCAGGAATCTCACAAAACCTTGTCTTAGACTAGCATTAAAGGTCAGCGGCTTTAAAGGTTATGGGTAATCTTTAGCTTATCTGTTTTTTGTGAGAAACAGGGAGGCTTTCTGTATTTTATCTGGCCTGTTGATGTGTGAGGGGGGAGGTTGGGTTCATGGTCAGAAGCGGTTTGCAAGCCAGGCGTTTTCCACACAGTAACAGAACTAGTAAATCAGTTACAGCGTGAGTAAACAAAAAACCCACAACATTCAGCAGCTGCAGCACCCTCATAACACACCTTTCAAAACCAAAAAAAAATAAATATACCAAAAAAAACCCCCCCCCCATATATAGTTAAAAAGATCAGAATGGGGTTTTTAGTTTATAAGAAAAACAAAGATGGTGGAAGAGTCAAATTTCATGTGTCTTATGCTCGGTGTGAAGAAAGGAGGACGTTCGTTGTTCGACCCAGACTGGGACAGCCTGCTTTTCTCGTTTGACCGATAAGGATAAACCTTAGCTGCATTTTGTTTGCTTATAATCATCTTCATCCAGCAAATGATTCAAGGGAGGTGCAGTCTGCAGCAGAAGTTGTCATTCAGCATGAACAATATACTGTGATAAAACCATCTGCAGAAAACGGTATTACATAACTACTGAGGGTAGGGCTGAGTGTTATTTAAGTGTGCCTCTGCGCATGCAGTGATACGGCTTGGTCTCCCAGCAATATGAAATGGCAAGTCAGATTTGAGTACGAAATGTACATCCTAGTCAGTATCCTCCTCTTTATAATGGAGCACAAGTCATGTGTTTATGGGCAAGTTCGCTCTTCTGGTTTGCCTCTTTCGTTTAGCCTTCATGCACTTTACACATGCTAGTCTTTATAAATGAGTGTACTGTATGAATAGCATTGTTTGATTGCTATTAAGCCTTGTTAGTGTGTTCACAAGGTGTATCATATCTTTTTTTTTTTTTTATAAGAAATATTAAATGAAATGTATAAAAAACTGTTGATGCTCCCATTAAGCTCAGTGTGCTCTCTTTAAGCTCTTCCACATTAAGCGTCTATGCAAATACTTCATAATCAGACTTTAAATATTAACTGATGGTTGTCACATTAAGTTAATTTATTTTCTATAGATTCTGTCAGCTCAAATCTGCAGGCTGACTCTGACTATGGCAATAGTGTCAACCTCTTCAGACTGTAAATCAATGGAAAATCGGGGCAAAAATTGTGTAGTGTATTCCAGCCTTTTTTTTTTTTTTTTTTTGAATTTGTGTTACTTAGCTGAACATGGATTAGTCTAGATGTTGCAATGTGTGAAAAAGTGTGAAAAAAAAGTAACTATTCTTTATAAAGTTTGTTTAAAATGAACAAGAATTTTTAATAAAACATGATGTGAGCTTAAGGGGAACAGAGGTGTGCTTAAAGGGTACAGACATGTACCCATTAAGCCCTGCCTGACTTTTTGCATTTATTGATGTATATCTTAATTGAAATGCTTTTGTCATTTAAAATCAAATTGAATATTTTTGTGTGAGAGATTAATCTTTTATTTTAACATAACTTTTTGCACTGAAACCAATATCTTGTGCACTAAAAATGGCGCATTGTAGATTTTGGTGAGCTTAATACGTATGTTTACCCTACTAACAAGAACTGATAAGAAATGAAAGCGAAACTAAACCATGCTACGTTTCAGCTGTGCAGCACGGTTTATTTTCACATTCATTTCATTTGCCGTTTGATGTTTCTCAGATTCAACAGAAATGGCAGCACTTATGAGTTGGGCAATGTGGTGGTCGCGCCAATGCTACCACTCTCAAAAGTTAGTTGCACCAGCAGAAAAAAATGGTCATAGTCTGGAGCCCTGGTTAATGTCGAACCCTGAAGTATGTGCCGGGGCTCAGCCCCTGACAGCCCCGGCCCAAGTTAAACCCTGCTTGTGACTGATTATAATCACTTAAATAGAAAATAATTATGACTAGTGAGGATACTTTGTTGGTGTACTGTGGAAAAACTTGGCGCGTGATGTCATATCCTGGTCCTGCTCCATTTCGCAGCACCGTCCAAACGAATTTCGCATGCTCAAAGTCTAGTGTGACTACGTCATTACACGTAATTGATTCCTCTTTCGCGTATCCTTGCTTCTGAATGAACACACACACAAAATTATCTCAAAATAATTGTCTCTGAAAGTATTCTCATAAACAGTCGGTTATGTCTTAAGTGAACGTATACAGTGGAGAAAGAAATCTCCTGTGCATCATTATATTGGATGCATTTGGTCTTAAAGGGGCAGCAGCCGATAAATACCTGCTGTTCCATTAGTGCCACCTGCTGTCAGAGAGTGATATTTGTGTCTCATTCACAAAGCTAAAATCAGAATTATTTTCAAATTTTGAAAATATACAATCCAAATAACATGTATTTAGCATCTTTTTTGGATAATAATCACTGATCTATATATGACTGGATCGCTCATCGCGTTCTAAACTGCTAGCAGGCAGTGAAGCCACCGGAAGTGTTCGATCCGCCATCTTACTAATCCCTACCGGCAGAGAGCACCATTGAGTCACATTCAAACCGCTGTCCTAAAATCACCCGATCTGAAGAAAATCAGTCAAACGGGACTAGTTTTTATGTTATGTGTATGTAAATGAATGTTTACTTCAGATGTTATCTGCAGTGTTTACTGTCTTTTGGGGCAGTATAAGCGATATATTTAAACTGTTTAGGTGGGTATGTCTGCTGCGCACTGATGACACAGGTAACGATCCAACACAAAATATAGCCTATTTCTTTATGAACATAATTATTCAGGAATTATTAAACATGAATGTATTAGTATCAGAAATCGATTTTAATATATTACAGAATAATACAATGTTGTTAATGATGCTTTATAATGAAATGAAAAGCTTAAAGGGATAGTTCACCCAAAAATGAAAATTATGTCATTAATGACTCACCCTCATGTCGTTCCAAACCCGTGAGACCTCCGTTCCTCTTCGGAACACCGTTTAAGATATTTTAGATTTAGTCCGAGAGCTTTCTGTCCCTCCATTGAGAATGTATGTACGGTATACTGTCCACGTCCAGAAAGGTAATAAAAACCTTCAAAGTAGTCCATGTGACATCAGAGGGTCCGTTAGAATTTTTTGAAGCATCGAAAATACATTTTGGTCCAAAAATATCAAAAACTACGACTTTATTCAGCATTGACTTCTCTCCCGGGTCTGTTATGAGCGCGTTCACAGCACATCCGGTTCGCGAACGAATCACTCGATGTAACCGGATCTTCTTGAACCAGTTCACCAAATCGAACTGAATCGTTTGAAACCGTTCGCGTCAACAATAAGCATTAATCCACAAATGACTTAAGCTGTTAACTTTTTTAACATGGCTGACACTCCCTCTGAGTTCAAATAAACCAATATCCCGGAGTAATTAATTTACTCAAACAGTACACTGACTGAACCAAGCCAGATAACGAACGAAACATTGACTCTTTCTCGAGTCAAGAACCGTTTCTGTCGGACGCGTCCGATTCGAGAACCGAGGAGCTGATGATACTGCGCATGCGTGAAGCAGACTGACACAGCGCGTCTGAACCGAACTGGTTCTTTTGGTGATTGATTCTGAACTGATTCTGTGCTAATGTTATGAGCGCGGGTAAACCGAAGGCTTCAATCAAGGGCAATCATCCCCAATGAAGCCATTACGTCGAGCTCAAAAGAAACTGGTGAAACCGTTTTCGAGCAACCGGTTTATTGAATCAAACTGTCCGAAAGAACCAGTTCGCGGAGAAGAACAGAACTTCCCATCACTACCGGTGATCCGAAAAACCGATGCAACCGGTTCTTGACTCGAGAACGAGTCAATGTTTCGTTCGTTATCTGGCTAGGTCATCAGTTCAGTCAGTGTACTGTTTGAGTAAATGAATTACTCCGGGATATTGGTTTATTTGAACTCAGAGGGAGTGTCAGCCATGTTAAAAAAGTTAACAGCTTAAGTCATTTGTGGATTAATGCTTATTGTTGACGCGAACCGTTTCAAACGATTCAGTTCGATTTGGTGAACTGGTTAAAGAAGATCCGGTTACATCGAGTGATTCATTCGCGAACCGGATGTGCTGTGAACGCGCTCATAACAGACCCGGGAGAGAAGTCAATGCTGAATAAAGTCGTAGTTTTTGATATTTTTGGACCAAAATTTATTTTCGATGCTTCAAAAAATATTCTAACGGACCCTCTGATGTCACATGGACTACTTTGAAGATGTTTTTTATTACCTTTCTGGACGTGGACAGTATACCGTACATACATTCTCAATGGAGGGACAGAAAGCTCTCGGACTAAATCTAAAAATATCTTAAACTGTGTTCCGAAGTCCACAACAGATCTCAAGAATAAAAAACTAAAAAACAATGAGTCATTAATGACATAATTTTGATTTTTGGGTGAACTATCCCTTTAACTTAGGCTACTATCTTGGAAATAAAGCTTTATGTCTTTAAATCCGTACTGTATATAGTCAGTTATTTCTCTGAATAAATTCAGATTTCAGAATGAGCACTTTGTCGTTTGTTTTATATATTGAGGTCGTGTTTGTCTGATGTTTATCATGTTCATGATGTTCGCTACTGTAATGAACGTAGCTTTTTAATAAATAGGGGGAATTCCCGACATTTAAAAAAATAACCGTTTACATGCCTAGGGTGTTTGCTTTGTAATAATGTACAGAAATAATTCCGATTTATAAACGCTGACATGTTAGGTGATGTTTTCTCATTAAAATCATACAGTTTCCTATTAATTAAATAGAACGTTTACGCACACTAGGGATTACCAATATGGCGGCGCGGCGGCTTCACTTTAATGACGTCATGAGCAATCCAGTTCTATATTATAGATCAGTGATAATAATTCAAATGCAATGGTTCCCTCTGATTTTAAACGGAGCAGGGATTTTGAAATTTTACAAGCCCTGCAGTGTCACTTTCACAACTTGATTTTCTGTTATAAAGCAGCTCTCCAGTGTGGAGCTAGCCAATGATAAAATCTTTTTATTAGTGGAGTGGGGGGAAAAAAACATTTCATTAAAGTCATAGTTTGGTTTGCAGAGATCAAAGCTTGAGCTAGCTCAGGACTGTTTTGATTATCATAACCCTATAAGGTATTTTTAGAGAGATTATGTTGTAAATATAATAGTTTATCCAAAAATTAAAGTCTTATCACTTACCTTTATTTTATTTCTTATCCATATGACTTAAAAAATGAGATGTCAGGCAGAATGATGTAATTCAGCTACTTTCTCATATAGCTAATTAAATGGTGAATAAGAGAATTTCTATGCCATCTCATTTTGTGTGCCAAATATATTTATTTGTAGAAATGAATTGTATAACTTTAATAACATAATGACTTTCCTTAATTTATTTGTTATAATATGTATAACTCAATATTTTAACTAATTGCAAAAGCTGAATAATCAGCTTTTAATAATAAATGTCTACTGATTAATCAGCGAAATAATAGATGAATCAATTAATTGTTCTAATAATCTTTAGATTAATCGATTATCAAAATAATCATTTGTTGCAGCCCTAATATGACAACTACATTTATAGGGTAGTTCACATAACATTGTAAATTCTCTCCTCGTTTACTCTCCCTCATCTCCCTTCTTGTGACTTTCTTTTTTGTGTGGGAGACAAAAGAAGATATTTGAAGAATGTCTCAGTCTCTTTTTTTCCCATTCAGTTGAAGTCAGTGGGGTCAAGTGTTGTTTGGATCTGAAACTCCTTACTGTGTCCTTGCCTTGATGTGTCACACAGTATTGATTCATCTTTAGTGTTTAGTTAGGACACACCCTTTGTTGTATAAATATAATCTCATATTCTTTCTCTGGGTTTTCTGTGAATTGTCTTGTCTTTATACATGTTTTTGCTTGGCTGTTCTCAGAATGATGCCTTTGGGTAGTTGACATGAATCACATCACAGTGTGCTGCAGTGTGATCAAATACTTCATCGAAAACTACTTCAAAGAGCATTTTTCTAATTCTTTTATAATTATACCTGCCACTTCATGACTTATATTAATTAAGAAACTACATAGAATTTTTGAAGATTTGAAAGTATATTTCTGAGGTGTACTGCAGAAATGCTTAAAGGTGATTAAAATTCTGAAAAACCTGGTGATCTGTCAAAGCATCTAAAAATACAGTGTTTACATGTAGGTGTAGTCCCCCCCCCCCCCCCCCCCCCCCAAAAAAAAGGAACATTGTAACCATATACTACTGTATATCTATATGGGTCAGTACAATTTTTTATTAATGTTTTTGAAAAGTCTTTTATGCTCGCCAAACCATGTATCCGACACAATAAACACAGAATACAAAAATACTAAAAACACAAGTAGAGTGAAATAATATAGAATTTTTTAATACAAATTTCTTATCAATGTTGAAAACAGTTATGCTGTGTAATATTTGTGAAAACAATGATACATTTTCAGAACTGTTTGATAAAAGGAAAGTTCAAAAGGACAGCATTTATTTGAAATTGTTTAAAAGTGACAGACTGTTACATTGTTGCCAATTTTAATGTGTCCTTGGTAAATAAAAGTATTAATCACTTGCTGGCACCAAACTTTTATAGTGTAATACAATTATATATTAATCTACCTGTATATAATAATTTGGCTGGTGGGTTTGTGTACTTTAGTTTTATACTGGAAACTGTAAGAAACATTTCATATCTCAGATAAGGCAGCTTTTACTGTTGAGGACTATCTATGCAAATCTGCATTTTTTATTAGAAGTTTACTTCCCGCTGAATTTGTCAATAGGGGAAAAGAAAACCACAGTCCAAAAATAAATATCCATGCAAAAGGGGGAAAAAATCAGGCCTGTTTTCTGCAAAGTCATATGCCTTCTGCGCTTTAACCTTGTCTGACAAGAGCTTAGTAATCTGACAAACAAAACCAGTTTGCTGTTTCAGAGAATAAGCTTTGTTTCAATATCCTGATTTCCAAGTATGGAACCAGACTAGTGCAGTAGCCCCACCACCCATTTATTTGGCTCTTGGCTATATCTACTAGCACACTATTGATGCATTGCATTTGCATTTGGCAGACACTTTTATATGAAAACGGCTATTGTTGCATTGATTCAACATATACATTTTATTACATTATATCAGTTTCTTGTATAATGTTCTAGCATTCGCTTGATCAGTTTTCCACTTCAGCATGTGCATGTGCTGGAGACAAACCAAAGCAGATCATATCGTATATATGTTCACCAGAAGTGTGTTTATGTCAAACATGCTTCTGTCCCCTTCACCTGCACAGCCATAGTCACATAAGACCTTTAAGGCCATCATAGATTTAAAAGCAAAATGTTTGGAACAACGCTTGATCTTATTTATTTCTAAAGTTGTAAATATGGATCTATTTAAATGACTTTTCGCTCTAATGTCTTGTTTAATGAATAATGGTCATAGTGTTTTTTTTTTATTATTTTATTTTATTTTATTTTTTTTATCAGTTTTAAGCAGAAGCAGCTGTGGCCTAATGGTTAGAGAGTTGGACTTGTAACCCAAAGGTCCCAGGTTCGAGTCTCGGTGCTAGAAGGAGTTGTAGGTGGGAGAGGGAGTTAATGAACAGCGCTCTCTTCCACCCTCAATACCCATAGCTGAAGTGCCCTTGAGCAAGGCACTGAACCCCCAGTTGCTCCCCATTTACCATACTTGGCAAATGTCATGACTTGCCCTTTTTTTAAAAAATTTTTTTAATGATATTTGTGTCCTCACTCACTCCTGCTTAAACTGTCACATGTTGCTGATTACAACAGAAAATACTTTCTTCTTGTCCATCAGTTTGGAAACAAATTATAAGACATTAATTATTTTATGTATTTCTCATAATATATATATATTTTAAGAAATATTGTAACTTTCTTAAATCCTGGAAGTAAATCCTGGAAACCCAGTAACTTCTGCATTGTATCTGTGTAAGAATACCAGGAACTAAATTAAGTTATTGCGTCTAAATATGTATTTGATCCAGAATGTTTTTAAGTAGCAGATCCAAAGGGCCAAAGCTAATTTTCTACTCTTTTTTTTTTTTTTTTTTTTTTTTTTTTTTTTTTTTTTTTTTTCTCAGAGATTATTCATCCTGCATTTGGCTGTATCTGCTCCATGACATACCAGGCATGACCCTCTTACAGCACAGATAAACCTGCGTCCTCCAGATTTTAACCATCTCCATTTATCACTCCAGCCACAGGTCAGTGCTCTGGCATTCTGGGCAGAAACTGTAATAATGGTGCTTTTAAACAGATGCTTTAAATTTATTATTTGTTCATTATGCGGCAACTTTGGCTCAACTGATGTTTACACCATTCAAAAGTTTAGGGCCATTAAGTTTTTTGTTTGTTTGTTTTGTGGAAAGAAATATTTTTTATTAAGCAAGGACACATTCAATTGATCCAGTAAAGACATTTACATAACATAATGTTACAAAAGATTTTGTTTCAAATAAGGGCTGTTCTTTTGAACTTTAAATTAATCAAAGAATCATGAAAAAATGCATTACTGGACCCACAAAAAAATACAGCAGCACAACTGTTCTCAACATTTATAATAATAATAATAAAAAAAAAATTTGGCCACAAAAATCAGCATATTATAATTATTTAATGATATGTTAGATTTTATTCTTATGATTCCATTTGGTGGCACGGAAATGAGATGCTTCACCTTTTAGAATTGTTTGCTGGTTTATTTAAGGAAAAAAAAAAAAAAATTCTAGCATATTTTAATAGTCTTTTGGCTGTCTTTTTGTTTTTCAGAACAAAAGATGGAAGAAATCGATTCTGTGAGATTCAAGCCCTTGCTAGAAGATTCAAATGTCCCGTCAACATACTCTGCTGACACCATCAATATTGATGGTTGGATATTTGACCTTTTTAGTTACTGTAGCTATGTGATCAAAATGTGTCATGTTTACAGGTCTTGTTTGTTGATGTTAAGGTAAGTGTATATTTACTCCTCTTCTACACAGATGGGCGTTATAATGCACTACGTGAAGATCTGGAAGCAGATGCTCGGGACTTTGAGGCTCCCACCTGGAGTTCAACTGTTGACCAGCAATATTTAAAAGAGTATTCCAAAGAGGACATTAAAAGACAAGACGTAATACATGGTATGGACTTTCATTACATGTTTTTTTTCTCATTTTCTTCGAAAAATGTATTGCTTGAACAGTATGTGATTGTTATCATTATTATGACAGAGCTAATTCAGACAGAAATAAACCATGTGCGGACGCTAAAGGTGGTTTTGGGTGTATATGTACGGGAACTACGCGAGACCCTGCAAATGGATGAGATGCAGCTGGAAAGACTGTTTCCACAGGTGGATAACTTGCTGCAAATGCATCAGCTTTTCCTCAACCGCCTTAAACAGCGAAGAATCGATTCTTTGGAGCCAGGCAGTACCCAGAATTACTGCATCCACAGTATTGGAGACATTTTTATCGCACAGGTATTTTTATTATATATGCTGTAGGATGTGCATAGATGCCCAGTATGCCAGATGCATCTAAAGACTTGAGGCTCAATTGTTAGTTATACGACAAAGACCAAGTACCAACCTGGATTAGACTTTTGTTTCTCAAGCTGCATTCTTTGGATCACCAAACTGTCAGTTATAGCCATTGTCCTTCATATGATCTTTGAATTATTGGTTCAACATTAAATTAGGTTGCCATACAATGGCCTCAAAAAGTATTTGAATACTCAAGCTGAACTTAATCTATTAATGCCATTGCATTATATAACAAACAATGTATTCAAGCATTTTACTAAAAGGATTTTTAATTAGGGTTAAACTTGAGAAGTTTATTTTTTTTTTTTTTTTTTAGTGGAACATAGTTGTGTTCATTGTTAATATGTTGAACCACATTGCTAGGACACCTGTGTGACTGAAGTAATGGCAGCTGAAAATTCATCAGTAAATTAAATTTTAAAATATTTTAAAATAGAAAGCAGTTAACAAATATTTCACAATATTATTGTATTTTCGATAAAATAAATATAGCATATGTTGAGCGTAAGAGACTTCTATTGGGGAAAAAAAAAAAACATTTAAAAAGTTTAACACCAAACATTTTCGAACTGTAATGTATGAATAAATTAAGCAGTGTTCATAACATTTGTAAATAACCTTAACATTTCTTGACTTACTTTTGGCATTATAAATATCTTTTGCTTTTAGCAGTATTAGTACTGTCTGATCTGCCTGTATGATTGTGTGTGGTTTTCAGGTGAAATAAGAGACAGACTGCAGTACTGCTATGGAGTGTTCTGCAGTCACCACACCGATGCAGTCAACTTCTTCAAAGACTTGATGCAAAACAGCAAGAAATTCCAGAATTTTATACGAGTAAGACCTGAAATTTCATTGTCAAGTTTTAAAAGGACTTATGGAAATTATTTTATAATGTTCTTTTATAAAAAAAAAAAAAGTTTTATTCAATAAACCATTTCACTTTCTGATAACAACACCATTTTCTGTTCTCAGAAAATATGTCAGCTGTCTATCGTGCGGAGATTAGGAATACCAGAGATAATTCTTCTTATAACACAGCGCATCACAAAGTATCCAGTTTTATTTGAACATGTTATTAAATACACCGAAGGTAATTAAAAAAAAAAAAAAAAAAAGTTTTGTTTTTCTTTCAAGAAAACAGTATGATCTGTTTTGAGTTTGTATAATTTGTGTTTTTTTATGTAGATGTAACTTCAAACAGAGAATTGTGAAATGCTATTATTAAATATTGTGAAATATTATGTATTTATACGTATATTATTATCATTATCAATGCTGAAAATAGTGTTTAAAAAAAGCATATCCATAAGACACCTTCATTGAGGTTTTATGATTTGCTTCCTTTTGACAGTTGACTCAGAGGAGCATAGGAACCTGGTACACGGTCTGGTACTGCTGAAAGACACTATCTCAAACGTAAATACCCACGTTGATGAGTTTGAGAAAGCGGCACGGCTGAGGGACTTGAGCAGTAAGCTGGAGCCCAAGTCCCAGGTCAAGACGACCCACGGGAGAGTGTTCCGCAGAGAGGACATGCTGCAGGGCGAGAGGAGGCTGCTTCATGAGGGTGTTCTCAACTGGAGGCTAACGTCTAACAAAAGCAAAGGTGACCATTATACCAATAACAGATGTATCATGGACTTAATAGAAAATGATTAAAACATTATAGTTTAATTTGCATTTTCATCTTGTTTCTCATCAGCTTGGATTCTTATGCTGTAGACCACGTGCTTTGTTTCTCCTGTAATTAGGGGACAGGTTGCACCAGCTAGACGTAAAAAAGCTGGGTGTAAGCCTTAAGCTGGGCTTTGCAACATCCAACTTTAGAAATAAATATTTACACCTGTTGCACCAAGTAAAACTACGATCAGGTGCAAGTACACCTTCCGTAGACTTTATGCGTCCATGCTGATGCATTTTTCCGCAGTGATAGCTAAAATTACATTCACACTGTAATGGCTACAACTACTAATATAAAACTGAATTGCTCAAGACATCATAACAAGTTCCTTAATTTAATCAAGGTTAAGTAAAATAAACATTTTCTAACAAGTCCGTGTTTTTCCCTCCCTGCACATTCCCATGACAGATTACTTCAAACAAACATTAAAAATGAAGGCGGCAGGTTAAGTAATATATAATGAATGTAATACAATGCTTCTCTCTATCGAGATTATGTAGGCAATTAATGTCTTTCCTGAGGTAACTGTGACTTTATGTAACATTGTGTGTTTTACTTACAAACGGGTGTACTGTATGTCCAGCTGCTGCAACCGGCCCCTGTAATTTTTCTTTGCTCATTTGATAGCTGACTGACATTTCAGTATTTCTCTTATATGTCTTTAGATGTCCTTGTCTTGCTGTTGTCGGATGTTTTGTTGCTGTTACTGGAGAAAGATCAGCGACTTACCTTTGCCTCTCTGGTGAGCAGAATGTAATTTGGCATGTTGTTTATGTCTAGTTTACAGTTGTCATTCTCATTAAATGTCAGCTGCCTTACGTGCTCCTGTAGGATGGCAAGCCTGCGGTGATCTCACTGCTGAAGCTTATCGTGCGTGAAGTGGCTCACGATGAGAAGGCCTTATTTCTGATCTCAGCCTCCTCAGACAATCCAGGAATGTATGAGTTTCACACCTCCTCCGGAGAGGAGCGCAAAACCTGGAGAGACCAAATCTGGAAGGCTGTGGAACGGTGCGTTTCATAAACATTTTATTATTCTTTTTTTAATAAACTAAAGTTAAAATATTTGGTTAAGATGGTAACATTTGTTTTGAAGTCTCTGATTTGCACCACCTTTATTTGATAAAAACAGTAATATTCAGAAATTTTACTATTTCTTATCAATGTTTGAAACAGTTGTCCTATTTAATATTTTTGTGGAAACCGTGATCAGTTTTTTTCAGGTTTCTTTGATGAATAGAAAGTTCAAAATCATTTCTTTGAAATAGAAATCACGTATTTCTTAAAAATCTTATTATTAGCTCTGTCAAACGTTAAATCGCATTCAAAATAAATTTTGGTTACATAATATACGTATGTGTACTGTGTATATTTCTGTATATGCAAATATTTACATGTGTATATATTTCTGTTCTTATTTCTATTGTTTATAAATATATTTAATATAATAGGGGTGCTCCGATTAGGATTTTTGAGGCCGATCACAGAAAGCAGTATCTGCCGATACCGATCACTGATAGCAATCTTTTTAAAGCCTTCTTTTTATAATTAATAATTATTTATAATGATACTCCAATCAGGATTTTTAGACATTTATTCAGGGCCTGAATTTCATTTTTGAAAATGGGGCAATTCCCCTCTTAGGTGACTTGTGAGAGGGGAAGCAGCACAGACTGTGTTTTCACGCAAGAGTCCACTACTGAACCTTGGCTGTTTACCACAAACACAACATTTATCCATTATTTTGATTTCAAATCCAAACACTGTCACTGAAAATGCCTTTTCAGCATTGCAATTCTTTTTTTTTTTTATTACACAGTACAGTAATACAATGTTTCGTGTCAATCCATGTTCTTATTTACTGCAAACAATGTGCTGTTACTTTAATACAGCACTTGCAGCACAGCAATAGACTCCATGCGGAAACGATCTCTGCACTACAGCAGACGCACCATTCCTGGAGTGCGCTGCCGGACCGCAACCATGTGCAGTGAACACTTTAACCTGTTATCATGAGTGCAGAAAAAATACGCACCACATACGCACTTCAAATGGGGTAATGTGAACCTGGCATTATGTGTATGTGCTGTGAGTGTGCATGAACACACGGTCTCCAGGAACCTCTCACGGCAGCCTCATCAGCTTGAGATCAGTTTTTTGAGATTAGCCTTTTTAGAGACCGCCGATCAATCATCCCAATGTGATTATCGGCCGATAGTGATTGGTAGCCGATCAGTTGGAGCACCCCTAAAACATAAAATATTTTCCTTAAACATATACATGCGTTTGTTTATTTATATATACAAAATAAATATACACCGTACACACACATTATGTAAAAAAAAAAAAAAACTTTTATTTTGGATGCAATTAATCGCGATTAATCACTTGACAGCACTGATTATAATCTTACTTTATAAATGTATTTACTCTCACTTTACTTTCACAATAGTTCTTGCACATTAAACTGGATTTTTGTAACATTTAACATTTTTTTTTTCCCCTTAAGGTTTGTTAAAATTGTTTGATTAAATAAAATCTGAGTAGTATTATATAATTTTTCAGGGATTATTTCTAACAACAGTTTTCTGGTTTTGTTTCAGATGTCCTGAAGAGGAGAAGGAGGAGCCAGAAGAACTGCCTGAGAGGATCTGGAACTTTCAAAGTAACATGCATATTTCTTTATCTGTATCTATGATTTCAGTCTTCCTTTGTCTGCTATGGGCTGTTGTCACATTTAACATTGTCCTTTCTTTTTTGAATGGTGTTTTCTGAGTAGGGGAGCTTTGTATGTGTGATGCCTTGATAGAGCAGCTCCTTACAGAGAAGCAGAGTTTATTCTCCAGCTTCACGGCCTATGGGATAGGTGTTACAGACATCTCACAGAGTGAACGCCATTTGCTGCGTGGGATTGTTGCAGAGCCCCTGCAGGGAGAACAACTCCTTGCTGAAGCCGTAAAAGATGGTGAGACTTCCACTGCTTAGTAGAAAAGGAAAATTGTGTTTATATATTGACTTAGAATGAAATACCTCGATTAATTGAACACTTTACCTCAATTTCGATTATTTAACGATTATTTATTAATTAAATTTTTTGCCCTCATAGTTCATTTAATGGTTGTAGTGTAAAAATACTCCACTAATAAATGTGGGATTTTTTTTTTCTGATGAAGGAGCGCATTTCTTATCATTTTAAAATAATAGAAGGAAACAAACTATTTATGGTTATTTGTTGAATATTTTGAACAACTGAAATCAAAGCTTGCTTGAAATGAAAACGTTTTATGAAAAAAGTCACATTTCAGTCTCATTGAAAAAAGCAAGTTTCCTAAAAAAAAAAAAAAAAAAAAAAAAAAAAAACAGAAAATAACTTTCATTTTTTGCAAACTAAATAAATTAATATTGTCATGTCAAAAGTAAAAAATAACCTGCATCTCTTGCAAATGAAATACATTTTAAATATTGTCATGTGAAAAGTAGAAAAAAACTTATATCTCTTATAAATTAATAGGCTATTATTTTAAATAATGCAATGTGAAAAGTAGAAAATAATAACTTGCATCTCCTTTAAACAAATGTTTTAAATAATGAATGTATGCAAATAGAACACTGCTGTCTGCTGATCTCATTGATCTTGTCCTGTCACCCTATATGTGACCCTGGACCACAAAACCAGTCTTAACTGGGGTATATTTGTAGCAATAGCCAAAAAAAACATTGTATGGGTCAAAATTATCAATTTTTCTTTTATGCCAAAAATCATTAGGACATTAAATAAAGATCAGGTTCCATGAAGATATTTTGTAAATTTCCTAACATAAATATATCAAAACTTAATTTTTGATTAGTAATATGCATTGCTAAGAACTAATTTAGAAAATTTCAAAGGGAATTTTCTCAGTATTTTTTTTTTTTTTTTTTTTGCACCCTCAGATTCCAGATTTTCAAATAGTTGTATCTCGGCCTTATATAATATTTTTCAGATCCTAATAAACCATACATCAAAGGAAAGCTCATTTATTCAGCTTTCATATGATGTATAAATCTCAATTTCGAAAAATTGACATTTAAGACTGGTTTTGTGGTCCCGGGTCTCACATGTGTATTTATGCTAGGTTCTAACTGGCCGTTCCCACAAAACACGTCTTTGTGTCTAAAACCGCAAGACGCAGCGCTCAGGGATGGTTTAAAAAAAGCACAGAGCAGAATGCCTACCCCCTTGTGTTATGTCAACCTGCTACTGTAAACAAATGCTCGCAATGCTTGCCCTGCCTCCAGGCTCTTCTGATTGATCCACTGTTTTGGAACTGACACTGATGAGTCGCGCTGCGTGTAAATGATTAAATTCTTTTAACACGCCACTCACGTGCGAGACGCTGCAAAACACACGTGTGCAACAGTCATTCACATCCGTATAGCACCGATGCAGTAGTATGTTTTTTAGTGGAAAGTATTAATAGGATTAAATAACCGACTTGGGAAAATTACGTCGGTTAGAGGTTCTGAATTTTGGTTTCGATTTCTTTTCGATTAATCGTCCAGTCCTAGTTTATATTTAGTATTGCTATTTTATAGTATAAAAGTACAGCTCTATTGAATAGAGTATAGGCTTGGTTTATTTTTATTTCATCTTATTTCTATATTATCTTAGGCAGTAATATTATTGCTATTATACAATGGTTACCGAAAATTGATGTATTGATAAATTGATAAAATTGACCAAAAATTTTGTATTGCTGTTACCTTTTTGAAGTTAATTCATTAAACGCCATCCTTCCGTTCTAGTAATAAAAAGTTAGTGACATGAAATGGCATGCAAACATTCCTAGGTGTAACGTCTCATCTCATCTTAAGGAGCTCAAATAAAAACAGAATAGGAAATGATCTGCTCCACTGTGTCTTTTTTTTAACACCTTATATAGTATTTTTCACACATATATACATCTGCTTATCTGTATATTAGATTAATGTGGTGTATTTGAATACTAAAGCTTGGTTGATTTGTAATCTTTTCAATCTTTCTTCAGTGGAGATTTTCCAGAACATGCTGATAACATGTGAGCAGGGGCAAACTCCATTTGGTGAGGGGATGGATCTGGTCCCACTATCCAAGAGACCGGGTTCTTTCACAGGCTTTGACAGTGATGCCTGCATGCAGCCAGGAAGTAAGAGAAGCTTTCAACTTTTTTTGTGACACTAGTGTAGTAGTCACATATTCATTCCCATTGACTAATGGACTTGTTTGCAGATGGTATTGGGAGTTTAATGGAAAGACGGAGAGACAGAAGTCAGTGGGCCAACTCGGACCCTGATGAAAACCTGGAGCTGTCGGTGAGCTGACACTAAAGTATCATACTTGTTATTTTTTGCAGTGGTACTAGACTGTAAACCAGAATGTATGTTCTTGCTTTTGACCCTTCAGGCAGATAAGGAGATAGTTCCACGAAGCTGTAGTGCATATCCTTCATACTTTCCTAAAGCAGAGGTGAGATTTAACATTTGATTACTCTGTGTTAGTTTGGAATAAAGTCGCTTTTACCCAAAACTTCTGAGGAGTTTTGTTTTGTGTTTTGTAGGGGTGTGCGATGTTGAAAAAAAAATCTCTATATTTTCGATAACGATAATTAGACAATATTTTGCTGAGTGTGTTATTGAGTTGATTTCTGACTACCATGGACAGCTGCAGTTTTTGATATTCTTCATTCTATGTGGTCAGTTCACATCAGTTAACAGAAATTAGTCTTCATGTAAGTTTAAATAGATTTTTACCTTTTATGGGCATTTTTACCTTTAATAAAAACAAAAAACATTAAACACTTAAGTCAAAATAATTAATTTATAAAATGAAAAAAATAAAACATAAATAAATGTTAAATCAAATACACAACCACATAAAAGCAAATCACTCCACGCCTTCCCTCCTCAGTCCATCTTCCAGCAGCTAGAGAGCCACATAGAGGTACAGCGCGCCACGATTGAGGAGCTGATGTCCCGACCCCGGGGAAATACTCTCCTGGAGAAGGAAAAGCAACGGAACATGGAAAAGCAGCGTGAAGAGCTGGCCAACTTCCAGCGGCTCCAGAATCAGCACCGACAGGAGCAGGTGCAATGGGAGCAGGAAAGAGAGCAGCAGAGGGTGCAGGCGGAGGTCAGGGAGATGGAGCTGAGGGACAGAGAGCTGGAATGCAGCAAACAGGAGAAAAAGCTGGCAGAGGATAAACAGGAACTGGCCAGGTGTAAATCAGAATACCAGAAGGATCTGGAGCGCCTCAGAGACTCAATGCGCTCTGTGCAGAAAGATAGAGAAAAGGTGGAGAAGGAACGAGAGAAGCTGGAGAAGGACAGAGAAAGGCTGGAACAGCTGGAGAAGAAGTATAAGAAGAATGAGAATGTTCTAAACACTGCAACCTTTCCCATGGAGAATGAACAGATACCGGTATAATGAGAGACGAAATAGTACAAATCACAATTAAAATACCTAATATGTGTACACGCATAAACTTGCCTTTCTTTCTAGCTACCTCCACCTTACCCCATTTTGAATGTGGTTACTCCCGACTTCGATGAGAGGCCTCCTCTGGTACCGCCACGCAAGGAGAGCATCGCCAACCTTTCTGTTAAACCCGAAGTGCCCATCCACCTCTTTAGCACCACCAACCAATACCACAAAGCCAGCTCTGTCCAACAGAAGATCCCCACCAAGCTGGCTGCCCAACCTAAAGGCAAAGAGAAGCACAGCAAGCCCAGGAACTCCCACCAGCGCACCAAGAGCGCAGGTATGAACTGTTTTACTAACTCCATTACATTAGTCTGTGAGCTGATGTTGTTTTGTGGGCACTGGTAAAAGCTATCAGTAAGATTTAGGTGAATTTAATTTAACTTGAAAGTCTTTTTTTTACACTTTTAGCTGGCATAGAGGTATCTCAGTTACTTCCCATCAAAGTTTCAGGGAAGGAAGGAGGCAGTTTAAGAGCCATGAGATCCAACAGTCCCCACCAGCTCCATCCAGGTAATTCTCCAGGTGATTCTGTGTCTCACCTTAAGTTAAGCTTCTTTCTTTCTTGGGATTGGTCCATGTTTCTGATTAAAAAGTTTTTTTTTTTTTTTTTTCTTTGTTTAAAGGGATAGTACGCCTAGAAATTTAATTCAGTTTGCTCACCCTCATTTTAATTCAAACCTGTATGATTTTTTTTGGGGTGGTAAATGATTTTAATTATTTTTGGGGTAGTGAATTATCATTTATTTTGCCATTTATTTTCTTTGGACACTCTGTAACTTCATATTACTTCAAAGCAGCACTGTTTTAGTCATTTCACCATTCATACGCATCCAGAGAAGTTATCCAACTCCGGACCCTCTCATTCAGGAAACATCACCAGGAAACACAACCACAATCAAAACACACACAGTACCCATCAACTACACAATGTATGGAATGCGTTGTGTAAATTTATTTTTGGAGTTTTTCTCCAGTTTCTAGCTTCTCTGTGTTGACCTATTTAATGTATGGAATGCGTTGTGTAAATTTATTTTTGGAGTTTTTCTCCAGTTTCTGCACAGATCGTGGGATCTTTTACATTGTTTGCTTCTGTTAACTGGAAAATGATGTTATATTTGAGCAATAATTTTGTAGTGTTTTAGGAAAAAATAGCCTTCTTTTTCTTCATGAGTTGGGGATACTTCTCATCACTACTAAATGTCAAAGGTACCACTGCTTTTCATTTTAAATTTTTTTTCTAAATTCATGTTGCACAATTCTGTTGGATTATTATTTTTATTTCATACGTTGTTTTATTCTGAGAAAATACACTGTCTTAAGTAGAAATGAACATTGTAAATAGTGCAGAAGAAATACAGCTTCTTTGGTTCTCTCAAGGAGTACTGGTGCTTGTCATTTACTCTGTTACATGAACAAACAAAACCTGAATACTCTTTTACTTCACGTTGTTTGTCATTATTCACAAAAAGATCGGTGGCTAGTTCGCCTAAAAAAAGTGATAATTTACTGCATAAGATCCATCCAGTAACCATAGATCAGAAGAATCATTTTTTTCGTCCTCTGAAATTGCTGTTCATTCAGCTTCTGTTCATTAAAAAAAGAGCTCTCTTGCCCAAGGCTTAACGACCTCTTAACCTCTTCTACAAGTGTAAATTCTTTTGTTCATCATCTCTCTGCCCTCCACTTATGACTACTTCAGAATGGCTCATTTTTCACACAATAGTTCATACAATATAAAAATGTGGGGTGGGTTTAGTTTGGTCATACAATTCAACGATAGCCTGGAGTTAGAAGTGAGTCCAGTGAACCAGATGAAAGAATGAATCAAGCACTCTGGTGGTGTAACCATAATCCAGGAAGTATCATTTCGAGGTCACAACCACTATGACTCATAATTTGAGAACATTTAACCCACAATTATACTACATTACCGCTAACCTTTTAATGTGGGAGGAAAATGCAAAGAACTCATGACACAATACATTATATTACAATGCATTTTTGCCAGTAAACCTCCTAAATATTTCTCAAGTGATCATACATTAATACACAACAGTAGTTCACATAACATAATGCATTATTCCTTTAATATGTGCACTCTTCAATAACTTTTCAAAATCACACTTTTACTGCATATGTTGATCTCTAATTGAGAGCTTTAGCATACATGACTGAAGATCCATGACACATGACCTCCAGACATCAGGAGTATTAATAAACAGACAAAATATCTGGATTACAACTTGTCCGTATTATTCTGCATGATCACACTGGCCCAATAAAAACAAAATATGCTGTAGGCAAGTCAAACAGATTTCAATGAGACAACAGTGCCACAGAAACTTCATAAATAAACCTGATGTACTATAACTTAAAACTGTTCGATCATACAGAGAAAATAATATCAGCGCTTTACACTGAAAAACAACTTTAAAAAGTACCATGAATACAAAAATCCTACTATGAGACAAAAGGACTGTCATTCAATAGTTAGGCAGGAAACTGTTCTTAAAAACTGCACTTCTTTTAAAAATGTTTGCTTTTTATTTTGAAATCTCAAACATCCCTTCCATAAAGTAAACAGCACATTCCAAATACACTGCTTTCAGTAAACCATGAGCATATGAATATGATCTATTTCACTGCAACAAAAGCTGAAATCACATCCCAAACCAATAGGGAAGTTTTTGTTAAATTATGCGTCGTATAACAGTACTGCTCTTATTTATACAGTGTATCGTGATATAAATGCTTAACAATCTTATCAGCCCACAGCATTTGTATCTTAAAACTCAGGATGAAACGAATAAATCATTATTCCCAAAGCATTTGGTTCATTTGACCCTTAGTAGCACCGTATTTTAAAGGATGTGATGTGACAAGGACACAACCCATCAGTAATGCATTATCAACTGGAAGCCAAATAGTAATATTTTAAGTGAGCTGTATAGAATTTTCTTGACATTTGTTTTCAAATGTCTAGCTGCACTTTGTTTCATTTACTGAGAGAATGCTAATTTACAAAAAACAAGGAGGGAGAACAAAAATAAAACACAGTTGAGTTGAGATCCTTGTGAAGAAGATAAAAGCGATCCATTCAGTGCCCTCCTAATGCCATCAAACGTGAAGCAAGTTGGCTGTAGCACAGCAGATGTTGTTGTGTCTCCTTCGATTTCAAAGGACTGTACAATTTCAAAGGCTTAAAACAAGTGCACTGAGATGTTCATACTGCTCAAGTCTATTACATATATGGTCAGATATATAACTGACTTCAAAAAAAGAAAAAGAAAGTAGCATCCTTCGAGTCTTTTGTCTTTATGTAGTAGATGCATCTGTAAGATGCGGAACTTGCTCTTGTGCTGGTGGAGGAGGGTCCTCACACTGATTGGTCGTTTCAGAGATTGGGACTGCGGGATTGGACTGGGGTTCATCTGTGGACGGTCCTGGGGTTTGAGTACAGCTGATTTGTTCCATGACAATGGGAGGCGGCTGAGGATGAAATGAGACACATATGATGAAAGAGAAGTAAAAAAAAAAAAATGTAATTACATTCTAAATATTTTTATATATATACACACACTACTATTCAAAAATTTGGGGTCAGTAAGATTTTTTTGAAACACTTTTATTCATTTGAATACAAATACTTTTATTCAGCAAGGACATAAAAAAAAAATTGTAATCAAGACATTTATAATATTACAAAGATTTCTGTTTCAAATCAATGCTCATCTGCTTTCTATTCATTGAAAAATCCTGAAGAAATTGCCTCGGTTTCCACAAAAACATTCAGCAGCGATTTTTTTGAACATTTTCAAGATTGATAATCATATAATATCTTTTCTGAGCACCAAATTAGCATTTGAGAATAATTTCTGAAGGATCATGTGACACTGAAAACTAGAGTCATGGCTGCTAAAAATTCATCACTGGAATATATTACATTTTCAAAATGTATTAAAAAAAAAAACAAAAAAAAAACAGTTATTTTAAACTGTATTTTTAATCAAATTGATGCAGCCTTGATGACTTCTTCCAAAATTAATAAAAATCTTACCGACCCCTTTTGAATGGTAGTGTATATATAAATATAAACAGCAATACCTATTCAATTGCAATTTAAAGCAGAAGAAAAATGTTAGAATCACTTCAGAAGTGAGAATGAGAAACTTAGTGAAAGCGAACAATCAGAGAAGATGACACCGATCAGATTCTTCTCATACAGGAAATCACCACAGATTAACTCAAGACCAACACATCTCCAGGCCCATTATTAGATGAAAAGCTTGAACACTGTTAGCTAAAGAGCCGAGGAAATGAAACATAAGCCCTCTTCTGCTGTTTATCAACCCACTGTGATGTGAAACGGTGGATTTAACTTGTGTATATCAGTCCGTAGAACAGCATTTCCTCATACTGTGGTTTAGAGAAAAATATTTGGATATGATAAGTTCAGTCAAACAGGCATTTGTCTAAAGCCTTCAAAATCCCTGTAAAATCTCCTTTTACCACAGGAGATAGAATTTCTGTTCAGGATCTCTGGGATCTATTGTTGTAAAAGTTTCTAAACATTTTAAACAAATGCCTGTGAAATCAAAGGATGTAGATTCTGTGTTAAGAACAGTTGCACACATTGGAAATGACCGTTTTATTCCTAACGTTGACACCGAACCCCTCCTTTAAAGAGAAGAAAACACCCACAGTAAAAATGAGAGCGTAGCAAAAAAACACGCGGGTGAATTTACTCAACTGTAAGTCTAGTAACTGTACATAACCCTAGAACTTTTCCGACTGCAGTAGGCACTCATATCAAACTGGTATTCACCACAAATCCACTTCCTGTCCAGAACAAAGGCAGCTCCTTGCGCCACAGTGCCACCGCAAGGCTGGTGAGGAGCGTGCAAGGCACCAGGTATAAGAGGGCAGGCTGACCCATCTGCATCAGCGCCAGAGCCACAAATGTGATGAGAAGACCAATGCCGTAGCCTAGCAAAACCAGATCAGATTCACAGCCTTTAAATGAGAGCCACAATCTATCATGCATGCTTAAAAGAACTGAATAAAAGATAGAACCATACAACATAGCTGGATTTAAAAGGTTCTTACCAATAGTGCAGGCCAGAAAGTAAATTCGGGAAGTCTGCATGAGAATGTCAAATCTGTGACAATATGCTACCAGCAGACCTGAGGAAACAAAACGTCTTTATTAAAATGAAGTATAAGATGACTAAAAGAAAGAGAGAATAAAAAACAGAAGGACAGTGAAGTCTGAATTCCAAGAAATCATTAATGATTTTTTTTTTTTTTTTTTAATCAAGTTTGATAAAACCAGAGCCAGACAACTAAGTTTGCATAATATTTTAATTTCCTTTCAAAGACGTATAAACATTTGAGCCACAAAAATAAATAAAAAATAGAAAAATTAATTAACGACCAAAATAGCTCTGTTGGAAAGCTTGCCACGTTTAATTGCCCAAACTTCATTTTCGGCTAAATGAACAATAATTTCGATTTATTTTGGTGCATCACTAAGTTCTTTTCATGAATCCTGGAAATCTGTTCATCATGCAGCTGATAGTGACGTCACCTGGTACCAAGATATCCCCAAAGCCCAGGAGAGAGAACGGCCGGTCACACAGGACCAGAGGAGAAGAATTCAACCTGGGCACTTTCAGCACCATGGGGAGCTAAGTGAGACAAAAACACCAAATTTGACACTAAAAAAAATATAACAAATATGTATTTAAATGTATGCATATACAAAAAACACCTTCCTACCTTCTCATGAGTAGAGGAATCAGAGGGACCAGCCGCCACCTCTACCATGATACTTTCCCCACTCTGCACAGAATAACATACAAAAATATATACCAACTCTATTTTACATCAGTTTTAGTTAAAAAAACAACAACAAAAAAACTCATACCTCAGTTAAGAGTGGTGTTATGAAAACAAAAAACACGTCATACACGAACAGCACGACCAACAGCAGAGTGCAGGCCTACAACAAGAAGAAATGGATCATCTTCACATCCTAAATATGTTTTTCTGGCAACCGGCAGCATCCATCTGCATTTTAAACTCACCTTGAAAGTGGGCAGCCTGATTGTTTTCAGCATGTAGAGACAGAATGCGATGCCTAGCGCATCCTGAAGTATCCATGCCCACCTAGGGAACATGATGTTTGATTAGATATACAGTAATAATGCTGAAAGTGTCAAAACCTAAAGTGTTCTATTCTTACTGGTCTTCGTTGCGGAAAACTCCCCAGGTGACACTGACTGCTATACAGAAGGCTGAAAGGATCAGCGTGCGCACCTGTGGCCGCTTGTGACAGTATGGCAGGTTATTCTCAGGTATCCTGTCAAAGCACGACAAAGCATTTCCTTCAATAAAAAGCCAAAAAGAATCCTATCTAGTCCTTCTCATGCGCATCTCTAACCTGCATTTCCCAAACGGTATTCTTCGGACAAAAGGCCAAAGACAGCTGTACAGACCGACGGCAGATGCCAGACAGAACGTTGCGATAGTCATATACACTGTGAAAGAAAGGGTGAGGATTAAATAAAATACAGACAGTTTACTAAAAGATAATAATAACTTATTCATTTATTTACCCAAGTGATCATAGAAGAAATACAAGAGCACCAGCATAGAGCAACACATGACCACAAACACACAAATCATGATGGGGGTGACATCAACCGTCTCCTCGTCTTGTTTCTCGGCACCGTCGTCCCTCTTGTGCTTCATGTAACGTCTAAAAGCACAAAGATCGGAATAATTTCTGCAGGCTGTCAGTTTTATCACCAATTTATCTTGTAACCTGTGCCTCAACGGCACAATTCTTACTTTTTAATGTCCCTGCTGCCAGCCCAGTATCCACCGACAGCCACGGTGCCCACTGCCATCAGGAAGATGAGCACCATGTTGTAGTCCACCACCGGTTCCTTGGGCGCATACATGGCCACCTGTCTTTTCTCACCAAACGTCTAAAGACAGAATTCTTTTTTGTTGTTGCCTTTGTAATTACAATACAATATGTGTTAAAGTGATTCTGAACATACCTTACTGATGTCCAACATGTCTTTATAGCTTAGCAAGGCCACTGGGATGCCTATCTCTTCATACTGGGACTTGTTGCCTGAGGGTGGAGTCTGTAAATCATTTCAAACAAGTTAAGTCAATGTTTCGATGAATGTTCATGGAGCCATTTATGGTGTTATGATGTGTTACCAGTCTGTCTTTGCTGACGATCAGAAGTCCCTTGGCACCATTGATCTGGGCCAATCTGACTTTTTCATAGAAAGTGCAATTTCCTCTCATCACCATTGGGATGCTGTTTGGGAAGCCACCCTCAGGTACATCAGAGGGGGAGCACAGCACAGAGGTGGTGAGATCATACGTCTGCAGCCGTGCCTGAGGAAAACCGTAAAGGGTGAATGAGTGCCAGCTCTGTGATACTAAATTGTAACTGCAGTTTCAGATACAGCAAGGGTTTGTTGGAAATTATGCAATTGATCTGACATCCAACAGTAAGAGATCTGGGGGTTTCTATTTGTGTGTGTGTATAAATTGCTACTAACTGCTTTACTGAGGTCCTGAGGTAGTCGAGCCCACTGAGAATTGAAGAATATGCAGTAGTCTTTGCCTTTACTGCTCCCCCCATCACTGAAATGTGCCATGCCATATTCACCTAAAACCTGGGAATCAGAACGGATACAGCTTAGGTTATTGGTTAACAGGTTTGTGTATAAGATCGCTGTGCAACGAGGGAAACCTTGGAAAAGTATGCATATATGTCTGTAGCAAATAGGTTTTCTAATGTATGCAAATGTTTGACTTTCATTTGCTACCTGTTTTTAGTTAAATAGTTCATTTAAACTTGCAGGACCACATCAGAAATTGTGTTGTTTTTTGTTTTAGTGTCCCTGAGATTTATTATATTACACAAGTTATTAAATGAATAATTTAAGAAAGGTGCAACGTGTCTTCCTCTCTGAACGTATACTCTAACCCACTCCATTACATGTTCTTCTAGCATATGTAAATATATCTCATAATAACAGCTCAGTCACCCACACGAAAACATCATCAGGTTAACATACGACACTAGAATAATTCAATAAACATGAAGCAAACAACATAAAATTCTATATAATACTCCAGTGTGAAAATAATACATTACATTATTAAAATCTAAACAAACATGTTGTTCACGCAGAGAATCCCGAAAAAAGACAATCATTTGAAAAAAGTATACGTATTGCCATATTATTTTTCAGGAAATTCATACTTCTTACTAAATATAAATATAATTTGGTATGGTATATATTAAAGTAACGCAAACGAAAGGGTTTTTACTTATGTTTACATTATTCTTCATATACATTATCTGTGTACACTACAGTATCACTGCTTGCAAAATAAATAATCAAATGAAAATAAAGGTTTAATCATTATTGGTGATCCACAAAAAATGACAGTGTGTCGCTCGTCGGATCAGTGTTTTGTATTTGTTTTGCTGTAACAGTGTCAACAGGAGCGCGAGAGGACTCGGCCGCGCGGCCCCCATACATGCACGAGCACATCCTACTGAAGTCCACCGCATGCTAATCGTACATAGCATGTAGCTAGTAATCATCGGCAAAAAATAAATAAATAACTAAAACAAACTGGCTAATGTTACAGACCAGTTGAATACGGATTCTTTAGTGTTTTCTTACGTCTTACCTGTTCGATCAAAAGAGCTGCCCAAAGGAGACTTGACAAAAATCGCATGATGCCTGATTGTTGTCGTCTCCCCCCATCCACACTGCCCTCCTCCGACTCAACTATCAGCTGTTTACGCTTATCCCGCCCACGTTCTGCAGTACTTTGCCGATTGGCTAACTTCGTCCGCTTCCGAGCATCCACTCTTGGCCTGTTTGCTTTCGCTCTAATCAATTATATTTTAGTCACGCCTCCACTTCTTAACGTCCAAATTTGTAATTTCTTAGTGACATATTTTACGGCCAGTTTTGCAAAACTGTTTGGCCTTTATTATTTAAATGACTTAAATAATTAAATCAACCAAGTCTTTTTTGTTGTTTTTTCCTTTGATTATTGATTTTTTCAGTCTCTGCCTTTCTCACACAGACCAACCTCCTGGACAGCAACCAGTCTGGTCTCAGAAGTGGACATTCAACCGAGACTGCCTTGCTCTCAGTTGCTGAATTACTAAGACTGGCAATTGCAGCTTCCAAATCTTCAATATATATCTTGCTAGATCTTTCCGCTGCTTTTGATACGGTTAACCAGCAGATCCTCCTGTCAACCCTATCAGCAAAGGGCATCTCTCAGGAACCGCACTCCAGTGGTTTGAGTCTTACCTCTCAGATAAATCCTTCAAGGTATCTTGGAGAGATGAGGTGTCCAAGTCGCAATATCTAACTACTGGGGTGCCTCAGGGCTCAGTTCTCGGACCACTTCTCTTCTCTCTCTACATGGCATCGCTAAGTTTTGTCATTCAGAAACATGGCTTTTCATATCACTTCTATGCTGATGACACTCAACTCTACCTCTCATTCCATCCTGATGATCCGACGATAGCTGCTGGCATCTCAGTTCATTTAATACACGTGCTCAGTAAATAATGAGGATTATTTGACACTGGCAATGAGGTTAAAATCGGTCTCTAGTACTGTGGATGTCTCTCTTGTGTAACACTGATTCACAACAAAAAGTATTTCTTTATTTATTTTTGTTCCTTTATTATTAGATTTTCCAGGCAAACTCATTTTTTCATTTACACCTTTTAATATGTGTTATGAGTCTGTTGTGGTAACACTGACAAAGGAACAGGGCAAAACAAGCCCATACAAGTAGTTTTTAACTTGGATCAGTGCTAACACCTGGCAGACGCTTTAATAACAGGTACACGCAAGTTGACATCATCCTGCGGTGGCGTCTCGATGATGTCACTGAAAAAGCCACGCCTCTCCAGAGCGCAGCAACCGGAAAATACCCATTGGCTGAGGAATGCGGCGTCGTTGAGGTATGTAACAAACTCTCGGCGTTTACTTATCATAGATAGCGTTGTTATAGATAACATCATTAATAGCATATAAGAGAAAATCTTATATATTTATTCCGTAACGTGTTTTGTGTGTAACTTACGTAACTTGCCGGTGTTCGTTGGCCATTTTTTTTTACAAGTTAGCCAGATGGCTACCTGGAAATAGTCAGTGCTTTAATATATATTCTGTGGATGATCGTAATATGCTAATTTTGTATTTCTCTTACGAACCTATTGGCCACATTTCATCTTAATTTTGGCTGTGAAACAGTAACGTTACCTCTGATCTAAAATAAATGCTTGTTATTGTAGTTATCTTTACACATTAAGGTTCAAAACATGATTTACAGCATAGCTTTTGAGATGCAATTTTTAGTGTAAGTTTGTACTGCACTGCAGTAGTAAGATATTAGCTGTTAAACGTCTATAATAAAGAAACAAAAGAAGGTTACAAAAAAATCTGGCAACCCTGGTTTATGACTGAAGGTAATGACGTAAGTGGGAATAGAATGCTCACATTCTGCACATGGAACTTCTCATTCCCACTTCAGTTTAAAATCCAACTTCCTGTGAGGCCGAGAGTAAATACCAAAACATGTGCAATCTAGAAACCATTTATAGTCATTGTCAACAAAGTGTCAAAATCTTTAGTGGACTGAAGACAGGGTCAAAACCGTGAAACTGAACTAGGCATTATTTCTGGTCATTTTCTAACAGATTGATTCATCTGAAGTCAGCAAATCATGGCTGGCTTTAGGCAGGAGGGTGTGGAGCTGTACTATGAAATGGGAGAGGAGTTAGGAAGGTAAGAGATGTAATTTCCCTCCTTAAAACTCTGTAAAAACTAATGTAACCTGATTTAAAGTGATCTCACATATAGTGAATAAAACAAAGATTAAGATTTGAATTAGCCTACAATATTTTTTATGTTTGTTTAAGCACTATAGTTATGTAGTTATGAAAGCTCTTTAATAAAAGGCAAGTGAACACATCATGTGTTTGGCCTAGAGTTGCCAAGGGAATGTGGTGTTTGTGCTTATCAGTGCGGTGTAACAACAAACATTATGAGAGTCCTGCAATTTAAAAATCCCCAGCACAGTGACTTAATCATCTGCAAACACAAGCCTGGACTTTTTTCTATATATGGACGTGGAGGTTTCTGTGCTGCTGCAGCATGACATCACTGCTTTACAATGCATATGTTCGCTCTCTGAGCCTGAGAACAGCTGTAGTGCAAATGAGACTATAGATGGGCCAGAGAGGAGCCATCAGGGGAATGCGTCAACCACACATTTTGTCTGACTTTTTTTAAGAGTTTCCTTGGTTGCATTATGCAGCAGTTATACCATTTACTTAAACAAGTACTCTCTAACTCCTTTAGAATGTTACTACAGCTTGGTTTTGTAGAACGTACAGTATTCTTCTGTTCATATATGTAGTGCTTTTTTTGTGCCTATTACATATCCTTATCTTCTACAGGTGCTGGTCATAGAATTAGAATATCATCAAAAAGTTGATTTATTTCACTTCCATTCAAAAAGTGAAACTTGTATATTATATTCATTCATTACACACAGACTATATTTCAAATGTTTATTTCTTTTAATTTTGATGATTATAACTGACAACTAAGGAAAATTCTGAATTCAGTATCTCAGAAAATTAGAATATTACTTAAGACCAATACAAAGAAAGGATTTTTAGAAATCTTGGCCAACTGAAAAGTATGAACATGAAAAGTATGAGCATTTGACTCCTTTTGCCTGAATTACTACAGCAATGCGGCGTGGCATGGAGTCGATCAGTCTGTGGCACTGCTCAGGTGTTATGAGAGCCCAGGTTGCTCAGATAGTGGCCTTCAGCTCTTCTGCATTTTTGGGTCTGGCATATCGCATCTTCCCCTTCACAATACCCCATTGATTTTCTATGGGGTTAAGGTCAGGTGAGTTTGCTGGCCAATTAAGAACAGGGATACCATGGTCCTTAAACCAGATACTGGTAGCTTTGGCACTGTGTGCAGGTGCCAAGTCCTGTTGGAAAATGAAATCTGCATCTCCATAAAGTTGGTCAGCAGCAAGAAGCATGAAGTTCTCTAAAACTTCCTGGTATACGGCTGCGTTGACCTTGGACCTCAGAAAACACAGTGGACCAACGTCAGCAGATGACATGGCACCCCAAACCATCACTGACTGTGGAAACTTTACACTGGACCTCAAGCAACGTGGATTGTGTGCCTCTCCTCTCTTCCTCCAGACTCTGGGACCCTGATTTCCAAAGGAAATGCAAAAATTACTTTCATCAGAGAACATAAATTTGGACCACTCAGCAGCAGTCCAGTCTTTTTTGAAGCGAAACGCTTCTGACGCTGTCTGTTGTTCAAGAGTGGCTTGACACAAGGAATGCGACAGCTGAAACCCATGTCTTGCATATGTCTTTGTGTAGTGGTTCTTGAAGCACTGACTCCAGCTGCAGTCCACTCTTTGTGAATCACCCCCACATTTTTGAATGGGTTTTGTTTCACAATCCTCTCCAGGGTGCAGTTATCCCTATTGCTTGTACACTTTTTTTCTACCACATCTTTTCCTTCCCTTCACCTCTCTATTAATGTGCTTGGACACAAAGCTGTGTGAACAGCCAGCCTCTTTTGCAATGACCTTTTGTGTCTTGCCCTCCTTGTGCAAGGTGTCAATGGTCGTCTTTTGGACAACTGTCAGGTCAGCAGTCTTCCCCATGATTGTGTAGCCTACAGAACTAGACTGAGAGACCATTTAAAGGCCTCTGCAGGTGTTTTGAGTTAATTAGCTGATTAGAGTGTTTCACCAGGTGTCTTCAATATTGAACCTTTTCACAATATTCTAATTTTCTGAGATACTGAATTTGGGATTTTCCTTAGTTGTCAGTTATAATCATCAAAATTAAAAGAAAAAACATTTTAAATATATCAGTCTGTGTGTAATGAATGAATATAATATACAAGTTTCACTTTTTGAATGGAATTAGTGAAATAAATCAACTTTTTGATGATATTCTAATTATATGACCAGCACCTGTATATGCAATGACATGATTTCTTTATCATTGTACCCTGTTTCCCAGTGGGCAGTTTGCTATTGTGCGTAAATGTAAAGAAAAGAGCACCGGAACAGAATATGCCGCCAAGTTTATCAAGAAGAGACGGCTGTCATCCAGCCGACGAGGTGTGAGCCGAGAGGAGATCGAGCGAGAGGTGAACATCCTTCGAGAGATCCAGCACAGCAACATCATCACCCTCCATGACATCTTTGAGAACAAAACTGACGTGATCCTGATTCTGGAGCTGGTGTCTGGAGGAGAGCTGTTTGACTTCCTGGCTGAGAAGGAGTCACTGACTGAGGAGGAGGCCACACAATTCCTCAAGCAGATCCTGGATGGAGTTCACTACCTCCACTCAAAACGCATAGCACACTTTGACTTGAAGGTGAGCACTAGGGTGAGAATAGTTCACCCAAAAATGAAAATTTGCTCACGCTCAAGCCATCCAATGCGTACAGTAGTTACATAATTGCAACAGATTTGGAGAAATTTCACTTGCTCACCAGTGGATCCTCTGCAGTGAATGGGTGCCATCATAATGAGAGTTCAGACAGCTCCACAAGTAATCCACAGTTAACATTTTGGATAGTGGTGTGGAGGAGAGATGTTCCAGATTTGTCACCCGCATTTGATTGGGATAAAGTGTGGATCAATATAGGTTTATCCAGAAACCCTCACCAGCAAATTCATTAAATTTGTACATAGGGTATATTTTACCCCTAGGAAGCTTCAAAATGAAGGTTATTGACTTCCTACTTGTACTTTCTGTTCTGCTAAAGTGATTGGCAGTTACTTTCACATGTTCTGGGAATGTCCAGTAATTTTGGAATGCTTCCTTTCTCTAAGTTGTTTAAGAAATGCCTTGTACGCCTGCTACACTTAGAATGATTTGTCAAGTTGGGATGACACTGGACAAGAGAAGGGCATGTTGGCTACTTTTACTTGCCATAAATCCACACTCACTCTGCAGCTCTTTTAATGGGATATTGTTTACTTGGAGTTGTCAATAGAGGGTGCCAAAGAGTACATTTTACCACTCTTTTTTTAGTGTAATCTGCGAGTGAGATATGGGGATTCCAAGGGGCGGGTGGGTTCCACATGGGATTTTATTTATTTTTATTTTATTTTGTTTCTTTATTATTATTATTATTTTTTTTTTTTTTTTTTTTTTTTTTTTTTTTTTTTTTGTTATGTATTTATCATGTATAGACATGTATGTAAATGGATGTATTTATACATTTATGTTTTTTAACAAATAAAAATTTGATAAAAAAAAAAACATTTTGGATAGTGAAAAGATACATGTTTGTAATAAATCCATCAATAAGGTATTTTTAACATAAAACCCCTTTCATCCAAAATAATCCATTAGTGAGTATCTTGAAAATGAAATGCTAAATTTTTATAAATAAACTCCTCTACATCTTGGATGGCTTGAGGGTGAGTACATTTTAAATTTTTGTGTGAAATAGGTTTATGCTGCTGGACAGCCTGAGAAAATGTTGTGGACAAAAATGCGTGAACATGTACCCAGAATCAAGCTGATAGATTTTGGAATTGCTCATCAGATTAAGGATGGAAATGAATTTAAAAACATCTTTGGAACTCCTGAGTTTGTTGGTGAGAACCTGAGATTATTATAAAACTTAATCATTTTTATCCTTATTTATGATAACTTAATTAGGTGTCCTTAATCTTTGTCATAACTTTTAACCTTTGTAGCACCGGAAATTGTGAATTATGAGCCTCTTGGCCTGGAGGCAGATATGTGGTGAGTCTTAGCTATCAATGATATTTTTAAAATATTGGTTAGATTGTTAATAAATGATATTCAGTTTATCGGTTGTTTATTTTTGCTCATAATTAATTCTCTTGTTATTGTCTTTCCTGCAGGAGCATCGGAGTTATTACATATATACTGTAAGCTGTAATGTCAAATAAATGACTTGTTTGGCTGTATTGATTGCATGCATTTTCCACACCCAGATGATGCTATTTTACTTTGCTTGACTAATATTAATGCATTATTAATTGTCTGTAGCTTGAGTGGAGCTTCTCCGTTTCTTGGCGAGACCAAACAAGAAACACTTACCAATATTTCAGCTGTCAACTATGACTTTGATGAAGAGTACTTCAGCAACACAAGTGAGCTCGCCAAGGACTTCATTCGCCGACTACTGGTCAAGGATCCAAAGTTAGTAAAATCCAGTGTTGTAACTAGAGCTCTTAAAAATTCTGTAATAAAATAAATGTAAAATAGTGTAAGTAATAGATAAAAAAAAAAAATTTGTGCAAAATAAAATTACTAAAATTAAAACCGATAATATAAAAATAAAAACTAATTCAAATTTTAATAAATACTATAATATTACAAAAAAAGAAAACACTGATATAAGCCTCATTTGTTTAATCTTAATCAAATTTCATTCTTGTTTATTAATGTTTAATATTTGCTTTTAACATTCAGGAAGAGAATGACAATCGAGGACAGTCTCCAGCACCCCTGGATCAAGGTTCCAATGCTTCTCTTTTTCTCCCTCTCGTGTTTTGTCACCGTTTGAGCAGTTCTTGACTTGTTCCCATCCCATCCCTCCATGCAGGTGATCAAGAGGCGTAACGTTCGACCTGAGGAGAGCGAGCGCAAAACAGACCGCAGGCGTCTGAAGACCACCCGACTGAAGGAGTACACCATCAAATCCCACTCCAGCATGCCTCCCAACAACACCTACATCAACTTTGAGCGCTTCTCGCAGGTCATGGAGGAGATCGCAGTTGCCCAGGATGGCCTGCGAGAGCTGGAGAAGAACCAGCGCTCCTGCGCTGAGGACGTGGCTGCTCTGCTCTCCATCTATGAGGAGAAAGAAAGCTGGTACAAAGAGGAGAATGAAAGCATTGCTGCAGATCTCAATCAGATCAAACAGGAGCTGCAGAGAGCACAAGCCCTGCGCAGACAGAACCAGGAAGAGGCCCGCGCCACCATGCTGTCGGCCAATGCCCTCAAACGCAAGTTTGGCCGATTGGAGAACCGCTACGAAGTGCTCGCTGAGCAGATGGTCTCCGAGGTGCGCTGGGTTGAAGAGCTGGTGCGCTCGATTTCAGCTGAAAATGACACTCGCAGCACCAGCATGGCTTGAGCTGCTCTGTTTGTTTTCTGAACGCATATATAGAGTATTAAACAGTAAGCTTCATGTAAGCCTGTAGAGTTCATCTTACTCCTAGAACAAAAGCAAAATGGTGTTTTCTATAAATGCTGAGTGAGGGTGTGCATGTGTTTCGCATGTGCATTGCAGTGTCCTTATGTGATGCCGGTCTGTTACAGCTGAAGCAAGCATTTAGTATTTTTAATTGCCACCTCAAAAATGACAGCACTTTGAGCAAAGCATATTAATGTAAATTGTGAGTACTGCACTACACAGTCCTCTATGAGGAATTGAAGAATCTCAAGATGCCAGTTGCTTTTGTTGCTCTGCATGTACGCTTTTCCTATGCAAATTAAATTTTAATTTTATGATATGAGATAAAGTAAACGACTTCTGCACTTATGATAGTCCTAAATGCTGTCTTGAATGATCTGTACAAGTATTGAATATTCAGTAAGCTGCTTCTGTATGTATGAATATGACAATTTAAAGGGATAGTTCACCTAAAAACTAAAGTTTGGCCTTTACTCTCATAACATTCCAAATCCTTATTTTCAGTTACGGAAAGCAAAAGAAGATATTTTCCAAAACATTTTTTTTTTTTTTTTTTTTTGCCATAGTATATTGAAACATTTGTGTTCCACAGAAAGAGAACGTTCTGAGGTTTGGAACAACATGAGTGTGAGTAAGTAATATAATTTTTATTTTTTGGGTGAACTATTGCTTAAACATTCACTCCAACACACACTCCAAACATTCCATTATTTTATTTTTTTATGATATTCCATATATGAATGAGCATCAGTATCCGAAAATGGTTGTGCTCATTTATAGTTAAGTCATAGCAATATTAATATCTTTGCTTACAGTACTGTACTTATGTTGTTTTATTCACGACAAGTTTATATACACATCAGAAAAGTCCATTCAAATAAAAGAATTGAAGAAGAATATAGTTACAGTGTCTTTATTTGGTGTGTGTGTGGGCTAAGGAAGTCACTGGGAGGTGAAGTTTAGTGTTTTACAACTCTGAGCATTTGTCAACCTCTTTATCTACTTTTTCAACATGTCGAGAGATGTTGACTGAGTTTTAATTAAACAAAAGATTTTTCCAAAAGATCTCCACTGTAACATAATCGTGTTTTGCTACTCTGATAAACATCTGGATTTTTGGGGTCTTGTAAATCCAACTGTTTACTTTGAGATTTCAAACCACAGGACATCTATGAATATTCTGAGAACTGTTAGCTTCCCATGAGATGTGTTGACATAAATCAACAGTGCATGTCTAGATTTGGTTCTGGTGACGTGAACCTTCCGTTTTTTTGTTTTTTTTTTGGGTGTTGTTTTTTTTTGGGGGGTCAATTTAAAATTTATGCTGTCATCAAAGGAATAATTAATATTTGTATAATCAATCGTCATTTTAAAAATTAATAAAAAATGTAAATAATGTTTCAATTGTTTTTGTCCATAAAATGAAACTCAATGGGGTACAAAAAATATTGAATGATAACTTTTAATTTTGTATTCAAAGAAGTCTTAATCCCACCATACTCATCTCATTACTGCATCATGGATGATCACACTCATTCAGAGCCATAATGCCACGACATGAAAGAAATGTCTCCAGGGAAAAACTGGATGTTTTCTAAAACAGTAAAGTATAATTATTTCTCAGAGAACTTATAAGGTCCTTAAAATAACATTGTAGATATGCTGACGTAGCTTCCATTCACAACCAGAGACACAGCACACAGCTCAGCCTCAGTGAACAAAACATAGCTGCTTCAACACTGATCCAGATAAACTTCCCTCCCTGTCAGCCCAGACAGCAGAAGGTCACCTTAGTTTGTGTCTTTCTCGGGATGGCCAGGTCCAGTTCAGCCCAGAACATCTGTGACTGGATGGCTCTCCTGGCACAGTGGTCCATGGTCTCTCTGATTGTCTGATTGTGGTTTGGGCCACCTGGCCCGCTTTGGCTGGCGTTACACAAGGCTGAGCAGCACAACAGGCCTTAATTGAGAAGATGGAGGGAGCCAAAGTGATGAAGGAAAAAGAGCAAGGGGTCTTGAAATCTGCTCTCAAGATGAGCTTAGAGAACCAGACTAAACTGCAAGAAGAGCTGGGGAGTCTTCTAGAGAGCCAGATGAAAACCTGTGCATCTCTAACTGAGAGTGTGCGACTGCAAGTGAGTGTCAGAAAGTGATGCACGTGTGTTCAATCTTTGTACTGAGTTGGTTGGTGCATTATTAGTACCATTGTGTAACTCTTTGTTCACAGTTGTGGAAGGATAATTAAAAGACTGATACAGTTTCCTATCAATATTGATCATGAGAAATTTATCAAGACATTTTTATTATTGCATTAGCTTAAATTGCTTGAATTTGACTTCAGAATAAGACAAAAAGTAAATGTATGAAAACGTGTTGATTATTTTGCCTGACAGATCTCTTTTGAGACTCTGTGGGTGAATCTGACCAGTGAATCACATCTCTTGGATTCATGTGCAGCTCTGTGGGATTCCGCGAGCAGCCAGCAGATGGCAGCAGACAGTCAAAGGGAAACCTGTAATCCAAGACAACTTACCTTGTCAAGCAAGTGTGAGTGGATATAAACAGACCTTATATATCATTCAAGACGTTTATTTTACAGTGCGCTGTTTCATTCGTTTCTTATCCATCTAATCCATTTTACAGAGAGAACTGCAAGGTTAATGCGTGAAGAACAGAAGACTTCCATAACAACAGAAAACGCCATCACAATATGGCCCCTACATCATTTAAACTTAAATAATTGCCTACAGATGTTATACTGTACTAAGTTAATAATGCAAAGACGACGAACCTCTATATGTACTATATGTAGCCTATTATACCATATATATATATATATATATATATATATATATATATATATATATATATATATATATATATATATATATATATATACACACACACACACACATATATCTATGTATTATACTACGGGTCCGTTGAATGCTTGAATCTGATTGGCTGACGAACGTTCTAAGGTGTAGAAATTATTTTCAGGGAAACGCACGGCGAATGTAGTTCCAGGCAGCTCTTGACCACATTACAGTTCCATATCACTTCGCCAAATGATTTCAGTTATTTCAGAATCAAAATCAGACTGAGCTTTATTGCCAGGTATGTTTACACATACGAGGAATTTGTTTTAGTGACAGAAGCTCCATAGTGCCACAGAATGACAGTGACAAGACAGGAAAACAGATAATAAAAAGAATAATATTAAAATATACAAAACAGACAATGTACAAAAAGCAAAACACAAAATATAATATAGACAATTATGTATGTACAAGTATGAGGGCAAATTTGAAAATGTAAATAAGTATGTGTGTTAATGTATATAGTGTTGTTCTTGAGATGGACTGGCCCTTTTGCTCACTCTGGATGAGTACAGTTCTTGGAGAGAAGGGAGGGTTGTACCAGTGATTCATTCATCTGGCAGTCCGGACTATCCGATGTAGTCTTCTGAGGTCAGATTCGGTAGCTGAGCTGAACCAGACAGTTACTGAAATGCAGAGGACAGATTCAGTGATGGTGGAGTAGAACTGTTTCAGCAGCTCTTGTGGCAGGTTGAATTTCCTCAGCTGGCGAAGGAAGTACAACCTCTGGTGGGCCTTTTTTACAATGGGTTCAATGTGATTGTCCCACTTCAGGTCCTGAGAGATTGTGGTGCCCAGGAACCTGAATGTCTCCACTGCAGTCACAGTGCTGTTCATGATGGTAAGTGGGGGGGAGCAGGGGGGTTCCTCCTGAAGTCCACAATCATCTCCACAGATTTGAGCATGTTTACTTCCAGGTTGTTAAGACTGCACCAGACAGCCAGCTCTTTGACCTCTTGTCTGTAAGCAGACTCGTCACCGTCCTGAATGAGGCAGATGAGTGTGGTGTCGTCTGCAAACTTCAGGAGCTTGACAGAGGGGTCTTTAGATGTGCAGTCATTTGTGTAAAGGGAGAAGAGCAGTGGGGAGAGGACGCAACCCTGGGGAGCTCCAGTGCTGATCGTACGAGTGCTGGATGAGAATTTTCATAGCTTTACTAGCTGCTGCCTGTCTGTCAAGAAGCTGGTGATCCACTGACAGACGGAGGTGGGAACGGAGAGCTGAGTTAATTTGGGCAGGAGGAGGTTTGGGATGACAGTGTTAAAAGCCAAGCTGAAGTCCACAAACAGGATCCTCACATAAGTCCCTGATCAATGCAGTCCAATGTAATGCAGTACCATGTAATGCAGACCTGTTTGCTCTGTAGGCAAACTGCAGGGGGTCCAGTAAGGGTCCAGTTACAGTATGTCCTTCAGATAAGCCAAAACCAGTCTTTCAAATGATTTCATGGCCACAGACATTAGAGCCACAGGTCTGTAGTCATTAAGTCCAGTCATTTTGGGTTTCTTTGGATTGGGGATGATGGTGGAGCGTTTGAAGCATGAGGGGACTTTGCACAGCTCCAGAGATCTGTTGAAGATCTGTGTAAAGATGGGGGCCAACTGGTCACCACAGGTTTTCAGACAGGCTGGTGTATCGCCATCTGGACCTGGTGCCTCTCTTCTCTTGTTCTTTCTGAAGACCTGACGCACATTATCTTCACTGATCTGGAGTGCTGGGGGGGGGGGGGGTTGCAGGAGGTATGAATGGTGTTTTTTCAAACCTGCAATAAAACTCGTTCAGATCGTCTGCCAGTTGTTGATTCGCCACAGTGCTGGGGGATGGTTTCTTGTAATTGGTTATGTCTTTTAGACCTTTCCACACTGAAGCAGGATCACTGGAAAAAAAATTGGTTCTTTAGCTTTCCAGTATAATTCCTGTCCCCATTTCTGTGAGCATCTTCTTTGGCCTGACGGAGCTTCAAATATCTTACAGCAGCAAAATAACCAAAACCCACAACGACACTGACCAAACAAATAAATAGTAAGCAATAGGATAAAAACAACAGATCATTTCCATGTTTTGGGCACATAATTACATTTTATTATGTACGGAAAGCACATACACTATTTCTCCCGCTCTAGCTCTCCCTCACAGATGCACTTACAGTTTGCACATATTGTTAGCGCTACTCTGGCGATTATATCAGTAACAGTAAGTTTAACAACTTACAAACTTTGACTTCTCACAAGCGAGGTAATGTTGTGGAACAAACAATGGTCTTCTTAAAGTCATAAAATAAAACTCAAGAAACTGAGTTCCAGATGCCAAAATAAGACTTTATTGAACACAGCAATAAAGCCAAGATAACGGGCGCAGCATCTTTGTCTGTCTGGGCACCCATATTTATACCCCTCTTTCTTACCATAATTGGTAGTTCCAGTTTTCAATTGGCTATGCCTGTCTGGTTTGCCATAATTTATTGCTAGCCCACCTGGTCCATTTTTTAATGATGGAATTTGGCTGAATCAACCTTTTTGTAAAAACTTTCATTCTGCCACCTCCTACTGGGTGGCGATGATCCCAGGAGACATTCATCAAATCTGTTTACATGTTACTGTCAAATTCTGGAAATCACCCAGAGTTCATAGGATTATTTCAGTTCACAGGTACAATCCAATGGAAACCACCAGTATTGCCGAATGGAAGGTACCTCATACATACAATCCTCATTAGACAGTATTGGGAATAATTCTGCATATTGATCAGTATATTGATTACTTTCATGATCATGCATAATATTTAAAGTAAGATAATACCATATTGAGTAAATATTATAAAGTAAAATAACACAATATATTTAGGATAATACCATACTGAGTGAATAACATAATATAAAGTAAAATAACACAATATATTCCCCCCTCTGAGACTTTATTAAGTCTCACCACTAAACCCTTTGTGCAACACTATAAATCCACCTATCCTTCTACGAACCAATAATTGTCCTCCATCATCTCTTAACAAATGGTTTCTTTATGTTGCTGCACTCCAGAGGAAGTCAGATCCAAACATCTCTCCTCACGACTGACTAGAGAAGAGTAAAATAATCTGCCTCCCTACCTATACATTCTTGGGGGTCAATAAACAATGAGTCAAAACAAATCAGCAATGTGTATTAAAGCATTTACATGAGATGTCTTCGCCTTGCCCATTGTTGCCATGCTTATCATTCTCTCCATTCACACGGCAATACACACACACCGCTTCTTTATCAGTAACTGTTTTTCACAATTTGGATCACAGCGTTGGCAACATGATGTCCAAACAGCCGACAAAGCCAGTTCTTTTGAAAATTCTTTGTTCTTTATCTTTCAACTCTTAGAATTCTTTTTATACACTTTTCACTCTATGTATAGTCTATAATATTCTTATTTATATTTTTTTATTTACTTGTTTTTACTTTTATTGTTCTCAAAATTACTTATACTGATTTTTCATTCCAATTTCATATGCATATAAATCTCTTTATCAACCTTTCGCATGTGTGACTTTTGAAATCTGGAACTCCTTAATTTATACTTACTTTTACATTTACTTTTACACTAATTCAACTCAAATATTTTAGATTTGGTTATTGGTGAAGCCATCACAGGCGTGACCTTAGCCAACCACACAAACAATCTCATCTCCAGTTTAAGCAAAAAACTGCTTAGCTTGTTTAGGAGCCTTTGTTTTTGATTAGTTTGCGTGGCAGTCAGGCCCTCTGCCTGCGAAAGCTCTCATGGATGCCAGACTTCAAGCCAATCCTGTACGTGACGCCAAATTTGTTGTGGAACAAACAATGGTCTTCTCAAAGTCGTAAAATAAAACTCAAGAAATGTAGTTCCAGATGCCAAAATAAGACTTTATTAAACACAGCAATAAAGCCGAGATGACAGCCGCAGCATCTGAATCTGGGCACCCATATTTATACCCCTCTTTCTTACCATAATTGGTAGTTCCGGTTTTTAATTGGCTATGCCTGTCTGGTTGGCCACAATTTATTATTAGCTCACCTGGTCGATTTTTTTAATGGTGGAACATGGCTGAATCAACCTTTTTGTAAAAACGTTCACCTTCTATTGGGTGGCGATGATCCCAGGAAACATTCATCAAATCTGTTTACATGTTACTGTCAAAATCTAGAAATCACCCAAAGTTCATAGGATTATTTCAGTTCACAGGTACAATCCAATGGAAACCACCAATACTGCCCTGTGGAAGGTACCTCATACATACAATCCTCATAGGACAGTATTGTAAATAATTCAGCATTTTGATCAGTATATTGATTACTTTCATGGTCATGCATAATTTTACATTACATTTATGCAGACGCTTTTATCCAAAGCGACTTACAGTGCACATTCAGGCTAACATTTTTTACCTAACATGTGTTCCCTGGGAATGGAATCCACAACCTTTTAAGCTGCCGACGCAATGCTCTACCACTGAGCCACAGGAACAATAATATTTAAAGTAAGATAATACCATATTGAGTAAATAACATAATATAAAGTCAAATAACACAATAGTAACAACGTCGCTGTTCATGAAGAAAATAAACTTAAAGTTTCACTAGTTGACCACGTTCACACAGCAGCTGAATGCGGTAGTTAATCACAAAAACTGACAGTGTGAACGTAGCCTTGTAACGTTAGAGACATTAGCCGAACACTTCTGAGAGACGCCCAGACTCACAGGTAATTCACACGTGTGTTCTCTCTCTCTCTCTCTCTCTCTCTCTCTCTCTCTCTCTAATAACTTTAGATATTAACATTATTTTTAAAAATATGGTTGCAACTTGCTTGTTAGAACCTCACTCCGTGTAATTTGCCAAATATTCCGCCCCCTCCTCACGCGCCTTTTTTGTGATTTTTCTTTAATGAGGGATTGGAAGAAAATCACGTTAAAAAAAAAAAAAAAAAAAAACAAGGCGCTGACGCTGTAATCCAAGCAATGATAGTAGTAGAAGTAGAGGAGTGGGATGATTAATTTTTAATTTTTACAATATTTTTGTAATGTATTGTAATAAAAACAAGTTGGCCTATAGCCTACTAATACTAAGAGTATATATTTGGTCGAATAGACAATATTTTAGTAGGCTATAATAAGAATGTGGCTATGTTACAGCTCCCCTTTGAAGCTCTTGTGTTTTTCTCCTTTTCCGTCTCTCAAATCCTATTCTGCTCACAGTTGATGAGTTTTGTTCCTGCTTTGTTGCAGTTTGCTGATTTTTGTAAAATAACTGCATAAAATAATAATGATAATAATAATAATAAAATAATGTTTTTTTTTTCAAATAAAAGGGTAGTTTCAGTTTAATATGTTGCAGGCTCATTTATTGGTAATAAATAATTTATAATAAATCATATTGATGATAATAAATTATTTAAAAAAAAATATTGGGCTTGTTTTGGGCTTGTTTTTGAAGGTACGGTTGCTTATTTGTCTCGCGAGAGTTGGTAGGGCTGCTGCTGTAGAAATAAAACCTTCTGCTGGCTTTCACTTCTTGTCATTCTGCTTCTTGTCACTTTAACGTTAAGTTCTCTGCTGAAACTGAAACGCTGTTCAACGGATGAAGACCGAGCGCTTCGTAGACAGCCGAAAATCCAATGTAGGTGCTTAGATACTAATATTTAACATGAGCGACACATTTTATTTTAAAATTTATTTCGTTTTACAGTTTAAAAAAAATAACTGTAACACACAAGAGTTAACACATAACAACATGACGCTGCCTGACCGTGTTTACGTTACGTTTTATTTCCATGGAGCTGCTAATGCTAACACACAGCGCTCCTAGTCAACACGTCTGACGTCTTTCATATAACGTTACGTTACTTACTTTGTTGCATTTTGAGTGTGTATATCGTTGTATTCGTCACTATGCGGATCTTATAAGGTTGATTTTTGCGAATGTTTTTACCTAACGTTAAGTTAAAGCTCTTATGTAATAGTATCTCAGCAAACCCAAGTGACGTTATTTACAGAAACTATCAGCGGCGTTATAAGCTGAATTTCTCTGTATGTTCATTGTTAAGTTTAGTATAGTCCGTGATGCAGTTGCTGGAACCTTCTTATAGTTTATTTTATATATATAATATCGTCTAATGCATTTAACGTCATCCGTTTTATATTTTACAGTAAGTGCTCTTAGTTTATCAGCTTTATTGTCAGGCTCTTGGTTGCTGTGTGAATTTGTACCATTTTAAAACTTATGGCAAGTTGCATATGGTTACAAGTTACAATTAAGTAATAGACCTCACTGTGGTTTTCTTTGCAGCCCAGCATGATGAGACCAAACTTGGTTGTGCCAATGTTTTGAGAGTTCTGTGGTTACAGGAATGAGCTCTGCTCTCCGACAAAGGAATCCTCACAGGACCTGTCGCACCATTTTGGAAGTTCCTTCAGAACTTCACAAACCTGTTTCAGGTGACAAAGCTTCCCTCTTGCATGGTAAAGGAACCATGGTGTCTCAAGAGCTGAATTCTGCAGAATCACGTGTACGGAGATCAACCAAGAAAGAGAAACAAAATGCTCTTCCTGACCTGTCAGCTTGTTTACAGAAATCAGCACATCAACTAAATGGACTGGTGTCTTCAAAGTCACATGAACTTGAGGCGATGGTGCTTCAAAAAATGACCACCCCCAAATGTCGATCAGAGACATTAATAATGTCTCGTAAGGGAAGAAAAAATAAAGTCGTTCAACCCAGTGAGAAAGAAGAAGCTGCTAGCAAAGCTTGTTCAGATGAACTGGGCCATTCTGAACACAACTCTTGTCCAGAACAACACTTACGCTCTCAAAAAACAAAAGGGACATGTTATCAGCACTCTAAAAAAACTCAAAACAGTCGGACCCCCTCTGATGTTTCTACAGGGCTTCACACATGTACTACATCTCCTCTTCATGACGAGGAGATCTCCTCCTGCCACACTAACGGTGATTGTAGCTTTATACCACGCACCCCGAAACGGGGCAGGCCCCGGAAAAGGCCTCTTTTCAGCTCCACACCGACCTCAGACTTCCAACCCCTGTCTCCAAAAAAATCTAAGAATCGTTGCACACAACATAGTCATCAGAATGAAAAAGAGTCCAGTCGAGTAAAGGTTTGTGTGACAATAATTATTGCATTACCGCTTGGTAACTGTTGTATGAAATTTGTGGCTTAACTATATTTCATGTGGTATTTCTGTTAGACGCCTCCTACAGACGTTACGCCGTCTAGACCTCAGAGGCTCATGGCAGCAGGGAGGCCAAGAGGTCGCAAGAAAAAGAACGTGAAGAAACAGCTAATTGTCTCTCCATCAGTGAAACAATGCAGGAAGAGGGCAACATCTGATCTAGAATCTCCTCAGGAAGAGCCAGCTGTTGAGATGCTGCCTCCAAATGAAGCTCACGTTGAAACCCACATGCCAGAGCCACAGGAATCAGGTACATGGCATTTTCTTGTCTTTATAAATATGTAAATAATATAGTCTGGCATGTGCCTGGTATTTACACTTGATTCATTTGATCACTTTTTTAAAATTATTTTTATTTGTATTTTTTTTTTCTGTATGTCCTCTGTTTATTTTTTCGGAGCAAAAAAAAAATGTAACCATGATTTACAAGAAGACACCCTGTAATAAATAATAAAAAGTAAAAAAAAAAAAAAAAAAAAAAAAAAAAAGGAAATTTTGTATCACTTTTTCTTTTATGTGTTATAATAAGTACAGGTCAGAATAAGTATGTTGTCAATTTTACATAACTATATCTTTTATGCTGAATAGTTTCACACATATTTTGACATTTTGTTTTCCCACAAGTTATTAAAAAATATTCAAGTAGACACTTTACTTACATTTAATAAGCTTTCTATGTATGTAAAATCAGTTATGAATTTAATTTGATGCAGACACCAAAACTATTTCATTCTATTAGTAGTAATATAATTAAATATTTATTGAAATATCCCAAAAATGTATAATGTTTATTCACTCACATAAATTGTATTAATCTAATAAAATATTTAAACATTCAATTACAAAAAAAACAAAAACATAAAATTGCTAATTTATATGCAATGTTACAAATTCAATTTCAAGACAAAAGTTATTATTGTGTCTTTATCATAAGTATGCATAAATAAGGTAAGTTAATGTTAATAATTATAAATGGAGCCCTAAATATATGATGCTTTTGTCTTTTGAATGTTATGTACCCATCAGATCAAAACATGTCCTCTGACCTCTCCATTGAGCTCAGTCTGCAAGAGAAGCCTCATCCTCTTAACAGCTCTCTCTTCATGGAGGAAGAGGACCTAGACGACGATGATGAGGAGCTGCCCAGCTTTTTGCAACAGGACAATAAAAGTGAGTGAGCAATAAACAGAAGAAAAAAATGTGTATATCTATCCAACATGTGCTTAGATATATTTGGTTTCCAGAGCCTTTGTCAATCTCAGAGGGACTTTGCGTGTGGTGCAAACTGAGGAAATATCCCTACTGGCCTGCAGTGGTAAGCTTAGCTCACTGTGCACACTATGGATTTTGTGCAGTTTGTAACTCTTGATTTTAGACTGTAGTTGATGACAAGTTGTTCATCCATGGCACAGGTTAAAAGTGTGAATCACAAGAATAAAAAAGCCAGCATTGTATTTATTGATTGTTACCTAATCGACCAGAAGAGAAATAGAAAAGGGTAAGAATTTATCAGTATCTTAATATCACTTATTTTTATTGTGTATATGTGTGTGTATTTATAGTAAATCACATAATACATTTGACTTTTTTTTTTTTAATCTGTAGGTTTTCTGTTTCCCTGCGAAACTTAAAACCTTTTGATTGTGAAGAATGTGAACATTTGGTGGTAAAGTGACATCTCTTTGACTTGTTACATTATTTTGCTTTTTCAGTGTGCATGCTCACTATTTTCAGTCAACATTTGCTATACTGAGCATACTTCAAGACAATTTTTAAAGAAATGGTGTATTTATTTTATGTATTCTTTTTAGGACATTGCAAAAGAGAGGTTTGGCAATGCTGTTACCTGGTCTCTGGAACTGATATCAGACTATAGGATCCGCATTGGTATTTATCTATCAGTGTTTTTTTTTTTTTTTTTTTTTTTTTAGAACATTTAAGCATTTTAGTAAATTAGAAATAAGTCACATTTTCAAACAGCAGTTTATTCATAAAAACTGTTTTCTGAAAAGCTGAAATTCAGATGTTTTTTCTGGCAGGATGTGGATCCTTCTCTGGCTCCTTCATTGAATACTGTGCTGCTGACATCAGTAGGTTTCCTTTCATCATAGATCTTCATACACATCTGACATGTTTTTAATAGCGCGTTAGGGGTGCTATTTAATTATTTGTTAATGTAAGATTTAAGGCACTTTATTGTCTAAATCTGCACAAATAAAAACTAAAACATATAGGTGGTTAATGTATTAGACAATAAAATAGTAATAGTAATTAAAGTACCTGTGACTAACAGTAATAAATTAATGTTAAAAAATATTTCCAATACTTACATTTTTAAGTAGTACTTAAATAGTGCTTACAAAATAGACTACATGCAGATGGTACTTGTAGTACTTAAACGATCAGTTAATTTTAATGAAAGCTGACTATGAAAATTTACAGTCAGTCAATGTAACTCAACGTAAACCAGTTTATAATCTCATTATGAATCAAGTAATTCTCATTCACCAGTGCTGGTTTAACAGAAATGGTCCCTTAATCCGATGATCCCAGGTTGTCCAGTGCGGAGGCAGTACTCCGAGGGGAAATCTGTGCTCACCTTCCCCAGTCAGGGGATTCTGGGTGTGCAGTGTGACAGCTCTGAAAATAACACTGAGGACATCATCGTGGAAGAGCAAGATGAGCTTCTCTCCAAGAAAGTGCTGCCCGACCGATCCAAGGCTGCACGGAACCGTGCCAACAAGCAGTTGGTTGACTTCATCATCAGACGAAAAGTTGAAAACCGCTTATTGGTACAGTTTCTACTGATATATTCATGTATTTAGAATTCCAGTATTTTTTTCAATTTGACACATGTTCATTCCATTAAGACAGACCAATGTACACACAGCTAACTCAGCTAACACTGTTTGGTGCTCACAGGCAGTCATTAGCGGTCGTGAGTCCTCTAAATGGATGCATGCCCTCCAGAAGCCTTCTCCCCCAGTGGTTGATGTCTACCTGGAAGATGAGGAGCAGGTTGATGAGGTTTACCGCTACCTGACCAAAGTCTGTGATAGTGCCCCTCAAATAAACACCTGTCTTGAAAACATCCAGGCCGACCGGATACGCCTTATTCTTGATGTGCTTCTGCCTGAGGTAATCGCCTTCATTTACACTACCATTTAGGCTTGTTAAGGTTTAATGTTTAATGAAAAAAGTGTCTTATGCTCACGAAGGCTGCAGTTATTTGATCGAAAGTGCAGTAGAAACAGTAATACTGTGAAATATTATTACAGTGTAAAACAGCTGTACTGTTTTCTGTATTTTAAAATGTAATGTATTCCTGTGATGGCAAAGCTGAATTTCCAGCATCATTACTCGTCTTCAGTGTCACATGATCTTTCAGAAACCATTCAAATATGCTGATTCAGTGCTCAGTGAACTATTATTATCACTGCTGAAAACAGATATGCTGCTTAATTTTTTTTTGTGGAAACCATGATATTTTTATTTTTCAGGATTCTTTGATCAACAGAAAGTTCAAATAACACCAGTTATTTGAAATATAAATATCTTGTAATAGACGTTACTGTCAATTCTGATCAATTTAATGCATCCTTGCTAAATAAAAGTAGTGTTATTATTATTATTATTATTATTATTATTATTATTATTATTATTTATTTATTTTTTTAAAAATCCTACAGACTCCAAACTTTTGTGTCTAATACTTCCAGACAACCACATTCTAGCATCTTGCATTGCATGCTTCAGTGATAGTTTTGCTTTTTAGGCCATAATCTATGCCATTGCTGGAGTCCACAAGCTTTCCCTGGAGTTGGCAGAGGAGAAGTATCGCAGAGGGCCGTGCTTTAGTAACAGGTAGAGTACTTGTGAACTCACTTGCCCTGAAAAAATGAATCTTGCATCTGTGTAACTTGCAGCTGTTTTTGTTTCATTGTGTTTTAGAGAAAGACAGGAGTTTGACATGATGATTGAACAGCAGGTGAAGCTCAAGGAAATCACCCGGCATCATATGCAGTGACGGCCCCTCTATCTTAAAAAAGAAATTAACTTTTATCAATTCTGTTCATATTTTTATGAATAGGAATGTTTTCTTCAATATATTGTCTTTCTAATCATAGTGTATAAAAAAAAATATTGAATGATGGTTGAATTGAATGATTGTTCATGGCAAAACAGATTTTACTGTTGATTGTAAATTAATCTGATGTTAAGTGTTTTTTTTTTTTTTTTTAATCAAATCTTTGAGACTTTATAAGCTGAACAGTATATCTGTGATGCTAAAGTCAGCAAAATATGGTGCTTTTAATGTGTGCAGTGTATAATAAGTAAGTGCCTTGTGCTAATACACAAATACATAATTTTAAAAATAATGTAATATTCCTCAGATTAACTAAAACCACACGTGGTTGCTTCTTGTTTTGAAAATGCTTAAGTGTGTCTTTGGGTGTTTGTAACTCTTACTGAACCCTGTCAAGCTGCATTTACCAGAGGTGGGACCAAATAATTGTTTTGCAAGTCACAAGTAAGTTTCGAGTCAAGACATGTCCCGAGTCAAGGCAGGCAAATTCAAGTCGAGCTGCAAATCCTCAACTTTAAGATTCAAGTCTTAACTCATTAGTGCTTTTTGCCCAAATTAGTGTCTCAGTATTATTTACCATATCAAAATTTATATCAGGAATGCAGGTGGAATATGTTTGACATAGCAGGTGCCCTTAGTAAAACTACTCAAGTTCAATTTAGGGACCTCACTAATTTCCAAAGCCTGGCTACGGCCATGGTCCACACCCCTGGCATTTACAATCCACACGGCTGATGTCTTTAAAAAATGTTGCCTTTTTTAGCCACCTTACAATTTACGGTAATGTTCTGTGCATAGAAGCTTTTTCTACACCGATGTACGAGAAGATGCCAAAGTTGTTGCATTTTACTGCAACTGAATTCTGGTCTAATGTACATAAAAATTTCATTCAGGACTTTGCAATTGATGTTTATCAATAAATCTTTATTTTTCAATACATTATATACTCTGTATTTTTGTAAACATTTACATCATTTGAAAAGCGTTTCTTTATATTTAAACAGTGTTGTGTAAATTTTTATTTTTAAATACTTCGTACATTGTGTGCCAACTTCCTGCTCAGCTACATCATCTTTCATTCTTCCTAAACTGCCTTTCCAGTTGGACTGTTAACTATAAATGCAATATACAAGATCAGAATTTAGTTTTAGATATTATAAAACTTGTCACTAAAAGAAATGAAATCCAAGATAAGTCCACCATGAAACTTTGAGGTACATGAAGAAGGTCCCCACGAGTGTCTGCAGTATTTGTAGAATGGCCACACGATGAAATCATGGCACTTTAAAGTAATCTGACTCGAGAATACTGTGACCCACATACTGAGTAGAAAGATGTCTAATGTTCTTTGAGAGCATTGATCTGCGCACAGATTTTGAGCGCAGGGCCCAGTTTAATGTTCATAGCGCTCATGAGATGGTCCTCCGTAAGCAGCAACAAGGCCTGTCCATCAATCTCCTGTGACCGGAACTCTGCAGCAATATCATGGCACCCAGAGCAAGTAGAGGAGATGCAAAGATAAGCATGTGATTCTAAAGATCATATAGAAATCTAGTTAGTAGCAATTTATTCCTGTGGTCCAAAGCTGAATTCAGCTGTGCAGCTACCTGGTAAAGTGCTGATGAAGGAGCACACTTGCTCTACGCTCCACTGTGAGGGACTGGAGTCAAGAAGACAGTCAGAGCCGCTGCTGCTCTCCACTCTGCTCTGTTCTCTTTCTCTGTCTTGCTCCTTCTCTCGTTCGGCCTGCAAGCGTAGTCTTGTCGTCATTGGGCCTGGTGGATCTTCCTCCTCTTCTCTCTCTATCCAAATTGAATTGGAGGCCCTCTGGTTGTTGTTGGTACGATGGGAGTCTTGCAGCTGCTAAGGAAATAATGTGTTACAGTAGGTCACTCTCACTTATTAATTATGCTATTGCATTGGATTGAATATTTTGGTTAAATGATTATTTGGTTATTTCACTGACCTGCCTGAGGAAGTGTTGCCTGGACCCGCCATTTATGCGACCAGGTGGTCTCCCCCGCTTGCCCATGGGCCTGTGGGGCCAGCGGCCAACTTTTTCTGACCTGAACAGGTTAAGGCGCTTTTTACAGCTTACATTGAATCTGTTAGGTGTGAGAGATGAACAAGACTGTGTGTGTTGCAGTATACAGTTTTATGAACACAAACTTGCTAAATTCTGTTTAGGTAGAACAGTAAGTTTACATCAAATTGGACTGGCAAAAATGCAATTATCTTAAATGTGTTTTCATCATTATATGCAGACATTCTTACAGGAATTAGTGTATATACAATTCTGTGGAACAGTTTAGGGTCAATAAGACAAAATTAATTGTTTTTATTCAGCAAGTATGCATTTGATTGGTCAACAGTGACAGTAAAGACTCTTAAACTGTTACAAAAAATCTATTTCAAATAAATGCTGTTCTTTTGAACTTTCTGTTTATCAACGTATCCTTAAAAGAAATGCATCATGGTGTTCACAAAAGAATATTAGGCAGCACAAATGTAAAAAGTTCAATTCTGAAGTTAAGAACAATCATTGAACCTCAAGTATATAATCCTAAAAGTAATTATAATAATTCCACTGACACTACAAAGTCAAAAGTGTGATTAACACTACCCATAGTGCTCTTTACCTTCTGACGCATGTCATGGAGCAGAAGCGTTTGGACCTGAGGAAGGTACGAGCGAAGCCTCTCTTCCCACAGAACTCACATTCGAGTACATCAGGCAGGTTTTCAGCTGTCTGTTCTGAAAAAAAAAAGAAGAAATTCTGCAAGAAATGCTCATATTTACTCAGTGTGTTGCTAAGAAATGTGCTAATGAGCCCACCATCCTCAGCAGGTGGGTTATCAAGGTCGGAATCGGTAGAGTTCTCCAGATGGTCCGCATCCATCAGACAGTCATCCTGGGCTGATTCTGTGTTTTCTCTATCTTCTGGTAGTGTGGCCTGCAGGTTCGTCTCCAAGGAAGTACGTCTCACCTGATAAAAAAAGACCATCACATCAACAGTGGACTTACCAGACATATTATTTGAGATGCTTTTTGTGGTTTCGACTTCTGAAAGTATGGAGCTCTTTGTGATGGGAACTTTAATAACTGGTTGATCTGAAAGTTTGGCCCCAGACCCTCCCCAGGCCGCCTTACTCGCTGCTCTCAGGGAGTGAGGCATCTTTGAGCTTCATGGCAACACTAGAGAACCATGGGCTTCATTAGGGCCTCATGGCAGCTGTGAATTGCTACATTGTCAACCAGTGGACATACCGGGAACGGCTCCAGGCCCTCTCGGATGACGAAGCCCTCAATGAGGTGTGTAAGGATGTGAGGTCTAACGATGGCCTGTGAGGGCCGACCCTCAGGGTTCCCTGGGAGGCTGGCTGGGGGAAGCCTGCTGGTGCTTCTTACCGCAGAGGAGAGGAGGGGAGGGGGGGGACTGTTGGCATATGTGGGGTCCTCCGGTGACCGGATCACAGATCTGCTCGATGGTTCACTCGGTTGGTCCAGATCAGCTATGGTTAGAGTAGAAGTCAGGTTAGAGTTCTGCAGACCACTTCACTAGTCTTTAATATGTATATGTAAGATACCTGTCCAGTTTGTGACATCATCAGAGCTTCCCTGGGGCTCGTCTGGTGGGGACAGTGATGGAGGGGTGGGCATTCTGTTCTGAGGGCACGTACGTTCTACATCCTTCACCAAATCCATGCTTCCAGTCTCCTTCAACAGCGGTGTTGCCTGCCAAATTTCATAATAAGCATGATTTAAATAGTATATTTAAATCAATAGTTCGTTCTGTCATCATTTACTTATCCTCAGTGTTTTCCCAAACCTATATGATTTTCTTTCTACTATGGGAGTCTGAAATTCTGAAATTTTTGCACGTTAAAAAATAAATACGACCTCACGTTGTCAATCAAATTTACACACTGCCTCTGATACTCTGGTCTGTCATTAAAAAAAATTTGATTAGGTTCGGTTTTCTGCGTTTTCACATCCGTAGCGAGCACTTTGATAGAAAAGGATGATGAATACAAAAAAAGAAAAAAAGTGTGCAACTCGGTGTGCAAGGACCTTAAATCTTATCTGCAATTTTTTTTTTTTATTTGGTCAGTGATAGTGAAGACAGGTGGATCATGATGATAATTACATAAAGAATACAAAAAGTTTTCACTTTTTTTGTTAAAAGTTTATATGTTTAAAAATGTTTAAATGACATTTTCATCAACTACAATCAGATGGCTTTTTAAGAGTAAAATGTACTAAAATTAATTTAAATTACATGAAAAAATATTGACTAGAAGGATATTTTCATCAGAAGTCAATAGCTATAACTAAAAATCCTGTCTAAATAAAATGAATATGACTTGATAAAATTATTTAAAATAATTAAAAATTATTTTATAGGACATGTAAAAGACAAAGACAAAAACTATGACTATTTACACTATTTTAACAATGTAAAAACTCTTACTGGTTCTGAAGAATAAGAAGTTGCTCTTTTTCATTCAACTATTCACAACCATTTAAAAGTTTGGGGTTAGTAAAACTTTTAAATGTTTTTGAAAGAAGTCTTTTCTGCTCAACAAGGCATTTATTTAATTGTAATAATTATAAAAGTATTTTTACAATTTAAAGTAACTGTCCTATCCAAGTGTATTTTAAAATGTAATTTATTTCTGTGATAGCAAAGCTGAATTTTCAGCAGCCATTACTTCTAGTAGCTGACAGTCTTGCATATGAAAAAATCATTCTAATATGCTGATTTAGTGCTCAAGCAACATTATTATCAATGCTGAAGACAGTTTCAAGATTTTTTGAAAAAAAAAAATTTAAAAAAACAAACATTAATATTAAACAAAATCATAAACAAACAAAATAAAAATCTCTACCAATGATTTTGATCAATTTAATGCATCCCTGTTAAATAAAAGTATTAATTTCTTTAAAAAGCGAATTCTTACAGATCCTAAATTTATGTGCGCTAGTGTAGCTTTAAAGAAAAACCCCAAAAAAAGCACCATAAACATCATAAATGTCATTTATACGTCATATACTATATTCAGAGTCTTCTGTAATCATATGATAGCTTTGTGTGAGGTAAAGACTGAAATTTGTTGGTCACTAAAAACTTTTGATTTCATTCATTCATGCCTGTCCACATTTAAGCGACTGGTCACATTCAAATTTTCTTATATGGAAAAGAGCAGTCTGGACACTCCTTACATAAAAATATCCCCTTTCTCTTCCACTGTAAAATAAAATAAGGTTTCAAACAAAATGATTGTGAGTAAATGATGACAGAATTGAATAGCTTTGAATAAGACTAACCGAGGGAGCTTCTGTTTGTGTGGCAGGTTGCACTTTTAGGTCCACTGCCACTGTCTGTGGTGGCGGCAGATTCTGAAAAGGCAACTGAACCACTGCTTCAGAGACTGGGAGCTCCTCTTCAGACACCAGCATGTGGTCTGACTGGACAGCTACAGTCTGGACTGAGTGGAGAGACAGTCTCTGTGGCTGGACCAGCCTGGGCAGAGCCATGGTGAGAGGAGGGGGACTGGACAGAGGTGAATACTGAGAGACCGGCTCTAGCACTGGGCCCAGATGAAGCGGTGGAGGGTCAGGAAGCACTGCAGGGGGAGCTGTGGACATAGACACCACTGCTGACTGACTGGCCGACTGATTTGAAGAGGAGGGCACTGAGAGGAACTCAGTGTGCTGTGATTGGACGGTGGCTGTAGTGGGTGTGGTACGGGTCTGCAGGGCGAGGGGTGGAAGAGAGCTGTCATGCGGTGTGACACGCAGCGCAATGGGCTGTCTGTGAGCGGTGGAGCTCTGCTGGATGAAGAGCTGGTGTGGCGCCACCCTCTGCCCGGATGGGCAATGCAGCTGGTGTCTGACCAAAGTATGAGACTGGACTGGTGTGAAAGTTGCTGCAGTAGTGACAGTCATTAGGAGCAAACAGAAAGTTTTCAGTTTAAACAGTTCTGAGATCTTTGAAAAGAAAAACAGATAAAAGTGTTATAAAAGTGAATCTTAACATTTTTGAATTTTTGACCATAGAGAAACTAAGAGTGGCACTATGTTAAAATAATGAAATCCCATAGGTCCAGAAGTTTTGAGAATTGAAAGTTCTTCAGGGTTCACACACTTTTACGACAAATGAAATTCACATGATTTGTCCAGCTGTTAATGATTACAGGATAAGGTTTATTTAAATTATGTTTTAATCACAAATTGCAATTTCTAAATTCTTTAACCAATAAATTATATATTTATTTATATTATTAATTTCTGTGACTTTTCCAGATGTAGAAATATAAACATTTTATAAAATCAATAAATAATTTTTAAATAAATAATTTTAAACCATCTTGTGGCCCCATTGGAAGTGTGTTGAGGCCCCCTAGTGGATCCTGGTTGAGAACCACTGTGTTATGATATGTAGCTTAACCAACATGAAATTATTTTAGTTTTTTTGCAATTAAAATAATTCTGCTTTCTCCAATATTTACTACATTTACATTTTTCTGCATTTACAACAGTGAAAGTAATGGAGATGGAGATGTGATTGTGACTTACAAGGAGGAATGAGTGGTTGGGCTGATGGTGGCTGAGTAACATCGGTCAGAAGGGACTCACTTCTAGAACCTTCTGCCAGGTTCTGGGACAGCTGAGTGGACTTCAGTGGGCAAATGGACATCTTTGGAAGGGGGCACACCAGCGTCTGACCTTGAAGAGAAGGCTTGATCTGGACGTTCTGCGGAGTAGCAAGAGCTCCAGGAGTATGTGTGCGGAGAGCCAAACTTTGAACTTGCAGAGGACAAAACATGCTCAATAAATGTGAAGTATCACTGTTCATTTTATTGCATCATATTGGGTCATTTCTTGTAGGGGTATCCCAGATTGCATACTTATGAGCGATCCTTTGATGGTTAGTGGTATTAATAGCATGAGTAGCGAGTTCTATTAATACACCGAAAATTTAAAAAAAAAAGTGCACTATAAATACATGGAAGATGCAATAACCGGGGAAAAAAAGTTGTTGGAAAAAATGTTGGACACTTCATGCACAAAACTGTCACAGCTTGAATTATACAGCCAAGGGGGAGGGGCTACCAGACTCTGAATATTAATGAAAAAATAACCTTATAAAATTCATACACTACATGGTTGAGTATATAGTGCATATGTATATAAAGTATAAGGGCATAGTGCATCATTTGGGGTGCAGATTATGTGTCCATGACTTATTACTGATATTATGACACAATGATGAAGATTGTCATAAATGTATTTGATAGGTTTAACTCTGTTTAGTTAAATGTTGTTAAATTATTATTGCAAAACAACAAAACAAAACAAAAAAAAAACAGCCAGTTTGCATTCCCCCATACATTACTGCATTATATTTAATTTATAAAATGTTCAATGCTTATACAAATATATAAATGACAATTAAATTAATTCATTTAAATTCCAACAACAATGTATATAAATAAACTATGATAAAATATGATATTACCGTTATTCATTATACATCAGTAACCTTAATCAAATATACAAATACATTATTTATTATACCATATATTATATTATTATTTATTTCATAATTAAATGCATACATACATCTGACACAAATGGCACCATTAACCCATAAATTGACTAAAAAACACTGTCTTACCTGTGATGATGCTGATTGAGAGGACACTGAACTCACGACAGTCAGATCAGTGGCAGCAGGAGTAAGAATCAGCTACAGGTTAAGAGACAGTGACACGACAATAGAAGAAAGAACACAAAACAGAATCAGGTCAAGTCAGTGGAGATTTCAGAACACCAATGAGCTCTGATGCTCTTAGTAAATATCTGCTTACCATCTGAGTGCGCAGATACATTTGGGCCTGGCTACCTGTGGGAGAGCTGTTTCCTAGAAGCATGGCCTGCTGGGATATGGCTCCCGCTGTGCTATTGGAGCTAGTGACCTGGATGCGACCTATTGGCTGAGTTACAGGAGAGGTTGGCATGGTGATCTAGAGGGTGAGAGGGGTTTTCCTATGTAATTCATCTTTGATCAAAATCTTAAAGAGCTACTTCAACTAAAAATTAGATGTTTGGAACATGTTTGGAACAACATGAGGGTGAGAAAATGATGACAGAATTTACTATCCCTTTAAATGTTTGGATAAAGCCTGAACTTATTTGCTGTTTTACAAAGAACAGATTTATTTTACATTTATAAGCAAAGGACTTTTTCACAAGTAAACTTTTTATGGGGCTCTTTTTTTCCAACATAGTGTCCAAATGAGAGCATGTGGTCCATAAACTTGAAACATAAGTAGGTGTGTGACAAGTGTATAAAAAAATCAAAGCACTCACTGATGTTTGAGACACACTAGCCAGCTGAGTTACATTCCCATTGGATGATGGAGGGGAGGAGGTGGGCTGCCTGCCATTAGTTTGTGCGGCCTGTAGCATTATATTATATTATATTATATTATATTATATTATATTATATTATATTATATTATATTATATTATATTACATTACATTACATTACATTACATTACATTATACTATATTGCGCATATTTTCATATATCCTCATACCTGCTCTGTAGTGGTCAGGATTTGTGTAGCCGTGAGGTTTTGTTGATGCTGCTGTTGTAGTGCAGCTGTTTGCAGCAGGATATGTTGTTGTTGGGCAGCATACATCTGTTGCAGGTACTGAGCTGTCATGCTCTGTGGTCTGTGTAACGTCTGCTGGATTAACTAGCAAAACACCACATCATAGGCTTCACACTTCACTGGAAGGAATCAACTTTTTCCCCATTTTATTTGCTTAAAACCACAACAAAACACGGCATCTGAATATTAGATTAGCCTCAAAGCAATGTTCAGAATTTGGCTACTTTAATAGGCTGTTGCTATTCTTTCTCAGTGTTAAATGAAACAGGATACATTAGCATTGTGTAATACCATTTGTTTAATATGTTATACCGTTGATACCGGTGGGGAATTACCTGGACTGCCTGTCTGTCTGAAGTGATGTTTCCCAGAGGAATGGCGTTGGGCTGGGTGCCTGTGGGAGTGTTGGATCTGGGTGTGGAGCTGGCGGTGAGTGCACTGCTGCTGGAGGCTGTTGTCACACAGCCGTCACCTTCCATCTCTTCCTGACTCTGTTTATCTGCGTCGGCCATCAGAGGGGTTTGTTAGCCACGATTAACCACTGTAATTTTGGAGAAATATTTCAAAAAAATACAAAAAGATTTTAAAAATTGAGAGATTATCCTATATTCTGTAATCCACTTCTGTTCAACTGCATGGTTTGCTGGTTATTGGTACTTACTTAGAATGAACTTAATAAGAATTTTTTTTAATTACAACATATTTATTGGCATATTTGAGAACAATGAAACAATTTATCCTAAGTCACTTTTAGTTTATTACTTATTAAGGTAAATGTTTGTAATTAAATTTCAGATTTTAGTTCAGACAATTTCAGTTACCATATTTTACTAAATGCTCTAAAATTTACATAAAATGCTAGGGTAAAAATATTTTTAATTGTATAATTAAATGCACTTAATGTTATGTAATTGAGTCAGTAGAAATACCAAGGGTTCACACAAAACAAGGGGAGTCCGCTTTTAGTTATTATGCCGCCTGAAGTTGGAATCAGCTTCCAGAAGAGATCAGATGTGCTAAAACAGTAGTCATATTTAAATGCATACTCAAAACCTTAGCTATGCATTTATTGAATGAGCACTGTGCAGTGTCCAAACTGATTGCACTGTATTTTATGTATAATCATTTTCTATTCTTAACAGTTTTAAATCATTTTCAAAGTTTTAAGTTCCTTGTTTTATTGTTGTGATTATTTTTTTTTACTTGAAAATTCACCAGTTTACAAAATTCATAAAAATCATTAGTTATAATTAAAATAAACATTTCATTTAAATGTATAATTAAAATGTAGGCTACAACTTAAAGTACATATATAGATTTAATAATAATTCAAACAATGTCATAAGTTCATTTTTATTTTATAAGATTATTGAAAGCTATTTTATTTAATACAGGCATATGATACATTTACAATATCAGTTTGATAAAAACCTTTGTTATAAGAAATAGAGTATTTGCAGTTTTAAATCTGCATTTAATACATTGTAACAGCAATGAATTGTAGAATGTATAGTTTATTTAAAATCTGACGTTTCAAATTCAGCATGTTGGCCGATTTCTGTGAGCAAATGTCGCTTGTTTTCTAAATCTGCATTTTTACGGTTTTTAATATTAAAACTGTGTCGGATTAGAGAAGGCCTAGTACAGTCTATGTCCTACTGTCCTATATACAATTTTTTTGGGGAAAATAATTAATTAGAATAGGCGAAAATAATGAAGCGGGAATGCATATTGGTTTATGGTTTATTGATATTGTGCTACCACGCGCTTTCTTTTGCAGCGAACTTTATTCGATCTTTACAACTGAGTGATTTTTTGTTTAAAAAAATGTTTAATATTAGTTTATATTTATACGACATTTTGTATCCAGACACACTATCCAAAATATATGACTTAGCCGATTAAAAAGATCATACAACATTGCCTGATCACAGAGATAGCCTATTTAGGAATTCTAAACCTTTTCCTTCCCTAAAGCTCATTCAATAAATAGCCTAGTTTAAACCCTAACGAAGTAAATACGAAGAAGATCAACGGAGAATTTTAAATAAAATATTAAAAGCTTATTAGCATTTACCAAACTTAAAAGCCAGACCTTTCTCGGTATCTCGGTGTCGTGAACTTATTACAGTCAGTTGTAAAATGATGTGTATAATCCGTTTAAAGGCAACGGTACGCTATAAATAAATATTTTGATAATGTTATATACCATAAAATATTTAAATATAATCTAATTAAATATAAAATACACGCACGTCGGAATTATTTAATAAGGCTTTTGTAGAAAAAACAAAACCTGTTAACTAGGCTACTTGTAATTGGACTCATTCTGAACTCGTGTGTTAGACTATGGGTTATTAAATCAACTAAACATTGTTACAGTAGCATAAGCGGCATTTTAAATTTAGGCAATCACCTAATTATACAATAATCAGAAATACTTAAAAACAGACTGTCGCTTACGAAGTGCGTTGTAGAATAGCCTATTTCGGCAGGCCGAATGTGTGCCTCAGTCATCTGTCTACAGTCCTAACTGCTTCTAACAACCCAGTGATATGGAGAAACGCCCACCATGACATTCTTCATGTGGGACATGAGATTTTCTTTAACAAACGTTGTTTTTTTCTACAATCTACATTTTCAAAATGTGTTTTTATTAAGACTTTCCGTCTGCGTCATTGGGGAATCATGCGATCATGACGCTTTTGTCCCATGCAGTGAAAGCGCATCAGTTGATGAGTTACCTGCCTGATGTGAATATGAGACGTGAGCGCGCGCGTCTGTGCTCTGTCACGGCTCCAGTCATGTTGGAATGCGACAGTGCGCTCTAAAATGGAGATAAAAACAAAACGCTACTGAGGCTGAGCAATTTCTGAGCCAGCAGCACCACTTGCTGTGTAGGAGGACTTCTTGCAGCGCTGCTCTCCACGTGAATTCTCAACACTGGCCCCTTTTTGTTAACAGAGACTAATAAAGACACTAATGATATTGCATTCTTAGTTGAATTTATTCAGTTAAAAACAGCTAATATAGGCTACTTCTGATAGTTTGCATTAGTAGGCTTAAACTTAATTTTCTGTAGCTACGTTGTGTTCGACAAATTAACTTAGTGTAAAATAAAGTCATTTTGGCTACTTAAATTTCACCACAGTAGCCCTATTAAAAATCAATAAATGAGCCATTAATCTTTGATAAATTAGATTGTTTATTAAATATCTATGTAATAAGGACGTAATAGGCTAAGGATGGTGTTGCCTTTAGATTCAGGGTGCGTATTTCTGTAAACTTTTTTTAAATAAGAAATTTATCACAAGGAAAGCAACAGTCTGTAATATTAATTCCCAAATACTTCTGATCGATTGATTGTACCATGCATAGTCCTATATGTTTAGTGGTGGATTTTAATTTTAAAACAATTTTAAACAATTGTGCAAAATCTTAAACGTATTAAAATAGGCCTATTATGTTTTTTAAACCTCTAAGGTTATACGATTTGATAATATTGTCAAGATGATTGTTGGTTCAGTGAGTAGAGCACACAGAGGAATCAGGAATCTGCAGTAATCTAATACAGTGTTGCCACTAGAAGGCGTATTACACCATGAATTATAAAACTGTATCATAAAATGTTTCATGTAGCACGCAAGAATCGATTACCGAATGCTCTTTTAGTGAAAAACATACCGAACAAATGACAGTATGGACAGGTTATTATTATTGCATCAGTCGGAACAGTTACTGAATTAGCCTAATTTGACTTAATAATGAACAAGTTATACTTTCTTAATGTCTGACTAGTTTACTGTGTTATGCTGTACAGTTTACATTTACATTTATTCATTTAGCAGACGCTTTTATCCAAAGCAACACGAGGACAATATGCAATCAATACCAACAGAAAGAATAATATGTAAGTGCTCAGACAAGTCTCGTTTAGCCTTAACGCAGTCCACGCAGCAAGGTTTTTTATAGGCCTATAATAAATAAAAAGAGAACAAGTAGATAGAATAGAAAAAGAATAGAGAATGCTAGTGTTAGAGGCTTTTTAAAATATAAATAAAACAAGTCAAAAGAATAGAAAATACTAGTGTGTTAGTGGAAAAGAAAACAAGTAACGTGGATAGAAAATAAAAGGAGAATGCTAGTGTTAGAGAGGCTCTTTTTCTTTTTAAAGAAAACAAGTGTTTAAAGAATAGAAATAGAATAGAGATTGCAAGTGTTAGTTTAAAGTCTGCACTTATTCAGCACTTCAAAAGTCCTGATTTTTTCCCCTGATTTTCTAGGCTATATCTGTTCTATTGTCATCTTTGGATTGCATTTTCCCCCAGATATTTCTTCCTCAAAACTAGTAGAGAAATCTTAAAGAGGAATCTGTATCAGTTAGAATCGTTAAATTCCTCATGAATCTGTACTACTGGTTTCTAGACTCGTAAAAGGATGCGAACTGCTTCCTTGGCTGCTCCTTTCCTCCCTCCTCGGAGTCTGTGTGGTATAATCGGAATGCCACCGGACGCTTCCATCCGACCCAACTCTCTGAACATAAATATAATATATATCCAACATTAATCGTATTGCGGGCATTTAATATTTTCACCTTCTCTAAGCTGTCTAGACAATTATTTTTGTGATGCTTACAGTAAGTAATGATGTGTGATGTTTTTGTTGGAAATCCCCCTCACCCCCCCTCCACATTCCGCTGTTTGGATCATTCCGTCTCGAGGCCTGAGCGAGAGAAGGGAGTGTTTCCCGTCAGACACAGAAGTTTTACTAGTCCTAATAATTTCTGTCAGAACTCGAGTAATAAAATTTCAGACAGGACGATTCTACCTGTCTACGAGTCAACACTATTTTGGACCAAGGAATAGGTCCAGTTTTCTAATTCCGGTTGTTATTTTCCTTCTCGTTAGACGACAGCGGGCTAGCTTCATTAGCTAAGTTAGCTCGCTAGCAGGAGTACGGGGAGTTCATAATGCCCACGCTGCGGGATAGCACCATGTCCCACCCCGGAGAAAACCCGCACCAGGTCCGGGTAAAAGCTTACTACAGAGGGTGAGTAGCCAGTGAGACTCTGTGCTGTCCCTTTAGATGTTTCGATACACTTAAACTCTTATCTTGACCTCTTAATTGTGTGGTTTCGGGATATACACAAATAAATGATTAGCCAGCTAGCAAGCAGTGTTAGCTAATCCCCAAACAAAACTCTGGTGAAGTTGTCAAGTGAAACCAACTCAAGTTAAACAGCCGTTCATTAATTTCTTCCTCTATAGTTGGTCTTTCTTCCCGTCTCATGATAGTTCACGTAAACAAACTGATTGTATGTTTGTGTATTCTTTGTGAGTTGAGATAATTATGGCTTATGGTGTGATGTTTTCAGAGCTGCGCCTGCCTTGGAGCTAGATATGTCTACCTGTATATTATAACGTTTGCGTTCTCTGTCACATTTAGGTGGCTCTGTATAACAGTATAATTAATGGAAAACTACAGTCACATATACCTGTAATGAAATTCATTAAATGATATGTAAACAGTTTGTTCATGTGTTATGACCACGATATGTCGATCATCATATTATTTATGATGAAAATTTATGATCTGTTTCTAAACTTTCTATTTCTAAACCTATTTCTATATCTAAGTATATCCGTGAATTGTTAGCAGGATGGGACGTAAACGACCTGTGAATTTGTTTCTTAATCCATTTACTGTATAGGGAACAATTCTTGAGTTCCAATGAAAATATATAACTTTTATGTTTATTAAGGAGCACATTTTATGCATAACTGATTTCCAGTCAGATTTCCTTTCATGATGACATGTGTGCTTGTCATGCACTTGAAAAACTTGTATGACAAGTATCTTTTGCCAGACCTGTTGTTCTGTTCACACTCAGCATGATCGCTATTGTATGTGTGCAGCTGTCTTGGTGATTCAATCAGTTTCAGTCAGTTGCTGACAGGGCTCTAAACTGACTTTGTTTCTTAGGTGCACCATTACAAAAGTTAGGTGCACCCAAATTTTCGACCGCATCACATTTAACACCGCAGTTTTAAAGTTCACTTTTATTTTTAAATCGCTGTCCATATAGGCAATATTGACCGGTAAATGATTAACTAACAATCTGGTCAACATAAAGTTCTTTATTTGAAGCACAATTCTGCAAGAAAGGTAACTTACTGAAAAAGTGTTGGTGCTTAAAGTGCTTCACTGAGCTGAAATTTAAACTTAAAACATCTCAAGATAAATGAAATAAAAAAAAAAATCTAAATTAAGTGTTTTAAGGGTTTAAAACTGAACATCTCATGGCTCAGTGTCTGACTCCTGTGGCCTTCTTGATCTTTGGCCTTGGCTAAACCAGCTGGCCACACTCTCTCTAGCAGCAAAACAGTTCAAGCATATAACAATGTTTAAACGTTAGACCCAGATAAATGTGCGCTATATCCAAAAGTTTGTGCGGAGACGCTTCACGACATGGAGACGCCAGCGCGATTAGATACGCCATCATTTTTGCTCATAAAAGTAAGAGTAATACATCATTCGTAACTGCAAAGGGTCTTTTATTTGTGTGCACTCACAATATCAACAAAACGTTGTGCTTTTATAAAATAAAGAAAACAAACACTGGTCTTTAACAGGAGTACACAAATAAAACGAAAACAAAAAAAAACATAAACCAAATAAAAAAAAAACACACATACATAAAAAATAAAACAATAAAAAAAAATAAAACAAAACTTAAAAAAAAAAAACAAATCGAAAACAAAAACTCTTCGTAATCATAATCCGTAAGGATGCACTTCTCTCTAAAGGCGCATCTGAGGAGATGGTGAGTCAGGATCGGCAACTTCATCCTCGTGACACAGACTCAGAAAACACTAGTTTATTAGTAAATAATTAAAATATCTCCTTATTATTTCCCCCTGTCACATTTATGGTAATTACTTTTGCTGGTGCTTTGCGGCGAGCTTGAGCTTATTGCGTGTATTTGAACGCAGAACTGTTCAGCTGCGCTGCTGCTGCGGGACACTAAACACCGTCGAGCTGCTCTTGACAGTTGCGGTATTCCTGGGTGTGGACAGTTTTGAAACCCACCATTTGTCCCTGTATGTGTGTTCCCTTTTATTTCTGTTGTTTTTCAGCAGGTCATTTTAGCCAATATTTGAACCAATTTCAATGCCCTTGTTCTGTATCAACCTCTATTGTGGCCATGATGGAGGTGATCAGGGGTTGTTCCTTTGGTGCATGGAGGCCTTAATGGCATGTTTCTGCCTGAATTCAGTAGAGTCTTGAATAGAGTGAAGGACATCTTACTCGCTGCACCTTTTATCTTCCGTATGAATGCCCCTGAAGCCAGGCAAAGATGAAATTCACAGCTTTTATCCTCCTCCTCTTTTTTTTTCTCTGCTTCTCTTTCTGTCACTCATCTGTGTTTTTATTTTGGTCTTTCTTATGTGTGGCATGTCTTTAAGGGGATTTGACCTATATTGCAACTCATATCTGAATTTTTTAATGGATGTCAAATACAGAAGAGATGTTACTTCATGTCTTTATGTCTGCCTGATGTCATGGTCATCTGACTTAAAAATATAGTTCACAAAAGCTGAAAATTATTTATCCGTTCTCAGGTCATTCCAAACCTTTATGTCTGTCTTTCTTTCTTCTGTAATAGGGCTGTGCAATGTCAGTAACTGTTATTATTATTTTTCACAAAAATTGTAATCTTGATTATTAATCTCACAGTTGCAAAATTTCTTTTTTAGAATGTCAAAATGTTTGCATAAATCAAGTGAATGTCCACTCAAACACAGGGTTTGTTTTACCTCATATAGTTTCCTGATTTACTTTATTTTTTCCCTCTACATTCCAAAGACTGTTAAAAGCTTAAGATTTTTTTTTTCTCAAAGCTAATACATTTGAAATGCCTAGTATTAATTTAAAAAACTCAAAATTATTGTAATTAAACTCCAACATTCATGTTTGTCTGTTTCCAGATCAGTAGTGCTCTGATTGGGGGATTTAAACTCTTGACCCCTCATGAATGCTTGTAGAGGCTTGTTACAATGCAAGATAACAGAAATGTCCAATAAAAAATGTTTTGATGATGAAAGCAGGCCAATGTCGCAGGTGATTTTCTTCATTAATTGTAAAATATGATTAATCATGCAGCTCTATTTGAGTTTTTACACTGAGAAATTTCTTGGAATATCTTCTTTTATGTTTCAGAGAAAAAGAAAGTCATACAGGTTTAGAATGACATGAGTAAACGATGAAGGAATTTTCATTTTTGCGTGAACTATTCCTTTAATACACCCATTGTTTGCTTTAAATTCCTTGTGTATTTTTCACATTGACTTTAGTGTCCATGAGCTTGTTTACACCTCCATGTTCAGAAAATTGTGTGTGATGTTCTTGTAAGTCCTATTTGACAGTGGGAATGAATGTTTGAGCATTATGCTTTTATAAAAGGGAGTGTAAGCCAATCCATGTATGCCCTACGGAGGAATGTGGCTTCACTACCTCCTTACAATGATGCTGAGCTCTCGCAGGCTGCGTCTGTTCATGCTAAGAGAGTGGGTACAGTGTATTATGTGGCAGAATAATTTTTATATCATTCGTAAGAGGCAACAATAAGAGGATTTGTAAAAATTACCTAAAGCAGTTTTCTGATGCAGAGCTTATAGAATGTCAGAGATATGTATCACAGGAAGCACAGAGCTGCCCTTTAACATTCATACAGTATAATGGTCCTGGATCAGATAAAAGCAGCCTTGTGTTTTTCTGTCATAAGGTGGCGTGTGCACTCCCACTAGTCTCAACGGCCACCTGAAGGCTTGTGCGGGTCAGCGCATTGGCTCATAGACAGGAAGGACTCCCCTGCTGTCAATAATTAACCAAAACAGTGTGAACACAATAGCCAACAGAGGGAAAGAAGCTGCTAGTGTGCCTCCTACTTTGGGAATTTGCTAGTAATACAACACAGCTTCCCAGAAACTCAACGAATTACAGTCCCTGCTGTACTGTATTCGTCTTTTGGTCTTTTAACAACGGCGGATAGTGTTTTGAATAAATTTAGAGTTACCAAACACAAGGTTACAGAATATCTCCTTACATTTATGGTAAGCTTAAATAAAATATAGAATATTATTGAAATAAACTTGTAATGAATGTCACCTTTTTTCTGTTTTAGGGACATCATGATCACACATTTCGATCCCTCCATCTCCTATGAGGGGCTGTGCAGTGAGGTGCGGGACATGTGCTCCATGGACAATGACCAGCTCTTCACCATGAAATGGATTGATGAAGAAGGTTTGTCTTTTGTGTGTCATTTGTGTTTCTTTAATCTCTCTGGCATTATTTACACCTGGTATTAACATCTGTCCCTGATGAGCTGAGAAAATTGCCATTTACACCTGGTATTAACTTGCTTCTCCTGTGACAACTCGTGATTAGATTTCCTTAAAGAGAGACTCTGATTTCATGACTACACACAGGACTTAAACCAATGAGTGCCCATTTTTGCTCATTATCTTTATTTCCTACCTTTTGTTTTTTTCTTGAGTTGTTATATAACTTATAATGGGTTCTACTTAGGGATGCTCCGATCGATCGGACGGAGATCGGTATCGGCTGATAATCAAATTTTATGACTCGATCGGATACTCACTACACTTGGCCCATTTCACGAACCGATTGCAATTTGATGACGTCAACGCTTGAGGACGTACATGATGCATGGGGACATAAATGATTTGGCACCGCAGTCATGTCATCGCCTGTGTGGAAATGCAATGAAGTTTCAAGAAACAATGAAAAATTCACTATTTGTCATGTATGTTTTGCATGATGATATGATGAATGGATGGTTCATTTCAAACAACAGATTCAGTGACGTTAGAACTGATCTGCACCTCACTGCACACGTCTGTGGCGCGTTACAGCTCTACGGGAACCGAAGCTGATTGCGACCGCTCTAGTCAGTGCTTGTTTATACCGGCCAGCCACGGCACATATCTGAAGCTGCTCTACGTGCTGCTTGGCTAAAAATAATATTTTGTGAGTTGGCACAACATGTAGGACAGAACAAAAACTCGACAGATCTGTAAGGGATAACGGTAATATAATACGCTGCTCGTGAGCTGCTTTTAAATGAACATTTATTCATAAAAACAAAATATATTTTTTGGCAATTTTAGCCTACTCGATAGCAAAAACTCAGGCTTTACTTCTTTCAAACTTTATCTGGAATGTCACCGTTTCTGTCACTGCAAATTCCCTGAGCAGGTGAACACATACACACACACAAACACGAATGAAATCGTCTGTCTGATGAAAAGATGTCTTGTAAAAAATGTAGTTAATATTTGCATCATTTATGATTTATTTTATTCACCCGTGACCCACCCGGAAATAATCAAAATGCATTTTTTTATTACCCGACTCGCGGATTATCCACAGCACCCGTGGATATAACCGTGACTAAACTGTTTTGTTCTTTCAGTAGTTTAAATGTTTCTATTTCTTTTTTCCTCTTCAGTCTTAAATTGGACAGTATTAAACCTTATGAGTTACATCAGATACTCCATGTTGGAGTTTAAATGTTTCTATGTATTTTGTCCTCTCTTTAACATTGGACAATGTTAAACATCAAACTTCTCCAATTAGTTATTTTAGGAGTTGAAATGTTTGTTTGTTTTAATTAATTTTGTCCTTCTCAGACTAACATCAGACTTCTCAATTTTAGGAGATTAAATGTTTATGTTGTCCTCCACAGTTTACTATTGCATAATGTTTAAAGACTGCTCAATTTTGTTTGTATTTATTTTTGTCTTATATTAAGTATCCTGAGAATGTTATGCATAAACCCCATTTTAAAGGCATATTAAAATGTTCACTGTATAAGGAATAATTTTTGTGATTATTTGTATAAAATTATTACATATGTTATATAAAGCTTGAAGCATCAGAATCGACATTGGTATCGGCCGATCACCATGACAAGAAATCGGTATTCGGTGTCGGCTGCAAAAATCCCGATCGGAGCATCCCTAGGTCTACTGTCTTTTGTCACTTCGTGCCACACGTTTCCGTTGTAGACAGGGTGTGAGTTTTTAATGGGTTATATGATAACCCTGCTTGTTTTTAATGTTTTTATGAAATATCTGTATTGACTGCATGATCATATCATTGTATTTTTTACTGCCATATGAGCCGCGCATTGAGAAACACTGTCCTAGGCGCAACAGCGCTTACATTATAAATGCAGTATGGTCATTTTCATTTCTAAATACCTCCATTTGTGGTTTGAGTGATGACAAACATTTTTTGGACTCTGTTTGAAACTATATTTAGTGCTGTCCAGCTGTGATCAGATCCCCTGAGACAGATGCTAATACCAGGTTTAAATGTGGCCTCTCATTCTGTTCTTCTAACTGTCACCATAGCAACAAGCTTCCCCCTGCCATTCTTCTGAAACGTCTGCTTAATTTCCATCAGCATTTTATATATGACAAATGAACCCACTTTTGGTAGATTGCATTAAAGTCTGAAAATTACCCTGGACTCCACTGGCAGGAACAAAATGGATGGATTTTACATGAGGAATAAAGTGAATATGAACGCAGCGCACAGCAGGGAGCAGGTTTTACTCTGGAAAGATTGACTGTGCGATGATTAACTGCTGCATTAGTCATGCGAGATGGGAAATGGTGATGGGAGAATTTAACTACCAAAATCTTCACCATTCCACGCTGAGCCTAGAGTCACGCTGCTCATAAGCATAGCTGATCTGAGAGGGTCGTCATGACGAGCACTTAATCCCGTCTGTCTGCACAAGCCTTGGCATCGACGCCTGCTGTCACTCATTGCCTCCGCTGTGGTGTCTACACAAGTGGTGACTGTCGGTGCCACAGGCTGCTGTTTAGATGACAACAGGATTGACGTCAGCTTCGGACAACACCATAGACCCTGTTAGTAATTCATGGTGAAAAACAGGTTTTTGCATTATGCTCTCCCAAAATCAGTAGAATCACAAGCAGTGGCTTGTTTCTTGTCTCTTGCTCAGTCTTGCTTTATTTCTCTCACTCTCTCTGTTTCTCTTTACAGTGTCAAATATGTCGCTTATGCTGATGTCTTGGTAACGTTTTCTAGTGAGTGTTCACTGTGCTTGTCATTGTAGGAGATCCGTGCACCGTTTCTTCTCAGCTGGAGCTGGAGGAGGCCTTACGTCTCTATGAACTCAACAAAGACTCGGAGCTCATTATTCACGGTATGCAGGGATTTGGCTTTTGATGTCGGTGGGCTACGTATTATTTCGTACTCTGTGTCGTTCTATGGATTCTTGAAAGAATTATGACAGATGAAGCCTTACACCATGTGACAAAAAGGGTCCTATGAAATACTTTTGTTTTTTCCAAATTCTGTTAATAAGCAAAAAGGGATGTCTGATCAATTCAATTAATAAAACTTTGACAATTTAATAATTTATTTAAATGTTAATGACAGTAGTGGCCTGTGAATGTTTTATTTATTTATTTCAGAAATTCAGTGTTGTTGTTTTGAAATGTCTGCATAGATTTTTAGTTTAATACAGATTTAGTATCAAAAACATTCGTAATCAAATGAATGTATAAAACAGGTTTTTTTTAAGTGTAGTTTATCTTTTAAATTTTAATGAAATTTCATAAACAGGCAGGTTTGATGTTTAAATTAAAATATGAAAAATTGTGATATTTCTTAAAAATAATATTTTAATATGAAAAGTACATTCTACTCTACATTAGTAATATATTTTGCTTCTTAATTTCTTCAGAGTGAACTAAACTTTTATTGTGGAGGTTTGTAATGAAGACCTTTAAATTTCTGTGTTTATCTGACAATAGTTTTTATGATGAAATGCTTATTATGACTTGAACTCTGAGAGCAGTGCTGGAGATGTTCACATGGAGAGTCCTTATATAGAGACAACAGATGCTGAAAAGGCCACATGCACCACACATGCTTGAGTGTATGTAGTAGACAAGAACAGCTCATTCACACAAAGACAGACAAACCTGCAGAACAAACAAACTTCTTATTTAAATAGCACATTTTTGCTGTTTAATGGTCACAGACACTAACCTGCATTTCTGGCCACTTGGTTTCCATTTCAGTGGTTTTACGCTGGTTCAAAATTTTATACCTTTATACATCAAATATCTTCTGACTGGCTCTGATTGTGTCACATTACACAGCAGTTTTGCATTCAGCTTGTCGCTGGAAATTGTCACATCAGACACTGCCTTAGAGTCATAACAGCCATGTCTCCTTTGAAGCATGACATGTGACATGCAGTGTAGCAGGCTGCCGCTAATAAGCTCAGACCAAGCTCCACATTTTGATGTTCTGGCTTGGGTACATGTATTTATTTATTTATAACACACCCTACTGCACTATACAGGTCCTTAGATCATTAGTGGACAGGAGAGATAGGATTGAGGGTGTGATTGACAGAGATACATTGTTCTGCCTGCTGTGTGAGTTAATTAGTCATGCTGAGGAGGAGACGTCTGGCCACAAGGGCTTTCAGAAAAAGACCCCAACCAACTGTCCGTCAATAGTCACTCTCCACACCAGCTGACCTCGCAGGCCTGGACAGACTCTGTTTCTTGACCCCAAAATCCTTATCCACTGTCAAATGAGGGGAGGTCACAGAGAGGTCGTTCAGGAAATGTTTGTCAGTGCTTTTTTTTTCACAGTCTCTCTCTCTCCACAGTGTTTCCTTGTATCCCTGAGAAGCCTGGCATGCCCTGTCCTGGAGAAGACAGTATGTTCATATTGTCATTTATGGTCATTTAGATCATAATGTTTTGTTTTGTTTTTTTGGCTTTTTTTGCCCTTTATATTGCTGGAAGGCATGCATTTGGTTATAATGATGGTAATTAGTAGGTTTAATTCATGCTTTAATGTCATACTCAGAGTCCATATACCGTCGCGGAGCTCGGCGCTGGAGGAAACTCTACTATGCCAGTGGACATGCGTTTCAGGCCAAACGTTTTAACAGGGTACAAACATGCTCTTTTTTTATTTCTGAAACTGGCTATGTTACTTAATTTGTCTGAATTATGTGCACATGCCTTCAGTATAGTTTATTGTTCCTGTTCCTGTGTTTTCTGTTGTGTACAGCGTGCTCATTGTGCCATCTGCACAGATCGTATCTGGGGCCTAGGCAGGCAGGGATACAAGTGCATAAACTGTAAACTGCTGGTCCATAAGAAATGCCATAAACTGGTCACAGTGGAGTGTGGTAGACAGGTAATACAGGTGAGACATTAGTAAGTCCACATGGAATCTGCATGCTTCTTTCACTTTTTTTTTTTTTTTTTTTTTTGTGAAGTAAATATAAAATAGATTAGACATTCTTAATGGTAGCTTAATGTATAACCAGATATGCCAGATATTTAATAAATAGACATGCAAGGAATGGAAAACTTTAAATGTTCGGTTTTTCTTATAGACCCTTCATGTTGGACATGTATTTTCTGCTAATAACACTATGAATTTCAGTCTGTCTTTATTTTTGACCTTTGTACAATTTTTCTAGGACCCGATGATTGGAAGAATCGATCCAGGGTCCACTCCATCAGAGCACGCTGATCAAGGTACTATAAACGCTCATCTATTTTTGTCAAGCTCTTCACATGCACTTATCATTATATATCTATCAAGTGTGTTTATTACATTTTCCTCACTTCTTTGGGCTTGAATAGCAGAGTAATACTTGTATAAAATCAATTTTCTGGAAAGAATGTGAGATTTTGAGATTTTCTATTAAACTTGAAATCACTTTTTTAAAAATAATTTTCTGTTAAGGCTTTCCATCTGAGTTTAAATAATTCTGCCTGGGGTCACATAATAATCAACCTTTTGTACCTTGCTCAGACCTTTCAAAAACCAGTTTCAGAATTTCATTAATCAGATATACATTTCTGAACCTGAACTGAAAAATGTCCCCGATTCCAATGATAACCTGGTAACTACATAAACATTCTACCCAGAGATCCAGTTGCAAAAATTGAGTTTTGTTAGCAAAGTCACTAACTAAAAAGTAACTTGTAATGCAGAGGTGTTAAACAGCGTTCATCTGAGTTATTGCATTCATTAAGTGACTAAATTGATTCACAAAGATCTATAGTGGCTCATTGATGCCACTGGTTTTCATCTTGAGGGGTTTTAAATGACTGGATGGGCTAAGCCGATGTTTCCCTTTAGTAATTAGGCATGTGCTTGCACTGAAACAGATTGATGCAGTGAGCAGCCTACAGGCGTGAGTCTTCTCACAAGATTACGCTTGTTTGTTGAAATTAATGATGTGAACAGCTCATGTTTTTAGTTACAGTGCTGGTCAAATAAATTTCAATTCCCCTGTTTTTTCAAAGTGCTTTATTTATCAAAGTGCCTGGTTTGGCTTAGAGGCTTGTGATTTAGTTTTTTGTGAGTATATTAATGAATAATGCCCACCTGTTTCACTTTGTTGTTTTCTAGTTCTAGACAAAAAGAACTCAACGGAAAGTATCAATCATGAGGGAGAGGAGCATGAGGTAAGACATGCTTTGGCCTTGTTTACTCCTGGTTTCATCATCCGTCTCAGTTGATCCATTCACAAGTAGTAAATGCTGCTTCTCACGAACTCCATCTCTGCAAGTGCTGTGAGCTTAAGTCGCTTTTAATGTGCATTGAAAATGTGACAAGCCAGCCATCTTCCCCTTTTGTTTATAAATCTGTTGTCAACAAAAGAGAAGCTTTACGGTCTCCCTGTAGCTTTATGCCAGAATAAAATCTCTATAGTTTAAAGTTTAAAAGCAAGGTAGGACAGACAACCATAAATATTAATACTGTAATTTTACTGTTCTGTAAAATAAAATAATAAGGATTATTATTAATATTATTATTTCATACGCTTTCTTTACAGTACTATAATATTATTGCAATAGTAATTTATTACTTTTTACTAGTAGTTTTACTATTCATTACTTATTACTAGTAAAATATTACTTTGAATAATAACAAATGTTGTTGATGTTATTATTTTATAGTTGTATTGAATGGGTGAAAAGGGTGTTCTTTTTTTATCCTTAGCTGGTCACTTGCATGTTGATCTCTCAGATGCTCCAGGGCAGATAAGCATTTACACTACAAATGCAATGAACACAAATGTGTTTTTTCAATGCGGTATAATCAGACAACAACGTGTTTTTAGCAATTTCCGCTTGTTGATCCAGTTGGTCAAAATAAATGTTAGTAGTACCAGGTGTAAATGGCACCATTATGAATATTTCATTTGATTACATGAGCTTTCAGCAGTCCATTCCCAGACAGATGATCAGGCTGAAGATGTCACTCAGGGAAAGGGATGGGGGTGTGCACAAGGTTCATTCGGGCTGTATTGATTTCCTTTAGTGGAGCTAATAAAGTAACCTTCTATCAGGGTCATTAGAATCTGATTAAGGGCACATGCTCCTGTAGCTCTGTTGCAGTCATGGGAAATCATGCAGAGGGAAAGGACAGGGAAGAGATATAAACCAGAGAGAGGAGATTGATTATTTATATACATATTAGGACTGTCAAGTGATTAACATTTTTAATCTTATTGATTACATGATGTGCTGTTTAATTAATTGCAGATTAACTCATCAGTTTGGGCAGAAATTTTATATACTTAATATAAGGATTCTTAATAGCCATGATTTGTGGCATAAAAGAAAAATGGATGATTTTGACCCATACAATGTATTGTTGGCTATTGCTGCAAATATTCCTGTGCAACTTATGTCTGGTTTTGTGGTCTAGTGTCACATATGATCTTGCTAAACTGTCACATGATATAAATATAAGACAAAACCCCTACAGGGGCATTGTTTGCCCTTATATCTGGAATTTTAGGGGCATATAACAGCATTTAAATTTTCTACACCACATAACTTCTATATAAATGTGTATATAAATATAAATAAATAAAAGATGTTGGTGGTTTAATATTCTCTTTGTCCATCCCTCAGGCTGTGGGCAGTCGGTACTCAGGGAAGGCTGTGTCCAGTTTGGGGCTAAAAGACTTTGACCTGCTCCGAGTGATTGGCAGGGGCAGCTACGCCAAGGTGCTGCTGGTGCGTCTCAAAAAGACAGAGCGCATCTACGCCATGAAGGTGGTGAAGAAGGAGCTGGTGAACGATGACGAGGTGACATTTCATACATTGGAAATGTGCAAAGATGCCACTGATATATTGTTAGATAAATTATTTATATAAATCAGATTGCATCCATACCAAGCTCAAACGAACTACATCCCAGACCTTGTCACACCCAATGTTGGGCAGTAACGCATTACTTAGTAACACGTTAATGTCATTTGATTATTTTTTTAGTAACTGAGTAATTTAATTCGTTATAATTTTCAAAATAGTAATTAGAGTATAGTTACAAGCCGAGGTTTCTATACGTTACTGCCACGTTACATTGCTGACAGAATGCAGTGTTTTTTAATCTAGAGATTTTAAAAAGGATGTAGCACACGCGCTGTCGAGTCAAGTGCATTCAGTGGATTAGAGACCTGCTCCCGCGAGACCTGACGCAACAGTGTGCAGCACGGAAGAAGACTTGATAGGCGAGTGCAGAGACTTGTGTGTGTGCGGGATGTGGGAGAATAAAGTGATTTACGGGACTCATGCAAAACAGAAATATCTAAAAATAAAATATCTAAAGCAAATAAATTGTTATTCATCTATTGCACAAAAGCAACATGAACTAATATAAAATATAAACGAATAACAGCCACAAACGTATACAGAGTTTCTATTTAGGCTAAAACACGTGTTTGCAGCGTTGCGCAATGCAGTCCTGAAACTTACGTGCTCATGAATACTCTAACACACGAATTGTAGACATTATGAAAGATTCATCATGCATATATTTATTTTGTTATAACAGAGATTGCGATGAACTGAGATGTCTTTTAGAGATTATAAATGCAGCGCTCTTTGCTGGCATTCTGTCAAACCATGCACGCAGCAGCCGCTTGCTTTAATAAAAAAAAAACAGTTTCTGTGAATGTAGATGCTTTAATAACAAATATTTATCGTGAGTGTATATGCTGGGATTTCATAAATTTCAGGGAGAAAAAAGTAACGTTACTAGTAATGTTACTAATTACTTTTGAAATAAAGTAATCAGAACAGTAGCATGATTACTTTTAAAAGGAGTAATCAGTAATTTGATTACATTTTCAGAGTAACTTGCCCAACACTGGTCTCACCCAACTCTGTGCTCCAGGTTGAAAGCATTCTTGACACTTCACAACTTGAAATATTTCTTGTCACACTAAATTACTGAACAACTCAACAATTTGAGCTATTTGAGTCTTGACTGCAGAATAAAACAAGCAAAGATCTGCCTCCGGCTCTAATCTTTCCAGGATGTGTTGAAGTACACATACAGATGACTAGATGTTGATGAAGTGGGCATTTAACGTTGATTAGATGCACTTAAGCCTTGTGTGATGAATTGACAGCAGCAGCTGATGGTCAATAATGTCAGCTGCGCTCTATTCGACCACACAGTGCTTCTTTAACCGAGTCTCACGGTCAGAGGTATTTTTACCAGGCTGTCAATGAAAGGTCCTAGTTTTTCACTCTGTATCTGTCCATTGTGAGTCTCCTCACATCCAGGAGCAGCTCCTTGGGAAGACCTGGTGGCCCCGTCTTTTAAACCTTTATCAGTTTTCAGCCTTGTGAGGCGCTTCTACTCGATACAGTCCTGAATGTCCTTCCAAATGTTTCCCCTACTGACAGAAAGAATGCTCTGCTTTTCAATGGGAGATTGATTTTTGTGTGTATGTGTGTGTTTGTTCTTCTCTTTCTTGTTTTTCAGGATATTGACTGGGTTCAAACAGAAAAGCATGTGTTTGAGCAGGCTTCCAACCATCCCTTCTTGGTGGGACTTCATTCCTGCTTCCAGACAGAGAGCAGGTCTGTCCATACTCACTCTTTTTATGCAAACATACTAGTATAAGACGTAGTGACAAGGAATAACTTGTATAAAAAAATTAAAGTGATGCTCTTATATTAGTCCTCAGGCCATTCTTATAGTTGAGCCCCCTTCAGTTTAGTGTAAACTGATGATTATGTCTTTCACAGGCTATTCTTTGTGATCGAATATGTGAATGGAGGGGATCTAATGTTCCACATGCAGCGACAGAGAAAACTTCCAGAAGAGCATGCCAGGTATGAGGATGTGAGCTGTCTAACAGTAACATGGTTCAGTGTTAATGAACAGCCTGAGCAGGGTTGGAGTTAACTTCAGTCTGAATGACACACCACAGGAACAGAAACACAAATGAGGTCACTAACATTTTTCTCTTGTTCTTTGTACTGGCAGGTTTTACTCAGCAGAGATCAGTCTTGCCTTGAACTACCTCCATGAGCGTGGCATCATTTACAGGGACCTGAAGCTGGACAACGTTCTGCTGGAGTCAGAGGGACACATCAAACTCACTGATTACGGCATGTGTAAGGTACGTCTGAATATGTTCCTTGACTCAGTTGATTAAGTGCCATTTTGATTAAGCCATATCTGCTGACAAGAATATACTTGAATATCATACAAACGTTGCTTATCATTCATCAACCTCAAATATGGCTTTATCATTGAAACATTTTAGTAGTAGCAACTTTACACGGCCGTTTGCTGTAATGTTAACCTAGATAAATGTGCTTTATTAGGTGCACTTTATAATATATGCAATAGTTTGTGTGGAGTGTGGAAGCTACTTTTATTTATATAAGCACACAATTATCAACAAGATGCTGTGCTTTCGTAAAATAAAGAGAACAAACAGGACGCCATTTCTGCCATCCGTGCTGGACTGCAGTAAAACTCAGCATATAGGCTACTTGAGCTGAGAAATATATCTACAAAAAGCTTGATATTTTTCCCAACACATGGTCAATACTTTTGCTGGCAAGTTATTTGTGCACTTGAGTGCAAAGAGGCTATATATTAAAGGCTCCTTATGGTTTAGTTCCCCATCCCCCAGTATATATTTAATTTACTTAAATAATATAAATGTGTGATTAGTCGACTAGAAAAATATTTTAGTCGTGGGCAGCCCTAATATTAAATTTGCCTGTGTTATATTTATCTCATATTCACAGTGTACTATATGTAAAATCAACATTACCTGCTTTTTATTTGTGAAAATAATTCCCAGTGTACACAAACTTACCATGTTACTAAATGCCATGTTACCATGTTACTAAACACTGCTGGTTACAGTTTTTACTTCCATTTTATTTAAAAAAAAAAAAAAAAAATCAACCAGTAGTCATATTGTGTGCCTGAGTGTTTCTTTGGTTTCAATATTCATCTCTTATGCAGGAGGGACTGAGACCAGGGGACACAACCAGCACTTTCTGTGGAACCCCCAATTACATTGCACCTGAGATTCTGAGAGGAGAAGACTACGGTAAGCACAGTTCACACACAGACAAACCTCTACGCTAGTGCACAGTGCTTAATCCATTTATTGCTATTAGTGTCGACTTTTGAGGTTTATGTCAGTGCTAAGCTTCCCATTTTAGAGGCTCAGGATGATACATGTGCAACTTTGTGTGTGCGTGTTTTCTTTACAGGTTTCAGTGTGGACTGGTGGGCACTGGGCGTCCTGATGTTTGAGATGATGGCTGGGAGGTCACCCTTTGACATAGTAGGCAGCTCTGATAACCCAGACCAAAACACAGAAGATTATCTTTTCCAAGGTACGTGAGAACAAGCATACGTGTTTCAAAAAAGGTGTTCAGTATCTCTCAGTATATCCCATTCATTTTTTCTCTTCCTCATTTGCAGTAATTTTGGAGAAGCAGATCAGAATTCCTAGATCGTTATCGGTTAAAGCCGCTAGCGTGCTGAAAGGATTCCTCAACAAGGTAAAGCAGACCAGACAGATCAATGTTAATATCCTTTTGTCACATGGACCTGTTATAGAGTGGTCATAATTATTGTTACAAATCTCTTTCGTTACTTTTTTGTAGGAGCCAAAGGAACGCCTCGGATGTCACCCTCAGACAGGCTTTGCAGACATCATGGCCCATCCTTTTTTCCGAAATGTAGACTGGGATCTTGTGAGTCACCGCTATCTCTGTTTTCTTTATCTGACTTATTGGATGTTTTGACTCGAGCCCGCAGCGGAAGCATGAGTCATTCGCTGTAGCCTGACGCTAGTGAAACTAAACAGAGGACTTACTGGAGCCTGAAGAACTATTTAGTGCTGTTTATGACCTTGAGTAACCATCCATTTGATTACTTATTCCTGTAATGTGACGTTAGCACTATTACCACTTCAAATATAATTTCAGGAACAGCTTTAACAGTAGTCAATATTTACACCTGTATTTTTTCCACACCTGCTGTTTGTTATATATTTATGCAATGTTTCCCACAGGTTTTTGTTAGTCTTTAGGATGTGGTTCTACAATTTTACTAGTTTATTATTATCTTCATCATCAATTAGACAGTAATAGACAGCATAAGGTTTTGAAATGGCATGAGTGTGACTAAATGATTATAAAATGTTCATTTTTTTTCTAAAACCATCCTTAAATTTTTTCTGCATTTCCTGATTTAAATAATCATTGGATAGGAATCTACATATTTTTTACACATTCATTTTATGAATTCTTATCAAATACTCAAATAATCTAAATAATCTAGCAGACGAGAAGTGACCCTTTTGGTAGTTCATGGCTGTATCATGACATGAACTATCATGTGTAAGGGCAGTGATTTAATGAAGGTGATAAGGTGTCAAATCATTGATTTTTCTGGTCTGAGGTTGTGAGAGTGAACTGTATCATGTGTGAGGCAGGTTTAAATGATGTCAAACCAGCAGACGAGACTCAGACGAACACAGTGACCTCTTGTCCCTGTTTGGTCTGGGTGAACACACACACATGCACAAAGTGGCGGTCAGGCAGTTTGAAGGGCTCAGATTGCACTTTCTACTCAGACAGGATGCAGCGCCCAAGTCGGCCTGCAGGGGGAGAAGATCCTGACCTTGCAGCCCTGAGAAGGCCAAACTAATAGCAGCACTGAACAAACCCTGGAAAGGATTGGTTTGCTTAAACATAGGATTGAATCCTAGCTGAGATTGCTCTTCAGTGGTTTTTGGAGAAAACAAGAAAAAAACCGTACTGACCCCAAACGTTTGACCAGTGGTATATTGTTACAAAGCATTTCTGTTTTTAAATAACTGCTGTTCTTTTTAATTTTTTTATTCCTCAAAGAATCCTGAAAAAAACAGTTTCAAGGGTCCCAAAAAATGTTAAGCAGCTTGATATGTTCTTGACATATGAACATATTAGAATGATTTCTTAAGGATCACGTGACTCAAGACTGTAGTGATTTCTGAGGAAAATTCAGCTTTGCCATCACAGGAATATAAATTATATGTGAAGTATATTAAAACAGAGAGCTGGTATTTTAAATTGCAATAATATTTCACAATATTGCTGTTTTTACTGTATATGTTAACAAATAAATGCAGCCTTGATAAGCATGACTTTTTTTTATAACATTTTTTTAATAGTACTCATTCCATTCTTTTAAAACCAGTGCCATATGTAATTTCTGGTTCATATTTAGTAATTAATGTGAGCACTGCGTGCTGAAGTGCGAGACTGTTTTATGACACAGTCGTAGTCATTAATTGACTCATGTTAACTGTATTTCAGATGGAGCAGAAGCAAGTGGTTCCGCCCTTCAAGCCCAACATCTCCGGCGAGTTTGGGTTGGATAACTTTGATGCCCAGTTCACCAATGAGCCCATTCAGCTCACGCCTGACGATGAGTGAGTGTCTGTTCACGTGTATCGGTCTGTGTCACGCCTCAGACCTCAGGCACCATTAATCTGCTTCAGATCTTTACCACAGCAATGCAGGTTTCATCAGGAAGTACTATCAAATTTACAACCCCTGATGACACATTATACAGGATTCCCTCGTTTCCAAATATCTCTGTTTTCCAGGAATACGTTTTACAGCCTGAGCTCTGTTTGAAAGCCGTAGTGAGTTAATACTGATTGATTGTGTCTTTGTCTCCCTCCCAGTGATGCTGTAAAGAAGATCGACCAGTCTGAGTTTGAGGGCTTTGAGTACATCAACCCTCTGCTGATGTCTGCGGAGGAGTGTGTGTGAACGGCCTTGCCTGTTTCTGTTATGTGCATATCATCGCTGCCTTTATTTGCATGGTCGCATACAATCAGAAAGGAAACAACAACCTGACTTCATTTTGTTGGGACCAGATGAATCATTAACTTTGCCAAACCTCTTTCACTTTCTGCCATTTGTAACCACTAGTCCTTAAGTCCATTTTTTTCTTATTTTTGTATCATGTAAATCAGCACTGATGAAATTTATCGGTGCCTTTGTGCGTCGACCAACATAGTTGGAATGCCAGTTTTGGATAACTGAACACTCTGCAAACTAAAGGAAAAGAATGACTGTGATGGTACGCAGGACCACCTAATGGTTATGATGTCTGATACACATTTTATTTGTACATATTAAAGAGAATCCATTGAGCATATATAGTAAGCCATTTTTAAAATCTATACCACGTGGGATATTCTTGAAGACTTTCTTATTATCTGTTCTGCCTCTCCTCAGAAAAAAAAAAAGTGTAGCGTAAGGAAGAAAAACTTTATACTTTGTTTTATTGTTATTTTTTATTTAAGAATACTGTCATCCATATAGAATGTGCACAGTGTATTGAATCAAGAAGTCGTTTTACAATGATTGGGCATGTGGCCTCGCTTTAGATCAAAGTGGGTATCAAACTTGTAAGAATGGAGCTGCGAACACTAATGAACACTTTTGTAAATACTGACAAACTGTGAATGGAGAAGTTTTCTGTATAGAGAGGGGAAGGAGGGAGAAAATAGACGTGAAATACAACAGCTTTCTTCAACACAGGACCAAAATAAGACACTAAAGTGAGTATGTTCCTGTCAGTGCTCTCCATAGAGACGAGGTAAAAGTGTTTTTACTCTTTAACAGCTGCATGTGTAAAGTACTTCTCACTTTTTTCTTTATTTCTTGCTTTTTGTGTTAAATGTGATGCATTGTCTTTCTGGTTATGATATTCCGTTTATATACTTTTTACACTGAGCATCAATGCACGTGAGTTTGTTGTTTCTCATTACAGTCACAGAAAAGCTTTTTTTTGTGTGTGTGTGTTAATTTGGTCCCTTTGGGGGATTTCTAGTCAGATCAGATGCTTGATGTACTAAGGCGCCCTGGATTGTGTTTACCCTTCACAGCCCCATCAATAGCGCCCAGCTCTTCAGGTGGAGTGTTTTGAAAACAGATCATGTCTGGACGCATTATTGTTTGTGGGTGTTACACTGAAAGGACCTTTGACAATAATGACCAAATGATGACATTAAACACAGCAGCACCCTCTCTCATTCCTCACCGTGCACGTATCAACTCGCTTATATTTTCACAGATGTTCACACTGGTTTTGAGCTGCGAGGAACTCGTTAGCAACCCAGCGTTATAAATGATTGAATCGCTTAAAGCCCTCAATGCATTCCCAGAAAAAAGTAAACGATGTGCTAATATGCTTTAAAGAAGCATCAGGGGGCTGAAGTGGACCTTTTTTTTTTTTTTTTTTTGGATGTTCTGAAAACACTATCAACTGACTGGAATAAACTGTACCCCTTTTTGTTAACACCTAATTAAAGTATTTAAGGAAAACTCAAAATCTCTCAAGTGTCAATGCAGTTTGTTTTGTTGTGAATGGATGAAATTCATATTTAACTATTTGTAATGAATTTCCTGTGCAAAAATTTTATTGCATAAAATGAATAACTGTTCTTAAAAACATTGGTGCGTTTTATTTGATGAAATATCTGTTCAATAAAACCGAGTTATTTTTTTTGTAACCGCAGTATCACAATGATTAAGAAAGTGAACATTTGTCATCTCGAGCTAGTTCGTTATGTATACAGTATATCTTGTTTCATATTTAATGTCAGTACCAATCTTGCAAGTGACAAAATACGCATTTGTAGACTAAACAAATGAAGTTCCTACATCAATTACACCATTGCTGTAAATTTCTTTGTGCTTCAACCTCTGCATCAAATAATAATCTTTTTTTATCTGATATGTTAAAAGTGTAACACAGTGATGTGAACCGGTGGCCTCCATGCATACATAATCTGACTTCAGAGTTTAAAAAATTTAAATCCACTTCCTGTGATTTAAATAAACATATGTATAACATGCCTGTGTGTGGAGCTGCACCTTGTTGGCCAGATGGTTGAGGACCTTGCCTCACGTGTCTGGCTTTGACAGTGCTGCTGAAACCTTGTATGACTTTGGCCATTATTGTAAATCGGTGAGGAAAGATGAATGTGAATGTTTTTCTGCACCAGACTGTGCTCCGTGACATTGTCTCTGTGTCCTCTTTCTCAAGAGAGCAGGGCACACAATTCCCTGTGGAAGACAGAGCAGGGTTTGCCCTCTAAAGAAGAGATGTGTGACCTTGTTTGATTAGTGGTGGAGAACAGATAGAGGTTCCGTTTTTTTTTTTTTTTTTTTTTTTATTACATCATTTAAGCTTTTGTATTGCATATTGTATGTGTAATTCCATTTTTGTTAGAAGCAGCAACTCCTTAAAATTCTTTGTATGCTAAAAAAAGTGGCCATTCTAAAAATTGCTAGTAAATTTCACAAAAAAAAAAAAAAAAAAAAACACAAAGAAACTGCAAGTAAACATTTATTTTAGGATCACTGAGATAAAATTATAGTTTTTATTAATATTAAAATTATTTATAAAACAAAATTTATAAAATTATTGAAAAATAGTTCTTATAAATGGTTTCAGTTTTCTTTAAAATGTTAAAGTTTCAGTCATTTTGTTTTCATAATTATTATGATTTTTTTTAAATGTCTGTAAAGTTTTTATTACTTTTTATTTCAGTAGTTTAGAACAAACACTAAATGAAAAAAAGTAAGTAGCTGAATAAGTAACACAGTGAATGTGAATTTTAACTGTGAGATAAAAGACTTATTCAGGTATTTACAACTTTGCAAAATCATTTTTACAGTGTATTTACACAAAATACATCTGCCATTCTGAATCGTTCTTTAGAGAAGGAGAGCCAGGTGTGTTCCCTTTAGATCGTCTGTTTAAACATCAACCGAAACGCCTTTTCAGAGCAGGTATAGCACAAGTCTGCCTTGTAACAGTAGTGCAGGGTGATAAGCATTTGTTTGTCTTGCTGTCTGATGATGCATTTCTATATAGATTTCCTCTGAAGCTACGTCCTCAGGGGGGTGCTTAGGGCTTAGTCCCATAGTCTGTAATGAAGACAGCCGCCTGACTAACTGTGTGGCCCATCAGCGCTTAATCCATTTTCCTGGCATTCTTTATCCTTCATTCTCCTGCACGCAAACAGCATTATGTCAAGCTTTAAATGAACTATCAACTATTGGAGAGTAATTACCAATATTAAGTTTAAATTACTCCTCACAATACCGGGATGATGTTATTACCCTCTGGAAAAAAAATCAATGCACTGTGTGGAGTTCAGGCACAGCACACTGTGTGTGTGTGGGCGCACCTGATTTCATAATACATCTGCTGACCTTGCTATCTGCAGCGAATGGTGAAAACGCAGCTGAAATGGGCCTTGATCATTGGTGCATCAAACCTCACACAGACTGGTGACATTGATCTCATAAAAAATGAGTTTATACCCAACTAGCAAATGATGTCAGTCATGTTCAGATCACAGTTAGCAGGGATAAAAGTGCATTATTGACAAGTTTTCCTTTTTTTTTTTTTTTCTTTTTTTTTTTTTTAAAGATTTTAGACCAAACCTATATATATATATATATATATATATATATATATATATATATATATATATATATATATATATTATATATATATATATATATATATATATATATATATATATATTATAGGAATAGTATGTTTATTATACATATGTGTGTGTGTGTAACATCTACGTTTTAAAAATATGTGCTTTTTAAAAGTGTTTTTCATGTTTTGGTGTTAAAAATAGTATTATTATTATTTATATTAATATATATAAAAAAAATGAATTTTTATCTAAAGTATTTATATATATATGTATATTAGTTTTATATGTATTTTTTTCTGTTCTATTTACTTGTTTTTCTTTGTGTGTGTGTAACACAGTAATTAGTATTATAAATGTATATGTTTTATGTATGTTTATTAAATAAAATGTTATTTACTTTACTGAAAATTAATTAACATCAATACACATCAATTAAAGTATCTCTACTGTGTCACAATTAATTTATTAAAACTGCATAGTAAATTATTATTAAAAAAAGGCTTAAAATAGTTTTTGATGAGGTATAGTTGCAGAGTCTTGTTGTCACTGCTTAAATTCCATGGTAATTACCCAAATTAATGTAATAATATTCCTGTTATGCTAAAATACTACTAAAATACAAAAGCCTGCATGGTTCACATCAGACTTTTGGTGTTATTCTGGCAAATGCAAAAAATAATAATAATAATAATAATAATAATAAAAAAGTTAGATTTTCTAAGGCAGGTGTCAATTTAACTTCTTGCTCTTTTGTGTGAGTATTCAGTCTAAACAAAAACACAACACCTCTAAGCACATCAAAACTATTCAAATTTTACCAAACCCGTCTTGCCTGAACATGACCTGGGTCAGTGTGGTGGAGAAGCCTTTAAAAGTGTTAATGCAGTTGGTGTTTGTGAATGGGCTGTTGAATTCAGGCCCTCATAGCTCTGCCTCTCCCATTTAACATTTAAATGACACCTAACAAATGGCTCACACAGAGATGGATACTGAACCAAAGGTGATCCCAGCACCCCATCATGGCTTCATTGAAAAAAAAGAAGCCCATTGGATGGTGGAAGCCCCGTGAACCAAGCAAACTGCTGTACTGGCTCCAGGCCATTACTTATCCACAGAGAATGTTCTATTACTTAATGTCCTTGGCAAAAGCCTCCACAACATTTGTACTAGCATAACAGTAACTCAAACTAATGTCCATAAACATGTCTGGGTGGTTTATAATTAGGTCAGTTCAGACATCAAATCAGATAATGTTCTTTTTTAAGCTTCTACTTCTACAGCGCAAGATGAAAAATCTGTTGACATATATTTTCATTTTAAATCTAAACTAAAAAAAATCAACAAAAACATTTTTGTTAATTGAAATGAAGATGAATTAAAATTAAATAAATATTAGATGAAAAACTTACACTAAAAATAATTATAAATGTTGCCTCAGCAAATGAATTATTTAGGCTGAAGCAATAAAATTAATAAGGATATAAATAAGAAATTAAACAGAAAAAAAACTAAGTAAACTAATAAAAATGCAAATAAAAATGACAAAAACACAACAAAGTTACAAAAAATAAAATGAAGACTGAAAATATAAAAAAAGCTAATTTAAAATATTAAAACAACATTTTAATATACAGAAATGAGGTTTTTATGTTAAGTCATTGCTCAAGCATCTACAAAAAAATGTGATGTTTAAGATTTCATTCAAAGGAAACATTTCAGATGATTCGTTATTTGTGAAACATTTACAGACATCTGCTCATGCAGCCCTTCACTATTCATCATAAATCATGCTCAATCATAGTATTCTGGGGAAATGGCTGCAATGACATTTTAATTTCCATTCACTCCTTTCTGTCACCACAAAGTGATTCAATATTAGCATACGATTCCCCCATGATAGGCCAAAATGAATGAAGACACTGGAAGTTGAGCAAGAGCAGAGACAGGACAGCTACAATCAAGATTAAGGTTAAGCATGACATATGGAATTAATAGACATAAAAATATTTCTTTTTCAAATTGAACAGTTTATTGAGCCTTAAGACAAAATATGAAAAAAAGTCTGCATATGTGTTTTCTCTTTGAGTATATCATATTTGGTACATCAGGCTTTTATTGCTCATATATAGTTAGGCTAACCAAGACTTGTCATAGCACTTGCATATTATTGCTCTTTTGTTGGTTTTGATTGCTTCTTTTGTCCTCATTTGTAAGTCGCTTTGAATAAAAGAGTCTGCTTAATGACTAACGTAAATGTAAATGTTGTCTATTTTGAAACGTCGTTTAAACAAACCTTCCATCAATTCGTCACATATAACACAAACTACCTACCAGATCCCGTATGAAAACAGATTCCTCTACATGCATTAAATTATACCTGAAGTCTTGCAAGTCTGAACTTCGCAAGACATTGGGGGAGGGCGGCAGACAGACAGACAGACACGCCCTCCCGCGAGCGCGACATCCGCCGTGACGCTCGCGCTGTCTGAAGGCTTTCAGTCTGTGCGCGTGTTGTTGACGGTCAGACAGAGAGAGACAGCGGACCAGGAGCGATCATCCTGAGGCAAGTCCCTTTAAAAAAGCGACAGCAAGCTCACTTATACACTCTGTTCATTTACTAAACGGTTCAGCAGATTCTCTGGGTGTTTTTAAATCGTTTTTGATGGTTATGTGATGTTCTAAGAGCTCGGAACTGGATTTGTAGCGTTAGCTCGGTTAGCGCGTGCTAAAGGGTTTAAATGTTCTAGCCGCACTGCTAAAGCTGTCTGTAGGAGCGAGCCAGCTTTAGATGTAAAACCGGTTTAGGTGCTGTTATTAAGCCATGGTAAGTTGGTTAAATGTAGCGTGTGAATCAGTGGGATATGTGTTTTGATGTGCCATTTAAAAGGAACGTATATTGCTTAACGTTTATATTTAAGAGACGTATCGTCGTGCTCAGATGAACTGGTCTTTGATTAAATCCTCAGCCTGATCAACATTATGTGTAGTATTTGTAATATTTTAAATAAAAAAGACAGAAACGCATTTGTGGCGATAGCTATTTAATATTTTTGGTGGGTCAGGTGTCAAGTCAGTCTAACGTTAAATTGCTTGGCAAATGATTCACTGCCGTGTAAAGTCTCAGGAATGGGTTTAAAATCCAAGCTTTTGCTATAGTTTTGACATATTTGGGATTTAATATATGTGGCCGGTTTTCTGTAGTTATGTTGAGGGTCTCCTCGTCGCGGGGATGGGGAATGTCACACCGCGGGCGCTCAGCGCAGCTGTGCCCTGAGAATGAGAGGGGAGAGACGGATAGAGGCGGGGACAGAGCCGCGGTGCCCTTGCGGGGTAAAAAGATCGACACTGTCGCTCAGGTTTAAAATAGACAGCATTTTGTCAGAAAATTATTTTACGAGGAAACGAAACGACGTCTGCAGTCAGGGTCAGTCTATCCGAGCTGTCACACAAATTTGGTTAAGCGTAACCAGGGCGAAAATGTCGTTTTATTTCGAGGAACTTGCGTTTTGGTACCGTGTTAAATTTGACGAGTATGAATGTGTGCATCGTTTAGCGTTCGTGGAACAGAGGCGCATGTTGTGAATAACGAATTAAACGCGTTTCGTTCTGGTTTTAGCCGAAACCTCACTGGCATGCGCTGATTTTGGGGCTGTGATCTCTCATTTTGCCTTCATATTCATGCTCGGAAATTCCGTTTCCGTCAGTGTCAGGCTTTTGCGATCAAATTATTCAGTCAGCTTTTCCTGTATTACAGATGGTTCGTGTGATTTGATCTTTTCATAGATGTGGTGGTTATGTACAGTTGTTACATGTTATCTCAAGCCCGCTGTGGTTGGACAGGACTAAATGGCTGTTCGCTGTTAGTTACGGTTGCTGTTGGTTATCTTGGTGTTAAACCGACGTTATTAGTGCATTGACTAATTTAACGCCTTGACGGATTCGGCATCTTGTCAGTAGAGAAAAACAGCTTCCTAAACCACCGAGAAACTGTCCTTAGATCGATTAGTCTCGAATTAGATTATCCTCATGATGTGAAAATGTTTCTGTGTTCTAGTTTAGCACTGTGCCCAACACAAAAACTGTTCTGGATGCTTTTTATTGCCCTGACAGCATATTCTTTTCATGCGCATTTGTGTGGCTTCGCACTCTGATTCGTTGTTTTTCCATTTTTTTTGTCTAAGCCGTTTAGGGCTATCTGTTTTTAACAATTTAAACTTTATTCTTTTTGTTTCCTTCACAGGAAGCTCATTAGATCATTAATTCTGTCACCATCATGCATGTAGCTGGACGTAAAAGGATTTTCAACCTTTAACACAGTGAGGAAAGAAGGACCAACTCAGAAGTGTAGTGTTTGAAGAACAGCTAAATATTTTCCGCCCAAGAAAGACCAATCATCTGTGTACGGACATGGCCAGCCCTCAGACGAGTCTGAAAACCCCTTTCAAAGACGTGACGTCATTCAAAGGCAACATGAAGCGGCTGTACAGGGAGCGACTGGAGGATGCACCCATTAAAAAGCGGGTAATGGCGGAGATGCACCTGAAACGTCGCAGTCTGGAGAGCGTCCCCAAGCCCCTGAAGGTCAAGAAGGAGCGCGAGGAACATGGCAGCTCAGAAATGGACATTGAGGAAAGAGAATTCCACGTCATCGGGGCTTCCAAGGCTTTAGATCTCAGCGCCGGCCTCAAGCACACTCTGGCACAGTTCACGCTGAGCAGCCAGAGCTCCCTGGGAGGTCCTGCTGCCTTCTCAGCAAAATCTGTGCAGGAGTGCGCCTCTCCTGCTGGCATGGCTCCCCTTCCGTCTCCCCCAGTCCTTGGAGGCGGTCCGCTCTTGGTTCCCTGTGACAGCTCCACAGAGCTCACCCATTCTCTGCTCGAAGGAGAGTCCATCTCCTGCTTTGTTGTAGGTGGCGAGAAGCGTCTTTGTCTGCCGCAGGTACTCAATTCGGTGCTGCGAGATTTCTCTCTGCAGCAGATCAACGCTGTCTGTGACGAACTTTACGTTTACTGTTCCCGATGCGATGCTGAGCAGCTGCACATTCTCAAGGTGCTGGGCATCCTGCCTTTCAATGCACCTTCCTGTGGCCTGATCACCCTGACTGATGCCCAACGCCTCTGCAATGCCCTGCTCCGCCCGGGGGCCGTCCTCTCGGCAGACCCCAACAGCAAACTGTCAGGCCAAGGCCTGCTGAAGGAGAGCGAAGCCAGTTTCCAGGTCGAGCACCAGTGTCTGGGCAAGTGCCAAGGCCTGTTCGTGCCCCAATTCTACATCCAGCCGGACGCTCCTTGTATTCAGTGCATGGAATGCCAGCTGCTGTTTTCCCCACAGAACTTTGTAATGCACTCACACAAGTCCCCTGACAAGAGGACCTGCCACTGGGGTTTCGATTCAGCCAAGTGGCCCTGCTACTTACAGCTGGGCCGCAAGCATGAGGGCACGCCGGAGGAGCCACAACTCAAACAGCTGCTGGACGAGATGAAGGAGAAGTTTCACTACCAGCTAAAGAGGCCTCTGGACAAAGTAAGTGTCTTTTCCTTCCATGTTTTCTAGTTCGCTAAGGTCAAGTTTTGCAAGTGGATTTGCACGTGTGTGAGCAGATGGTAATGTGTGATAGTCTGCAGAGGAGACTGTTTGCTATTGTCTGGGCCAGGCTGCAGTTGTTTTGATAAACTAGTGTTGACCCAATTTTATGAGGTGGCACGAGGCAGGTGGGGACGTATGGTGGGAGGGAGGGAATTCCAGTTGGTCTGGCTGAAGGGGAAGTACATTATCCTCCAAGGTCAGAAGAGGGTCATCTTTTGGGGGTGCATGGGCATAGCACATCCTTAAATTTGATATAATATACAGAAGAGTGTGGATTTTTACCTTGAATGTGTTATTATAAAAATAAAATAAACTGATTAAGGTGATAATAATAATGCAAAATGTAGCAAAAATGTAAAATCAAATATAACAAACATACGATTTAAAATCTAAAATCCAAAAATTAACATTTAATTTTTCTTATTTATTTATTTTATATTTGATTTCGTTTTAATTAAGTTTGTTTTGCATTTGATCATTGTGAGGTTTTTCTGATTTTTGGATTTTCAAGTTAATTTAATTTTTTATTAATTTTTTATTTCTGTTAAATTAATGTGCTAACTGGTATCATTTAAACATCTTTAAATGTCACAGCAAAGTCAAGTATTTTTGCTGTCTAGTGGCATTGTCATGTTTAATAATGTCATGTTTTTTGTTAGTTTTAGTAATTTTTTTTATGAATGTTATGATTTATGAATGTTCTTGAATGTTCCAGGCTTTCAGTGTTCGCTGCTTTCAGTTATTTTTTAGCGGTAATAAACCAGTGTAATGTAATGCTTGATACTGGAAACTTGTATTTGATATCATATTATTTTAATTTATTATCATAATTATACACACACTGGTTTCTAGCCAAATAATTCTTCCGTTCACTGCACTTTGTTATTCTAGTTATTTACATATAGCAGCTAATATATCAGAAGCATTGCAAATTCACAGAAAATAGCTTAAATCCAAGTTAAAAATAAGGTTTTATTTGTGTCATCTGTAGAAGTTGCCCTTTTTAATAGGGAAATTTGTAATGCAATCATTGAATTGGGAAAAGCCCGCATTGCATGATTGCATAAAGTCAGAACACTGGAGATTCTTCCACTTTCATGACGTGACCTTTGAAACAAAACTCCACAAACTGAACTAGTGCACTAGAAACTATAGAAAGGTCATCCTAGTGGGGGGAAAAAAAGGTCTGGATTGTTTCACTCCCATTGACCAGCCATGTCTCATGTCCCCCTTGACCAGGCCAGAGCTTTTTTTGTTGTTCATGCTCATGTTAGACAAAGATTGACTCCCTGTTGGTGCTGTTGTTAGAGATTTTTTTTCAAATGCAAGTGGCAGCAGTTAATGGTTTAACAGTGTGGTAACGTTCCAGTAAACACAATTATTTTTAGTTTAGAGCTGATGCGAGCGAATTAATGTGTTCTGTCTAAGTGAGGAAGAAAAGCCCCGGTCTCTCCTGTGTGCTTATGCAAGTGTGCCGGAAATACCGTCTGGTGTCTCGTCTAGCACCCAAACCACATTCCTCCTTCCGCCTCCCTCCCCCCAGACCTTGAGTCTGTCAGTCAAACAGTTACAGTCACATCTGCTGCACAGACTGACCTAACCCTGACACACAATCAGCCAGTAACACTGTAACACTTAGCTCACTTATGCTTAACGCACACTAATGAAATTGATTCACACGCACACGCTAAACGCCCTCAGGGATCGTCTCTGCTGCGCTCGGCTGAGGGTGAGATATCAAACTCCCAGAAATACGAGTGAGTCAGTGACACCTTCTCTTTACACGTTAACTGTCGAGCTCCTGACACATCCCTGTCTGGCAGCGTCTTGCACCTACCCTGATGCTTTGCCGGATCCTTCTCTGTTTCTTTTGTGATTTTTCTTGGCTGCCCTTTTAATTTTCAATTAATTTTATCATTTCATTTCAAGCTGTAAGCAGTTTTCCAGGTGTAATGTAGTTTTAAATGGTCTAAAACAGTTTTTGTATCACCATTAAATTATGATAAATGTGACAGTCCTGTTTTGTTAATTTATATTGTATTAAGCAAAATTTGAAGGTGTTAAACATATAGGAAGTTCAAATATATTTATGTTCTATTATAATATTTATTAACATTTTGAATCAGTGTTTATTTTTATATTTATTAGTTTTCACATTTAAATTTTAGTTTACATTTTAGCAGTTTTGTATTGTGCTTTAGTTTTTTAATATTTCTATTATTTCAGTTTTAGTTTGATCATTTTAATTTAATAATTTTAACTTAACTAAAACTGAAATCAAAAATAAATTTAAGTTAAATTTCTTAAAATTATTAAATTAAAATGATTAAAATTATCAAAGCTAAAACTGAAATAATATTTTTGGTGATCTTACTAATTTTAACTTCATCTAATATTTTTATTTTATTTCAGCTTCCTTTGAATTACTGTAAATGATTTCTAACAAATATAGATGTAGTTTCAGTTAGCAGTAACAACACTGATTAGGAGTGAAGCGGTGTCAAGGAAACAGGTGCTTACAGTTTTGTGTTAAACGGCTTTTGAAGGAACTGTAAACAGTTCCAGACATATGTGCATGCTTGAAAGGTCATTACTCAGACGCTGAGCTTACACGGGTTGTGTCGATAAAGAACAGCAACACATGCGCACTCATCTGCTGGCTTCCATATCAAGAAATCGCTGTTACGTGCTTGTGTGTCTGTACGGGAAGTAGGGCAGACAGGCTCATCAGTTTACTGGGTGAAATGTTCACTCTAAACATCTGTGATGCTGGAGTGCCAGAACAAGTGACTCAAAGTTTCCACAGGTGGCCATGTGGATGTTGCTGACGATCAGACCCTCACCGCCAGACTTCTGCACACGGCACTTCGGCTTTTTCAGAACCAGCCCTCTTCCCCTTCATCAAGGACACTGGCTGTGTTTCAAAACCTTGTGAACTGTCTGCCTAGACAGAGTATTCTAGCCACTGTTGAAACATGCCTGTAATCTATACTATAGAGATAATAACCTATTTTATTAATTTATTTTTTCTTAAAGGGGTCATTGGATGCCCATTTTTCACAAGTTGATGTTTCTTTAGGGTCTTAATGAAAAGTCTGTAACATAGTTTGGTTAAAATTTCTCAATGGTAGTGTAAACAACCCCCTTTTTACCCTGTCAAAAATAGCTCTTTTCAGAGCAAGCTGTTTTGTGTAATTTTCCTTTAAATGTTAATGAGCACTGCTGACCACGCCCATCTCTTTTGAGCCACTCTCATAGACGCATTTATGTAGATTGGGGGGCGATTTCCTTCAGAAACAAACTTAATCCACTGCATTTTCAGCGGCTCAGATGTCGGGAGTAAACGGCGACTGCTATGTTCATTATTACATTCAACAACAGAACACCTCAGTTGCTTAGGAGACATTCTTATTGTCTACATTTGCTCCAGCGTCGAAACAATGGTGGACTAATGACATCTCACGTAGGGCAGGTCTAAGGTAAGACACCAGTCCAGTCTATGCTGAAACACTACTGTCAATCAAACTATCATGACCCCTTTAACGTTTTCCAAAGCATTAACAAAAGTCTTAATGAAATTGTACATTTTTGTGTGGCAAAATAAATAATTAATATACAAAATACAAAAAAAAAATTAAATTTAAATTTTTTTAAAAAAAGTAAAATTTAACATAAATTTACAAATGAACAATTAGAAAAAAAAATTTGGCACACAGCTGCCATTCCAGGTGTTCTAGAGAGAATTCTAAAGAACTTTCTTGGATGGCGTTTGAATTTATGTATGTCTGTATTTATGTCTGTTGCCTAGCTACTGTATCCGGTTAGTGTGTCTATAGAGCAAGTTGTTAAAGCTCATGGCTAGATTGGGACAGCTTGACCAGAGACTGTCAGGACACAAAGATTTTTAGACTCCACACCCAAGTTTAGATTTATCAGATTTTCCTTCTAAAATTAAAATGTTGTGGCCTAATGGTTAGCATACATGCATCAACAGTACAATGAGCCATGCTGCTCATTTTGTTGACGCAAGTTTGAGTCATTTAGGCTTGTGACATTACCCGATCTGTTTCTCCTCATCATTTCCCGTTTCATTACACTTTTCTAATCATACCACTTGGGTCTAGCAGATAACTAGTGTGTGTGTGTGTTTGTTTGTTTGTTTATATGATTGTATGACAGTGAAAGACAGGCAAACGTAATGGTTTGAGGCTTGGTATGCAGACGTATCTGGCAGACAGATGGAGTCCTGTCGATCTCCCACAGAGACTGAGACAGCGGCTGTGGTGCAGACACCAGACAGCTGCCTTTCTCTTTTCCTCTCTCTCTGTTTGTGTCTCTCTATCTTCCCTTTTGTAATTGTGAAATCAGTGCACCACAGGCACGGAGACCAATTCTCCCCTATCTCACTCTTTTATTTCCACTTTCTGTATTTCTTTCCTTCCTCTTTCAGTCTACGAGAGGAAAACTGTCATTTTTCTTTCTGACTGTGTTTTGTTCTCTCGTCCTGTACCTCGACCACAAACCTCATCTGTGACGTACCTTTTCAGACTTTTCTCTCCCTCTCTCTCTCTCTCTCTCTCTCTCTCTTTCCTTTGGTTTTGCTTCCTCTTTCAAGCCACGGTCCTTTTTTTTGATTGCTGTTTCCATTTAGTCACGTGTCTATCATTTATCATACTACAGTTAGTTCCGGTCTTCTAATTTGATTGGATATGTGGTGTTTTCAGGAAAGCCCTTTATTTTTTGTGTGGGTGGGCTCTCTCTGGAAGGGCACTGCACTCAAGTCGCAATGCAGTGGATAAGTTCATGATATAATTCATAAATATTAAACCTTTTTAACATTATTAAGTGACTGATACCATCTTTATGGACATCTTTATTAACTTCACAGTTTTAACATATATCTTTGTTTCAATTTATATTCAAGATCTAAGGTAAACTATCTATTATTGCTTTCAGTATGACTAGAAGGTCATATAAAAATGATATTTAAACTCATTAAACACATTTAACTTTGAATAAAGCACATAATCACCTGAGTTTATCTACTGTCATATAGTTTGTATGTTGTTGTTCCAGTCGTGACGTCGCAGAAATAGAAACCATTTCTAAAATAGAAATTTTGTGTGTCACAATGCCGTCGTGGCTAGTTAGGACAAAAATGCTGATTAACATGGAAAGATACATTTTATAGCATGTCACAGCATTTTGTGTAGGACACGGTGTTAGAATGCTTCACTTTGTGATTCACTCAAGCTGTAAGCTTGCATTGCTTGGTTACTTTTGGAGGAAACATTAACAAAATGGCTGTATTGTGTCTAAAATGTAAAGCACTCAACTTGTTTATGGGTTTACTCATGTTATTTCTTCACCATTTGCTGCTTATATATTCTCATTCTCTCCAGCTTAGTCTCTGTTCCGCAGCACTAAGGTGGGGTCACATTAGCAAAATTTTGCAGGCAAAAAAGGTCCTATCATCAATAGTGTAGCGATGCATTAAGCGCTGCTCACACAGAAGAGCTTTTAAACAATGCAGCTTTCTGTTCTGGTCAGTGTGGTGAATTTCTTTTGACCAACTTGAACACAAGTTAAATGGAAGTAGGAAACTTTTCCACCCACATGCGAAACTCCCGATTGCAGGGATTACTATTGAAATTTTACCTGGTAAATTTCAGTGGTAAATGTGACAGCACCTTTAGATCGATATTGCGAAGAGTTGTTCTGCTTTATATTTTCTGTCCGATCTCTCCAAACATGGCATTTTCAGCCTTCTGCAGAGCACGACATTGTATCTTGGGAACTTTATCTTCATGCCGCCTGTGTTTGGTGAGAGATAGAAGGGTACTGAAAGGTCAGAGGTGGTGGAGGCTCAGGGTTTTGTCTGTTTGATCGAGGGTGTTGAGCTCAGGGTTTGCTCCAGTGTAAATATCAGAGACTCCAGTGGATGCAACTCAGCAGCTCAAAATAAGCAACCGAATGACCTAATCAGTCTCTGTTTACGTAAAGGGAACGGAGGGCAGAGAGTGTGTGTTTATGGGGGAGAGAGAGCGAATGAGGAGAACTATTGATCTAGCTGGAGTGGATGAATTCAGTCAGACAGTAACTGTGTGTAGAAGAGAGAGAGACAGGCTGAAGAAGAGTGAGATTGATTTACACAATGTCCTAACCAGTGCTAGTTTTTTTTTGTCACCAATAAAAACGCTAAATGATAAAAATCACTGATAATCAGAACTTTTTTTTCAAAATGTCATTTTATTATGTCAAGTCTGGTCAGGATGCATTGTCAGGCTAGTAGTGTAAAAAAAAAAAGTAGTCTTCTGGCACACATGCAAACACAAATAAATGTAAAAAAAAAAATGCTAATGCATACAAATGTGTTCACTGATGAATATGAACAGAGTTGCTGACAAATGCACATTTACTTGAATGGATAAACAAAAAAATAGACAGGTCTGCACATCCATTGACCGTAGACATGATGAGAGATGGTTAGATAAAGGTACTAATAATAGTGTGATATATGAAAAAAAGAGGAGAAAGATATCAGGATGTATGGTTCAGCTCAGGACATGCTGGCGGTAGCCGGCTTCAGCAACTTTTGCTTTTTCCTTCTGCTCTATTCATGGTGAAGCATTCACTTTCATCGAGATTCGTGGCAGTCCATGTGCTCAGGCGGTCTCACACTCCAAGCTCCATTCACTTATTTCCAACTGTTTGTCCTCATGCACAAACAAATCACTAACTAACCCCAAAGCCCACCAAAAAAGCACACACTCTGTGATTTGGCAATCTGTCCTATTTATATAAAGCCCAGAGTTCCTGTTGGCCGTTAAGACAACATACTCCTCCCTGTTGGCTCAACATTCGGACGCTGTGGGCAGATTGGGGGCCCTGCTCTTTGTGCTCAAGCTGGGAATATTGTTGTACCGGTCTTTCGCCAAGTCCCTGGAGATGAGCCAGCAGCCAGAACAGCCCCAGCACGGCGCAGACTGCAGATAACCCAAATTCGTCAAGACATGCTCAACTATTCAACCAGGTGGTTCAACTGCCATGGAGAGCATTGGCGTCACTTTTTAGTTAAAGAAATCTCATGCGTTTAAAAGACAAGAGCATGCCTGCTGTTGATGTAATGGTATTTTTTGTCATATTAGCACTTTAAGCAGTTTTTTTATGGCTACAACATTGGTACAAGCTCAGAAAAATATGCAAGATACTAGATGAAGCAATAAAAATGTTGATTATACTTGCAATTCATTTCTTTGCACCATTAATATAATGCACCATTCCTCAGAGTCACCTTTATTGACCCCCGTTCACTTTGTGTGACAATCTGAGTGCTATTTATGTGGTGCATGGAGTTCCAGCTTATGTAGAGCTTTCCCTTTTATAATTTTTTTTAATATTGGTCCATAGTCTTGTAGTATACATAGGGCAGACTTTTAACATCTCTTGACATCTGCACAATCTTCAAAAAGACTATTGATTTAAATGATTTGTTCCATTTCATTCCGGCTGACCGCCAAAGACATATATAGATATAATGTGTAATCTAATATTTCCCCCCTCTCTTTTTCTGCTTCCTCACTGACTGCTATAGATCTACTATAACTTTATCTGGTGATATACTTCCCCCGCGCTTTGCAAAATCAGCAGTGTTCATCTTCCCCTAACGGGGACAAAGTAGGAGTTCGTTCTCATGTCCTAACAGGGACAAGAGCGGAGTCAGTGTCCCTCTGCTCCAGATAAGACTGTGCTGGCTAGTGATTCATCATAATGTCCCATTGCAAAACATTGAGAGTACTGCGATTATGTGCTCACACTGTGGTCGGACACCCTTTTGATCGGTTGTCTGGCTTCATCAAGGCCGTTGCCAAAAATGGGTCATGAAGATGCTTCCTGCAGTTACTCTCATTTGTGCTTGTGAGGCACTTTTTCATGTGATACTGCTGTTTTCGACCCCCAGTTCACCACAATCTCATTAGACTGCATATTTTCCTCCTATTACTGCAGTGCTGTTGTTTCCTAACGCCAAGCTCATCCCAAAGGAAGATGTGTCGTTGTGCAGACGGCGTCGAAGACGCGCGCACAATGCCACCGACTTGTGATTAATGCGTAACCTGTACGCTACATACGGCATGCATTACCTGTTCTGTAAATCTGTCATTCTTTCTCCTCCCACTTGAGCCTATATATCCCAAAGCATCAGAAAACGTGAGTGAGAGGCTGGCTGTTGTACATTCCCCTCCCCTCTCGTCTCTTCCCTTCTCTCCCTGTGGAGGCTCTAAACGTAGACTTGCTCTGCTCTCCTGGCTCTATGAGGACAGTCTGTTCCAAGGTTGCATCAAGCTGGGGGACTCCTCAACCTGAACAACAGCACCAGCCTGCACGTTCATGTCTCTCTAGAGAGCAGCACACATTAGAGTCTGAACACATTTAACTTTCTGGCCCAGGCAAAACAAAAGAAATGTGTATGACATGTCATTGATTTGAATGACTGTCCATCTGTCCAGTAATTATTGATCTCTAATGCAAGACATCCTCTCCATTGATCTATCCCAGAAAGAAGTCCCGCGTGTCTGACATACTGTACAGCAGTTCCTATTTATGTCTCGTCTCCGCACGTTTCGGCTCTTTAATGTGATGGCAGACTTGGGAATCTAATATTTTATTCAAAACAGTAATTGCTGCAAGTTTTCTATTACAGGCTGCTGTCATGAAGCATCAGTTTGAAGAAATTTTTCTGCAGGCACTTACAATGGAAATTAATTGGACCAGTGTTTTGAGTCTGTAAGAGAAGAAATATGAAGGTTATAATTAAAATATAGAAGTTTTAACAGAGCAATGAATGCAAATGCTCATAAAAAATTATATGAGCATTTGCATTCATTGCTGTTAAAACTTCTATATTATTTCAGCTGTAAAGGTGTTTAAATTATTTTACAGTTATTCTAGGGTTTTAGGTGTTGCATTATCATGGCTGTAAGCGATTTATCACACTAAAATCATGTTTGCGTGTATATTATTTACGTCTTGTGACTGTACTTAGTATTTTATAGTTTACAATTTTGTCCATCTGCTTTGACTCTAAGTGCCTCACTGTAAGCAAAGTCTTTGCAATTTTTTAAAGGAAAGGAGGGAAAAAATTGAAATAGTTTATTTGTGATGGTATCCATTTTGTGTCAAGTTCTATCAGCCGAACTTAAACTGAACCCGTATTGAACCCAGAATATTCCTTTAATGGCACAGACGTTTAAAGGCAACTCTATCATTCCCTTGAGTACTGAGGTTTGTAATGGAAGAACCCACATCAAGTTGTACATTAGAACCGCATGTTCGCAACGGTTTGGCTAAGCATTTGCATCAGTATTTGGCTGCTTGAATAGAAAGTATTATTACAACTTTAAAGTATGCATTACTGTTCAAAATAATAATAATAATAAAGAAATTAATGCTTTTATTCAGCAAGGATGCATTAAACTGACCAAAAGTGACCATTTTCTATTTTAAATAAATGCTCTTCTTTTAAATCCTGAAGAAAATTCAACTGTATGACTCTTTTCAACACTGATGATAATAAATTTACTTTTGTTAATTACTTTTTTGCTGTGTTTTTGATTTAAAAAGAGCCTTGTAGACCATGAAAGACAGGCTACAGTGTAGTTTTGTGGCTTTTAGTGCATGCATGTTAACCTTGAGGTTGATCTATAAGGTAGTGTATGATGGAAATATTTTGCATTGCAAAGAGTGTTTAGGGTTGTCAGATGCGCTATATTGTGTGCAAGGGCGTATGTTTGTTTATTTTGACTGAGATGTGCGCATGACACCCTGTGTGTGACGTTGTCCTGTTTTCCTGTCCTTTATCTTCTGCTGTATATGAGATTGACTGATTTAATGATTGATCGATTGATTGATTGATAGTATGTGAGCATTTATGCACGCTGGTAACGGGGTGGATGTGTGCTGAGCTTCCTTCCTTGTAGGGATGGGTAGGACACTGCGCTCTCTCTCTCTCTCTCTCTCTCTCTCTCTCTTCCAACTCCTTTTCTCTATGCAAAGCCAGTCACTGTGGCCCCTAACAGGCTCTGCCATGCAAAATGCATGAGCCGCTTGTGTAGAGTGTGTAGAGTGAAATTGTGTGTGTGTGTGTGTGGTGTCTGCAGCTCAAACTCGGTGTATGAGACTCAGCTCTATGTGGGTGGGCAGTTGCTCTCTCTCTCCCGGGCTCTGTCTCTGGTGTCTGTCTGTCTGTCTGTCTTTCTCTCTGGGGCTGCTGGAGATGGCAGAAGTGAAATGCACTGCCAGTTTTGTGTGTCAAACTGCCATGTTGTAGATTCTACTGTGCCATACACACAATTTAAAGACATGCACCTATACCGGCTCCTTCTCACACACCCAATGTAATGTTTGAGAGGACTGCATGCTTTGAATATCTATCAGATATCAGGAATGTATTAGATTTTTCCATAACCAGCTGGTTGACCAGTCTGTCCAACCAACAGATATCAAGTAATTTGGCTTACTTACTATAATTTGCCTTGATTAGTGCAGTAATCTGGCATGTGCTGACTATTGAAACATTTATTTTTTAAATAGCCAGTAAGCTGTATTTTTACCTTATAGCCAATAGTGAGAGGCAGGTAAAATTGGGGGATGGACTTTCTCATACTAGAGAGGATTTGAATGGACAAAAATCTATTTAGTGCAGGATGAGTCATTAATATATTTGTTTTTTCCCCAGAAGAGAAAGTATGCTTATAAGGATTTTTGTAGTGAATTTTATCAATGTTTAGGACTATACTTGTAGATTTACCTTAAGGCTAACATATGTGACTAAACTACCTTTTAAATGTTTGGGATCCATAAGAAGTCCCTTATGTGCACAAAGTTTGCATTTATTTGATCAAAACTACAGTAAAAACTGTAATTTATTTCTGGGATGGCAAGGCTGATATTTCAGTATCCATTACTCTACTGTCTTCAGTGTCACATGATCCTTCAGAAGTCATTCTAATATGCCGATTTAGTGCTTGGAAAAAGATTTAATTTCACATTCATTCATTATATTTTTCAGGATTCTTTGATGAAAGTCCAAAAGAACAGCATTTATTTGGATTGGAAATCTTTTGTTACCTTACAAATGTTTATAATGTTTTAATGCAAATTTTGATTGATTGAATGTGTCCTTGCTGAATAAAAGGGTTAATTTCTTACAAAATAAACAAAGAAATAAAACCATAATAGTGTATATTATAAATTCATGGGCTTCATTAGACCCAACAGTTTAGACACAGAACTTCTCTGAAAGGTTTTTAGCATGCTAGTGGTTCAACACTTTAAAGCAGTCTTCTAAAACCCTTTTGAGAAAGGTTTCTAAATTATTTTTCTTTAAAAAAAAATTATTGACTGACTATTCAACCATCTTCTTGACCCATCCCTAGTATCAGTCATGCACTCAAGTAGCTACATTTTTCACTGGTGTCAGTACTAAAACTGCAGATCAAGTCAAAAACTCCCTTAGCTAGTCAAAATGGAACCAAGGTTGGCCGTGACCCCCTTTGTAAAAGAGCACAGAGATTCACAGCTGCCACACAAAAAATCCAGATGTTTGTGTTTTGTCCTCTTGTGTTTTTGCCCCTTTGACCACAGCTGTGACCACAGACCACAGTGTCCTGCCGAGAGAGGAAGGTCACATTCTGCCCCCCACACGTTCTACTGAGAGCATCGTAGGGCGTTTCCAACGTCAGAGTCTGGTTGAGCCCTGACAGAAGCCTCTGAAATGAGCCGTAGGGTGCCACATCCCAGAGAACACACACCTCAGAGACTCATCTCCATCGAGACTGCGTATGCCAGTGTCTTTGAGCATGCGTGAGTACGTGTGTGTGTGTGTTAGACTCGCGCAGCCGCGCCATGGGAGGCTTATGCGGTTACTGCTTTTTACCGGCGCACACTTGAGAGTACTCAGTTCTAACATGCGTGCATACAGATCTCCCATTCATAGGCCTGTTTAAAGCTGGCCATGTGTAGGGAAGGGAACAGGCAGAGCTCTGTTCGACTGTGTGAAATCTGAGAGCAGGAGAGGGGTGAGACCATTCCTCTGTGTGTTTACGGCTCTGTCTTCCAAGCCAATCCATGATCACCAGCACAGTATGTTAGTTTAGTCTGCGCGAGTTTGCGAGCGGATAACTTGGCCGGTCTGTGTGTGTGTGTGTGTGTGTGTCGCTCTTATCAGGTCCTATGTTGTAGATTAATCTGTGGATGTGTGTAGACGGCTGTCGGGACAGACAGGCAGACTGTGCACTATTGATGACCGTGTCTAGACGGAATGTTTGTCTCCCTCCCTCTTCCCTTAAAAAATTTGCCCCAGGCTGCCAGCCAAATCCTCTCAGGAATGAGCATGTCTGAGCCTGTGTTTGATCCCTGTGCCTGTGTGCGTGTATTGATATTTAAAGGTGTGTTGTTTGCTCGGGTTATTTGTGCAAGTGTTTTAGTTTGATTATGAATGTTTGGGTTGTTTTAGTGTGTTTTTGTAGGACGTGGACTTTAGCACTCCAGTGTGTATATTGGCGTCAAAGGTAATGAGAGGAATGCATGTTTACTTATGTGTATGCAAAACCAGTCTGGCCATGAGCACTTCCAGGTCAGCTTTCACTACCGAATTCACTCCTGAATGATTTAGGTGAAAACTTGTTCACTGCTGAAAGAAGCCAAAATGTTGCTGGATTTATTCACAGGTTTGGGACCGGCTCTGTCTATTCTGTACACGCATGGGATCTTATTCAAGAAAACAAGTGGGAAAATAATTTGTGTAAATTGTATTCTTGCATTCTTGCATAAGTTATTACATTCATTTCACTAGGACAATTTACATATGAATTAATTTACATTTAAATTCGTTTTGTGTTTTATGAAAAATATCCATGGAATGATAATTTAGTGTAGTGTCCAACATACTCTAATATTCATGTGTTTTGTTGATGCTTGAATTTTAGTTTTATCACATCTATAGTGAAATCTTATTTCTGTACTACCATACCGTTGTTCAAAAGTTGAGTTGGTTCAATTTCTTTTTAAATGTTTTTAAAAGAGGTCACTTATGCTTACCAAGGCTGCATTTGTTTGAGCAAAAATACAGTAGAAATTTTAGTATTTTGAAACATTTTTACAGTTTAAAAGACTGTTGTTAACAGTTTTGTATTTGAATATATTTAAAAAAAGCTATTTATTTCTGTAATAAAAAGGTGAATTTTCAGCAGCCATTACTGCAGTCTTCAGTGTCACATGATACATCTAATATGTTGATTTTGCGTTAAAGAATTATTTCTTATTATTATTATTCCTATTAAAATAGCTGCTTAATATTTTTGTGGAAATCATGATACTTTTTAATGATTCTTTGAATAGAAAGTTTAAAAAAATGCTTAAAATAGAAATCTAATTGGATTGAATTCTTTCATAACATTTCAAATTACTTTACTGTCTATTTTGATCAGTTTAATGCACCCTTTTCGAATATATTCAATAATTTATTAGTATTATTATTTTTTTTAATTAAAAAACTTACTGACCCAAAAACATTTGAATTGTAGTGTGCATATTAAACATTAAATATGTTCTTACTGTGATTTTGTTGCATCGTTTTCAGTTTTTTTTTGTTTTTTTTCACTGAGGACCTACAAATAGCTTGATCCTAGCAAAGATAAAATGTAATGTTTTACATTCATTGGTAAAGAAAAACAGAAATTGTCACCATTTTAGATCTCTCTTTGGTTCCCTCTCTTCTTCTGTTTTATCTCCTTAGCCCGCATCAAGTTGGCCTACTTTTGTCCACAGTCCAGCCCACATGGAAAAGATGCCTCATCAGTATACCACAGAGCGCACTGAGCTGAGTCCCACAATGCAGTGCACAACACTTTTCTAATCTGATGAATGAAACGGAAGTAATAAGCTCAGTGATTTTTGTGACTCATTATTTGATGTGACATTATTACAAACACTTGAATTACAAATGCTAAACAAAAAGCTGACAGATGGATTAAAGGATCATGGATGAAAATTATTCCATTGTTTATTTACCTTCATGTTGTTCAAAACCTTTCTTCTCAGCAGAATTTTATTTTTTGGGTGATCTATCTCCCAAAAGTCTTGGGACAACAACATGGCATACTACTATTCAAAACCCTTATATAGTATGTAATAAACAACATGCTAGTCTATCATTTGTTTTCAGGTTTTAAATAATTTGCATACTTTTTCTAAATCACCCTACATTTTTCCGCCATATACCCGGCGTACACGTGTCCTCTTTCGTTTTTTTCCTGCAGTGCTAATGATGTGTGAATAGGAGACCTGTGTAGGGGGTACAGTGAGGGGCCCCAGCAGCCCTCTGTATGTTTGTGACTGAAAACTGCACGTTTGCACTGCATTTCGCTTTATATGTACCCTCTGCCAGACTTGCAACAGATGGACACACAATCACCCTCGTGTGCCGCCTTTCACACGAATTGTTCTAAACTGTGTGTGTGTGTGAGGTACTTACAATGAAAAATCTACTCACAAGTCCACACACACACAGTTTCACTAACGAAATGCTTTTATACACACATCAAAATAGACAGATAATGCGTTATAAATGGCATTCCTGCGGTACACACATGTGCTCTCTCAAAGGTCATTGCGTTGTATGACGGTGTGAGGCTGGCCTAGATAAGATTCATCATCAGCCCGTATGGCTCGTAATTCCCCACTAACGGCGTAACTCATAAAATGTGCTCGTGCGGGAACTGCAAAGATCTTGCGCGTGTTTACGACTCTTTCCTGTCAACCTCTGTGTGTACAGTTGTTCATTCGTAGCTGTTTTTGCCAGGGGATCTCCATAGTTAGTAATAGAGGGATGCGGTCAGGCGTGCACATGTTACAGCATTCATTGTCAGAGCCAAAGTGAAATTTGTGTTTGTGTGTCAGTGACCTCATTGTGCCTGTTTCGAGGGAGCGCACGTGAATTTGACGGGGGTTTAAAGCATTCTCGGTTCAATCTAGTATGTTGTTTTAGCGAGAAATCCAGGGCGAAGAGGGAACAGCATGGACTCTGGTGTTGAAGAGTGAGGGGTGTGTGTGTGTGTGTGCGAACATGCATACACTGATGAGTTCGGAGCAGTGGGGGAACGTTTCAAATGAGTGAGCTGCAGGAATGCTAACTCCCACCGTTACCGATGTGGGCCGCCTTCCTCTCTCAAACACACTTTCGCAGAGTTTTGAATGTCACATATGTTTGTGACAAACAGGCTTTGCGTCCTCTGGGTGTTTTGTGTTATTGTTCTGAACGCATGTCGTGTCGTGAGGGATTTGTGGTAGTTACATTTGTCAACCGTGCACAAGTACATAGTGTAACAGAGACGAATGTGTGTGTGGTGCTTTAACACACTAATTAAAAAGAGATTAGAGACGGCTGAGGTGTTGCGTCGCTGGAAGAGAGCACAGAGAGAAACTCATAACAACCTGATCCATAGGATTTGAGAAATAGCCATTCAAGAAAACTGTCGTTTATAAAGCGTGTAGTTTACAACGGCTTTCTCAGCAGGCACTTTCTTACCACTTTGTTTATATAGCACGTCACAGTTGCTTATATGGTAGATTTATATTGTGTATCTCGTGTTTGTGTGTTTGAGAGCGTGAGACACCTGTTCAAGTATAATTTACTCATGCCCTTGAGGAGAACAGTGCAATAATTCTCTCAGTAAACAGCGCCCACAGCTTTCGCACAACTATGACAATCACTACTCACACCATGTTCTGCAGGCCAGCTAGATAAATCCTCTTGTTTTTGTTTGTTTTGCTCTAAGGTCTTGCGTCAAGGCTGCACTGCTTCTACCGTGGTACAGTGGATTGGAAGCTCTAATATGAAACGGTGCATGTGGTGTCTGTTCAAAATAGCATACTACTTTTGCTGTTTCTGTAGGATAGAAAGTGTGTATATATGTGTATATACTCTGCATAATATGATAATTTTCAATATGAATAGCATCCCCACATGACCTTATGTGAAATGTGCTGTCTAACGGTATCCCACAATGCAATGCTCTTGATTTGACCTTCTATTTCTAGTATGATAAATGAATTAGAAGTATTATCTTAACATCTTTTGCATGACTCATTTGATTGGACTGCCAAGACATTTTTTGCACAATTTGCTTAATGGATTAGAAATGCAAAAATATCCATATTTGTTTCCTGAGATAAATATGGTTATGGACTCCAGTTGATGAATAAAACATGATTATTCCTCGTATCCTTGTGGCATGCGAATGTTTAAAAACGTATTGTGCATTCTATTTCATATACTGTATATAATTTCTGTTATGTTGCAATAATAAATTCACTCCAAAAAACGGTGTGTATACTTCTTTTATACAGTGTGTACTGCGCAGTGTGTTCCAAACATAGCATATTGAACCAGTTTTAAACATTAGAATTGCATACTTGGCTCTCGAGGGACAAGAACTCACGTCGCAGACTGTAAACATAAAGGAGATAGATTGGAGACTGTGTGATTGCATGTGTCACGGCTGAGGAGGGAGTGTTGGCTGGGCCGTGAAGTGTGGAAAGATGGGTCGACAGACATAGTGTGTGTGCTTGTCAAGGTTAGACAGGCTCACCACTGCAGTGTGCTCATTGTTCCTGCCCCTCTCGGCAGCCACCCACCCCTCCCTCGTGCTGCAGTCCTCCTCTTCCCTCAAGAAAAACAGCACTATCTCCTACACGCACATTTTCTTTCATTTAGCGCAAATGTGTGGGGTTGCCATGTCACCCCACCACCGTACAGCTGCTTTATGTTGTGCGACGACATTGCCATTCATCCTTAAGGCTACAGGAAACAGGAGATCCCGTAGTCTGTAGGAAGTTGTAATTTACTCCAGATAAAACATGTTTCTTCCTCCTCTGGCACTCACCCAGTCACTACTGTTAGTGTCTATGTGATGGAGGGACGAGGATGTGCGTCGCGCTTTTCTGGCCAAATAGAGGATGTTATGGATTGTAAACATTAGAAATGCACATGAATCACACACAGTCTTAAGAAGTTGACGGTTGTTATGTCGGATGAATGTAAGGTCTCTATCCTTCTGTGTCAGCTATATTAAGCTCTGTCTGAGTCTGATAACCATCAGCATGGAGCTTGCCCTGGATTCATGGTTTGTGACTCGCGCACACACATATGTGCAAGCCTTGCAGCGTGTTTGTTGAACACGTTGAGCAGAGGAGGTGATGGACAGATTGAATGTGGTGATGTGTGCACAAGCTCTGTGATATCAGATGCATTACATGTCTGAACGCTTGCAGCTAAGTGTTAACACTCTTGTGCTCATAAAGCATGTTTGTGTGTTTTCTCGCAGAAGGTGGTGGATGACGACAGTCACGGGAGGAAGTCCAGTCCTGCACCCTGCCCATCTAACAGCAAGCTGTCTGATAGCGTCCTGGAGAAAAAGGTACCATCAAAGGTACTGCATCATTTTACTACAAAGTCCATTTAATGCAAGTCAGGCTACTCAACGGGGATCTTGGCATTGCTCCCGGGCAGCTATTTTCTATCTAAGCAATAGACCTGCAAGTACATGATCATGTGTGCTTGAATGGGGACAGCCTAAAATCTCCAAAACTGCTTCGTGTGTAGTAACAGTTCAATCACTAATAAGAAATGTTATTTCTTAAATTAAGCTTCTTTAGCTGAAATTAGGCTAATAAGGCAGTGTACAGTGGGACTTCCTTTCCTACAGCTACCATTTTGAGCACTGCCATATCTCCAAATGAATTGCTCTTCAAGTGGCCCGTCTCCTGCATGTCTCTGTTTACACACAGGCACAGAACGGCCTCCCCGTTTATCCACACACACCCTCTTCCTCATAGAGTCAGAAGCAGGAAACCGCTTCTCTCTATCTTATTCACTCATACTCATAGCAGGCCTCAAACCCGACCTCACCCCTAGACAACTCCCACATTCACACCCCTTCCTCTCATTTTCTCTTTCAATCACTCATTCATTCAGAAATATCTAATTTCACACACACCAGAGCCCCATCAGCCATCTGGGTGTCACCCTGTGTCCTTCCTCTTTTCATTTCGGGTGGCGATTTTGGGTTAATCTAATCACAATTGGGCAGGGTCAGGTGAAACAGGGTCCAAACTGTTTCATGCAAACCACTTTCAGTGGAGGGCTTTGTTTATTATTTACACACTACAGTTCAAAAGTTTGAGTTCGGTAATTTAAGGTAAAGTTAGTATGAAAGAAGTCTCTTATGCTCACCAAGGCTACATTTATTTGATCAAATACAGTAAAAACAGTAGTATTGTGAAAATATTACAATTTTAAAATAACAATATATTTTAAAATGTGATTTATTTCTCTGATGGCAAAGCTTAATTTTCAGCATCCATTACCTCTCACATGATCCTTCAGAAATCATTCTAATATGCTGATTTGGTGCTCAAAAACATTTTTTTTCTTATTATCAATGTTGAAAACATTTATTCTGCTTAATATTTGTGTGGAAACTTTATAACTTTTTGTTATAACATTATAAAAAAAATTTTAATGACATTTTATTTTAATGATCATTTTGAAGGGTAGGGTATTTTTCAGGTGATTCGTTTGAAATGGAATGACGTTAAATGCAGGTGTATGTGAAGTCCAAATTATATGACTTTTGACTGGGTTGTGCTTGTAGTGTAAATATTAATTCACTAGTCACGCAATCAGAGGCTGTCCTCTCAAAATCCCTTCACATGAGACACATCTGAGACACATCTTTAAAACAGAGCCACACTCTTCCCCAGTATACCTCACCCAGCCTGCATATCAACAATCAAACAGCCAGAAACCCAGCCGGGCTGTTTCACTTAATGCTTCTCTCATCCTCTTCATTACTGCTCTACCTGTCAGCCTGTGCTCTGTGGCCACTGATGGATGAGTTCTTCTCATGCATACATGATATTACAGCAGGATGTTTGTACTGCTCTCTTTGTTTACTCTGCTTCAGGCATCCTCACTCCCCTCACCAAGTTTCCCTCTGTGTGTTTGTACATTTGTGTGTAATTATTGCGGTTCGACTGCTCCTGCACGAATGCGGTTGATAATCTGTGTAATGAGACCTTAAAGAACTTCTATATTATTCATGTACAAATATGTGTAGACATGTATTTTAATGCAGCTCAAACAGTCATATTCAAACGGTCCTAAAGTGCTTCATTAATATTGATACACACTTGTTTGTGTGTACAGGGCAACTTGCAGTCTTCACTGGTGTTCAGTCGACTGTTTCCTGACATCAAAGAGGAACCAGGACATGGGCCCATCATCCACCCAAGGTACGGCCCTTTTTTCCCATCATTTCTATGTTCCAGTCGACAAGATAAAAAGGGATCGAATTGCATCGCCACACTTCAACTAGACCCTGATTGTTTTTTTTAAATGTTAATTTATCCCAGTCTGATCTGATTATTGCAATTATCTCTGTACTGCATCATTACCTGCTCAGCTGTACGTGTGGAAAGCTCTCTGAGAGCCACAATTCTCCTGATATTGTTAGAGTTTTTAGTTTGTGTTGTATGTGCACCAGCCTGAGGGTGTTTGTTATGTTTGCAGTTACTACCTGTACACGTATGATAAGATGGTGGCCCCTAACGTATCCCTGCGGAAGGAGGGGGAGGTGAGCCATGAGGTTCTGGGGGCCCTGCTCAAGCAACAGTACAGCAGGAGAACACTGACCCACGACAGCCAGCCCACCACAGGTCAGTACCCCCGCACTATTTAGTTGTCCTTGTAAATGAATGCACATGCATGCACAAGAATGATGTGCTGTTAAAGGTCAGAAGTTTATGAGCATGTATGTGGTTGACTCACTTAAAGGGTGAGGAGCTGCTGAGAGCGTCTTGCTAATGATTAATACAACTCACATTTTATAGTTGCCAGTGAAGAGAGAGAGAATGAAAATAGGCCGCTGAGTGTCAGATCGCTCTAGAGTGCTGGGGGAGGGGTCTCTAGTCTCCACCGCAGGTTTCCTTCCATCCTCCTTCTGCCTGTCTCTCACTCTTTTTCCTTTTTTTATCTGTGCCTCACTCATCCTTTTTTCACTTTTTGATCCTCTGTCAATCCCCTCTGGCCCACTGCTCACCTCACTTTCTTTCTCTTTTTCTGTCATCTCCCTTCAGTGTACCTGTTCTCCATCCGGGCTCCCCTTTTCTCTTTCTTCCTGTCTCTCTTCTTCAGTCTGTTTCTTTTTCTTCCATGTACCCGTTCTCCATCCTGGTTCCCCTTCTTCTGTCTCTCTTCCTCAGTCGGTTTCTTTTTCTTCCATGTACCCGTTCTCCATTCTGACTCCATCTCTCATCTTTCTTTCTTCAGTTTACCCATTCTCCATCTTGGCTCCCCCTCTCTTTATTCTAACTTTGTCTCTCTCTTATCTTTATATACGCCCAATCTCCGTTCTGTCTACCATGTCTCTCATCTTTCTTTCTTTCATGTATCTATTCTCCATTCTAGCTCCTCCATCTCTCATCTTTCTATCTTCAGTATACCCATTCTCCATCCCGGCTCCCCATTAGTCTTTTTTTCTCAATCTGTACCACTTTTGTTCATGTATCTCTTTTGTATCCAGGTGCCCTATGTCTCTCTTCCTTCTTCAGTCTCTCTCGTTCTCAGTATACTCGTACTCCATGTTGGCCTACCCCTCTTTTTATTCTCAATTTGTCTCTCTTTTTTATATACACCCAGTCTCCATTCTGACTCTCATGTCTCTCGTCTCTCGTCTCTTTCTTTCATGTGCCTGTTCTCCATCCTGGCTCCCTCGTGTCCCTTCCGTCTCTCGTTCTCCTTCTCTGACTCATTCTTCTGAGTGTGACAGACAGGTCTTAGTCACAGTGGAGGCTAGCAGCGGAGCGAAGCTGTTATTCGGCTCTGCAGTGCCAGACCTGCAACCTGCCTGTCCTACATTTAAATGAGCTGTATCTCTCTTACTCCCTCTCTCTCAGTCCCTTTGGACTCCCGTATTCCTCATCTAAACACAAATGCTAGACTGCTGCTGTTTGCCTGGTGCAGGTGATTTGTATGTAGAGCGTGTGTAGCACCTTAGCAGCCTGAAAAATGATTTTAGATCGAGAAATTCTCTGCATGCCTCACATTTCTGTGTGATACTTCCAGCGCTTCCCCTCTACGCTGACCTTCAAAGAGAGACACCCACAGAGAATTAGTCACACAGACTTTCAGCACATGACAGATAAGGTGTGTGTGTGATCGCATGAGTGTGGTTAACTCTTTCTTCTCTTTCCCTCAGATCTTCCCACATCTCCTTCCTCCATTGCAGAGGAGGCCAAATCCCACCACGCAGGCGAAGCAAACGAGCGCCGCCAACCTCCTTCGTCAGTCGCCATGGAGACCAGCCCAGGCTGCAAGCAGCACGCCCCCATTCCCACGGAGGGCAAAGACAGTGGAACGGAGGACGACAAGGACAGGATCATGTTGGAGATCGTGCAGATGTACCGGCGGCAGCAAGAGAAGCTGAATTCCACCCTTCAGAAACAGCTGCAGCTGGAGATGGTGAGACAGTCAGATTAGACCAATCATCCCTTCCTGAGTCACAGAGGCTCTGTTCCAAACCTTAATGAGCTGTCTGCTGTCTACATAGGCTTCTATGGAAGCATTATAACTCATAAGTAACCTGTCGGCTTTCTACACCATTTTGTTATGTGAAATTAAAAATGTCATCTAACTTAAGTTGAAAAGCTGAGTACAAAGAATAAATAGCAAACACTTAATCAATGAAATTGTAATTTTTTAATTACATTTTATCTGTCCATTATATATAAATTGTATATGCACACATTTATGCATTTCCTGCTGCCATTTTGGAAGAAAATTGTCCTTAAGTTTTTTATATTGCATCTGGGATTGGCTTATCTGTGAAATGATACATGCGATTCTGCCCTAGATTTTGGCCTAAACGGGTACCTTAAAACGCAGCGTGATTTTGCTGCCTTGTACTTGGAGCAGCCTTCATGTTGGGTGCATGCCTATGATGTTTAAAAATGCTCCTCTAAATAGGCAGCACACTAGAGATTGGAATAGAGCCAGGGAGATGGAGTAGTTGTGTATCAGAGAAGCTCTTTTGTGCTCCTGAGAAAAGAGAGAGACCTTGTTATAGTGAGAGTAAAGGTGAAGGCCAGAGCAGTAAGGAGTATGTTCCAGTTGAGCTTTATCACCCCTGACTTGTCCACTACAAACCCTCGACCTTTGCCGTACATTGTTTGACGCATGTCTTGATGTGCGTGTGTGCAGGAGCTGGAAGCAGTGCGCGGGGGCGAGGCAGCCAGGCTGAGGGAGTTGTCTGTGGAGCAGCTGGAGCTGCAGAACGAGCTGGAGGCGGTGCACACTGAGCATGCTCAGAGACTGGGGGAGGTGCGGCAGGAGCAGAGACAGCTGGAACACCGACTGGAGCAGCTCAGGCAGCAGAGCTGTGCCTGCCAACCCAAAGAGCAGGAGGCACAGTACAATGCGCAGGTACATTGTCTGGACCACAGAAGAGCCAATCTGAGCGTGCCCGAATGACTGTGTGATGCAATGATAAACTATACCCAGTGTGAATTATTCCTGTTCCCAATGCAATATGCTGCATGTATCAGCGCAGATCATCTGTGTGTGGGAGGGATTCAGTAACAGGAAGACAGATACACACGCACACTGAGTTGGAGAACCAGTGCCTGGCTGATTTGCACACTGGGCCTGATTTCTGCATTTTAACTATATCAATTAGGACAATGGTGCTCAAACTTTTTAAACCACATATCCAGTCTTATCAGATCAGACTGTCTTAATACTGGCGATATTAGTGTGCATTAGTTCATAAATCTATTCAAATTTAAAAATTAGAATTTAGAAATAAAAATAAATAAAAAGGCAATTTAAGTAACAATTGTATGTAATATTTTTACTATTATTCATTTGATTTTGTGTGTGTGCCTTTAATGTTGCTAAATGCAGGGTTAAATGGAGTCAATGACTCTCAAAAAATAAAAAAAATTACAACTAAAATAATTAAGCGAATTAATTAAGCGGTTTGGTACTATTTTCACAAGTAAGGTTTACATTTTCAAAACTCTTAGTACAAAACTTTAAACTGATCACACTAGTCATTCTTTCTTCTGAACCTAAAACCTGATCTCATGATTTCATTGTAGTTGCGCATATTTTCATTCCACATAATCATCGTTTCAAAACACAAGATCATTGTGATATGTATTGAGAACATTTGAATTAATCACCAGAACACAACAGTATGATCTTCTTTCCGTTAGTACTTTCAACAATCAGTTCATTCAAGAGCAAACAATGCAAGATTCATGTTTCAAATCACCTTTGTTGCTGAAATGATTACAGTAATACAGGCAATAACTGTCATGTTAGAAAATACACTTATATTACCTAACTTTCATATCTCACATAAAATCAATAATGTTTGTAAAAGTATTTATCCAGTGTGTTATCAAAAGGTGTGATGAAGGTGACATGGCCATAAGGTTTTGTGCTAGAACAGTTTACTGTCAGTGCAGTAAATGGCTTCACTGTGCCATATGACTGAATCTATATTCTAGCTGAACTTTTCAGATGAAGGGTGAGTTATAGTAATGTGCAGTCTTTACCTGTTGTGATATAAGTACTAAGAGTTGTACCAATTGCTTGTGAAAATTGCGCCAAAGCAATTAAAAAAACTGTAAGCCTCTAAGCTATCATTCAATTGAGTGGGTTTGTTAAAATAAATTGTGATCGAGTCTTTGACTGATAAAGACTCAGGTATGCTTCATGTTCTGTGTGTGCTTGGATATATGCATGGTTCAGCATGCAAGCCTTCCAAAGTATACTCCTTTGCCCATGACAATGAATAGACGCATTCAGTGTGTGCACAGTATCCAGTAAACCGTTCTTTTCAAGCTCTCAAATCCCATGCAGACATGAAATCTTAAAACGGCGCTGTAGATTTACTCTACTGCAGGAATCACTGGTACTCGAATGGAGTATTTTGTACATTCCTGTTTGTAACCATGCTCTCCTTCTGTCCACAGCTGTGCGAGCTTCGCTGCCGTCTGGAGCGTGCCGAGGCGGAGCGGCAGGAACTGCAGGAGGAGCTCTGCAGAGAGCGGGAGGCCAGAGAGAAGCTGGAGCTCATGATCTCGAAGCTTCAGCAGCAGATGGTCCAGTCTGGCACCAAGGGGAGCCGCAGCACTAGCCCTGCCCAGCCCCCGACCCCTTCCGCAAGCCCCCAATCCCAGCATTCCCTCTCTTCACCGGCCCCTGAGGTAACCTCCAGATAAACTCGCCCCCCTCTCTCGCAAACTTCCACGCCTGTAGCCCAGGAACACGCTCGCCCACTCCCTGCAGAGTAACAGACAAACACAAGACAAACTCTGCAGAAAAGAGCAGCTCTCCCATAACTGCTTCCGTTTGTGTTGCACCACCACAAAAAAAAAAAGACTTAATGTTTGTGTTTAATTTAAAAAGACTTTGTGTCACCCTGCCCTCGACCAGTCGTTAAGGATTTTTTGGATGTACAAGTTGTTTTAATTTATAGTCGTACTGAGAGGCTGATGGGACAGTGGAGGTATTTCTTTTTTGGACTTCTTGCCTCCTGTGGCGTTGGGAAAGCACTCGAGTGCTTTTCCGGTCCCAGCTCTTTGGATACAGGAAACTGACACTCAGTAAAATACTACCTGTGACACGAAGCCCAAGGATGCCAAACGGCAAGACGCCAATGCCCTGCAGCAGCGAGAAACCATGTGGATGTTTTCTTTTTTATTTTAATTTTGTGTATCATTGTTTTCTACAGAAAAAAATGGGAGAAGGTTTTTGTTAAAGTCACAACAAAAATATCAGTAAAATATTATTCTATAGCATATTTAAGTCATCATACTTAATACAAGTGATTCGGAAACGTAGAGGGGGCCCCTAACTGCGGCCCCCCGGTTTAAGATTGTAATCCTCCCCCTCTTCCTCTCCAGCTCCCCTCCATTTTCTTTCCCTGCCTGCCGTTTGTCTTTTCAGTCTGGTGTTGATTATATGTTTCCTGTCTGCACTGCTGACCCTTGCAGGCTGGTATATGACAAACAGCTCAGTTCATTCCTGCTGCATGATGCAGTAAGCAAAGACTCACATTCGCCCCCTGCTGGAGAACACTATGAAACTCGGCCCCCATTTAACTACAGGCATTATACGAAAAAAGCTTCAGGATAGTGCAGTCCACCTCAATCTGAAGTTTATTTTCAGAGCATAAATGGATCCCTGTAGCTCCAACAAGAACATACTGGATTTAGTTGCTCAGAAATTTAAACAAAGCACACAGTAGACCTTATATTTGTCCTTTTCTTAGCAAAGGATTCATTAGTAGTGCAATTGACGATGTAAAGCATTGAAGTCACAATCTCCCATAAACCTAAAGCTGATTTCTTTATTCATCTGAGAACTGCTAATAAAGTACCTAGTTTCTGAATGCTGGATTCCAGGTTAAATGATCTGGCTGTCACGTATTGGGTGTTTAGCCTGATTTTTATTTTTTTATTTTTTTCATATACCCCTCTTATTCATTCCCCTGTGTCATTATTCTGGATGAGTGAACAAACAGGTCTGACAGGGAGAAGAAAAACAGACAGGGGGCCAAGAGAGGGACGTAAAGGAATTAATGCTGTCACATTAGCTCCCAGTCACTGAGGGTTAAAGAGGCACGCTTTGTCTCTGTAGAATGGGGCAGCTGCCTCTGATGCCCACTCATACATCAACTGTTAGAAGGATGAAGAAAGATGGACACAGGAAGTGAAGCGGTTTTGCCACTAGAGCAGTTTCTTTCTTCTTTCTTTCTTCTGTTCAGATTGGTTGTGTAAACAATATTGGATGTAAATCTAGGCCTCTTTCATGATGTACATATCTCCCATTGAACATTCCACTGTGCACAACTCATCGGATTTACAGTCAGCCAAGCCGCAGCAGTTTTCTAAACCTGATAATGTGTACAGTGCAAAACCTCTTTGAAAACATAAAGAAACACCCTGACTTATGTGAATACATCCAGCTATGAAGAATCAAAAAAACAAAACTATATTGTAAATGAGTGCTTTGCCATTTTTGAACTTTTTTTCTTGAATTATTCAGAAATTATTTAATGTATTTACTAATAAAGATTTATATACACTTTGTACATACAGTAGTCATTAATATATTAACTAAATTCTTATAAATAATCTTTCAAGGTTTCTGATCACATTTGCAAAAGCTGGGCGTAGCCCAAGCTCTATTGTTTTTTTTGTGTTAGTTTTTTTGCCTGAAGAGTGGTTGTTGATAAAGTGTGTAAGGTGGTGTAGGGATGCATGATGCTCAGAACACCTAAACTCCATCCAACGGGGAACGGGAACAGTGACGTATGCTGTCCAGTGCCTCAGAGTTTCCCTTCAGTGGGTCATTTTACATCCATTTCATTGGAACCCACTGAGATTGACTTACAACCTGTTGTTATTTTGGTGGTGTTCTGCTTTTCCTCTTCCCCATTATATATATATATATATATATATATATATATATATATATATATATATATATATATATATATATATATATATACACACACACACACACATAAATATATTTAAAAAAAATAAGAATTTAAAATTCTTAGAAAGAAGAGAGTAAAATAATGCATGTATTGTTAGCTACTATATTGTTATGCTCAAAAAACCCCACAGATTCATTATTGCTAAAATGCACAAGTGATTTTTTTTTCTATTCTCTCTCACACATACAACCTTTCCAAAAACGTTACTCCATATTGTCTGAGAAGAATAGTCTTTATGTAAATGGGCACAAAATGTGCTCAAGAGCCTAATATAGATGCTAGAAACATTTGATATGAGAGACTGTGTGTGTACTGAAAAGAGCGATGTGTTTTTTTATATATATATAAATATAAATATACAGCTCTGATTTCATGTGTAGTTCCTTTGAGAGATTGTAGCATTTGTTTTGGCACTGTAATGCATTACTACAGTGTCGACTACAATTTCTGTACAATCAGTATTAGGTTTCTTTTGTTTTCACCACAGTTACCTCTGTAGCAGCCAGTTTCAATGCTGTTTTTGATAGTTTTGGGTATTGAAATGTATTTCTGAAGCTTTTTAGAGTATACCTTTTCATTTGTAACGATTCTATGAAGATTTTGTACACAGGGGGGCGCTGTATCTCTTCTATGTAGAATGCCATGTTAAATTTGAATTCTGGGCATAGGAATACAGTACTCTTTAGACTCTTGAAACAACAAACCTGTTTTTGGCTTTTGCAGTGTTGAGAAAATAAATACAGATAACGTTGTACATATATTCGAGACGTGTGAAATATGTTGAATATCTGAGATGTATAGGCCTGGTATGATATAATTAGCAAAATTGTACTTTAAAGCACCCGAATGCTAGAGTTTTTCAGCAAAGCGACCATGTATTTTGCATTATAGAGGAAATATCCCAGTTAATAGGGGATAATGATTACTGTGGCTCCCTTGAGCTGATTAATGACAAAAGAGAAAAGAAAATTGCAATTATATAAACATTTTTTTATAATGGTAAAAATGCACATAGTATAGAAATAACTACCTGCCAGCACAGCATGTGTCCCTATGATCTTAATCATATCTTTTCTCATGTGTAACCGAGACGTCACTATTAAAAAAAAAAAAAGAAGAAAAAAAAATCAGATGTCATGCTTTTTTTTTTTGAGAACACAATCAACACTGTAATAGAAACAATGTCATTGTTTACGACTTTTGTAAACAGCAAAGATATTTTAAGTTGCAAATCTGTGACATGAAATGCAGTGTTTGTGTGTATCATTGCATATGTTGCCAATCCTAGTGTGATGAGAGGTTTTTTTGCTCTTGCATGAAAATGAGACATTGCTCTCCTACCTCACGTTGTGATAAGATGTTTTCTAAAGCAGATGACACATCTCAAACTGTTTATCATGATTGATATTTACGAGTTAAATACATGTACATGCTTTTAGCTAATACCTCAGTTGTATCTAGTGTTTGTTTATTTCCCCTATTTCAGACATTGTAAATATCTTGTATAGACAATGAACTTGGATTAAATTCAAGTAAAGTTCTGTAGTGTCAAACCGACTGTGTCATTGTACTTTTTCATTTTATGCCTTGCTTTGGCAGGTTTACTTAAAAGTACAGTTCACACACACACAAAAATGACATTTTGGCATCTCTTTACTCATCCTCATGTTCCCGTATGACTTTCTTTTGTTGAATGTTTTTCTTTCCATTGTGGTGCAATGTTTCCTCACAAAAACATTTGAAACATTCTTTATCCCCATTAAGCCTACTGTATAACATTTGATGAATTTACATGAATTACATGAATTTGTAAGGCCTCTAAATTATGACTTAATCATCTTTTTTTTTAAATAAGTCATGTTAATATGTATGTATCAAATATGATACAAATTTATTTGTACATTTCAAATATCAAAATATCTTACTGAGGCATTATTGCACTTGCAGATATCAATTGAAGACATATTTATATGAATTTTCTGTGAGTTATCTGTTAATCTGATTTACGTTACAAGCTGTCTGAATTTCATTTTACTTTTTAGTAATTTTTTCTTCTAAAGTTTCAATAAGCTATTTATTAAAAAAATAAATAAAACTATATTTGTCTGAGTATTATTTCACATCTTAAGGGTTAAATCTTATTTTGTTAATAATTATTTTGTGTTCCACAGAAGTCATACAACGTTGAAACGACATGGGGTAAATGCTGACAGAATTTACATTTTTTTTATGATCTTATGTAAATATTCCTAAACTTATTAGTATCGAGGAGTGAATAAACCGGTTAGACTGCTAGTTCAAATGTAAATATACTTCCTTACTTTTGTGCATCTTCCTTGTCATTTTCATGGGTCCAGTTTATTTGCATACGGACGGAAAACACTTGTAATTTTTTGTAATTTTTACATCAGTAGCTAGTCTTCTAAAAGGTGCTGGTCCAACATTCATTTTTCTAGTAAAGAGACGAATCAGTTGTGCAAAAAAAATTAGCTTTTTTTTTGGCAAACAAGAAAGCAAAGAAAAACGGCTTCTCCGAAGTAAACATGATCAAATATTTACTGTTTTAACTTGAGTGCGGTCATTGGATTGTTGTCCATAATTCCTCTCGTCGGCTCCATATGTAAAACAAAAGTACCAGGAACAAAACCCGTCTGTGATTGTGTCGCTTTTCTTGGAATTTGACGAAATAGAGCGACCGCACAGAGCCAGAGCGACGAAAAAGCTGTTGACGAAACACAACCAGATGACGTTCAGCTGCAGGTGTGTGTGCATCTCTATCTGCAGCAGCGGCGAGATGATCATCAGAACGAGAAACGAGGCCCACGTGCTGAGGAACGAATGCATGGCCCGCCTTAAACAAACCAAGCAGCTTTGTTGAGTGGAATGCAGAAACACACGCACCCTCCATTTCTCAAACGGTGCGTACGAGTAAAGAATGACACAGGTGACCGTCAGCAGCAATGCTACGAGAACCTGAGAGCTCGGAGATCTGCTAAACAGCTGGCACTGGTGCTTCTCAAAATCTCCTAAAAACAGAACAAAATCAGGCTCCCAGAAAACGTACAAAGCTGCTAGAATCCAAAGGAGACACACTCCAGCTATGTAAGTAAGCTTTTGTTTCCAGGATGTTTGTGTTGAGCTTGATGATAGCGTCCAGAAATTGTCTAGTCCTACAAGGAGGAACACGGGCCAGTGGAGCACAGCGTAGATAAAACAAGCAATCTGAGCCAGCAGGCATATGTGATACCTGGTGAAGCGCCAGCCTGAGATGCTGAAGTCTTCCAGATAGAAAATAGCCACGAGGAAAAAACTCAAGAGACTGTCAATCAGTGCCAAGGAAATGCAGAAGAATCCTGAGAAGCTCCTGGTCATGTAATGTCGCTGCACCACGACCACCAGCCAATTCAGCAAACTCTTGAGCCACAGAACCAGCAGAAGTGAAGGTATCGATGTTTCCATGGTATGGTTTCATCCAAGGCTGAATTCAGAACAATCAACACACCAGTCTTTCTTGTAACTGGCCAGCAGTTCCTCATTGAAACACTTCACATTAGCTGTCGGTAGACACACCCTACTGAGGTGAAGGCCAGCCCTGCACATTAAATGAATAGCCCACTTTCAGTTGGAGTTCTTTATTATTGTTAAGCATGTATGGGCATTATATACTTGTTTCCATGTATTTGAATGTAGATGTGGTGTACCTTTTTTTTTTATATTATTATTAATTTTTTTATTTAATCTGTACTAATGCGGTTTCAACAACACAACTCATTAAGCAACTTACATATTAACATATTAAAAGTGTATATATAGATATAAAAGATGAAAATAAACACTAGCATAAGTAGTTACCTGAATACCAGCAGTGCAGTACTTGCCAGTACATGCCTTTTCATTCCACAGTTCCTGTCTATAAAAACATGTATTGACATAACAAACAAGTTTCAGTATGTATGTGTAAATTAAGTGTATTGGTATAATAAACAAATTTCTGTATATATGTAGGCCTATGTATTTATTTGAAGATCACATTAAAATATTTCAGAAAAACATGTTTAAATGAGCATGTCTGTCATTTAATTTTGCTACTTTTAAAACTTATTTTATTGCTACTTTTATTTCTTTACTTTTGCTCCAAAGTCTTTCTTTTATGGTTTTATTGTTTTACTTTTGCTCCAAAGTCTTTCTTTTATTGTTTTACTTTTGCTACAAATGTCCAAACCCAGAATTTCAATCTTTAACTATTTTTTTTTACATTTATGACATGATCTAAGCAATGAGTGAAATAAATATGAACAATTTCAATATTTATTGTATTATGTGAAAGTGGCTTATAACCATGTTCAGAAATGTACAAAAAATTATAGTTGTTGTACAATATTACCAAAAAGAAATAAAGCTACTCCAAATAAGTTTTTTGCCAAAACGAGATTTTCAATAAAAGCATGCCAAAAATTCTCTTGTAATGCATATGCGTCCACTGTTGGACATTTGTTAGCAATCAAACTAGAATTAAAAAAAAAATGTTTATAAGGGTCTCTTTGTAACATCCAGCTATACAGTTAAAAGAGTACAGGTTTGAGCAGAAAGGAACTTGACCTTAAAAGGGTGTTTTATATTGCTAAAGCTATGGGTTAATAATTGGCTGTAAAGACATTTAAACTGAGTGTTGCTAAAACAGAGTGTTTTCCATGTTCAGAAGAGACAGGGACATGGCACAAGCAGGGACATGTCTGCATAAGCAGGCACATTAAGTTGACTCCACTCTTCTTTGAGAAAGATGTGGACAAGTATTGAAAAGCAGCTTAAAAACAGAGGTGTAAAAAGTACTCAAAAACTTTACTCAAGTGATAGTAAAGATACTACAATTAAAAGCACAAGTATCTGGCCAAAAACATACTTGACTAAAAGTAAAAAAGTACAACTTTAAATTGTACTCAAGTATTAAAAAAGTAGACATACTTTTTTTCCCTAACAGATATACATAAGTTTTATTAAAGGGAAAAAATTAAACAAAATGCACAGGTCAAACACATACACATACTAGTGCAACAACATTTAAAATGCAGCACATTGGAACACACACACACACACACACACACACACACACACAAATACAAGAAAAAAGGGATTAAAAGGAAAATCTATCCTTTCCACCCTCATGCCATCCAATAAATATATGACTTTCATTTATCAGATGAACACAAAGTGTTATTCTTAAGTGAAAAGATAAATACAAAAAAATACAAATACCAATATTTTAAACTTGACCGTCGTGTTCACTTTGTGTGGTTTCTGAAGTGGTCCTGTCCCTTTGCATTATACAGACTAAAAATCCTTTCCTGTATTCATCTGAAGGAAGAAAGTCTTAAACATCTGGGACATCATGAGAGTGAGTAAATACTGAGAGAACTATATGAACAGCAAAATGTGATGCAGAGGCTAAAACATATTCCAGACAGAATACAAGAATGTGTTGCATTAATGAAGAGAGTCATAAAAATAAAACATACTGTACAACAATAACATTTTAAAAGGCCACTTTTTTGTGTTGTCTATTCAACATCACTGTCTAAGGATAATTAAACTTTTAATTGTTTATTTGGGGTATTTAGAGTTTTTTCTCAGCAAATATTGCTAAATTATTATTTGTGACTAGTTAAGATTAGTTTTAGATTAGTTAATAAGCAAATCATATAATTATTAAGATTACAAAAGATACTCACGGACAAGTCTTAATTGCTACTCAGTGTGTCATATAATGACATAATATCCACTACTTGGTAAGAACATCACTAAACATAAATTACAATTTATTTAACATAAAATGTTCATTTAAACACTTTTTTGGAGATTTGTAACATTTAATATATATATATATAAAACATTACCACAAAAATATTAATTGTATTTAAATTCTCATCACTGATTTATTTGCACTCAATCTTGTGCATTCAGCTTGGTGACCCATACTCAGAATTCGTGCTCTGCATTTAACCCATCCAAATTGCACACACAGCAGTGAACACACACACACACACACCGTGAACACACATCCGGAGCAGTGGGCAGCCATCTATGCTGCTGCACCCGGGGAGCAGTTGAGGGTTCGGTGTCTTGCTCAAGGGCACCTCAGTCCCAGTATTGCCGGCCCGAGACTCGAACCCACAACTTTAGGGTTAGGAGTCAAACTCTCTAACCATTAGACCACAACTTCCCCCGTCTGAGCTTGATGCGTGAAAACAATGATCATTGTTTCTCACACCAAGCACGCACATTTGAACTTCTGTATACCATATTTATTGTGCAAAAGATAAAATAAAAATGTAATGTACTTTTTAAGATGAAATAAAATTGTAAGGAGTAAAAAGTACTGTTTTTTCTCCAGAAATGTAATCAAGTAAAAGTACAAGTAACCAGTTTAAATTGTACTTGAATAAAGTTCAAATCCCCCAAAATAATACTTAAGTAATGTAATCAAGTAAAATTACTCAAGTATTTTACACCTCTGCTTAAAAAGCAGCAGACTACAAAGACATTGGACATAATTACAGGGTGCACAGGTCTGGTTATGCTCCCTTCCTTATTAAAGGCTCTGTCTCCATCCCTGGCCAAAAAACCTGATGTGCAGGTTCACCTTTTAATCTTTCATCATGCAGTATGGTTGTCCATTGAATCTTAGACAGGTATGAGAAGATCAGAGATTTGACAAGTTTTTTTTTTTTTTTTGCCAGAGGTGGTAAACCTTTCAACTTTCAGAACTCAAAACAGCTTTTAAAAATACTTGTGCAGCTTTGTTCCATTTCTTGGATTTAAGCAGCAAAAACATTTAAACACATGATGGTGAATGTGATTTTACCAAGTAGAGCATCCAATCAAATTATCAGATTTGAGTGGCAAGTTTACAGTTAATTTTAAGTTTTAGCTTACAGCCAGGGTTTCTTCTCCTCTTTATGGGTAAAGTTATGGTTAGGGTTAAGTTTAGGGGTCAGACTATGTTTTTGGACATGAATGTTGTTGTTCCAAGATCAACAAAAGATGTTGATCCAGGATTATGCTGGTTAGCACAGCCCAATTAGCCCTGGTTGGTATACTCTAACTAAACCATAAGCACACAAAACTCATCCTTTTCCATGACTGTCATGCATAAGCAGCTGTGACTTATTTGCAAATAAAAATATTTTTTTTTTTTACTTGTTATAAACAGCAATTTATATAAAGCAGAGTTCTAATTTCTTTCTGAAGAACAATGTTTTTAATGCAAGTGGTGTAGGCAGACATGAGAAAGAAATGATATATAAAATGAGTATAATAACATAGCAGCTGTTTATGCATTGTCTATATTCATTGTTTGCAAAAGTAAAATGTGTTGCTGGAAGACATGTGTCACATAAAAGTGAAATGACTGTGCAGTGCAGCTGCTATTGATATTGAACCCTGATGAAAGAATAAATCATAACAAGGGCCAGACCACACCTGTTTATTCATTGCTTATCCATACTGGAAAAGTATTATCTATTTTTTTTTATGTAATCCTTCCAGTTACACACCTGCGTAAATTCGTCATGTGACAGAAAAATTAATGAGAATTTAATTTCTGTAATGTCTGTTTACTTAAGAAACCTTGTAGTGTAGGCTACGTTAGTTCACAACAGGCCTATGTGAATCGCGGCCATAGTCATCAGTTGTGTAGGCTACATAAAATATTATTAACTGATTTCAATATCTATACGTGATTGATTCCTTGTTTATTGTTATTATTATTATTTGAGTTCAGGATGTTCGCAAATGGGATTTTAGGAAGCATTTGGAAGAGAGACTTTTATAATGACTTCGAAGAGATCATGTTAATAATTATATATATATATATATATATATATATATATATATATATATATATATATATATATATATATATATATATATATATATATATAAAGAGAGACCTGAATAAATGTATTAAAACCACACAAAAGGCAAAAAAAGAAAAAAGAAAAAAAAATATTTTTTACGAAGACACACACACACACACACACACACACACACACACACACAAAAACACAAAAACATTTTTATTTGCTTCAGAGATTCTGCGCAGCAGCACTAGCGTCACGAGCGCCCTCGTGATGTCATCGAGGACATCCCATAAATGGAGCATAAGCGGTAAGCTTGGAAATAGTGTTGCTGTCAAGGTAACGCGTTCAAGTGTAGTAAATTTATCTCTCCAGTTGTGAAAGACTGTTAAGTCCAAAAGGGAAGTTGCGCGGTTTTTCCCTGTGATTTGGTAAGCGCTGGTGAAATGTGTTTAGCTAAGTTAGCTCCGTGTGGCTAATTTAACGGAAGTTTTGGTCGACGAACATGTTCCAGTTGCTGTGTCTTCGGTGCAAAGTGTCGTGTAGCTTAATGTGTTCAATATTGCTGCTGCTTGTCACCTTGTTGTGCCCCCAAAATCCTTGTTAGTAGCGTGATAGTTTGCATGTGTAGTAGTGTTCTGGGTCATCTATTTAAGTCTGATGTTTGTTACGTTAGTGATTATAATTCTGAGACCTGATCATGTAGCTGCCTTTAAAATATAGTTACCATAGTAACATTCTAAGTTAGTTAAATTCATTTAGTTACTTTTTAAAATAGAACTTCACACAACAAACTTACAGCAGCCATTCATCTTGTGATCATCTGTAGAAAGCATCATCTAAGATTTTTTATGGTTAATTTGTATTTGATTTGCTGAATTTATTGTTTATAAGCTATGAAAGGACTATATAACATAAATGATACTAAAAGGAGATATTATTGTGTTGTTAGAGATAACTATAGCTTCAGTATACTTCTCCTTTCTGTAGATTCACTGTTTCAACACACAGACAATGTGGTGTGGAATAAAGCTGCATTCTCCCACAAGTCTAGGTGCTGGAAAGAGTTTATCTATCCGTCTAACTCTAAGAGAGACACGAAAGTGAGGGCAGAAGAAGAAGTATAAATAAGTTTCATACTAGCTGCCTTTGCTTATTGTGCAGCATGTCCTGTGGTTTACTGGTTGTTCCAGTTTAAGTAGATCATTATGAAAAACAGTAAATAAATACATGGGCGTTTGACAAATAACATATCCATGGAATTGTTTTTATTACCATCAAGGTTTTAGTTTACATTGTAAATTTAAGTTAGTGACTATATTTATTTTTAATTTCACCCTTTTTAATAATTTTAAATCACCTGGTTTGTGTTGAATTGTTTTACAATATGGCAAGTTCCTTTTAAAATATGCAGCTTTTAGAATCTCACAGTTCTGTTAATGTCAATAAAATATACATTTTAAATATTTTTTTTTATTTAAAGAAAATAGAAAAAAAAAATTCAAAATGTGGATGAAATAATGTCCTTAAGTGTAACACTTATATTTATGTAAAAATTTAAACAACATACTACTTCTTACCTGTGCATATTAAAATGTATAAAAGAATAAGTAAGCATACTGCGTTTTATTGCATTTTAAATGAGTAAAAAAATCTTGCTGATATATGGCCAAAGTGGGATAGTGGCAAAGTTTAAAAATGTAAAGTTACAAGTAGTGCTGGGGGTAAAACGAATTAGTCTTTAAATATTTCATAAACTGATTCTTGTGGTAAATATGCCTGATAAGATTGTTACACTGACTGACATTTTAGTGGCTGTTTTCTGTAAATCTTGGTAAAAATGCATCATATATATTTTTTTTTGTCTGCACAAAAATTAAATATTTAATTGAACTGGACACTTTCTAATGTATTGGAAAAACAACAACAGCAACAATTCAAAGCCGCATTACACTTATTATTTTGATGCTTAAAAACCCTTTTTCATCTTTGACCCATATACAGCAGGGCTGTCTGGAAAAATAGTTACCATTGAGCTATTAACCAGGAATGTTTTCCGTGGCCCCATGATGGGGGGCCCACTTAGGTCTTCTCAACTCATTTACATTATTTGGTTATCTTATGATGATGTTTAACTTTTTATTTTTTTGTCCCCTATAAGAATCGAAGGCATGGAAGACGAGCCGCTCTCCAGAAAGGCGGAGGAGGGTAGTTCATCTAAGCAGTCACAGAGGCAGCAGGAGCGGCAGGGGAAACTTCCAAGGAGACGCAAAGAAGTGAAGAGGTCTCTTCGGAGGCCAGACTGTCCAGAACACCTGTCTGGGGGAAGTGCACATTGGTTGCCTGAGCATTCTGGGTCAGAAGCCTCTGCATCAGTGGAGGACACTGCTGAGAGTTGCCCAAAAAGATGGGATAGATGCAGGTACAAAACACACCATTTGGTTTAGACCGGTTGAACCCTAAAAACAAAAATGTGCAGTGATTCAAGTGCCTGTTTGTTACAGACGAGGACACTTTCTTCATGGACCATATCCTGCTACTCACTTTGGACCCAAAGCTTGTGTTCTTCCCAACCCAACCTCAGTCATGTAAGTAAGCAAAGTCAGGCTCACTTTTGGTAAAGGGCTTGGTCACATCCGTCTCTTGTTCCTGTTTAAACTTTAAGTCAAGCAAAGGACTGGACAAATGTGGCAACAAAGCTGTGTGTGCTTCGTTCTGAATGCTTGAGTGTGGCTTGTTGGATAAAGCTGGAGAGCAGCGCAGTCGGGCACCACTGTTGCTGTCACAAGAGTGGTCTTGCTGGAACTTTCTAAAAAAGCCTCTTAGTACTATGCCCATTTTACACCCCCCAGGACCTACCACATGCAGGGGTAATTTGGGGTTTATGGTTTGATATCTGATGTTGTGCTTAACATGTTGTTTAGATGGTATGAGATGTTAGTTATGAGTGTCTGTATATTTCAGATCAAGAAAGATGATTAGAGTGAGTCTCTAAAAAAAGACTTTTTCTGGATTTCAGGCAATAATAAAATTTAGAAACTTTTCAGTTATAGAAACCTAGCTGTTGGACTTTATTCCTTGGTACAATAAATAAGATGTGTATATAAATATTTACATTTTTGAAGTTAAAAAACAAACTGTGAATGTCAAACAACAGCTATTTTATTAATTTATTAATACTGAAAACGATCTGATCCTAGAACTATGAGAAACCAAAAGCAGAAGTCCACATTACAGTGCTTTCCAACATTTGACAATGACTTGCGTTGCGTAACGAGTGTAGAAACAGGACAAAGTACATGCCGTTTTGCGTTGCTCGGAGTGCAGTGCCGACACGTACCATGTTTGCCTACTCTGTCGACTTTCCCCGCAGGCACATTCAGGACCCAGCCAGCCAGCGGCTTACCTGGAGCAAACCACCGCTCAACGTCCTGGTCATCAGAAAGATCCGAGATGAGACCCTTCTGGAGCCGTTCAAAGAGCTCTGCAGGTTCCTCGTGGAGGTAGGTTACACAAAAGAAACATTAGTAGTTGATTTACAAGTTAGGAAGTTACAGGTGCTACTGTTACCCGTTCTTTTTTTTTTTTCACTGGATCATTAGTTTTTTTTTTTTTTATTTGGTTACACAAATACTTAAACAATTATTTCCACCATCAGGAGAAACATCTGATGGTTTATGTGGAGAAGAAAGTTGTGGACGATGGCTCTCTCATGAGGGATGACTCATTTTCAGCCATTTGCAATCAGCTGTGCACATTCAGGGAAGGTACTGAAACCTCACTGTGTTATTGGCAGGTTCACCTGTAAAATGATTTACATAACCCTGACGCACCATTAACCAATGAAGGATTGGGTGCATTAGGAAAATGAGTGATTTATCATGGTGTTCACACAGGGTTTGATGACATCTCAGACCGCATCGATCTGATTATTTGTTTGGGTGGAGATGGGACTCTTCTGTATGCATCATCTCTTTTCCAGGTATTCTCCCGTCTCATCTGATCTCATTTGTTTGTGCACAAGTGTCTCCCACTAGGTCAGTCTCATCTGCTTGCCATTGGATGTTCTCTGTGTGCTTCATATAATTTGAGAGAATTTGGATATGCAAAAGTGAGTTGTTTAGAGATTTATTTAAGAATGAAATGTGGTTTTGTTTTATTTAAGGGCAGTGTTCCCCCGGTCATGGCCTTCCATCTGGGCTCCTTAGGATTTCTCACACCATTCAAGTTTGAGTCTTTTAGAACAGAGGTGGATAAAGTATTTGAAGGTAGACTGACTGAGAGTTTTTTTTATTTTTTTTTTTTCATCTCTGAAACCAAAAGAACTGTAGTTGTTGTGCTTTTAGATGTTAATGTTGTTTTATATATTTGTGTCTGGCTCCTGTAGGTAATGCTGCCATCATCCTGCGCAGTCGTCTAAAGGTTAAGGTGGTGAAAGGCATGGTCCAGAGGAACGAGCAGCTCCTCAGCACTCAGGAGAATGGAATATTGCCTCATAACCACATAAACAATGAGGCAGGCAAAATCACACTACAGTTACAGGTAACGCAGCACTCACAAAGTATTTTCTGAACACTAAACTAGTGGCTTCTGTTAAATGGAGAAATCAAAGAATCAAAATACTGGGCTTGAGACAAAGTCTGACTTTGTTTGCCAACACATTTTGGCACACAGGCCTAACAAATTCAAGGCAAACACTGAAAAAATGTAAACTTGCAATCCACCAATAAGGATGTTGGACAAATCTGATGGTGTGGTGTCAACCAATCACACGACATTGTAAGGGAGAACCCATAAAATAAGCTTATGGCCTCTTTTGATCAAAAGTGACAGTAAATATATCGATTTACAATTACAAAATATTTCTATATCAAACAAATGCTGTTCTTTTGAGCTTTCTATTCATCTAAGAATACTGAAAAAAAAAAAATAGAAAATGAAATCCTTAAAATTGAAAAGAATTATAATGATTTCTGAAGGAATGTGTGACATTGAGGACTGGAGTAATGGCTGCTGAATGAAAATTCAGCTTTTCCATCATAAGAATTAATTGTTTTAAAATATATTAAATTAGAAACAGAATTTTAAATTGTAATAATAGTTTACAATATTACTGTCTTTACTGATTAATTAAAGCTGTGGGGCAGCTGTGGCCTAATGGTTAGAGATTTGGACTTGTAACCAGAAGGTCGCAGGTTCGAGTCTCGGTGCTGGTAGGAGTTGTAGGTGGGAGGGAGTGAATGAACAGCGCTCTCTTCCACCCTCAATATCCATGGCTGAAGTGCCCTTGAGCAAGGCACTGAACCCCCAGTTGCTCCCCGGGCGCTGGATATGGCTGCCCACTGCTCCGGGTGTGTGTTCACGGTGTGTTCACTTCTCACTGCTGTGTGTTCGTGCACTTGGATGGGTTAAATGCAGAGCACCAATTTCGAGTATGGGTTACCATACTTGACAAATGTCACGACTTTCAATTAAACAGCCTTGGTTGAACATAAGAAACTTCTTTCAAAAACAATGTGTAAAATTCGTACTGACCCCAAACTTTTAAACGGTAGAGCACATGTACATACGGACATATACATATACACGAATGCACATATTGTTTACAATGAGTATATCATTTATTTGGTTAAAAAAATGTACAAAAATAATTTTATAAAATGGATAGTTCAGGTCTTTGATTCTGATTGGCTGAGCCGCTTTCAAAGCTGTTGTAAATTACTCTACAAACATACACCTTTGTTTACGTCTGTGTTGCTCAGCAACCACTTTGTTGCAACCACAACCATTTCTGAGGAACTACATTGTTTGGTGGAAGAATAATGTTTTTATTAATATCATTACATTTTATTTGTTTGTTTTACTTTGTGAAACCTTGCTACATATATGGAATACCCGATTTATAAAAGCAATAAACCCAGTGAAGCTGTGGTTTACAGTGAATTTATAACAGCTAAGGGGGTTTTCTAACAACGCCCCTTAGCTGTTAAATTCACTGTAAACCACAGCTTCTTGGGGCTTATTGCTTTATTAGTGTTCAGCACTCATATACATTACAGTAATAACAAAATTATGTTGGGATTGAGGAGACACTCACAGAATATTATTTAAGGGAAAAAAATCCATCAAGACTGTTTAGACACCTTTTCCATGGTAACAGACATAATTGGAGTTATTTGAAAATAACTGTGATAGGTCTACATGTCCAGTTGTCATAGCAATAACGTAATGTCATTGACAGTCTGCGTTTTTACATTCAAGATTTTTTTAGACCAGAGTGGCATGTGATAAATATAGAAATGCCTCTGTTTGTTAGATGCTTTTATGTGTAATTCTGTGATATGGATATTATGTGTGTGTATAAAGGTGCTTAATGAGGTGGTGGTGGACAGAGGGCCTTCATCCTACCTGTCTAACGTGGACCTTTACTTGGATGGACGCCTCATCACATCGGTACAGGGAGACGGTGAGCACAATCATACGCTTCAGCTTCAAACAGTACTGATAGATCCCTTTTATCTTGTCACCATTGTGCAAGCCACTTAAAAGGGGTCTGGTTAAGAGTTTTTCAGAATGTAATTAGTACTTTTAATCCGCAAGGATGCTTTAAATTGCTTAAAAGTGACTGTCAAAACATCTATAATGTTAGAAAAGATTTCTATTTGACATGAAATGCTGTTCTTTTTAACTTTCTATTCAACACAGAGTCCTGACAATAAGTATGACCATCCACCACAGAAATATTAAAGGGATAGTTTAAAAAGAAAATTCTGTCATTTAATTGCTCTTAAGACCTTTTGTTCATCTTCGGAACACAAATTAAGATATTTTTGATTAAATCCGAGAGCTCTGACCCTGCATAGACAGCAATGTAACTGAATGTTCCCAGGCTCAGAAACGGAGTAAGGACATCGATTAAAATAGTCCATGTTACATCAGTGGTTCAACCATAATTTTACGAAGCTGTTATGAAGAGTATCAAAACACATACACATGACTTTCCTCTGCATGAAAACGAGGCTCAATTTTATTGATGAGACTATTTTAATGATGTCCTTACTACGTCCTTACTACAAAAATATCTAATGAATGAGAATATATAACATGAGGGTGAGTAATTAATGACAGAATGTTTCCTTTTTTTGGGTGAACTATCCTTTTAATCAGCACAATTGTTTTCAACATTGATAATAGAAATGTTTCTTGAGCATCAAATCTGCATATTGGAATGATTTCTGAAGGATCATGTGAGATGAGTAATGGCTGATAAAAACTCAGTTTGCTATGACAGGAATAAATTACATTTTAAAATCTATATAGATATCAAATTGAAATCAGTTACAAGTAGTAATATTTCACAGTATTAACTGTATTTACTGTATAACATAAATACAGCCTTGTTGAGCCTAAGAGACATCGAAAGCATTAAAACATCCTATCGACAACAGACTTTTTAATGATAGTGTGGCTTCAATTTTAATGCATGATACACAAGAAACATTTTAGATTGGCTTCATTATTATTATTATTATTTTTTTTTAATAGCTCTAGCAGATGTCTCAATACATTATGGTCTTTTCATTTGTTTTGACGAGTCTAGCTGCCATGAAAATGAATGCAAATATGTGGCGTGTTTCTATGCAGGTGTAATAGTTTCCACACCCACGGGCAGCACAGCCTACGCTGCCGCAGCGGGAGCTTCCATGATCCACCCTAATGTTCCTGCCATCATGGTCACCCCCATCTGCCCTCACTCCCTCTCTTTTAGACCCATCGTGGTGCCCGCAGGAGTGGAGCTCATGGTGAGAATTGGTCTGAGGTTTTTCCATTTCTGTGATGAAACTGCATCTGCCAAAAGAAGTTATTTGTTAAACTTAGGTTTTATTTATTTATTTCCTTCAAATGAGAGCTTCAGATGAACATCTGTTTGGGCTAACTGTATTTACCCTGCAGATAACGCTGTCGCCTGATGAACAGTCGTTTTTTGCTAACTGTATTTACCTTGCAGATAACACTGTCGCCTGATGCTCGCAACACAGCCTGGGTCTCGTTTGATGGCAGAAAGAGGCAGGAAATCCAGCATGGAGACAGGTGACACTCTTTTTACACAATCCCATAAGCAAACAGCTTTGACCTCTCCCATAAACCAGTGATACAACAAAAGCTGTATTACAGTTATGGAAATGAGCATCAACAGTTTCAGTAGGGACCTCAACCTTTTGGTTCAAATTCAGTTTGCCCTTTTTTCCTAAAACTGCACTTTCAGCCGCACTTGTCGTATCTGTTAATCATGAGTTCCTTTTTTCCATTATAGCATTAAGATCACAACCTCTTGCTTTCCGGTCCCTTCTATCTGTTGTCATGATCTGGTGTACGACTGGTTTGACAGTCTGGCTCAGTGTCTTCACTGGAACGTCCGTAAGAAGCAAACTCGTCTAACGGATGCCAGCGACTCTTCGGAAACGGAGAACTGAAACATCACCAGAAACCACACACAAATACTCTCACTCTCTGTTGACTTTACATTCCATCCTGAGGTTAGAGTTCAAAATTCTCATTTTTACATTGCACATTTCTATGTTCATAGATTTCATTATAAATCGCAATAAGTACTCATGTGCTACCTGAGAAATAACACATTTATTGTTAGAGGTTAGCCTTGATTACTTGCAATTTAATGGCAACAAAATGTTTGGTTAACATAAAATATCATAGAGTGACTGCTAAACATCGTTATGCAGACAGTATTTCTTAGAGTATTGTTTTTGCAGCTGACCGCTTCACAACATGCTAAATAACTGATCTGATTTATTATAGTATATTTTGTATGTTTTTTTTTTTTCTTTGTTTTTTTTTTTTTCTTATTACAATATCATTTATTAAGAATTATTTAAAAATCCACTAACATTTAAATTTGTACTGTATTTAGAAGTGGATGAATCTATATAACATAGTTTAGGTAACAGAAATTAGAAATCATCCACCACGTATTTGAATTAGAAATACACATTATAGCAGGAAATGTGTTGTAAGTAATTTACTGAGCATAAAATGTTAATCTTTTTTATTTTTTATTTATTTTTTGTGTGTGTTTTAACTCTGTAGCTGTTCGCTAAATTGACCACAAACTATCCTCACCTACAAACAGACAAAGCTTGGGTTTCTGTGTGATTTGTCAGCAGTTCCTTATTTGCACTAAACCCTATGGGAAGCCATGCTTTGTCAGTTTGTTGGTAATCAGTCTTGTGTGCTCTACTAGACACTATTGTACATTCAAGTACTAAGATTGAATGTGGTTTATCAGTCTTTTTCATGTAGCTCAAAGCTGTTGTTTGATTTCCCTTCAAATTGATTAACCTGTGCAGAGCCTTTCTAAATATGAATCAAACCACTAATGTTTTGTCAGGTTGGATGGCTGTCAAACCCAATTAGTTCTTGTCAAAGAACATTGTAGCCTCCCTGTGGCGGCACAGGATGTTGCATTTTCAAATCCATATTTCTAAAGCCATTATCTGTTTAGTTTAATATTTAAAAGACTCTTAGCTGTGATCTATTTATTTACAGACACATTGTATGTTTTGCATTTCTCATGAACTATTTCTGGCATATCATGGTCATATCATGTCATTGCATAAGAACTTAGTATAGCTGAATGTATGTTAGCTGTTTACAGTTTGATGTAAATAAGAGGTCCTATGATGTGTGTTTGTCTCATTTGTAATGTTTCAATAAAAGTTTCTTTTTATCTCGGATGTATTCTTTTTTTTATTTATATATATATATATATATATAATTTGAAATGTATCCTTATGTATTTTTTGGCTTTATAACCTGTTGTATTTACTAATGCAACAATGTTTGCAGAACAATTAAAAAAAATAAAAAATAAATTGCATGTGTGAGATTTTATAAAATTTTGTGATGTTTTTCAACAAAACAATGCAAATTGTGTTCTATATTTTTATTGCAATGAAGGTATACAGATATAGTTTCTGACAGACACTTAAATCTCCAGATATTGTTGTCCTCAACATTGATCCAAATAGACAGCTGAAGATGCTGACCACATAAAAAATAATAATGGGATATCAGTTTTTTTTGTTTGTTTTTTATAAATTATGTAACACTACATTGTATGACAGACAGCCAATGGCAAATTAAATTTCTTGCCAATTAAAAAAAAAAAAAAAAAAATCTGGCATATCGGCATCTTTATCTTTCAAATGGGACAGAAAACAAAGTTGAGTGACATTCCACAGAAAGAAAATACAGGTGTCTTTAGTTCCACACATGGTGTCATACCCAGTCTATCCAGGTCTTCAAAGTCAATGACAAAGAATATTGAGGACAATATAGTATTTCTACAGGAACACTAAGTGTGACCAACAAGATCATCTACTTACAGACATGGTTAAAGATTCTTAGCATTTGAAGAAAAAAGAGAGCTGTTCACTCCGCACAAGGGTTTTCCCTGCTCCTTGTGAACTTGAGATGACCTTGAATTTTGAGGGATGCTTTAACAAGGGTTCTCAGTTTTTTAATATAGAAAAACCACCTTTGCAGCCTCTTGTGTGCATTTGATAACCACTAGAGTCAAAGCATTGCAGATGTTTTCTGCATTCTAACTCAGTTGTCCAAAAACAATCTTTCCATCATCGAAAACATTTACTGGTGGTTTTAGTATTTGTAGAAAATGCAGTAAAATGAAAACCTGCATGTCTGACAAAATAGAGTACAGTTCATGCTGAACCTGAACTGCTGGCATGAACATCTCTGGTAGATTTATAGAATCCATATATAAATGATACATTTATATTTTATCTCTTAAATATCATCCTCAGTATGAGTAAAAAAAAAAAAAAAACCAGCTAATGTAAAATAATACTCTAGCCAATAGTATGCAACCCTACAGAAGGATAGTATTGGACCTCGGCCCTATTAAACCGCAAACTAACTAACAGGCTATTTTGGACCAGAGCCCCTCAGGGAAGTACGATTTGTCAATCTCAGCGTTTGAAGTCCAGATGGGAAAACCAGAGGCTATGATGCATGGATGTGAGCTACGGCATGACATTTTACAACTCTATTTCTCTGGAAGTTGGTCAAAATTTGAACGTATATGAAAAAAGCATCAATATCCCGCAACATTTGGCACAAATGTGGATGTAGTTTCCCCTTCTGAACGCAGTCGCCCTTATGAGACTCAAATGGAGTTTGGTTTTAAATAACTGCCTACTACAATCAAGGATACTGTTCGGATTTATTAACTTCTCAGTTTCTGTTAACAAGGACTATTTCTCATCAGGGTCACAAAACGTGATTGCACAAGTCCACAAAAATAGAGCTCTCGTTATAAACCAAGCAAGATCTCCCAGATCTCCACACAGAAATGTCACTGGTCCAGTGCCATTGAGATTTATGATAGAAAGTAACACATTAGGTATCTTTAAAGCTAACGGTACACAAAGAAAAGCAACGGAAAAAAACTTCCAGATTGGAATTTCTCTCACTAAGATTGGACAGCGAACCTTCATATGTGGGTTAAAAACCACTGTGAAAGTTCACCAATCCACTACTGACATGTTTATACAGCAAAATACTTGACATTAGATAAAGCAAAGACGAAAGAGAAACACGGGGGTCAGGGAGACTTGCGGTTCTTGCATCCATAATGGGGGAAGCATTTTCAGGGAAACCAAACAGCTTTTGCGATATTTTCCATTGTCATCATAGCCGTTTCCTGCTCTCGTTTAACCTTTAAGTCTGTCAGAGGAAGATCTCAGCCTGAACAGAAATGGGAAACATCTTCCGAACATGACAGAAGTACGTCAGCAGGTCCACAGGGAGCATGGGAGTATGTGTGAAGCGTGAGGAAAACGTTTATGTCTGAACAGTCAAGGGCTTTGTCTCACTTTGCTCTTCCTCGTCTTCTTCCTCCTCTTCCTCTGTGTGCTGCTCCAGCTCTTCTCTGGTGATCATTTCAAAGTCGTTGCCGTTGCTGTGCTGTGACCCTTCATCCTCCCGTCTGTCACTGTCCGTGTCCGACTGACGTTCTGCACCCGCTTCCTCGCTCGCCTCCATTTCTTTATTGTCGTCTTCATCCTCTTCCTCATCGCCGTCTTTCTTCTCGCTGTCCGATTTGTCCTCGCTATCTGATTTCTGCGCTTTGCTTGAATCCTTGTTGTCTGATTTCTCGCTGCTGGATTTCTTGGAGCTGGATCGCGGACCCTTGTATTCGTGCGTGTAGAGGGGGCGGAAGGAGTCGATGAAGCCCACGTCGGCTGTCAAGTTGGGTAGTAACCAGAAGTGATGACGGCCGCCAGTCACTACCCAGATGATCAGGAACAGGATGCAACGAGCTGAACCAAAAGTGGAACCAGAAATAAGATGAGAAAAGACAGAAGATGCGGTGTCATTAGACTGTAATGTGAAATATTGGTATAATACAAGATATAAAAGTTTATAGAGCTCATACCGACGGCCAGGAGAAGTATGCTGGCGACGAAGCATCCTGCTGCCACGCTCAGGTAATACACACCAACTCTCATCTCAGCGGGCCACAGCGGGAACAGAGTGGCTGCGATGACGGCAATGACTGCAAACACACACACACACAGAGCTCTGAATCAGTACTGGAGCCAGAGAAACAACAGTCAGGCTAAACTGGAGAGAGAGAAAAAAAATCCCACCTAGAATCAAGCCCATGGCAAAGGTTTTAAAGTGGACTGGATCGTAAATCCAAAAATAAACCTGTAGGGAAGAAAAATATTAGAACTTTTTAATTAGAACAAAAAGTACTTGTGATAGTGAAGAACCATTTCATTTTTTAATGTAATATTTTAATAATCACAACAGCAATAGTTACAATACTCAATATATAATTATATAAAAAAATAAACTTATATTATAATATTCGGGTTGGCTGGGTTGAAAAAAACATCAGTGTTTAAAAATAATAATACTGACATAATGACGTAAAATTATTATTGTTGTTAAAAATAAACGTAATTAAATAAAATTATTATTAGGGTACCAGTGCTGAAATTGCTAAATAAGGCTAAAAAGATTACAAATAATTTTAGGTAATTGAAATAAAGCTGAAATTAAATCAAATCTACACAAAAATTAGAAATGTTGATTTGTTAACAAAAAAAAAAAAAAAAGTAAATGTTTAACTTGAAGCACTAACAATAATAAAAATACAAGTAAAAACATTTACAGAAGAACATTAAAAAAATTACGAAAAAACAAAATTCAAATGAAAACTGAAATATATAAAAAATAGAAGCTAATTCAAAATATTACTAAATATTATAATAGTACATAAATAATATAAAAATAACACTATGCTACCCCTGTGCAGTATTTTTTTACAAAAACTTAATGTTAAACATATATTTTATTATTTGATTCCATTTTCAATGTGGAAAAAATACTATTACATAAAGTGCATGCGAATTAAGGTTACACTGTACAATCAAACAATCAAACCCTTCATTGCAGTTACTTTTATGACAATTAATCATCAAATAAAAAGGTGAGACCATGAGATATGGTTTTCTGAAGTCATCCTGACCTCATTGCCATCCAAGAACAGTTGGTCCTCATGAGGCTCCAGCTTGAATTTCTTTTTCACATCCTTCTTCTTCTTTGGAGATCCTGGACTGTCATCCTAAACATACAGAAACAAGAGTTAAAAATAGAAATTATCATATCCATGTATGCAAAAAATACCTTGAGTGGAACAGAATGTATTTGTTTTTCTCTCATCCTATCAGATGATCCAGTCATACATTTTTTTCCTTCTTTGTGTCTGTAGCTTCAGAGTCCTTCTTTTTGTCTTTGTCCTTTTTGCTTTTTTTCTCCTCTTCTTTGCCGCTGTCACTTTTAGCCTTATCTTTTTCTTTCTCTTTTTCCTTCTCTTTCTTTACATCCTTCTCTGGCTTCTTCTTCATCACTTTCAGGGCTCGGTGGAAAAACTGCTTCTTTAGAAGCCTGGAATAGCAATATATTTCAAATTAGTGGCTGATTGACAAACACTAGCATTCAAAAATGTGCAGTTTATGTTAATTCAGCATGGATGCACTGATATAACGTTACAAAATATTTCAAATAAATGCTGTTCTTTGGAACTTTCTATTCATCAAAAAAGGACCATGTGACAATGAAGACTGAAGTAATGGCTCCTGAAAATTCAATTTTGCAATCACAGGAATAAATTACACTTTAAAATAGAAACCAGCGATTTTAAATTGTAATAATTTTTCGCAATATACGTGCTTTTACTGCCTTGGTGATAATAAGTGACTTTCTTCAAAAGATTTGTAGTATCAAACACCATAGAAATTCCCAACAGTTTGATGAAATGAGAGAAAAGACTAGGTTTACCTGTTGCAGTAGTCGACCGCCGACTCTCTGGTTGTGAACAAAGCTTCCTCGCCCTTCTTTGCTTTGGCCCACTTTGAATCCAGCAGACAGTCGACTGCTTTGGAGGCTGACGAGCAGAAAACAAACATTTGGTTCAATGACAGCAAAGAGAGAACATCGAGAACTGTACAATTAAATAAACAAAACCTTGATATAAACCCTATGCAGAGGAAACAGAAGAAAGCAGTGCAGGAATGAGTGCACTGACCGACAAAGTAATCCACTCGATGTCCCATCATGTTGGTGGATTTGGTGGGGCAGTTAAAGCGCAGGTACTTGGCCACCGCCTTCTCCTCCTTGGTAGGTTCACTGACCTCCTGAAGAAGAGAGAACGAAGATCATCAAGTCATGATGATAAAACTAACCTGCTGATTATCTGAACAGATCCAGATTCATCTGCATTTAGATCACATTTATTATACTGCTAAGCAGTAGTACAGGTCCTTCTTAAAAAATTAGCATATTGTGAAAAAGTTCATTATTTTCAATAATGTAATGATAAAAATTAAACTTTCATATATTTTAGATTCATTGCACACCAACTGAAATATTTCACGTCTTTTGTTGTTTTAATACTGATGATTTTGGCATATAGCTCATGAAAAACCCAAAATTCCTATCTCAAAAAATTAGCATATTTCATCCGACCAATAAAAGAAAAGTGTTTTTAATACAAAAAAAAGTCAACCTTCAAAAAATTATGTTCAGTTATGCACTCAATACTTGGTCGGGAATCCTTTTGCAGAAATGACTGCTTCAATGCGGCGTGGCATGGAGGCAATCAGCCTGTGGCACTGCTGAGGTGTTATGGAGGCCCAGGATGCTTTGATAGAGGCCTTAAGCTCATCCAGAGTGTTGGGTCTTGCGTCTCTCTACTTTCTCTTCACAATATCCCACAGATTCTCTATGGGGTTCAGGTCAGGAGAGTTGGCAGGCCAATTGAGCACAGTAATACCATGGTCAGTAAACCATTTACCAGTGGTTTTGGCACTGTGAGCAGGTGCCAGGTCGTGCTGAAAAACGAAATCTTCATCTCCATAAAGCTTTTCAGCAGATGGAAGCATGAAGTGCTCCAAAATCTCCTGATAGCTAGCTGCATTGACCCCCGCCCTTGATAAAACACAGTGGACCAACACCAGCAGCTGACATGGCACCCCAAACCATCACTGACTGTGGGTACTTGACACTGGACTTCAGGCATTTTGGCATTTCCTTCTCCCCAGTCTTCCTCCAAACTCTGGCACCTTGATTTCTGAATGACATGCAAAATTTGCTTTCATCCGAAAAAAAGTACTTTGGACCACTGAGCAACAGTCCAGTGCTGCTTCTCTGTAGCCCAGGTCAGGCGCTTCTGCCGCTGTTTCTGGTTCAAAAAGCACACGCCTGTGCACGGTGGCTCTGGATGTTTCTACTCCAGACTCAGTCCACTGCTTCCGCAGGTCCCCCAAGGTCTGGAATCGGTCCTTCTCCACAATCTTCCTCAGGGTCCGGTCACCTCTTCTCGTTGTGCAGCGTTTTTTGCCACACTTTTTCCTTCCCACAGACGTCCCACTGAGGTGCCTTGATACAGCACTCTGGGAACAGCCTATTCGTTCAGAAATTTCTTTCTGTGTCTTACCCTCTCGCTTGAGGGTGTCAATGATGGCCTTCTGGACAGCAGTCAGGTCGGCAGTCTTACCCATAATTGCGGTTTTTTTTAGTAATGAACCAGGCTGGGAGTTTTTAAAAGCCTCAGGAATCTTTTGCAGGTGTTTAGAGTTAATTAGTTGATTCAGATGATTAGGTTAATAGCTCATTTAGAGAACCTTTTCATGATATGCTAATTTTTTGAGATAGGAATTTTGGGTTTTCATGAGCTGTATGCCAAAATCATCAGTATTAAAACAAATAAAAGACCTGAAATATTTCAGTTGGTGTGTGCAATGAATCTAAAATATATGAAAGTTTAATTTTTATCATTACATTATGGAAAATAATGAACTTTTTCACAATATGCTAATTTTTTGAGAAGGACCTGTATATGTAGATTCAGTACAATACATTATTTCACAATATTAATATTTGTATTGTATTTTTGATCAAATAAATGCAGCCTTGGTAAACATAAGAGACTCCTTTTAAAAACATTTACAAAATTGTTTTAGAATCTTCCATAACATGAAAATACCAACCATATTTTAATAATCAGAGTTTAATATATGCATCCCTATTATGTAGAGCATGATTCTGGACCAGTGCGACTTCACCATGGGAGAGGACCTAGATATTAATAGTATAAACCAAGATTAATAGATACAACAGAAACCAAGAGTCTGACAAAAGGCTGGTTTGTCCCTTTGGCTACAAGCCTTTAATTCCAATGAAAAAGGACATCGGATAACAGCAGTGCAGGAATCCAGCGAAACCCTGTGAAAAGCTTTGAAATGAATCTCCCGCACTGGCAGTAGGACCCTCGTCGGTCATCTACTCAATGAATGTGAACTAATTAAAAGCCTCAGCTCACCACACACTGAAATTACAGCCTCCATTCAGACACACTGAGTCCTCACTGACCCCGTTTATTAAGCTAAAGGTCATTAATTAAAGTACTATATGCACAAAGAAAAAAAACGCACAAATCCTGACAATAAGCCAGGCTATAGAGACAGCATTTATTGAGTAATGAATGACTACCAGACATAACTCCACTCTTAAGCCAGAGGTCTTAGTAAGAGAGTGTTTTTGAGCTCCACAAACCATCAGTCATACTCTACTCAGTCTGAATGTCTCCTGCATGACTCAGAGAAACATATAAACATGGTATTTGTCTGGGTGTGCAGGAGTTACTGGCAGGTTGCCTGATATTCCTCTGGATTTTGTGAAGGAAAGCAGCCAGATGTTTCTTGATTATATTGTCTCAACGTGGCCTTGGTAAACAATAACTTCTCTTGTACTACACTAGGCCTTGTTATCAGTTATGGTTTGGTGGTCTTATAGTGACAGCTGTACTACATTAGACAGGCTGCAGGCTTCAGATAAACTGCTTGAAGGGAAAGTTCAACAAGAATAAAGCTGTGGGAATGAGTGAGAAATGTCCTTTCGATTTACTCAGCTTATATGGTGAATACATGTTTATTCACAGTAAAAAAAAAAAAAAAAAAAGCTGACCAGTAATGACAGCGGCTTTCAACCTGTTGCATAAGAGCGAAAACTAACAAACACACAAGAAGGATCACGAAGAGTGACTCTCTTATCAAGACGACACATCATTACACAAAACTCCACTGTTTTTACATAACATCACGGGAACACACAGTAACTGTGACCCAAAACCAAATAAGCAGCCAAGCCAGACAACATTTTTTTGTGGAGGATAAATGCATTCTGAATACAATGTCCTAAAATGCTGTCTGAGTAGTGCACTAGCGGCAGACGCACAAGGTAGCACTTGCATTTGATTGACATATTTAGGATGCTACACGTTTTAATAATGAAGAATGGCTTTACATGGAAAAACTCTCAGCATTTAATCACTTGTTTGAATCCTGTATGTGTTTTCTAATAGAAAATTAGATATAAGATGTTATGGAATCACAGTCACGGTTCACTTTTAATGCATCATTTTTTATACATTTAAAATAGATGGTGACAAATGCATTCTGCCTATCAAGACGTGTATGTTTAACGCAAACGCAAAAGCAAAGTCAAATGAGACTGAAAAAACATGAAATTAAGTGAATGACCATTTTCATTTGTGGGTGAAGATGCCCCTTTATTTAACCTGCAAATGGGTGCAAATTTGGCGATGAAAAGTGCTGCATTTCGGACGTTATTTGGTTACATTCGTGAAGCATATGAGACAGCAGCTGGTTAAAGAGAGCAGGCTGCACACCGAACAGTCTGTCTCGAGCTAAGATGGCCAACTCCATCAGCTGTGCCACCAGACACACACTCTTCACAGGGGAGAGACAGCAAATCAGGTCATCACATCAAATCCATCGAGCAACTGTATAAACGATTAGATGCCTGCTACAGAGATGCAATGCGTTACCCAAGGGAAGCGCAAAATTGCGCCAGCACTGACAAATAATCCACCTCCCATATGAGAGCATTGCAAAAATAACGGATCGAAGTACCACTGTATTTTGAGTCAAACAAAACACTAACTTGAGAAACGACTCAATGGCAAAAAGCGATTTAAGATTTGGCCTCTGATAGCAAGAGTGATGTGAATTCTGTACCTGAATTCGCTTCTTGTGTCTCCTGCGCTCCGCCATGATTTCTAACTTCTGGGTTGTGGGTTCCCTTGACGTGGTCACGAACAGAGTAGGGACGGAAGTCTCGCGATATTTCGAATAGCCCGTGATCAGTCACTTCTTCGCTTGGCAAATTAAAATGAGAATGAATGAACACTGCCATCTGAGGTGCAGGTGAGGCACACAAACTGCGACGGTGCATTTAAGACGGGGTCAAGATACACAATTTTGTTGTGAGAATTATTAATTATTTGTTAGATAAAGTATTAGTTATAAAAAAAATCAAATAAATAAGACTAACATGTTCCTTGAAAGTCTGACACCTGAGAATTATAAGTTTATTAGGCTATAAAACCTGAAATAAAATAAACATTAATCAAATGAAATCTATAAAAAAAACTTACACTTATTTTATTGAAGTAAATATAAATAAAAAAAGAATAAAAAAAACATCAAAACACATAAAACACGACAAAATTACTAAAATTAAAAAGAAAACAGAAAAAATATATTTTAAATATATAAAAAAATAAAGTAGTATATTTTTTGCAATTATTATGTTGACTGCACTGATCAGTGTTTCAATTCTATTAATAAAATAATTTGAATAAAATAATTTTAATAAAATTAGTTTTTATTAATAAATTATTAATATTATTGTAAATAAAATTGAATGAAATTTATAAGATCGTACAATCTGAGAATAACTGGCATTAACTCTATTGGAATGAATGGAAATAAAATACAATTAAATTAAAAATATCCATATTTAAAGCTAGAAAGGTACAAAAAAAATCACACAAATCAGGGATTTAAACTAGATTCAGTCATTTCATAAATCAAGTATTTTCATTTGTGGAAAAAGAAAGTAATACTGTATATTCTGCGAGGAAAATGCTGTATATTTTTTTTTTTTTTTTTTTTTTTACATATCAAACGAATCAACTAAAGACCAAAGGAGTAATTCTTTTTATTTTCTCCATAGCAAACAACACATGACAATAGGGAATAAGTCAAGTTTAAAGTAAAAACCAAAATAAAATTTTACAATAGAAAAGGCTGCAATGATAAGGACAAAAACTTATTTGTACTTGATTTGCTAACATATTACAAAATATACATATATAGAAAAATCCTGCATTCAAAAATCTAAATCTGTTAGAGACCACATTCTGAACCTATTGCATAACACGGATCATAATATATTTGTGAAGAATACTTAATATATGAAATATATGACCAGTATATTCACTATAGAAATGTCAGTGCCAGTCTACCTTATGCATTAGGTGTCAAAACAGTAAGAGATTCTGAGGTAAAAAAGAGGTCCAACAGTTCTGCATGCTGTTTCAGGTGCTCTCACTCATCTGGCTTGGTGAAGGATGATCAGCTTCACTTACAGGCTCTGTGGATTTAAGAGCCTCTGTGTCTCTGGGGCTGCTGAGCAGCTCCACACTGTTGCAGTTGAGAGGAGAGCTGATGTCAGATGATCTGTCACCGCTTTTCTCAGGCGGAGGCTGCAGACCGGAGACAGGCAAAGGCAAGTTCATCATGTTGTAGAACATGTTACCCAGCCGTCGGGACAACTGAAAAGAGAACAGAACAAGCAAATGAGTTTATTTTTTAATAAACTTTAACTAAAGACCAAGTACCTCTTGGAGGGAAGAGAGGACCCTTTAAATAATCAGTATATTTCATTTAACATATACACAATATTCTTCATTTTACTTAATATTTTAATATTAATTAAATTTGAATGATTAACCTGCTTATCGAGATAAAATTTGGTCCTTTTTAAAGATGGCGAATACCTGTGATCGTATCTTAAGTGCTGGCCCGAGCTTTAGACCGAGAGTATCCAGGAGGTGGTCCTCTGTAAGAAGAGGTAACGTCTCTCCATCAATCATGTGGTCTTTGAATGTCTGCAACAGGTGACACACAAAAGAATGAAACTTAAAGCTATGTAATTATAATTGCATTTTGTCATTTTACATTTGTATTACCTGTGCATATTCAGCGCAACTTGGTATTTCACTGATGAAGTTGTAGACGTCATCAACTGACCACTTGCGAATATCTTCTAATGAAGTCATCTCTTCTCCGTTAAGAAACATATTAGGATGTCCTAGTTGAAAATTAAAAAAAAAAAAAAAAAATAGGTAACGATGACTATAATGCATCATCATTTTAATATTTCTTAAAAGAAATGTATAGTGGCTAACAAAAGCGTGCCTAACAAACAGTGAAAGAGCAGTGTTTTTATTGTTAAACTAAAATTAAAATGATAAAAATGTTTTCATTAATTTAAATAAATCTGAAAAGAAATGAAATATAAATATTAGATAAAAAACTTAGATTTAAAAAACGTCTAAGAAATTGCATTGGCAGCTAACTGAAATAAATTGTTGAAATATTTCAGTTTAAATACTAAAATGACTAAACTAGAAATAAGAATAAATTAAAGTTACATAGAAATATTTAAACAAAGCCCCCCTAAAATAAGACAAAAGCACATAACAATACTTAAACGTCCACTTAAATTACAATGAAAACAGAAAATATAATAAAGTCTCACTCAAAATATCAATTAATGTTATAATAGTGTATAAATAATACTAAAACAACGCAGTTAAACTCAACCACTGCATTTAAACAAACTCACCAAGTGGTACAAGTCCATTTCCTGGCACAGGGAGCATGTAGGGCATCCCTGTGAGAGGGCCAGCGGCAGACGGGTACAGAAACTTTTCTTGGAAAGCCGAGCAAGGGTTGGATATGTCTTTGTCACTGGTGCTAGCATTGCAGTTGGTGACTTCTGCACATCCCTCCTGTCCACTAATACATGCCTTGCGAATCCCTGGCTCTCCTTCCTTAAAACCTTTCCTACTGCAAGCAGAAGACAGCTCTGTTTCTACTTTGGTTTGGTGTGGTTTGCTGGTGGTGGCCTCATTGCTCATTTCACCTTTCCCTTCAACTTCCTTCTCCTCCCCTGAGGCAGCTCCTGGACTCTGCTCGATGTTCTTCTCTTCTGATTGGCCTTTGGGGAGAGTGATGCTGTTGTCTGAGCTCTTATGATTGGCGGTCCTTCTGCCGGTCCTGCGTCCTCGCTCCCTTTGCAGTGTGCTGATCGGTGGGTAAGGACTTGACATGAGGAGACTGTTGGCGTGCAGGTCGTCAAGGGCATTGCGATGGACGAATACATCATGACCATCTGGGAGTCGCTGGCGTCCCCTGAAGGCCATTGGATTGGGTTGGATGCCCTGGTACATCATGGGATTCTCCATCCCAATAAAACCCTTCTGGTGGGCATTCTCCAGTTCTTTTTGGTGCAGGATAGCATTCATCTCCATCTTGTTAAAAATAAAATAAAATTACAATTAGTGCATGCCCCGTTTTTCAACGGTGGTGGTTCCGGAAGTGTATTATTACATAGTATTTTTCCATTCATTTTTCTATAAGGAAAGTCTTTGTTAAAACATTATAAGCCATAAACCAAGACAACCAGCTACAAGGTGAATAAAAACATTACAAACTTTTATTCAAAGGAAAAAAGGAATTAAAATTGGACAAAATGAAAATGAAAAGCTAGATAGATAGATAGATAAATTAACAATTAATTAATCAGAGTGCACAACTGTCTGTCTTCCCAATGGAGTTTTTTCCTTCTGGAACCTGATTGTTGCACTCTATGATGATTTTACTCCCATTGAATATAGGTATAGCAAATGCACTGAAATTTACCTGGCTATGTTCTGTTTGTGAATTAACTCTTGTCGTCTAGCAACCGTCTCCATGGATTCAGTGGGAAGGAATCCGTAACCTGCAAAATGGAAAACACTTGTAAAATTAGGTTGTTCTTCCTCACTGAGCTTCCCCTGTACTTCTCTACATTTAACCAGTGCATCATTTCATTCTAACCTGTGCCAGGGAATCCTCTGCTTGGAATAACATTGGAGTTTGGGGGCAGAGGTGGGCCGAGGTGGGCACCCATGTGGATTTGTCTAGCATCAGCTGATATCATTTCAGTGGGCGGCAGCAGTTCCCTATGGATAAAGAGGATTAAAATCATCATTAAAAATTCAACTAACACAGATTACATCACTGTTATATGATTATATTGTTATTTTCTACATTCTGTTGTTATTCTCTTCTTATGTTCTTTTTTTTATTCCTATTCCCATTTTCTTTTCCCATTCCTAATGTCTTTTTTATGCTTTTTGTTTTTATTTTATTGTTAATTTTATTTCTGTGCTAGTTCATTCTTTGTATGGAGAGTCATAAAATGATTTCACTGCATGCTGTACTGTGTATGATTGTGTTTGACAAATAAAATTTGAATTTAGATTTAAAAATAAAAAATTAAACTATAATTAAATTGCTAAAATTCTACTCACAGCCTAAACTCCAAATTAACTTGCACTACCGCCATGAAATTTTATATACTCATTCTCTTTTAATTTGCACTACTGCCATTTAATTTTTTCTATGTAAATATTATGCTACTGCCATGCCAATAAAGCTCATGTAAACTGAACCTAAAATATCCATGAACAATTAAAAACTCATTCTCTTTTACTGTCTTGGTGTTCATTCTAACAGACCTCTCCATGAAGCGGGGATCAAACTGTGCAGGAACACCCTGCAGTCTCTGCTGTCCCTGAGCCAAGATCTGTGGAGCCATGGCCATCTGGTTCCTCATCATGAGCTCCTGTCTTTGCCGTAACTCTGCTTCACACACAGGGGAACAGATGAAGGTGTCAGTAGCCTAATAGCTCTTTCTCAGCTATATTTCTTCAAGGTTGCGATCAGCTCTGGTTTAGGTGTTCTATGAACACTTCCATGATAAACTCTCACCTCCAGCAGACATTCCATTGACCAGTCGGTACCAGTGTTTCTCATCTAGAGCGCCTTGCTCTCCCAGAGCCGATATCTTCCTTAGCTGTTCACGTGGGGTCATGACACTGCCTCTTTCCTGAATGTAACAATACACATATTTAAATAACTTACAACACACAGTAGTGGTGTTTCCTGTCTAAATTAAGTTGAATCTTTGAATGATCGAAGATTCAGTTATTTATTCATAATAATTTATTCATAACATGCTACTCTTACTATTTTAGAAAGGGAGGCTATAGAAAGATACGGTAAAATTCGCAGGAGTTGTATGCGGTTCTGAATTCAGCAACTTGTTTCATTTGTAAATGAATCAGGATTTTGAAGAATCGATTTAGTGAATTACTCAATGATTTACTCATAAAGTCAGTCACTTGTCACCACCTGCTGGCGCAATTATGTAACTGCAGATAAAGTCATTGAAAGTATAAAACCGCATGGAAACTTATGATGTACTTTCACTGCAATACTGTAATAGCAACAAGACGAATTACATAGCCTACTATTGACACAAGACACACAACCGAACAACTGGCTCATAAATCAGTACTACAGTTTACTAATACTAATACATTCTTGACAGGTTAGTGAACAACACATATTTAAGATGCAACCAACCAAGATAAAAACATTAAGAGAACTCAAACATCAATGTTAAAAAGAACAGATGTCATGTAATGAAGTACCTGTTCACTCCTGTGCTTTATCTTCACTCACTCAGGTACAAGATATTTTCGTAATGTCACTCCTTTTCAGTCTGAAATTGAGAAACCATATATATAGAGAGAAAATGATAGGTTGTAACCAGTTTGTCAGCATCTTTGTTCCTTGGTAGTAGATATTTCCAGTGAAAATAATTATCTTGAAATATAGTAGTGTAACCAGTTCTTGGGATTTTCTAAGTAACCACTTAGAGCACAAAACAGGCTTATAACCATTAGGAAAATGTATGTGACCCTAGACCACAAAACCAGTCATAGGCAGCACGGGTATATTTGTAGCAATAGCCAACAATACATTTGGGTCAAAATTATCAATTTGCCTTTTACGCCAAAAATCATTCGGATATTAAGTGAAGATCATGTTCCATGAACATATTTTGCAAATTTCCTACAGTAAATATATCAAAAGTTAATTTTTGATTAGTAATATGCATTGCTAAGGACTTCATTTGGACAACTTTAAAGGTGATTTTTTTGCACCCTCAGATTTCAGATTTTCAAATTGTTGTATCTCGGCCAAATATTGTCCTATCCTAACAAACCATACATCAATGGAAAGATTATTAATTCAGTAGATAATGTATAAATCTCAATTTTAAAATAAATTGACCCTTTTGACTGGTTTTGTGGTCTATGGTCATTTCATATTATATTATATTATATTATATTATATTATATTATATTATATTATATTATATTATATTATATTATATTATATTATATTATATTATATTATATTATATTATATTATATTATATTATAACATAGTATTGCATTATATTATAACATAGTATTGTATTGTGATATTATTCACTTCATATGTCATGTAAAAAAATAAAAAAAATAAAAAATATATATAAGTGAAGTGTAAATATTTCTACCTGTGAAAATTTATTTACTGGAATAATATAACAAGCCTAAATAATTAAATCTGCAGATCTTTATTCCTGGATAAATTCTCCTGTATTCTGTACGGGATAGCCTCTGTGCGTATTACCCGTTATGAGGAGCCATTCTAATCTGAGTCCTGTAATCCTCCTGTTAGTCCAGCAGTCTGCCTGCTACATCTGCTGACCTGCATGCGTGCGGTCCTGCTGTCAGCCAACCCCCAAACTACCTTCAGGGCCCCTATTCCCCCCTCGGATCCTATTAGCTAAGTCCTGACTATACAGCATTTTAAAGGGATGTGTTGGAGGTAATCCCAGAGTTTAGAGTTTTACCCTCAGCAAACCTTGCCTGTAAGCATACCGGACAATACACCCTAAGTGCTAAGCTTATTAGCCTCCATTAGCCCCAGAGATGTCCTAAAAACACCTTGGGATATAAATCTGGGATACAATCGGTTTATGCGGTAAATGTGGTGCAGGCAGACACACAGTCAACCATGTTAAAACTCTGCCTGATACACAGAAGAGTCTGTAAATGATAGCCTATTTATTATCTGTATTTATTATTTATGGTCATTTTTATATGTAGAATTATTCCTTAAATAATGTTAAAAATATATATAAAATGCTAAATGTACCAATAAAGGTTCTTCAGGTTATTAAAATGCTCTTCACGCTAAGAAAAAAAAAACATGGTCATTTTAAGATCTGTTTACTGAATTTATGTATACATATTTTGAATAATTATTAAAGATTCGTATAAAAACACAAAATGTACTGACAGCTATGTCATTTTATCAATCAGTATTCATTTACAGAATTTTAAAATACATATTTAAATATATATATATTTATATACAGTATATACATTTATATATTTATTAGGGCTGTCAAATGATTAATCACGATTAATCACATCCAAAATAAAAGTTTTGTTTACATAATATATGTGTGTATACTGTGTATATTTATTATGTATATATAAATACACACACATGCATGTATATATTTAAGAAGAATATGTTATGTTTATATATTAAATATATTTATATATAATATAAAATATAAGAATATAAATATATAAATGTATATACATGTAAATATTTTCTAAATATATAATTTATGTGTGTGTGTGTTTATATATACATAATAAATATACCTTGTACACATACATATATTATGTAAAAAAAACTTTTATTTTGGATGTGATTAATCGTGATTAATCATTTGACAGCCCTAATATTTATATATTATATTTATTTATTTATTTATTTTCATTACTCAAATCTGTAAGCTAGCAGATATTATAAGTAGGCACCTTAATATTAGTATTGTTTTTCTCACATTATTAAGAGTAGACATGCAAAAGCATTTAATGATTTGCAGCATTCAAGATGTTTACAGAACAATACCATATGTGGCTTAAACATATAAATAAGTAAGGCAAACCCTAATATTAGTCATATTTCCAAAGCAAGTGCAGTTTTTGGCATATGTGTGACAAGTGATGCCATATCCAAGTCACAGACGTGAACTGGAAGGATTTGCTTGTGGCTAATCTCATTAAAGGAATAAATTAAGGGAAAACTGCTGACGACTTAAATCAAGCCTTGCATTTGGGTAGGTCATAGTAGAGAATATAATAATCATCTGGTCTAATGTATTTCCTTTGTACAGTAAGGGCACAAGATAATTCTAATAGTAGACATCCAAGTCTAGGATGGAAGTCACAAGGATATGAACAGTATCAAGTACCTTGATCACTTTTTTTTTTAAGTGATTTTTAACAAGTAATTTAATAAAGATTTGGTTGAAATGAAATGTTATTATATGTTATTATAATTCAGAGTGACAGTTGCAATGCATATAACACTGTTGCACACCATTGCAATGAATGAGTGAAATGAACATGTAAAATGCAGTCTAAACCCTTACATTACAGGTAAAAATACATAGCAGAAACAAGCAAAACACCAAACAGTGGAAGGTAAATTGAAGGCATTAAGACTGAAGAGACATTAGACTCACCTCTGAATGTCTGCCAGAGAAATGGGAATCTGTCCAAACTCTCAGTCAGGATGAAGATATTAATACATTCATTCCAAACAAGCAAAATGATTCCAAAACGAGCATGAGACCTGAAGCTGCAACAAGAAAGTCCACAACTCTCAGCACTCTGAGGTCTTCAGTCCTGCCGCAAATGCCTTGGCCAACAAGTGCCAGCTCCTGGTCTTAACTAAAAAAGACCTTTAATTACAGATTCATGTTATCTCTATTAGCTTGGCTTTATCTGCCTGCTTAAGCCCCCCTTACCTGACATCACTATGATCTCTCGTCCAACTGCACATGGGACACTCTGCTGAAATGTAATTAAGAGCACTTCCTAAGCACAGTGGCTAAACCTCTTTCAACATTTACCTCAGTAATCTTCTGTTAGCACTTTAAGACCGAGGGTAAGACACCTAAATGCCCAGCTTCCTTTTCCATGGAAAAGACAGTGTCAATTGAAATCAAGCAAGATGTGCATGTGCCTTTCAAGTGTTTTTTTTGTGCATGCAACACAGAAATGATTCTCTGAGTGTTAATGAGAGGCTGTATGAGGTCTCATTGGGTGCCTGCCCTCCTGACTATGTTGTGGAGGATCATGCGCTCAGACTTGTTAATCTGACAGTTTGTGCTCACCACCCGCTTACAGCATCGTCTGCAGTTGCCAGACTTATATTTTTTAACACTGAGAGGATCAGGGAGAATTAGTATAGGGATAGGTGTGCGCACAATTGGGTGGCATATGAGCATTTTGCAGCAAAACAGATTCTTGGGGAGACGCAAACACGCGGAGATTGGCGGCAAGCGTTCACTTCCCGCTGGGATAAGCTGACAGAGGGTTAATAAAGCTGTTTTGCTGATTATTAGAAATGGCCCCACACACCACCTCCTGTGCTATGCAAGGTTTGTAAGAAATTAGCAAACAAATGCTTGTGAAGCCAAAGGAATCTCAAATACTGATTGATGACATTACCATTAGCATTTAAACTTGAGGCCTTAAAAATGTCAATATGCACTATTCAAAGATTTGTGGTCAGTAAGACTTTTTTTTTTTTAAATAAATAAATACATTTATTCAGCAGAAATGCATTAACCATGTTGATAAAAAAAACAGCATATGCTGGTTAGGTATGTTTTGAAGCATGGTAGTTGAGTTGGTTTAAGCTGGTCCTGAACAGGAGCTAGTTGCTCAGGAGTCAGGACCAGTTTAAACCAGCTCATGACCAACTAAGGACCAGCTTAAACCAGCTCAAACCAACAACCATGCTTCAAGACATACCTAGCCAGCATATGAAGTTTTTTAAACAGGGTAAATTGATCAAAAGTGACAGTAAATACATGTATAATGTTACATTGATTCGAAAAAATAAATGCTATTATTCTATGCAAATATTAGAAGGATTTCTGAAGGATCATGTGACACTGCAGACAGGAATAATGGCTACTGAAAATTCAGTTTTGCTAACAAAGGAACAAATTAATAATATATCAAAATAGAAAAGTCAGTTTAAAGTGTAATAATATTTTACAATATTACTGTTTTACTGTATCAAATAAATGCAGCCATCATTGAAAAAAAAGATTATACTACATTTTTTTAAGGTAAGTGGTTGCAAACAATTTATTTTTGCCAGATTTAAAAACAAAAAACCTTGTTGAAATGTAGTCAACTAAATTTATTTATTTAAATAAAATTAAAAAATTAAATAAATAAATAAAAAGCTAAAATAAATCGAATGCAACCATTTACCTTAAAAAATTAGTAAATTCAATTAATCATTTTTAAAAAGCATAACAGACTTTAAAAAACAACAACTTTTGAGGAGCATTTTAAATCAAATGCTGTTGCTCTATAACTAGAAATTTCTGCTTTATTTACTGAAGTTTTGAAGAGCAGAAAGTGACCATTATTTTATTCATATCTTTATTGTTCTGTGCAATTTCTTTTTTTTTACAGTCACAAAAAGTCTTATTTTGAGAAAAGACATGAATAAAATCTTATTAATCCTAAAATATTGTGCAAGTCAATCACACAGGTTTAATAATATGAACAGATCTTACAATTATTTATCAAATCTACAATAGCATCATTCCAAACAAACCATACATCTGTAAGTCTTTAACTGTATTTTAATGTGATTATTCTACTAATCACAGTAGACTAATCTTCTCATAAATGTTGCACAGGTGTGGACTCATATCAGCCAAAAAGAGAAAATCAAGAATAAAGTGCTTAGACTTCGGGAGAGCAGAGTATTAAGACATGTAAACCACTAATTTAAGAATCTGTGCAGAGTAAGCTTTTTAAGAGGGATTTCTGCCCAGCCTGTTTGTGCACTGTATTATAGAGTCACAGTGAGGCAAAGGGATAATGTGCTGTTTAACCCCAGAACCACTAGGTAAAGACTCTATTTGTGTAGTCTGAATTATCTTAGAGGATAAAGGAACTCTATCAAATACAGACATGAATAATACAGTCAGTGTTACCACAGTGACCACAAATACATGCAAAATAGACCTATGACCTCTGACCCCTATGGGGCGTGCTGTTATTAGTGCACCACACGTAGACCTGCAGTATGAAGTTATTAACACATGCCTTTTAGACTTATGGATATCCTGGGTCAGTTTCAATATAGAATAGATTATTTTCATAATTCTTTATGCACTAAAAACACTACCACTGAAAATCAAGACGTCCCAAAAACATGTTTTGGAGAACATATATCAGGTAAAATCTTTTATTTTATGTTTTTATTTAAAATTCAATTTCGGAAATAAAATAAATTTTGACTTTATAAATATAAAATGTTACGATTTCAATCATGTTCTGTTCAAATGTTACAAAATACATTTAAATTTAAATATAAATTTGTTTAAAATGAAATAATAATGTAATTCTTGTTCAGATTAAATAATATTCATTTATTCATTTCATTTTTCAGTTGTTAATATTTAAAAATCTTCCTTCCACCTAAATCAAATGTGTGGTGACCAGCATGCAGGGAGCTATTTTGACTATCAAACTTTTAGACACAACATTTAATGACATTCTCCAGCCTTCATTGACCGCCAGCACGGACAGCAGAGGCAGAACCCGTAGAGCCTGCATTCTCTCAGTTTCACCTGAGTGGCAAATTTAATCTAAATCATTTGTTATATTATCACATAAATAACTGAACTGTCCTTTCCTGTGCAAAAACTACAGAAAAGGTCATTCAGACTTCATCTTACCTGTTCTGACCTGTACCTGAGGTGAGGTGTTGGAGCTAGAGATGGATATATAAGCCATGATGTCATTTTTGAATTAATTTTGGCAGTAAACCCCACCTTCATTACATGATGTCTTTGTTGGGGAAGGTTGAGGCTCTTCACATCTGTTCAAACAGGGGGCTTATGACACACAAAGGTCATTCAAACACACCTGCAGGCTAATCATTCTTTCAATACACTCATAAGGGAAATGGCATGCAATTATAGCTCTAAAAAAGAACTGGCTATGAATTTTATCAGTAGGACAATGTGACCAACATGTTAAAAACACTACTCAAATTTCTTACCTAATAAGGTTTTACAAAACACCTATAAAATAAAAATATCGAACTCTTTATAATCTTAGTACAACTGACACTGGAGGATGGATAAATGAATGACATCTATAGTAATTCTAATAAAACTCACTGATATCTTAAAAACATTACATTTTATATAATGTATAAACATACATTAGGTAAGTTCATTTTGCATGTTATAAAAAGTTTTTGGGCATGCATCCAGAAAGTGTTCTAGAACATTTCATGCCCTTATCCCGACCTTTAAATCGAACTACATATTGCAAAGATGAATTTATAAGATTATAGACAAACATAGGCTATATATAGGTTCTAGTCACCCATCATTTCATTAAAATAAGAACAATTCATAAACTGATGTATGTAATTTTTTTTTGATTGCAAAGACCAAAGAATGTTTGATGTTAGTTGTGCAATTAGATATGGATAAGTCGATTTATTATTCTACCTCTGACTGTGTTCTTTCACACTGAATAATTTTGAATAGTCAAACTGCTGGCCCTCAACCAGACCAGTAAAAGCAAGACTGATGCAAAAGTGTTTGTACTTTATAACTAAATAATATACAAAGAAAAAGAGATATAGTTTAATAAAAAATTTATTTAATAGTTTATCTGCATTGGCCAAAAACTGAACAGCTGTTCAAAGATTTAATAGGATGCTAGGATGATAGAATTAAATCTTTGTGCAAAATCAGATACTTATATATATACATTAATTAGCCTAATATGATAGGCTTTTAGACCTCAAGCAGACAGTAGACTATAGCATAACCGTAACATGTACTGTGTCTTCAGTTCAGCGTCACACCACTAGATGTCACTCTATTTATGATATTGACGCAGCATTTGACAATATAGTCAATTAACAAGATCTGTAATTAAACATGGTAAATGCCGAACTCTTTCCTCAGTGTTTAGAAATGCTTAAGTGTAGTTATGAGTCTGCCTTTGAATCTGCTTATATCAACCCATTATTCTGAAGCATATTCTGTCGACTACTTTACTTTCTACATTTGTTTTAAAATGTTTATTTGTATAAAATGACGTTGTTTCATTGTTTTTTTTATGTTAAATGACTACAAAGTAGTAGTCATTAGTTTTATTAGTTCTTCTTTTCTAGTGCAGGTTTTTGTTGAGAACATGCGTCCTTCACTGTCACCTGTGAGCACGTGGCCGCTCTTTGATTAGTGTTCTTTGACTTATTTATCACAAACCGCTGGAACATGCAAAACATACAGCGACACGTGAGGACACGCTCATTGTGTAAACCCATTATGTAAATCTAGATCCATTGCATAAAGATTTTTTTTTTCTTTTTTTTTTCCCACATAAACGTGTTTGGTGGCAGAAACTATAGGATGTATTTCATGTTTAGGCTAAACCAAAATGTTAAACGACAGCCAGTAATATAATGCAAAATTCTAACGAAATCTGAAATAATATTTGTAAAAATCATTATTAAAAAAAATTATAAAATAAAATAAATCATCATCCCACAAAAAGGAAGTTGTCATGATCTGTGTCAATAATTAGTGTCTGATCAAATACTGATCTAAACAATTCTGCCAGTTCATCTTTACAGAAGACACTGTTACTGGTGATTTTACTTACAATGAGGTGTACTTTTAATCAGGTTTGTTTTATTTAATACCCAGATTTTATGCTCACACACCTGTGTAATGTTTCTAGTGTTTGTAGCCTATTTTCTGTGAGGATTTCTTTTACAATGAGATTTTCTTTGAGCTCAGTCAACTGCAGGTAAGAGAAAAAAATTAAAAGTTTTAAAAAGTGTGTGGAAGCTCCATGTTCAGCTGAACACAAGAACATGTGACACCATCATCACTGCAAGAGAAGTTTCATTCCCATTCTAGTCCTGTTGGAAACTTTCTCTGTGTAAAAATGAAAGGATTTACTCAACAAACATCTCATGGTTTGATTTGCAATCATGTTCATGGAATTTAAATGACAAAACTGGACAATCTTCAGCAGGTTTTCTTGTTTCAGTTTATATAAAACATCCTTGCAAGCTTGTCATATGAATTTCATGGTCTTGTTTAGGCGCCAAATATGACATTTTAGTCTAATAATAATCTTTAGTCTTATTTTTGTGTAATATTGTAAAATTTTGCAAAACATGGAAAAATATTATTTATCTGTATTCAAATAAACAACCCTTTTCCCTACAAAATAACGATGATTATACAAAGAAATTGCAAAATAATAATAATAATAATCTTCATAATCCTATCGGACATGATCAGAACAATTTTTGTGCACATAAATGAAAAAAGAGAGTGTTTGAAATTTTTTATATTTATTAAAAGTCTGATCCACAGACATCATTCAGCTGTTTGAAGAAAGAAAAGTGACATCAGAAATGCATAAATTAAACTAAAAGCTTTAGTTTACATAGTGACATTCAGTAGCCTACTATTGACTTCAATTTGCAGATAGATGCATTCACATTCTCAAGCAACAGACCACTGATTGAGAAAAATGTTGTATGTAAAGAGCTTACATTTATATTGTTTTTTAAAAAACATAATTAGACCACAACACATCTCACAGTAGTTCATTAGGCAGCTCTATTAAGGCATAACGCTGCACAGCTCCGGTCTCTGGTCAGTCTCAGTAAAACTATCAGTACTGATGCCATGGGATTTGAGGATGTCTAAGAGCTCAGAGACGGTCTCTTTAGGAAGAGTTCGGGTTCTGCTCATGATCCAGGAAAACTCAGCACGAAAGAGACCGGCGAAATCAGAGCAAGAGTAAACCAGGGTGTAGGTGTCATAATCAGTAGCCAGCACCCAGTAGGGGGCAGGAGGAGCATCTGAAATACAACATATCACAAAGAACTCAAATCTCAGATTCTTAATAAATAAATATATAAATAAACTAAGAAAAATGATTTGTTTAGACTTACCTTCAAAGAAGCTGACTTCAAGTTTGGCAGGTTCTGATGCATCTGCAATCTTGGCAGTTCCCTCAATGAAGCTTATAGTGCCATTAGCACTGTGGAGATGTTCAGTCAAATGATATTAGGTGGAAGTGCAAACTATTTTAAATATTCTTAATATTAACAAATCAGTTTTTTATTTTTAAACATTTTTATTTACTCATATATTGTGAAAGGTATTTTAAACATGAATATGAATTAAATATGTATATATTGTGATTTTTATTTTATTTTATTATTAACTCCTATATTTTAGTAATTGTTCATCAGTACTTACAGAAGCTCATCATTTCGAACCAGGACAATACCGTCACCGAGAGTATAAGTGGCCTGGCAACACTCTCCTAACTGGAACGGGGCAGGAATCTTCATGATCTCATGCCACCTGCCCATGTACTACAAAAGGACAAAATGATGAGAAATAATGCAACAAAAATTTTGGGGGGTGAAAAATGCAGATAATGAATTTTTATTAATTAAATGATTAATTGTACATTTGTTCCTGATAATAAAAAATTATATAAAAGATTAAAAAACATTTATAAAAAAAAAGTTTACCCTTGTAGGATCAAAGTTTTGCTGAACAGGAGGCTGTGGACATTTTCCAGAGCCGATGGACTGAGCGCTGACCGCCAGCACAGACAGCAGAGTCAGAGACAGAACCTGAAGAGCCTGCATTCTCTCAGTTTAAACCTGAAAAAAAAGTCATATTTAATGAGAACAAGAAGAAATTTGGCTTTAAGACTTGGATAGTTGAAATTCAAATGCAGAGCATCTTACCTGTTTGGTCTCAAGTGTGGAACTTGTGTTCAAGGTAAAGAACTGCGACAGATTTCAGTATTTATAGAGCTTTACATGTGTTCGTTATATCACTAACTCCACCCCCCCTCAACTAAAACAGGTTTGGGGAACCTGGGCATCTGCTCGACAATATGTTGAAGGTTAAATAAACACACCGTGAGTTGTTGAGTGATGAACGGGTCACCACAGCTTTCCACATCCTTGAAATTAAAACTGTTAAAGACATTCAAATGGTTGTTTATTCTTCAAATGTTAATAACCAATTATTTGAGTGTACAATGCAAAAACAAAACAATCAATAGTCACAAATTCTGACTGATGTGACAGGACACAAAAAAAGCTTTAATATAAGTGAATATGACAGTCAGGTTCATATCTGTAACCTTAGCATCATTTTAGTCTGAATATGCATTTTAAAGACAGCTAAAACCCTGATATCAAGTGGAAGAATTTTTCAGTTACAGTTGAATCACCTCTGAATCAGTGTGCACATCTCTTGCTTACTTAATTAAGGATTTCTTAAGAATCTCTTTAATCTAAATTTCAATAGAGATTATGTTGATTTGTTGTGTAGGTATTAGTTAGTGACAAAGTACTTTGCTTTCAAATCTGAGAATAAATTTTGTGTAGCTATTTTGTTGTATATTTTGACCATATTTTGTGTTTTGCATCTCTACGTGAATTGACAGTTTTGCCCTGCACTCCATACCAGATTTTGTCCACTGACTATGAGAATTCAGCACTGGTGTATTAATGCACTTATGTCTTGAGACTGTTCCACATAGTCTTGGATTCTGGGCCGCACCCGATCTCTGCCTGCAAACATGGAAATTTGATCCATGATGCTGTTGAATCTATCAAAGTTCAGATTATGTTGGTTTGTTGGACAGGTGTTGATTTGTGACAAAGTGCTTTGCTTTCAAGTCTGAGAACTTTATTTTCATTAGTCCATACATTTGCTTCTAAAAGATTTTTAGGTTTTGTCACATTTAGGCTGGATATTGGTTTTTGTGCCTTTCTGAAGTTAAGCTTTAAATATCCATACATTTGGACATATTAAGGTTCAAAACTTTGAAAAGAATGCTTTAGTTTGTTACTCATGATATAGTATATATGTTTGATGTTCTTAGTTTTCTAGGGGTGTGCAAAGTATGTCCTCAACACGAGGTCATGTCACATGTGTATCCTTCATGTTCTTATCACATGTGTTGTTTAACTTATCACAAACACCTGCTACGTGCAAAACAATACACGTGAGGATATCCTTATGTAAAGACAGATCAACTACAAAAATTTTGAAAAACACACGTGTCATTTTTTTTCTTTTTTTTTACATTAATGAGGTATGAGGTTTGGGCAACTCTTTCCTCTGGGCTAATGAGCAGGTTATAATGAGTAGGATATTGCCATAGAGAAACAATGGAAAATTCCCTTTAATCAGTGTTTAATCAATGCTCAAGCCCAACATTACATAACGGGAGAAACTAAATATTAGTTTAAAAAGGATAACGCTAGAACCGATTCAGAAACAAAAATAAAAGTCAGAAATGTCAGATTCTTTTGGCCAGCGAAGCATTTGTGATCAGACAGATGAGCATCCTCCTTAATGTGATGCTGCCCTCTGTCGGTCAGCATCACCATTACAGACAATAAACATGCTGCTAATTTTAGGTTCATCGTCACAGACCACAACTTAGGCTACTGCCCTAAACTAGCATATGTCAAAAATAAGTTGATCTTGAAAAACACACGATATGTTTAGAAAGGGAAAAAAGGTAGTTTGCAAGACAAAGAATTGTCATGAGGTTTTCTTTGAGCTCAGTTAACTGCAGGTAAGAGCAAAAAAAGTGAAAAAGTTTTATCTACCATCCTTGCCAGCTTTTCATATGAAGTTCATGTCAGCATAAAAAGCTATTAAACAATGTATAATCTGAAATGTGGTGTAAATGACATACATTTGAATCAGCAGATTGTGAAAAACTACAGAAACCATCTATATTGACATTGATGTGAATGTTGAAGAAGAAGAGCATCTCCATGTATTTCAATAATAACACTTCTTTTTCAAATGATGCATTAATGTCATTTGGTTAATGTTAAATTGCTTTGATAACTATTGGCAAAATATGTAGAATGGAAAAGTTCCCGAAAGAATAACCTAAAACAATGCCTAATTATTGGTTGACATTGTAATGTCAATGAAGTTTGTACCTTATGAAATGTACTGTTTTGATCAAAAAGCAAAATTCAGTTATGCCATATTTTTGGTTCCACAAAGAACCATCTCTTTCTTACCTTATTATAATCTGAAGAACCTTCATTTACCACAAAGAACCTTTTGTGAAACAGAAAGGTTTTTCAGATGTTTAAGAATCTTTATGGAACCATTTAGACAAAAAGGTTCTTCTATGGCATTGTGAAGCACCTTTTTTTTAAAGAGTGTGTCTGACTGATGATCAAAACCCTTTTTGTGTTCATAAGAACAAATGACAAAAGACAGCTTTTTACAATTTTAATATTTATTCAAAGCCTGCGTAAGGAACAACTGAGGTATTTTGTAGACATCATTCAACTGTTTGAAGAAAGAAAAGTGACATCAAAGATGCATAAATAGGATAAAACTAAAAGCTTTAGTTTACATAGTGACCTACAATTCAGTACTATTTTTTTTTATTTTGCAGATAGATGCATTCACATTCTCAAGAAACAGACCACTGATTGAGAAAATATGTTAGGGATGTAAAGAGCTTACATTTATGTTGTTTCTTTAAAACATAATTAGACCACAACACATCTCACAGTAGTTCATTATATAAGGCAGCTCTATTAAGGCATAACGCTGCACAGCTCCGGTCTCTGGTCAGTCTCAGTAAAACTATCAGTACTGATGCCATGGGATTTGAGGATGTCTAAGAGCTCAGAGACGGTCTCTTTAGGAAGTGTGCGGGTTCTGCTTATGATCCAGGAATACTCAGTGTAAAAGGGACCAGCAGAATCAGAGCAAGAGTAAACCAGGGTGTAGGTGTCATAATCAGTAGCCAGCACCCAGTAGGGGGCAGGAGGAGCATCTGAAATACAACATATCACAAAGAACTCAAATCTCAGATTCTTAATAAATACATAAACTAAGAAGAATGATTTGTTTACACTTACCTTCAAAGAAGCGGACTTCAAGTTTGGCAGGTTCTGATGCATCTGCAATCTTGGCAGTTCCCTCAGTAAAGCTGTAAGCGCCATTACTGTGTGAAAATATTCAAATAAATAAATGATAATAATAATAATTAAATAAATCAAATAAAATATTTGGTGAATTAGTCATTTCAGAAGAAAGTGCAAAACTATTTTGAATATTTGGAATGTTAACAAGTACTTTATTTTTTAAATATTTTATTTACTTCTATAGACTGCAAAAATATTTTGAATGTTCTGAATAAGAACACCTGTATTTTTATTTGATATTTTATTTACTTTGTAGTAATTTTTCATCAGCACTTACAGAAGCTGTTCATTTCGAACCAGGACAATACCATCACTCAGAGTGTAAATGGCCTGGCAACAGTCTCCCAGCTGGAACCGGGCTGGAATCTTTGTGATCTCATACCATCTGCCCATGTACTACGAAAGCACAAAATGATGAGAAATAATGCAACAGGACTGAAAATGCAGATAACTTTTAGCTGAAAAATACGTTTGATATGAAGAATTACAAATTTTCTAATATTTTTGCTTTAATTTGTTATCAGTGATATTTCTTTTTTTTTTCTTGTCTTCCTTTTAACTTTATTATGCTAAAGTTGCTCAAGTTGATCATATGTTCTCGATAATAATAATAATAATAAATAAATTTGAATAAGGATTAAGATAGTAAGAAAAAGTTTACCTTAGTAAGATCAAAGTTTTGCTGAACAGGAGGCTGTGGGCATTTTCCAGAGCCGATGGACTGAGCGCTGACCGCCAGCACAGACAGCAGAGTCAGAGACAGAACCTGAAGAGCCTGCATTCTCTCAGTTTAAACCTGAAAAGAGAGTCATATCTAATGAGAACAAGAAGAAATTTGACATTAAGAGCTGGATAGTTGAAATTCAAACACAGAGCATCTTACCTGTTTGGTCTCAAGTGTGGAACTTGTGTTCAAGGTAAAGAACAGTGACAGATTTCAGTATTTATAGAGCTTTACATGTGTTCGTTATATCACTAACTCCACCCCCCCCTCAACTAAAACAGGTTTGGGGAACCTGGGCATCTGTTCGACAAGATGTTGAAGGTTAAATAAACACACCGTGAGTTGTTGAGTGATGAACGGGTCACCACAGCTTTCCACATCCTTGAAACTAAAACTATTAAAGACATTCAAAAGGTTTCACAGAGGATATATGTGCATGTTAATAACCAATTATTTGACTTATTTTATATGATTGTACAATGCATTTTTACATAAGGCAAAAATAGTAACAAATTCTGACTTGGGACAGCACACACAAAAGCAGAGGTATTCAGCTCTGTTCCTGGGAACCCATGCACTGTCCTGCAGAGTTTAGCTACAACCCTAATCAAAACACACCTGAAGCAGCTAATCAATGAATTGAATGAATTTTTAGCTAAAGACAATTAAAACACTGATATCAAGTGTAGTAATGTCAGATTTTGATAACATTTTCCAACACCACCTCTGAATTCAGGGGAAGTCGTGGCCTAGTGGTTAGAGAGTTTGACTCAAGGTTGTGGGTTCGAGTCTCGGGCCAGCAATTCCACGACTGAGGTGCCCTTGAACAAGGCACCGAACCCCCAACTGCTCCCCGGGTGCCGCAGCATAAATGGCTGCCCACTGCTCCGGGTGTGTGTTCACTGCTGTGTGTGTGCAATTTGGATGGGTTAAATGCAGACCACAAATTCTCAGTATGGGTAACCATACTTGGCTGTATGTCACGTCACTATTATTTGAACCAGTGGTTTACTGTTTTTATTTATGGTGTTCTTGAATCAAATTTCAAGAGATTATGTTGGCTTGTCAGATGGATGTTTGTTTGTAACAAAGTGCTTTGCTTTCAAGAGAACTTGATTTTCATTAGTCCATACATTTGCTTCTAAAAGATTTTTAGGTTTTGTCACATTCAGGGTGGATATTATTGTTGGTGCCTTTTTGAAGATACACTCTAAATGTCCATACATCTGGACATTTTATGTCTGCCATGAAGGTTCAAAACTTTGAAAATAATGCTTTAGTTTGTTACCAATAAAATAAATGAATAAAATAAATAAATAAAAGCATCTGCAAAATATCACATGTAAATAAATATACTGGCTAAAAAATAAAACTTTATACATCCCTCTTTTTTTGAAGTTTTAAGTTCATCTAACACATAAGATGTTATACAATTTTCTTCCATTCATCCTTTTGTAACAAATTATTTTCTCAGCACGAGAGAGGTGTGACCGGACCCTGAGGAAGATTGTGGAGAAGGACCGATTCCAGACCTTGGGGGACCTGCGGAAGCAGTCTCAGAGCCACCGGAGGTCGATTCACACGTGAATCCTTCATGTTCTTATCACAGCAGTGTTGTTTAACTCACACAAACACCTGCAACATGCAAAACACTCAGATACACGTGAGGATATAGTCCTCATGTAAAGACAGATCTACTACAAAACTTTTGGGAAAACATACAGGTCGCAGGGTTTTTTTTTTTTTATTTTGCCAAAGGGGACCCCATATGAATGCGATTTAAAGAAAGTTTTTGAGCTTAAGGCCGCTATCCCTTTCCATAACACCTCTCTTTGGAGTGTTACAAGCTCTTGGTGCATAAAGAAGATCTGTAAAGTTTTCAAAGACTAAAGTCTCAAACCCATCAGTAAGAGATATTCTTTGTGCAATGAATCTAAATATAAAAGTTTAATTTTTATCATTACATTATGGAAGACTTGTCACACGCCCCCCTGAAACGGCTCGTTCTAATAGCCCCCACATATCTACATCACTATGTGGGAAGATTGTCCACGCCCCCTGAAACGGCTCATAACACCGCCCAAATCACTATGTGGGAAGATTTACGCAAAGACACAAAGAAAGAAGTCATAATTTGATTCTCGCTGTTGCCGCCACCATATTGTGGAGACGCTGTTTCATTGTGAAAACGAAAATACTTTGTTTGGCCTTCCAAAAGAGGTCACACCTAGAAATCAGTAGTTAAGTTGTATTTACAACACTTTTCCTGTTTCCTGATCCTGGGAGAGAACACTACAATGGCGGCGCTTCTGACTCACAGTCTGTAAGTACGTTTACATATGTAAAGGATTTGCCACTGATGATTCAAACGCGTGTTTTGCGCAGTGTAGAGTAGCACTTGTTTTTTTTTTCATTTCTTCTATCAGAAATGCAGACATGGCTTTATGTTTACATGACGTGATGCAGCGCAACGCGTAAAAACACAGTATAAGTCATTATAATCAGTAATTATGTCCCCACTGGATCCAACAAATGCCTTGTTTGTAATGGGTTTTAATGTTTTTGTCAGGTCGCTCCGGCTGGGAGATGCCATCACAGGATGGTGAGGGGCGTAACATTTCCGTCACAGGTATTCAGCCAATCACAATGCACTGGATAGCTGGCCAATCAGAGCACAACTCGCTGTTCAGACCGATGAGCTTTGTAAAAATTGACACGTTTCAGAAAGGCGGGGCATAGAGGAGAAACAATAATGTACAGTATGTGGAAAATGTGTTTTTTGAACCTTAAATCGCATAAACACATTTCATTACACCAAATACACTCTTTTAAGCAATGTCATATGACCCCTTCAAATTTTATAAAGAATATCTCTTTGGGTTTGAGACTTTAGTCTTTGCAACTTTAGGGATCTTATCTATTCACGAACAGATTGTAACACTCCAAAGAGAGAGGAAAACTTGAAATCACATCATATGACTACTTTAATAACTTACTTCATGTTGGGAATAAACTCTGGTCTGACAAAGACTCCTTTATGACATGTCTCTTCTGCAGTCAAATGATCCCAGAGGAGAATGATTCAAATAAATAGTCTGAGCTCCACAGTAATTCTCATATTCAGCAAGACTTTTAAGAGGTAAGGGTTTGTTTAATTATTTTGGTCAAACTGTCCTCTATAAAATGGTTGTTTCACAAGAAACTATATATGTATACTATAAACTACTGTTAATTTCTTTGGAAAGAAGTTAATACTTTTATAAAGCAAAGGGTCCATTAAATTGATCAGGTAAAGTATGGACATATATAATGTACCAAAAGGTTTCTATTTCAAATAAATGCTGTTCTTTTAAACTTTATATTTATCAAATAATCCTGAAAAAACATCAATGTTACTGTATTTCGGATCAAATAAATGCAGCCTTGGTAAGCATAAGAGACACAACATTTTTAAAAATCTTACTGAACCCAGATATTGAATGGAAGTGAATGTGCATCTTATGCATGCTGTATAACTATTCTATTCTATTCTATTCTATTCTATTCTATTCTATTCTATTCTATTCTATTCGATTCGATTTTATTTCTTTTCTTATTCATTTTTTCTTTCTTTCGGCAAAGGGCTAAACAAGTAAAATGAAGGCCTTGCTGGTTGTTTTGGCCCTCTTTCTGCCCATCATAAATGCCCAGGTGCCACACTGGGGGCCGTGCCCAGAGCCTGCTACTCAACCTGCCTTCAACCTAAAGAAGGTATCTGCCACAGCATATGCTATTAAACGGTCTTCTATTCTGCTCTTAAATGTTCTCGTTGTTTGCTTGTCTGAATCCTAATGTATTTTATGGGCAGGTGGTTTGAGATCGCTAAACTTCCAGCACAGTTTGAGCGAGGGAGATGCATTGAGACTAACTTCACTCTCAAGCTGGATGGAACGGCTAATGTAGTGAGCTCTGAAATTCTGTGGGTACCAACATCTGAATCACAGTTTTGTATTATTCCTTAGAGTTTTATATGAGGTAATAGTTAAACCGTGGACTTTATTTTCATTAGAAAAGGAGAGTTAAAAACAATAGACAGGACAGCTGTGGTGGAAGACAAAAGAAATCCAGCAAAGCTTGGAATCAGTTTCTCTTACAGTACAAATATGATATTCTTTTCTCAAATGCTTTGCTGTTGCCATAAGCAATGACATTTCTAATTTAGAATTCATATTTTGTGTTTTGCACCTCTACTTGAATTGCCAGTTTTGCCCTGCACTCCATACTGGATTTTGTCCACTGACCATGAGAATTCAGTGCTGGTGTATTCATGCACTGATGTCTTGAGACTGTTCCACGTAGACTTTGCTTGGATTCTGGGTCGCACCCGATCCCTGCCTGCTGCCACCATCGACCACGGAAAAGAGGTTTTTACCAACAACAACATCGATGTGAGTCGGATGATTTTAAGCAGGCAGCAGGGATGTGACAAAGACCTTTGAATGACTGGAAAATCCTGTTTCCAGTGTTGAGATGTTTTGTATTGAACAAACTGTGGACTACAGAAGTAGTATACTATTCCTTTTAATAAAAATACTGCTCGGTTTATAAACATTCTTATTTACTTAAATGGCCATGAAGTCTTGGACTTATATTATTTTTCCAGTTTTGCAAACCAGAAATGCAATCCAGCTTCTTTGGGAGTTATTGTACAGAACTGAAAGCACAAGTTTCAAATTGATCAAAATAAATTAAAGCACTAACCAAAACCATGTGAACTTAGCTGGCTTCACTCTCAGTGACTGACTGTTGTACATTTAGCACCTCCCTGTGGTCATAAAGAAAAAAGAAAAAAGAAAAAAGAAAAGAAAAAACATGACTCTTCTACTCACATTTATTCCTTAATAAAGTTTGGAAAGATCTAGAAGTAAAAACAACATCCATCATGTTAGTAGTGTTATTTAAATATCACTGAAATACTATTGTAGCTTTTGTTAATATATAATTATACTTTTTTTTGTTTTAACACTTTAACTTAAACTAAATGAAAATGGGAAACGTTGCATTAGCAACCAGCTGGAATAAAATAAGGTTTTAAATAAGATTTTTATTTTAAGTAATGATTTTTTTAATAAATATAGTCTTAGTATTAAACCATAAAAACCTTGCATGGAGAAGAAAAAAACATGGTGAAACATTTGTTTACCAGAATTTTATTTCAACATTTAATGAGTTTCACAGGAAAAGAATCTTGTTTAGCCCTGACTGACAGGGTCACAGATGTACACTTAGTTATTCACATTAATGAAACAAGCATACATACTGTAGAGACCTCAGAAATAATAACAGAAAGCACAGTCACAGAGAGATTAGTCATGTAACAAGGTATTTTCTATTTTCATTACTTCATCTTATAAAGGAAAAGTATATGTGAGAGAGAAGCATATCTGTTTTCATTCATGTTTATATAATGCGTGTTCAACGGAACTGCAGTGGGCTGACACGCAATCCGATCACATCTTTACCAATCTCGGTTACCTAGGAAACAGGAGAGAAACAGCCAATGAAATCGATCCTTCACTTTATAGCACCGCATGATCAGATGGAACAAGAGGAAAAGCAGAGTTACTTTGTCACATATTAACAAAATTAGACTTTCTATCTTCAATAAACTAATACTAATTAAACTTGGACATTACAAGGGCTTACAACTCACCTGTGTGACCCTGCAGACTTCTCCTTTGTATTTGGGGCAGTAGCAGGCTCCAGACAGGGGACATTTCTCCACTGGCCGCCCACGGTACAGGGGAGTGAAAGAGGCTGGGCAGATGTCAAAGGGATTGTGGGGGTCGTAGTTCAGTTGGTGAGCATCTGTCAGGCTCTTCTCACATGCTGCAAGAATCTTTCGTGTCTGAAAAAGTAAACATGGAAACAAAAGGTTTTTAATGATGAACACACGAGGGAAGGAAAAAAAAAACGGGGCCAGGACCTATTAGGGGGCCTCTGAATGGCTTAAAATTTTTCATTATTAAATATATTAAAATTATTTAAAATTACAAAAACAAGCATTAAAATAAGCTTTTTAATTTAATTTAAAATGTAAATTATCTGAATGTGTTTTTTAATTAAACTATTATTATTTTTTTTTTACATACACAGAATGCTGACACAAATAACGATCCATTAAAGTTTATTTATTTTTTTTTTAAATACTAAAAAAAAAAAAAAAAAAAAAAAAAAGAACTTTTGATATAAACACTTAATGAAAAAAAAACAGTCAGAATAGCTATCAACAACAACAATTATCCATTTACCTGTTGTGCCACTTCTGGTTTGGGACCCAACTCAAGCAGACGGCGAGCAAAACCAGCTGCTGTTTTGAAGTTACGCAGTTTGAAGAAAAGATTGAGTGCTGTTCTCAACACCAACACCATGTGGACAGGCTGCAGACTGCAATGTGTGAAATATGCTGCCATCTGAAACACACACAGAGAAATATTAATTAAAATTTTACATTTTAATATTATACATTTTTTTTATATTAAATTTTTTTTTTTTTAGAATTTTAAAAATGCATGTACCTCACAAAGTCTCTTTTGTTGATCAAGAGTGTCTTTGGGGAGTTTCTTCCTCTCGGTCTCCATAGTGAGGCCAATAATATACTCTTTACAGATAGTGATAAGCTGTTGAGCCTGAGTGACAGTAAAGAGAATGTTTAGTAACCCATATATAAAACAATATACAACTCATCCTGAATAAAAACACACCTCTGCAATCTCTTGTTTGTTGTCGACCACAAGCAGTGGTACGGAGAGGAGAACGGCTCTGAAACGATCAACAGCTTCTTCAAAGCGCCCTGCTGTGGTCAGCTGATAGCACTGCTGCAGGCGCGAAATGAGATCAGAGAGACGCAGGCCCACTGCTGGCAGGCCCCCTTTAACCCCGCTGTCCTTCCAGTTCCTCTGGGGGTAACTGTGTAAGCAGGGCAGAGACGGCAGGCCCAGGTAACAGGTGCGCCCACGGGACAGAGTTTGCATGAACAGTTGCTTATAGGGTCCAAACTGAACCACACCAACCTGGTCATGCAGCAACTGTAGAACAAGGGAACAAAAAACATTAGAAAGACAGCAAAGAAACATCTGCTACATTACAATTTAGTAGTTTATACTCATTACTGATTTTCTTTCCTGCCTCAAAACCTTTTAACTTGAAAAAATACGTCAGGAAATTAGAAAAGGTATCTATTGTTTTGTGAGATCCCTTTACCCTCATAGCGGTCTCAAAAGATCCAGCCAATAAGTGATCCACCACCAGCTGAGAGTTGTTGCACCACATCTGTGTGGGGCTTGTGCCCTTGGTGGGCGGCACAAAGAAACCTTCGCCCTCTGCGCCACCTCCACCAACAGAAGGTACATCCTATTGGTTAAAGGAAAGATGAGATACAAGGTTACTTAGGATTCTGTTTAAAACCATTCAAAAAACAGATGTGATTTTTATTTCAGTTCTACACCACACTTAACCAGTTCTGGCGGGAGGTCCAGATCTTCCTCAACATCCCAGCCGCCTCCTTCCTCTTTCCCAATGGCTCCCTCATCTCCCAATCCCTCTTGAGCATCCATAAATCCATCTGGATTATGAGAGAGGATATGTGATTCGATCGTTTTGTTCTAGTATCCTCCTTCAAAAATCATTTTATAATAGTAAATACCTTCATCCAAATGAAGTTCTGCATCTTCTCCCCAGCCTTCTCCTCCTGAAGCATCCATGTCCAGGTCAGCAACCATCTGACCAGCACGTCCTATTTGAACAACCACAAAAATACATGTTATTCTTCAACAAGAAATCCCCCCAGCTTCATAAATCCTGGTAACCCACTCTGAACCAGTATGAGTATCACAGAACCTCACCTTTGGCAGCAATGGCTCCCTCGAAGAAGCCCTTGGAGACGGTGAGCAGAGGCCAGTTGGTATCCAAGGGGTTGATGGGAGGTGGCGGCTGCAACAGCTGGGCATTAGGGTCCACTTCTGGCACCTGCACATGGATGGAACCCATCGCTCAATTATTCATCTACAAATTAGTGCATCTCTGTAAGTAATGAGAATATAACATACCATTTCTTTTTCCAGGTCAAAGGTCTCCTTCAGAGCTTCGGCCTCCTCATCCATCCCATGAGTGGCAGCAGTCAGGTAAGCCAGAGATTCTGAGAATGTATGAGATATAGAAGTCATTTTCTTTTAAAACAATCATGTGAACAAAATAAAAGTGACAGCACTCACTCTGTCCACAGTTCTTCAGGATTCGCACACGCTCACTGACGTCCCCCAGATAGAGAGCGCCCTGATAGTGTCCACTCATGTCCTTTCTTATCTCAGCTGTTACACGAAACAAAACATCATTCAAACAATCCATAAAAATAAATTATCCTTAAAAAGAAAACCAATACGCTACCATTCAAAAGTTTGGGGTCAATTCGATAACCACAAGACTGTTAAGCAGCAACATTATTTTCAACATTGTTAATAAAAAAAAACAATTACTTTAAAATATAATACCATTTCACATTATTGCTGTTTTTACTGTATTTTTGATCAAATCAATACAGCCTTGGTAAATAAATGCGACTTCTTTCAAAAACATTTAAAATTCCTACCAGTCCCAAACTTGTGAAAGGTAGTGTACTCATGATTTTTCCTTGCCACTCACCTATCTTCATCATCTTCCTGAGTTTGGCCAGGTTGCCAGTGATAAGGTACAGGAAGGTGAGTTTGTCAAAGTTCTTGGTTCTCTGGTAGCACATCTCCACAACCTGGTGATGGCCCTGCAGAAGCGCAGCCTCGCCGAGACGCTCCCAGCAGCTACGTTCATCCAGGGCTTTTGCAGCCTCTAACGCCACCTGCAGACAACACACAAATCAAGAATGAACACCTGTTCAGGCAAAAGTGTTGAAGTCTTGATCCTCCATAAATGTTAGTTCTGTATACCTCAATGTTTCCACACTCCAGAGCCAGGCTGAAACGAGTCTTCTCATCTTTGACGAAGTGCAGCGCAACCTCTGGGTAGCCCTTCTTCTGCAGGTAGGCAATGATGGACTGGCCTACCAGTTTAGCGTTACGCACCATATGAAGAACCTGAGGGTGTTGGGTAGAAAATAAATGGGCCATTAACAGTGTTATTTAGTGTTTGGCATTCAAAAAATATACAATAAAAAAAAAATAAAAAGACTACACAAAAAAAATGATTGCGTTTTGGCGCAAGTTTAAGTGTGGAAAATATGCACTAACCTCTTCATATTTGCGATTGACCAGAGCCAATTTAAAACGGTACTCAGTGGGGTCAATATTGAGCACTCGTGGTCTGCACTCACGATCCAGACAGTACACACTGTTGCCTCTGACTCTTGTCACATAGATGGGCAGATCCAATGTACGGATTATACCATGATCACTATGAAACATTTATTTAAAGATTAATATTTCATGATTAACAACACAGTAGTTAAGTAGTTTTCTTAATTAAATAGTTGCATGTGAGGCTGTTGGTGCAGTACCCGGAGGTGAGAGCATATTTGATGTGGTTGGAGGTGGTGTAGATGAAGACTTCATTCTCAGCCCAGGCACCACTCTTCACTCTGATGTTCTCATGGATGTTACACAGGCTCTCTAACTTCTTGTTGCAGATCATGATGGCTGAAACCAAAAGCAGAGGGTCAGACAACGTGATAAATCAAAGAAAACATAAGCATGTGGGTTTTTTCTATTTGATACAAGGCATACACGCTTACTCAACCCTTAAATGTGGCTATTTGTGATTGCAAAATCATTATGTTGAAGCCTATATACCCAATTAGTGAGTTTCCACTACCGTGTTTGGCCAGCAGGGCCACATGGTTGGCATCGGAGCTCCACACCACATATTTGACTTTAGCGATTTTGACTGTAGCGAGGGAGCGCTTCTGCTGCACGTCAAACAGCGTGACTCCATCAGCATCACGCAGCAGCAGAGATCCAGTTCCAGCGTAGAAGATCTCCTCACAGCTCGGTACCTGGACCTTCTTCACAATCTCATTCTTCAGGTTCTTTATCAGGAGCTGCAGTGGGATAACCATAGAGAATAAGCGTTTGTGTTTGTTTGAGTACATGTGTACACGGTCATACTTCTTTTCTAGATACTACAGAGTGTGGCAAAGATTACCTATTTTTCTAGGCCAAAACTCAGAAGCCAGTTAGCATTTTAGCACTTTTGGTTCCACACTGACCTGAAGTGGGTTTTTGGTTAAATGCCCAAAATAAGGTCTGTGGTTAACAGAAGCTCAATATATTTTCACATTTTATTCTAAGAGATAGAATATATCAGTAATACCCCCTTGCGTTTTTTTTTTTCAAGCTTTTACTTTTCTCAGCTTAAAGTGATGGTTCACACAAAAATGAAAATTCTGTCATTAATTATTCACCCTCATGTCGTTCCAAAGCCGTAAGACCTTCGTTCATCTTCAGAACACAAAGTTAAGATATTTTGTCATCTAGTTTCATAAAATTACGGTTGAACATTGGATGTCACATACATTTTACTGACGTCCTTGCAACGTTTCTGTGCCTGGGAACATTTCAGTTTTGTTGCTGTCTATGGAGGGTCTGAGAGCTCATTTGAAACGACATGAGGGTAAGTATTGACAGAATTTTCATTTTTGGGTGAACAATCCCTTTAAAGGAATTAGAGAGGTTGTTTTGCTTTTAACTTCTGGAGACTGTATTTAAGCTTAAAATTCAATAAAGTTGTCTTCATTAGCAAAGATTATCATGATGAACTAAATGTAAGACTCAAACTTTTATTGGTTGTAGAGCTTATTTTTTGCAATAAGCCAGCAGAAAAAAAAAGTCAAATTTAGGTTTTGCAGAAGGAACCAGGGTGATGCAAACTTCCAGGGTAGACCTACATAAATGTCATCACTGCAGCATTCTTTTATTTTAATAAGTGTTGCTTGATTCACTTACTGAGTGCATGCGGTCGAGTACAGCAAAGCGGTTCCGAGCTACCCAAACCGCAGTCAGACCAGAGGAACGCTTTCCCTCTGGAGCTGAAAACGTGTAGAAAATGTAAACGATTCCATTCTGCATAACAGATTAGGAAATTCTAAAGAAAAAGGATAAAATGTTACCATCAGGATTCTGGGAGTCACTCTCTCTGGGAATGGAATACAGATCATATGTGCTGTTTTCCAGGTTAGTAGCTCTCTGAAATGGAAAGAGGAAGAAATTAAATAAACAAATGAACCTTGATTTGACTAAGCAGACTGATAAGAGTCAACAATACTCACAGTGCACAACAGCACAGCATTTTCTGCAGGGTTGTAGGACATGCTGAACACTGGGAATTTGGATCCACTGTCAATATAAAAGAATCCATTCAACTGAAAAGTCCAAATGCACTAAACCTTTTGTAGATGGACATTTAGGTATTTTAGACCTGAAGTAGAAAAGACCTTAAAATCCACACACCTGCGCAGCTGCATGACGGCTGTATCCTTGCTGCTGTTGAAGTCAAGCTGACGCAGGAAGCGATCTTTTACATAGTAAAGCATGTTACCATACACGGCATAAGCTGGACGTTCCCTTTCCAGTTTAAACACCAGCATCCCACTGTCATGGCCTGGAAAGGTACAAAATTACACTTTAATGCATCTCATTTCATCACCACAACCACTTGCTTAACTAATTATTATTAGTAACCTACCTGCAGCAAACAGGTTGAGGTTGGGGTGAGCCCCCAGCACCCAGAAACGGTCGTGATCTCTGCGAAAGGTCTGGACGCCTGTCCTCTTGGACATATCCCACACACGGATGCTCTTGTCCTCAGAGTTGGACAGGATGAGCTCCTGGCGAGGATGGAAGACTGCACAGGACACATTGTTGTAGTGCCCTCGACAGGTGTCCAACTCCCATGCTTTTGACTCTAGAGGAAGGGATCATTTCCAAATAAAGAAGAGGGGAAAAAATGCATAATGTGTGACTTTTAGTTATAAACAAACTTGAAATATGAATTTTGAAATTTTAGATGAGGGTCCATGAAAACAACTGCCTGTATGGGTAGCAGACAGCAAGGAAGTTCACTAGGTTTTGAAATGGGACTAAATATTTTACATTTCCAATGACATTTTTCGATGATTGAGAACACATACCGTTCATCCTCCAGATCTTGACCTGGCGGTCATCTGCTCCTGACACAATGAGAGGCATGCTGGGATGGAAGGCTGCCCAGTTTACGCCTCGATCGTGACCCTGAGACCAGAGCAGGAGAACACAAACTTTCATTCAAACAAACAACAAACTACATTCATTCAACCCCAACACACACGCTTTTCAATACAAAGATCAGGTCCAATTTTTTTTATGACACTACAACCACATTCATACCTCTAGAACGTGCTTCACTACTGCATCAGAGGCCCCAAACAGGTCGACACCAGAGATACCACGCACATCCGAATCCACAGCACCCGGAGACAAGTTCTTCTTCCTCAGACCTGGAAGCAACATTTACAGTCCGACACACAGGGGACCGTTTACAAATTACACAGGAACACCCACATACCAGGGAGGGAAGAGAGAGGAAAAACATTAAAACTGCTACTCAAAAACACATTTGTGATATCTGACAGTAAACACAAACATTTTGTTGGGCTGCTAAACATTCGCTGGTGCTAGAGAACACAAACACAACAAACATCCTCCATAAGGTCTAAACCTGAGTTAAGGAAGTAAACTTAACCACCAGATTAAGAACAGAGACAACAATCAATCAAAACAAAACAAAAGTTAAATTATGATCACAGAGAGATCAAAATCATTTGAGATTGGATAGGATGCATGTAAATCAATGACAGAGAGCTAATCAGCTTAACTCAGGTCAGGACGCAGAGAAAAAGAGAGGAGAATAGAGTGCGTGTCTGAGATCTCAGCACTCCAGATATCTGCTAAATGAATAAAAGTCCAACAAAAGCTGCACTAGAAACCAGTGTACAGATGTGGATGTTTCCAGAGGGGCAAAGGAGCTGTACAGGAAGTGAGCAGGGATGGAACTGAATGGTGGATTGATGGGGTGGAGCGTGTCATAATGTTCTCTGGAGGGGCACTGGATGTTAAAGGAGTGAAAAAGACTCCAGTTAAGTCATGCATTTGTTATTGCATATTGTAATGCATTAACAGATGGATTCCATAATGCATTCATGTGGTGTTAAGAGTCATTTAATGGTTAAATGACAATCTATGTTACTGATCGAAAAGTTGCATTCAGATAGATCGATTAACTTGGCGGTATCTAATCATTAATATTATCTATGGATGACAAATGCCATCATGCAGGACATGAGGAAAAAGTTAAAATGTTTGCATACTTCTGTGAATTTCACAAATGAACCAGGGATTAGGGATCCCAGTTGCTTTTTAGTTTTCAGTATCTCATACAATTACATACGAATTGCTATTATCCATGCAGCAATATATTCATTCCATATTTTTATGTGAAGGGGAGAAAGGTAGAGAGAAACTATCGGTTCAGTGTAAGCTTTAATGAAAGAGTTATTTGGTGTCAGTCAGTGCAGACAGCAGCAGTTTAAAAGGTGAATGAGCAAGAAAGAAGTTCAGCAATGAAAGCAAAGGACAGACATGGACAATTTCATTAAAGCATGCAGAATCTCAAAAATGCCTCTAACATTCACCATTTCTTAAATAGGACTTTTTGAGCAGGTGACCATATGGTAAATCTTTATTTTTAAGTGCTTCATGAATTTCTGTTCTATGTATGATCAAATTTAAGTGATTTAAACATCACAACATCACTAATTAATCTTCCCAAGAATAACAAAAATGAGATTCAAATCACTAGATTAATGCTTGATGCTTACAGCATCAGTGTGAGAGGCATTTTTGCTTTGAGCCCACAGAGTTTTGTTCTGCACAAATTATTGAGAGAGGAAATGAAGAAGAGAATGCCATTAGGCAGCCTCTAATTTCCTCCATCCTCTCTCTCCATTCCCACCTCCCCAGCCTTCCCAAAACTACTCAATCCTGTCCCGAGCCTCCTCACCGGAAATATCCCACACGCGTACAGTCTGATCCAAGCTAGCCGACACCACCAGGTCCTCAGATGGATGGAACTGAGCACACATCACATAGTGATTATGCCCCGTCAGCACACTACAGAGAAGAAACAGAACAGAGAACATACACAACTCAGTTTCACTGAGCTAATGGTCAGAGAGAATGCTGACAAAAAAAATTATCAAGTGAAAATGTGAGATGTGTATTACATGTGCACAAAATTTATTTTTGTTTTATTTGCAAATGTTAAATCAATAATATTGGTTTTAAAATAAGCTTCAACAACCTAGTAAAAAAAATAATAAAATAAAAAAAATTATGACTTGTGCACATCCACTAGTTCATAACCTATATAAAGACTCACCAGGCACATGTTCTGGACTGCCAATTCCAAATGCGAATGGTTTGATCATCTGAGGCACTCAGGATCCAGGGATACTCCTGAAAATGATATCTATGTGTTAGTCTCACTGATTAAACAAACATTATCAAAAGAATTATGAAGCCATCACAAAGTTGACAGGGCTTACGTGATGAAAGAATGTGGTACGAATGTAGTCAAGATGTCCAAGAAGAGTAAAGAGACACCGACGCAGCTTGTAGTTCCACACCTAAAAATCAAATCAAATAAACATCAGCTTAAAAAGAAAACACTTTACAATAAGGTCCCATTAGTTGATGTATTAGCATAAATTATGATCGAATACATTTGTTACTGTATTCATTAACCTTTATTAACATTTTTCAATAAAAATACAACTGTTCATTGTAAGTTTATGTTAGCTCAGGTTCATTAGGTAATGTTTATAGATAAAATAATAATAATATATTAGTAATAATTACAATTGTCATTAAGATTAATAAATGATTTAGAAGCATTTTTGGTAGATCTTAACTAATGTTAACTTATTGTAAAGTGTTGCCAAAAATTCTCATGAAACTATATAGTAGCAGTAACCAGGTTATTGAAAATGAAGCAAGCAAACCTTGATCTTGTAGTCATCTCCTCCTGACACAAACAGCGGCTGCTGCTTATGAAAGTCAATACCTCTGACTGGACCTAAATGAATTGAGAATATTATGAGGGCTCAGAAGAGAACCACAAGAGACTGAAATCGTTGATCAGCTGTTTCATACCATCATGCTCGTCAAACTTGTCGATGAGGGTGCACATGCGATAGTCCCACAGCTGGATGACGCCGTTGTGCAAACTAGCCAGAATCCAGGGCCGTTTCGGGTGGAAACTCAGCCCTACGGAAAAACACATTACAATCAGTTCAGGTATTCATTAACATGAATACATTCAATACGATGGTGTTATAAGAACATAAAATGATGACACCGATTCATTAAACATTTACTGTTAATAACAATCCGGTCAGGTTAATGTCAATCGCATGTTCTCAATGAAACCAAAATATGAAACTTCGGAGCAAGTTTACTGCAACGTCTGGATGGCTAACAAATGATAGCTTTGTGCTAACGCCGAATGACATACAATATTCAGAAAGATATTAACCGAATCCTTACTAAAAAAGATAGTACATTATGTTCTACAGACACAAGAATAGATTAAAATCAGAAAACTGGTTTACATTAAAAGGCCATAATAATTATATTATACAGCAGTCAAGTGAAGCTAGCCAGAGCAGATATCTTACCTTTCACTCGGGCCGACTTTGTCTCAAACTTGGTCAACATTTTCACTGACAATAATAACCGAACAGGAATGCGTAATGTATGAAGATATAGCTCCGATTACTTTAGTGTGAATCCTAAAACCATCCCCTGTTCGGAAGGGATTTTGCGTGTTTGATTCTGCAGCTCCGCTTCCGTAGCTGACTCTGACACGTCTACCGAATCCACTCAACCCGGGCCGCGCTTCCGTGCGCCAACAAATAAAGTTTGATGATTCAAATGCCAACATCGCAAAGTCCACGTCATAGGGCTTTCGTCATCGCTAAAGATGAAACCGCATAAAAAATAAACAAAAAAAATGACCCTCCCCCCTTTTGAATTAAAACAAACAAAAATAAATTAAAATACATTAAAATGCTATAAATGTGTAATTATTTTATGATATATTGCTTGGTGCATAAAAACGTATTATAATTAAATATTCAAAACATAAGTGAGAATTTACCTACAAAAATCATATATTACCAGGGCCACAAACACACCACAAGTAGTATACATCTCTTTACTTTAAGTTATTTTAAAAGAAAGTGTTAAAGCCATAAAATATTGTAAAATGGTTAAAAATTGGTTCATTAAAAAAACAAAAACAAATTTTAATCAAAACATATCAGACAATAGTGTGTAGTAGAGTGTTGTTAATTTAATTTGATATGTAACAGGAATAGAATTGTAGAAGAATATAAAACATTGTAAGTTTATAACATTTATTTAGATTTTTGAGAATTGCAGTTCTTTCATACAGTGTGGTTTGACAAGACCAATGACCTGCACATTTACGGGAAGGTTTTACAGGAAAAAGAATATTGATGAGCTGATTTAGGTGCTTAAGTGTTTGAGCAACCCCTGAGTGTTGTAACCGTTACATATTTTTGTCCAGTTCATCTGAACGGCCATCCTATCCTTCTCATAATCTTTATATTGGCCACATAACACCATACTAAGATATACTGTAGCTCATGCCACGTGTCAAGAAAGCAAACTGATAACCAACTCCACATTTGATCATGTGAAAGGATCCCATTTCCATGCACTCAAACATGTTAGCATAAAAGAACCAGGTAAACATCCCCTCAAAAGCAACGACTGCAAACTTTAACTTAATTCTGAGGCATCTTGGGATTTAACATGTTCTTTAAATGTTAATACAGAGTATTCATTTTAAACTACAAAACAATATTCTTTTATTCTTTCAATATTCTAGGTAAATTAAGACTATTGTGAAAATAACACATCACACTCAGGCAGCACTATAGGAATGATGGGAATTATTTATATTTACATGCCAACACTTCAACTGCTCTATATGCAGATAGATATAGTAACCATTAGAAGACAAAGGGAGAGATCATTATTCTACTCAGTTACAAATGCAGTCTATGGGTCAAAGAATGATATTTTAATTAACATATTATCAGCCTGTATCTGAAGTGTCTTCAGTTAGTTTTTTGAAAATGCTGAATCTGAGAGATGCGTTTTGGTCACTGATTAGTTGTCAGATCGCAGAAATAGCATACATGATATAGTGTGAGAATAAAGGGACGTTACACTGTATATTAAAATAATTTCATCAATCTGATGGAAGCTATCTGTTGACCCTGAGCATTCATCTGAGATTTAAAAATAAAATGAAACCAATAAATCTGTAAATACCTTTCCTGTCCATTTGTCTCTACTTACTCAAAACATAATCCACTGCAATACCTGTCAAATGTGCTTGAAGTAAAAGTTTAAAACCTTCACAAAATTCAGAAAACTTTGATTTTTACCAAGCTGTCAGCACACTGAGATATCAAGCTTCACTCAAAAGGACAAGAGCTGCTCTACAGTGAGGACAGTGAACGGAATAAGGATGAATATGAAAAGAACCTCTGTGGACAAGAACTCTGAAGTAAAATTAATGTAGTGAACATTCACAGTTTCAGTGCAGACACAAAAGCAAACTCCATTAAAAGGGGAGCATGAGCAACTGTGTCCAACTCAGGTTCAGATAATTAGCTCCAAATTGTATCGTTTTCAAATGTACATTAATTTGACCTCATTGAGATCACATGATTGAGCACTGCTCTGGTCCTGGGACCCCTTGCGCTCCAGGAAGGTGCAGAGATTCTGGGTCAAAATTCAAGCCAGGAGGCTAAATAAAACAAGAGATTGATTGATGATGTAAATATAACATAGCTTTTATTTAAAAAGAAAGAAAGAAAGAAAGAAAAGTAAATACTCACTGCCTCTCCAGCAAGCTCTTTTGGAGGTTGACCCAAGTCTTGCAGCTGAGGGGTAAGACATTATTTCCGTGAACAAAAATATTTATAGTGCTGTTACTGAAAGGTTATATTTAGTAATATTAATATGCGTTTTAAGCAAAAAGGATGCAAATTTGAAATTCATTACAAAAAATAAAAATCAGCACATTTTCAGTAAGCAGAATGAAAAAAATGCCCAAATGATTATTTTATTTTAAATAAGTGCCATACATGCATAAAAAAAAACACATGCATTCTACCTTCTGCATGAGTTCAAGAATGTTTTCAAACGTGCTGTCTTTGTCTCCATCTTTCTCAAATTGGCTGCATATTTCTCCCATTATTTTGTACTGTTGCTCATACCGCGTGAACTGGTCTGTGGGAAGGGATTGCTTGTTGCTCTCCAACCATTCAGGGTACTAAATGCAAATTGCATTATATTAGTACACACCCCCCAATATTAAATGGAATGTGTTGCAAGATTTTCTGAAAGCAAATGTTTGATTAACAGCAGGCATTTATCAGCTTTACTTGGACCAGAACAGTTGGACAGTCATTAAGACAGTAATGCAGATGCAGTAAACAACTCACCTTCTCTGTTATCTCTTTAAGAGAAGGGTATAGAACTTCTTTGGATAAAAGGTTCTGCATGATGGACTGCATAATTGGGAGAATATTGCCATCATCTCCTCCCTCCCCATTTTCATTCAATCCCAGGTTCTCCAAGGTCTTTACCAGATCATCTCCAGCCAGTCCTGCATTCTGCATTTAGAGGTAAATTACGAATCTTCTGTCACACATTACCTTTTAAATGTTTGGGGTCAGTAGGATTTTTTTATTCTTCTATTTAACAAGGATGCATTAAATTAATAAAATGTAATGGTAAAGATGGACAAGGATGCTTTAAATGAATAAAATGTAAGATCAAAATTTAAAATCAAAACATCAAAATCTAACCAACCCCATTTTGAATGGTAGTTAGTCTTTAAAACCACCATTTCCTTGAATTATATTTCAATAGCAGAAATTCCGAATGGGTTTACCTGGAGGTTGTCTGCATTTTTCGCTAAACCACCAAGGGTCTCCTTAAGACAGGAGGTGAACTCTTGTTGTGAAGCTACATCTGTGCCTAAATTAAAAAAGTAGAGTCAAAACAATTGGAAAGTGGGCTAATAACTAAACTTGAATATCTTCAGCCAACATTTATAAAGTGCTCATCTCAGATCACTTACCTACTTTACCTGCTGCCTCAGACAGCTTATGAAAATGCTGCAGAAGCTGAGGTTCTTCTTGTGCTAACTCAGCCATGGCTTTCTCCCACTCCTCACGTGCTTGATTGGCCATCTCACCGTCAAAGAGAGACTCGAAGATCTTACTGTCCTCCAACAGAGGAGGCTGAGAGTGAAAAGAACAGAAAACAAATACATTAACCGGCAGCAGTGATGGAACCAACTCTCTGCAGATTTGGAAGAGCACCTAGAAAATTGTGAAAAGCTAATACAGTGTTATTCTGATCATGTTATTGGCTTGATTTCAAAATAAAAATGTATTTATTACCTTCTCATCACTCGTCGTTCTTGGACCAGGGGCAGTGGGGGCCACAGGAGGCACACTGGTCTTGTCAAAATCATCAAGAGCACCTGCAGTTGAGGAAACACTAACACTGGAGTACCATGGTATATTATCATGTGACTGATTTCATCTGATCACACGGTATGAATAGCAAACCTAGCTAGAGATCATCCTGTACAAACACAGCAGCATCGATTATAAGCTCCGTTTAGATACAAAACCTGGTTGGACATAACTTGTGAGTTTTTATGTGACTATAGAAAAAACAGAGTGACGATATCTAAGTTAATTAACTGATGCACATCTAATGTTTTCACGTTACTAAAACTTCAATCACTGAGACTAGCGTAAACACCGGACTAATAGCGTAGCAGCAACTGCACCTTGACAACTGCTTCCGAAACGATAGTCCACTAAACTGTAACATTATTAAAGATATAAAACATTTGAACATTATAACTGTGGATAATTTCATATTTAAGCCTTCTTCAAACCTTACTGTCTAATAATTCGTCCAGTTCGCTGTCTGGAGCACCCTGAGGTTCTGACGCTGACGCCATCTTGCTTCTCAACCATACCCTGCGTCCCAATGTGCACACTATCCACCCTATCTGCCCTAAATAGTAGCCTATTGAAAATTACTAACATCACATAGAATTTAGGATGGATAGTATGCACATTGGGACGCAGGCATAGACTGCAACAGCTTTGCTTTTTATTTATTTATTTATTTTTTAATTTATTTATTTTCGGCATTTATCAGATTGCAACATATATATAATATTTGATAACAATATGCTGCATATAGCAATTGTGTTCCCTTTCAACAATAAGTGTTATATAAACATTTGGTTACCAGTTTTCTTTTTTATGCGTTTTGATCCTCATTATTAAGCTTCTATTTAATATATTGTTATTAATTAATGTGTCCTAAAAAAAAGAAACCTAAATAAATCTACAAACCTATAAAACCAAAACCTCAATTACATTGCCCTTCATACATCGTTTTAATGGTTTATTTGTTTGGTACAGTGCCCCCTGCTTGCTTACTCGTTAATTCGGTCATTTCCGCAGTTTTGTTGGTTTCGATATAAATCTATCAAGTCAGCATTCATATCAGTGTTTACCACTGCTGAAGTTGAACTGGACAGAGAGGACTTTGATTCACGTTTATAGATTATCTCCCGCTCGGGCGAATCCATTAAGGCAGAGCCATGTTGGCTCCAAGAGGTTTCAGAATTTTGCTAAAGATTGCGTCTCTGATTTTGTTGGTGAGTCTTGTCATTATCATACCCTTCTTTCGTTTATCATAATCCTAATGCATTTGTTACGAAGACTTACATGTTTTCATTTCTGTAAAGGGGGCTTTGTATGCTGGTTTACAACATAAGAACGTCTACCTAAATTCCAATATCAGCATATTTTTGGAATCGCTGTTGTTAGATGAACAAGTGAACACACTTAAATCCCTCTAGCATAGGCTACATACATTCAGGCAAGATCCTGCTATGATTGAAGTAGATTTTAAATTAAGTGTTGACCTGTGTTCTCAGGACAAGTTGTTTTTCATAAATGACCCTGAGAAATTTTAATAAAGTAAAGACAACTATCCATAGTTTTTCAGTAACAATATGACTGCTGACACATAGGCACATGACAAGCGATGGATTGTTTTGGTTCCTCTAGTTTTTTAACTCCTTCATTCTCCACTTTTTACAGCTGGCTGGGATTACAGGTCTGGGTGGTTCATTCTTTCTACATAAATACAAAGTTTACGGTGTGTTTTTTAGCAGCATTTATATAATTCTCCCTGCAAACCTGGCTATTGCTGGAGGAGTCGTTCTCTTAATCAGTGGATGCATTGGCTGTTCTGTGTCCAACAAAAAACCTTCATGTGGACACGGATTAGTAAGATGGAAAAATTATTTGTCTCTTTTTAACTTAAAATAAATCATTTAATGGACCGTGGTGTTCATATTTGTATATTTCTTGTCTTTCAGTTTGTGTATCTTCTCATTATTGTGTGGTGCATTGTGGGTACTACTGCTGTATTGGCATATACTCATAAAGGGAAGGTAACTGAAATTTTATGTTATTTGGCTATATGCAGGTAAAGTGTGTTACATTGACATTAAACATCTTTTCTGTTAGCTTGATGAAGACTTGGCTCCCCTTAAAGATGTGTTTCAGAACTACAGTGGTAACAGCCAAGATCCTGATACCAAAGCAGTGAATGCCCTTCAGCGTGAGGTATTTGCACAGAATTCTCTAGGATTTCTATATGTTTGGCAAAATCAGATTGTTACACTTTTTTTTGTTACAGTTGCAGTGTTGTGGTGTTAAGAACTACACAGACTGGTTGGAAACACCCTGGTTTAATCACAGTGGGAAATACGAAGTTCCTCTGAGCTGCTGCAACAACACATTTCACTCCTGCAATGGAACTTTAGACTCACCCCAGCTGCTATATAATGGGGTACAGATACTATTTACATTTGAGCTTCCATATTTATTAGATATAATATTAATACTTTCCTGCTTGATTTTACAGAAGGCTATACCATTCATTACAGTCACCCTGTATATTTTCTAAATTCATTTTATGTATCTCGCTGTGAATGATTCATTCATGTAGAATTCCTTTTTTAGCTGATGAGAAATGTTGTAAAAATATAATTATCTGTTAAACTTGGATGCATGTCACAATATGGATAAAAATATCTGACATTGCTTCCATTTTATTGCGACATAAAAGGAGTATTATGGGTTAAATGCAATTTTAACTATATTAAATTAAATAACGACAGAAAAATAATTTAATCTTGTACCTCGGTGTGTAAAAATAAAACAAGCAAATGTATTGACAATTGTACAGGTACTATAATATTAATACAAACACATAATGGTTACAGATGTCTGTCAGTAGATCTTAAAAATGGAAAACTGGAATATTTATTTAAAAAGGTTTCTACACTGCTAAATTAAGATTTATTTGTTAATTCATTTAAATTAGGTTTGTATCCCAGTGTTTTGAGCAAGATTCCACTTTTTTTCTATTCTAGGGTTGTCAAGAAAAAATTGAGAAGAAATTACTACTTTCAGTGCAAGTCATCATTATAACATCTTTAGTGGTTCTCTTTTTACTGGTGAGCTCTGTGACTTGAATTATAATTCATTTATGCCCTGATCTTTTACAAGATTTATAATGTCATCTTTTACCTTTCTGTCTTCAGATAATGTCCTGGATTATAGTGGCACAGCTCATGAGGCATCAACCCCCACAAGAGTATCGAATCCTGGACCAAGAATAAAAGGCACTTATGGAATTGAATTCTTGTGACTTTTCTTCTGAATGCTTTCACTTTTTATATATATCTCACTGGCAATTACTTTGATATATTATTCAGATATCTCCTTAAATTTCAACAAACTAGTGTGTCTCTACACAATATCTGTTTTTCAATTAATATTTTATATGCACGCACAGCAAGGGCGTTTTACTTTGCACAATAAAGCTGATACAATCGAATAAAGTGTCAGATTTTGTTATTAGTGACTGTTGATCTGAATCTGAATGGACTATGAAAGTGGGAGGGGTTAAGACTTCCGCTTCCTCGGTAGAGTTCTCTAGTGGCGTGTTTTTGTGTCACGAGAGCGCAGCGCCAAAAAAAGCCACGTTTTGCTAAAGCTCCGCGTGCGTTCGTTCTACTGCAGAATCGGAGAGACGTTGAAGTTGGTAAGGCGCCAGAAACACATTTAAACGATTGCATTTTTTTTTTTTATTATATTGGACTTGCTTATTAGGATTTAGCAACGTTTATAAATCCACTTGGTGTTCGAGGCCTGGCTTTATTTGGGTTAGGCCCCTTAGCGCAGCCTGCTCGAGTTTGAACTCGAGAGTTGCTTGGGATTTACAGAGCGAGTCATCGCGAAAATATGGGGACGGTGTGTGGGGACCGAGGCCTCGTGTTGTGTGCTATTTTATTCTGGGACCTATTTTTGAATTGATGATTCTTCACTAGCATGCTGCTGTGCAATGCCGCGAGGTTGTTGTTCTGTAGCTAAGATACGAAACCGTAACAATGGCGAGATAATCCCGACAAGCATGACCGGAAGAGCGATGTCCTGCTGCGGGGTAGTTGTAAATTTCACGCCCCCACGACTAGGCAGAATTACAAATGTCTTTTATTCAGTTTTTTTCCAACAACGTACGAAAGCATGAACAGCGTAGTATTTATGGCAGTAGTACATTTTAAGACATATTTTTGCTATTAATAAAAGAAATGTATGAAATGTGGGAAATTATATGGAACTATTCTTTAATATATGCTATCAAGTAGTTTTGATAAGTTGTTGCTCCAAATATTTTTTTACAGGTTTGCAGTGTTTTATAATTTAGGTTTAAAGTTAATCGGCCATTTTGTGTTTTATTTTTTAATCATTATTATTTGTGCAGGCGAAATATTTTATGACATGCTGCTGATTTGTGTTTAAAAATAATTAAAGGTGAATTGTTTGGATGAATGGTCCTTTTATGAATAGTGCAGTACAGAGAACTTTCCTTTCAAACTCATAACTACACACGTAGTATTTAAAAAAAATATATTTTTTTTCATTTATGAAAACAAACACATTCAAAAATAAAATATGTAATGTGACAAGTACACCATGTATGTAATATGAACATGGAGATTGTGTGAAGGCAGGACAGACTCAAAGTGAGGTGCTAAAAATACACGCTGAGACGACACCACTCTTAACGGCCGATGGTTGTTATTCTTTTTTTCCCACAGGTTATATCAGAAGGTGGCTCATCTTTTTGGCCTTCTTTTATTTTAGTTTATTTATTTTACTCTGAACCCCCAAACCTACCTTTGCCTTCCCTACCACCCCTTCTCGTCAGCGTGTATTTTTATTACCTTATTTTGTTTTTGGTATCTTCAGAGTTGGGATCTGTGACGGCTCTTCATGGCAGTCAGAAGGGGACACGTTAGATACTTAAAAGTGAGTAGAATTTGCGCCTGACAGGGACTGAATGTGGATTTTAAATCCATTTATTTGTCGTTAAACTGAATCTGTAAGCTGGAGTCGGTAGTGTTTAGTGCTTGTAGGCTGTTTTCGTCCATGTAGTGCTGTAGCCTGTGTGATAAGCAGGTTTAATGCTCTCATCTGAGGTAAGCTTTTAACCAGATGCACTAGACATCTTCTTAGGTGTTGCATAAAGTCTGCTGAAGGTATTTGACCTGGCAAATGCTGAAGAGTTTAACCTTGCTTGTAAGGACCAGCTCACGATGGAAGTAGAGCGACCTGAATCATCTATGAGCGATTCAGACCACTTTATTAAAACCTCCAATGTTGGGTTGTAGGAGGGTCAGTAATAATGCTTGTTTGTTTCAGCCTTGAAGGTTGACTGGCTACCCGTGTGGAATACACAATAAGACCTCTCTTCTAACATGAATGGGACTCACTGTCCGATATCAGAATAATCACGGGTCACCAGAGTGATCATTTTCTTCATCTTCACCAGAAATGCCTTGACGAGGTGCTGTTAAACATCTGACAACCCCGTTTTTTAATCTACAGTACCTTATTTTATTTTTTGTGGCAAATAAATTGGTCACGTGCAGTTTCAGCTAGACTCAGTTGGAGGCAGTGTTGATCATAGCATGTAAAATAGTCCTGTTGATAGTTGTATTGGTCTTTTTGCTCACATTTGTTTTAGTTTTTACTGACTTACTCTGGCATATATTCTTATATAACTGAACAAACTGGTTAAAGTCAAATTGTAACGTTTTGTAGGTAACATTTTAACAAGACACAGGTAGAAAATGCTCTGAAATGCAATATTGTCCATGTTTCTGGTTGAAGATATTTTATTATGGCTGGGTTGTTAATTGTTTTCACTTTGTCAGAGGCATGATGATTTTTGTTTCTCATCTAAAGTGGGAATTAAGTTAATGTAAATTAATAATAATAAAAAAAAATCTGTTTTCTGTCACTAATTCATTTGTAAGATTAAACTGTCTTGCAGATGCTTGTAGTTGCATTAGTTCTTCCCTAGATTAAAATATAAACCCATAATTCACAAATTAGCCATAAACTTTTGTTTGTTTGTCTGATTTTCTTTGTTTTAATAAAACATAATGGCACATTTCATTATTAATAATAAAAGCAATAAAATGCCACTTTTAGGTAATGGAATGTTTATGTAATCTCCCACAAATGAATAAGAGTTTTTTTTTTTTTTTTTTTTTTTTTTTTTTAATGTATATATAATTTTCTTTAATTGCATGATTGTCATTCTGTTACTGGCTTACCAACTTTAGTAATTGAAAAACAAGATTTAGGCCTAATTTTAAAACTCTTTACACAACTGTATACAGAAAACTGTCAGGTATCAACAGCAAGTAAAGAGTAACACCATTTACTCCATTTTCCCAGGTTTTAAATGAATGCACAGTGAGTTTGCATTAAATAGTCCAATTAAATATTGATTTCTGCTTTTGTTGTGTATAACCTTCACAGGAACTTGCTTTTATTATTTCCAGGAGGTCTATGACATGTCGAACGGTTACGAAGATCACATGGCCGATGAGCCTAAAGATTGCAAAACAAATCTCATCATCAACTACTTGCCTCAGAATATGAGCCAAGATGAGATGCGTAGTCTCTTCAGCAGCATTGGGGAGGTGGAGTCTGCTAAACTTATTCGGGACAAAGTAGCAGGCAAGTATTTATTAGCACTTGGCTCACTGCTTTTAAATCAGACAAAAAAAAAAAGATAATGTTGAGAGGAAGATCTGAGAAAATGTTTTGTCTTCGTTGGTTTAGGGACGGAGTGTATTTATTTGCGGGGTTTGCCTGTAGCCGTGATGTTACTAAAGTTTTTAAAAGATTTGTGACTTCAGACGCACTTAAATTGTTTCTTTACAATTATGTAGCCTTCATTTCAGTGTTGACAAAAAAACGACTTATTTTTAGTTTCCTTTCTGAGGCCTTTCCCACATATATGTAAGTCAATGCGGATTTATTTGTTTGGTGGCATTCATTTTTTTTTTCCAGAAGTTTAACACTTGATACTAGGATGTTTTTTTCCTTTGTATTTGGAACGTTTCAACTTTTTTTTTGTTTTTGTTTGTTTTATTGTTTTCCTTTTTTTTTTTCTCTAGGCCACAGTTTAGGGTACGGATTTGTTAACTATCTTAACCCTAGTGATGCAGAAAGAGCAATCAGTACTCTCAATGGACTGAGACTACAGTCTAAAACTATCAAGGTAATGTGACAAAAGGTGCTCCTGTGTAAAGTTACATGTGTCATTGCTTCAGACCGCCAGTTTTGAGACCAAGGCAGCGAGAACAAATTCAGTTGTTGAACTGGTCAGACCTGATGACATCTTGGTTGTGGCCATATTATCTGGCTTTTCAATATTTAGATTTATCAATTTTATTATCTATGGTTTTTACAGGTTGCTTTAATTCTGTTTGAATTGTATAGAAAATTTTCACATTTTTCTATTTCTATAAAATAATTTTATTAAAAATTTAAGAAAAAAAAACATGGTAAAAATAAATTTTTCAACAATTTGTTTTTTTTCCCTTATTTAAAAAAGCACAGTTCAAAAACTTAAAATAAAAAAAAAAATATATATATATATATATATATATATATATATATATATATATATATATATATATATATATATATATATATATATATATATATATATATATATATATATATATATATATATATAAAATAAAAGTAGCCAAAGTTTGTTTCTAAATTTATTTATTTTTTTATTTTTTTAAATGATTGCCCTCTAGGGGAGGTGTTTCTTTAAGATCTGATCTTTTAACTTTGCTCCTCCTGACAGGTGTCATATGCCCGGCCAAGCTCTGACACCATAAAGGATGCCAACCTTTACATCAGTGGGCTGCCTAAAACAATGACGCAGAAGGACGTCGAAGAAATGTTTGCACGTTATGGCAGAATAATCAACTCCCGTGTCCTCGTTGATCAATCATCAGGTCAGTAGATGAACAGTTGTGTCTTTCACATTACTTTTTTTTTTATCAACATTTCAACCACTTATAAACATAACCAAACCAACTAACAAACAATGCCCATCTTTTACAATGCTAGTAATAAAAAGAAATAATAATGATAATAAATAAAGTGCATTATGACATACCAAAACTCAAAATATTACTTAAAGAAACATCGATAAAATCCAGGTATGGGGTCCAAACTTGAGAAAACGCTTCAGTAGACATATGAACAACACAAGTTAAGAATCCTAAGGGAATCATTTCCTTAATAATCTTGTCATCCTTTCAAGGATGGGGGTTTGTCTCTGATTCAAGTTAACAAAATATTTTTTCTGGCAGCAAAGGGTAGAATGTCAAATAGACGACTGTTGAATTTGTTCAGCAAGTGTCCAACTGGGAGACCTAAAATCAAAGACAAGGGGTCCAGCTCAAATCCAAACATACAGCTCATACAAAGAACACCTTTTGATCAATAAGCTCTAATTACTGGACAGTTCCATGATAAATGGGTGTAATCTCCCACTTTCACCTTACATTTGTCTTTCACATTACTTGTGATAGTGTGCATTTAAATGCTTACATTTTGTCCTTATTGCAGGACTCTCTCGTGGTGTGGCTTTTATTCGATTTGACAAAAGAGCAGAGGCAGAAGATGCAATTAAGGACTTGAATGGACAGAAGCCGCCAGGGGCTGCAGAGCCAATCACTGTAAAGTTTGCTGCCAGTCCCAATCAAGTGAAAAACTCCCAAATTATTCCACCTATTTACCACACACAGCCTCGCCGCTTCGGGGGGCCCGTCCACCACCAGGCTCAGAGATTCAGGTGAATGAAGTCAGCCGTTGTGCTTCTCTATTTGCTTGGTTACTACATCATTCCTAAACTGATCTCTCACCCAAAAATGAAAACTCTTTCAGTCAATAAAACTTTGAGTGCGTGTCTGATCTAAAAGATGTGATTTCCTGTCCTCAGGTTCTCTCCAATGAGTGTGGACCACATGAGTGGCATGTCTGGCGTTAACATGCCTGGAAATTCCTCGTCAGGCTGGTGTATTTTCGTCTACAACCTGGGTCAGGATGCAGATGAGGGCATTCTGTGGCAGATGTTTGGGCCCTTCGGTGCTGTCACAAATGTCAAAGTAATCCGCGACTTCAACACCAACAAGTGCAAAGGATTTGGGTTTGTTACCATGCCAAACTATGAAGAGGCAGCCATGGCTATCGCCAGCCTCAACGGCTACCGCCTCGGGGACAAGATTTTACAAGTGTCGTTCAAAACGAGCAAGTCGCACAAGTAGAAAGCAGGGTTGCCAGGAAAATGAAGGAGAGAGATGTTGTCTGAGAAGCCAGAGAAACTGGCTCAGTTTTGAAAAAGAAAAACTATTGTTTTTAGTGTAATCAAGTCTTTGCAAATGTTCACATTTCTAAGTCTCGTGTAGACATCTGTTTGACAGTTTCTTTTCATTTCTTTTAAGATTCAAGCTGTTGGATGCTTCAAGTGTTTTAGGCGTTCCGGTTTATCCCAATATTTGACCAATTTTGCATTTGATACAAATTTGTGTCTCTGATGTTAGCCTGATATTGTCGCTATGTGCCATATGTGGTCAGACACCTCATTCACCAGAAGCTGGATTTAAAACTCAGATTTTTTTTGTCTCTTTTGTCAGTATCTACATCCTACATGGCTCTTCAGTATTTATGATGCCTTAATTTGATGTCAATTTTCCTGTTTGCCCTCAATGTAGCACTTTTTGGTTTGGCAGGAATCTCACGATCCATCTCACAACAGTTCGTTTGTTTATTGAGATCTGAGTTTTAAACGCAGCATGCTGAGTGATTCATTGAGAAAAAGACGTAATTGTAAAGAAAGCAGAGTGTTCAGTGAGGGGGAAATCTTTAACTGACTTGTTAATTTTTTGTAAGGGACCCTCTGATTAGATTGATAACTAAGAAGGACCAAAGACATGAATGGAAGGTTTAGTTTCCCCCAGCAGAGGTGCAGGTCGCACATCCCTGAGCATATTCCAAAAAGATTCGGACATCTGAATACTAGGTACTTAGTATTTATGTAAAAATGTAATAACATTTGAGCATCAGCATCCTATGTTTATGATTTGCGTTTTCTTTCATTTTGTTTCTTTAGGCTAAAACATACTTTAAGTTTAGTTTGGTCAATTGAAAATAGATATCCAGTACTAATGCATATGCTTTTTAAGACTGCCTTGTGATATTTTTGTGTTTTGTTCTTTTCTTTTTTGCTTTTGTGTTCCTTTTGAAATCTTTCGTTTTGTTTCACATGGCATTTACAATCATTAAATTTTATTTTGTTTTGCTCAACTTTTTGTTTTGTTTCTTTATTTTATCTTTTAATCAGTTCTTTAATTTATCCATTTATAGGTGCAGTGCAGTATAAGACAACATAAGACCTTATCCATATTTACAGATGCGGTTAGCTGAGTTTTTAGTCCACAAAGACCTCATGAGAAATACTAGATAACCACATTTCATGATTTTAATTTTTCAAGTATTTGGAGGGCTTTCAGTATTCATATTTCAGGCATCGGACCAAATCGTAAATGTACAACTTGGCTATCTGACAACGGTTGACTTTGATTTGGCCACTGGTTTGTGGTTTATTTAGCCTTCCTTGGTGGTTCATATTCAACTTGTTCCAGAGATTTTCAGCTGTAGATCTCACCGATGAGCAATGGTGAAGCTAGACCCCACATAGGGTTTCCTGTAGTTAGACAAATCCATACATTTTCCAAGATGCCTCGTGTGAGATTTTTGATCATTTTCAGCACAGACAGTTCTTATGCTCCCTCTGCTACGAGACTTAAGGTTGGTATTGTGTGTGTGTGAGTGTGTGCATATATTTATATTATTAGTGACTTACATTTAATCCTAATTGTCTGTTTTTGTACAGTGACACACTATATTCTATCTCGTCAAGTTTGTAATAAGCAGCAGTTTACTATACTCGGATCAACCAGTGTCATCTGTTACTTATGGTTCAGTGTGAACCTATTAGCAGCTTTACAGCCACTGTTGGTTACATGTCCTTAATATGAAACACTTAACCTTGGCATTCTCTTTTTGTGCACGTTTTGGCATATGTGCAATATTTAAGTGATTTCGTAATAATAAGTAGTAATTATAGCATCCTTTTCCCTGTCCGTCTTTTTTGATATCCTGATGTTTCAAAGATCGCCCAGCAAGTCAACGGAGATGCCAGTTGTAAGAAATACCAAGTAGAATTTACTGGATGGTTGCTTGTTTTAAGCCTTAATTTATGTAGGAAATACTGGAAGATTACCAAATGGTGGAATTTATTTATTTAGCTTACTGTGTATGGTTTTATGTGTTGATATTGATGAGTGTGTCTTAATTTTTTAATGAAATACTTTGATTCTACAGTGAACATCTGTTATGAGCTACTGTCTAACATGTAGATGTGAAATAAAATATCAGGCATCACTGCAAATCTGGAAATTTGTGTCTTGGTATTAGTGAACTGAAATGAATATGGGGTAAAGGTTTCAGAAAGATTTTTCATTTTAAACTATTTTCTACACATTTTAGGTTTAAATTATAAACCAGTAACCAGTAGTTCCTGTTCTTTTACAGTATGATTAATAACAATATTTTTTTTTTATTAAGAAAATAAACAATTGGTAATGACAATGTACAGCGACTTCTCCAAACATAATCAAATTGCCATCCCAGATGAACTGAACAGAGGATTGTGCACTAAGAACATAATGAAGCATGACAATCTCTATTCTTACAGTCATTACAAATCATATTTTGTTGTCACCGTACACTGTATGACAAGGCAACTGATGATCCATATCTGGAGCCCCAGTCGACTTGCTACTTGTATAATGTTTCCCTTTTGGATGTGGTTTTATTATTGTGGTCAGTCAATAACTACTGCATTTTAAGGCAATTCTAGAAGATGAACATTAAAAAAAAAAAAAAAAAAAGCTTTTATAATTTACAAAACCCCCAAGTTAAGGTGTCAAAAGCACCCAAATGTTCTAATTTTTCAAGTTCACCAAAGGCGACACTTTTGGTAACAGTAACATCTGTGATGTAAAAAGACAGAATGGCACAAATGTGGAACAAAGGGGAGGAAAAGGGGGAAGGTTTTTGTGAAGTCAAGGCAACTTCTGCTCCTGCTTGGTATCGTCTGTCAAAGTTAGACTTGGCATAGGTTATAACAGGCAGTCGGCCTCTCAATCACCTGATCGCCGACAACCTCTAAGATGTAGTCCCTGTTTGCCAGAAGTGGAACCTCAGATGTGGGAAAGCTCTGCACGCTTTGGTTTCCGAATGATATCACGGTATCTCGCTGCAAGACACAAAATACAGATATTATGCAGCTGTAAAAAATGTGTTACTTTTGACCAAGGCCTATTATTGTTACTGGTAAGCAACAGACCTCTACTGTACAATACTTGCTTATTTCCTAATTAGGAATATAGACATGTGAATGAGTACATGGTGGATATATCTTACTCTCTCTGAGTTGCTTGAGGATTGGCTGTCTTTCTGGAAGTCCTTTCTGCACACATGAGCCATGATTCCTGCCGCTAATGCATCTCCAAGCACATTGATCATTGTTCGAAATCGGTCCCTGATGAAAAAGATGCATGAGGTTGACACTCATTGAGTTACTTTTGTTGTGGTGTATATGCTGTACCATTTAAGTGGATTGTACTTACAGGATCCAGTCGATAGCTACAATAAGTGAGATGTCATCTGGAGGCAAACCCACTGAGGTAAGAACGATAACCATGGTAACAAGACCAGCCTGAGGGATTCCAGCTGCTCCGATACTTGCCGCTGTAGCTGTGATACTGAGAATAGATGGTCAAAGTCAAGTGACATACAGAAATCAAAAAAAAAAAAATATCAAAAAAAATAATTTAAAAAAACAATTTACTCATTCTATTTCAAATATTTTAAAATGTAATGTATTCATGTGATGGCAAAGCTGAATTTTCGGAACGGAACTACTACTTTTAAGACCCAGAAAGGTAGTAAGGACATCATTAAAATAGTCCAAGTGACATCAGTGGTTCAACCGTAAATACGCTACGGGAATACTTTTTTTGCGAGAAAACAAAAATAATTTCTTATATTCTGTGTCAGTCTTTGCCATGCGTTCATGAGAGTACCATGACACATGCATTCTGACATAGAACCCAGATGAGCTGTGCCTTGTTTACAAGCACACAACACAGTCTTTGTAAACTTGCAGGTTTTTATGCAGATGATGAACTAAGAGAGATGGACGTTCTATGTCAGAATGCCAGCTCCTGCGTCACACGCATGCTTCGTGGCACCCTCATGAACACGTGTCGAAGACAGACACCTCACAGTTCATAGCTTCATAACATTATGGTGAAGTGTAGTGGTGTTGCTGTCTATGGAGGGTCAGAAAAATATCGTAATTTGAGTTCAGATGATGAACGAAATTCTTATGGGTTTGGAACGGCATGAGGGTGAGTAATTAATGACAGAATTTTGATTTTTGGGTGAACTATCCCTTTAAATTTTAACATCAGAATGATTTCTGAGGGAACATGTGACACTGAAGACTGGAGAAATGACTGCTGAAAACTTGACCATTTAATATATATTAAAAAAGAAAACAGTTCTTTTAAATTGTAATATTTCACAATATTACTGTCTTATTGTTTTTTTTTAATCAAATAAATTAAGCACAAAAGACTTAAAACATAAAAATAAAAATTCTTATTATTCCAAACTTTTGACCAGTAGTGTATATTATTCTGAATGTAACTGAAATACTTTACCTTATAGTAACAAGTTGTCCGAAGTCAAGCTCGTACTCATTGACCTGGGCAATAAAGATGGCTGCCACTGCTTCATATAGCGCTGTGCCATCCATATTGATAGTAGCTCCCACAGGAAGTACAAATCGAGCAATTTTCCGATCCACGTGGCAGTTTTCCAGTAAGCACTTCATTGTAATAGGCAAAGTAGCTGAACTGGAAAGAGAAGGATTATTTAAATATACAAATTACTTTAAAAGGAACAAAACCATTAGATGCTTATTTCAAATTGTACAAATATAAATGTTAGAATTCAAAATCCCTTAATTATTCACTTTAATGAGATTTAGTGGAACTTTTCCCTGAAATAGATCATGGATTAACATTTGTTTATGTTTCAGCGAGCTGAAAGGCTGTTCAGACCGGCTTCCTTACCTGGATGAAGTTGCCAAAGCAATAACCAGAGCCTGGAGGAGGCCGCGGATATAGCTAAAGGGGTTTTTCCTAGTGAACAGGAAGAAGAACATCGGCAGCAAAATCACACCATGGACGAACAGTCCCGCCAGAACCGTCATGAAGTACATCCCAAGCTTCTCCGCAAGGACCACAGGATCATGCATGTCCAGGATCTTCCCAGCAACCAGAAATACGATTCCAAATGGGAAGTACCTGTACAAAGAGACAGGAGTGTTAAAACTGTATATATTTATAATTTGCTTATTGTAAATGCCAGCACTTGACTAAGTTTTAAATACATTACTGACTGACTAAATCAGCTTTCAGCTTCAGTTGTCCTGACTCTCTTAGCCCAGAACACCTTTCCACTGGCAACCTCATTTAGTAGAACGAGGAGGCTTAGAGCTGCTTTTAAACTATTACATTGACGTAATTTAGTGTGTATTAAAGAGACAGCTGGCTCTTCATTTGTTTTGGTCTGGGATTCTGCTTTATTGGCAGACACATGCTGCTTTCACAGGTTTGCATGACTGTCTTCAGTTATGTAGTGTCTAATAGTGAACATTTCTGTCATAGTTGAAATTACAAAGTTTATTTTGAGTGAACCAATCCACATCTACTCACCACATAGCAGCATTGATGATCTTCATAACACATTCATTAATGCAAAGACACACATTTACTAGGGGCGAACCTCTGGATCCCATTCTACCAAGCAGAAGACCTGGGGAGTCAAAAAAAGCCAAGTAAGACATATATATTTTAATTAGTACTTTTATTTAGCAAAGACCTAAAAAGTAATAAAAAGTGTCAGTAATGATTTGTTACTAAAGTTTCTATTTCAAATAAATGCTTTTTAAACTTTCTGTTCATCAAAGAATCCTGAAAAAATATATGTGTGGTTTATGTAAAAATGTAAACTGTTTTAAACAATAATAGTATGTTTTTAAGAAGCAAGTCGGCATATTAGAATGATTTCTGAAGGATCATGTGACACTGAAGACTGGAGAAATGGCTGCTGAAAATTCAGCTTTGCACCACAGGAATAAATTACAATTTAGAGTATATTAAAATAGACAACAGCTGTTTTAAATTTTTAAAAATAAATGTTTTTTTTAATCAAATACATACACCCTTGTTGAGCAAGGCATATGTATTTACCACATAAACAGCCTTTCAGCTCGCTGCAACATAAACAAATGGTAATCCATGATCTATTTCAGGGACCTTCTACCTTTTTTTTTTACCTTCCCCAAATTTTTGAACGGTATTTAGAGTCTTTTTACATATAGAAATCACAAATCCCTCTTATTCCTGATGCAATGGATAAAGTCCCACTCCACATGTTCTTGTTAAATATCATGTTTCAGAAAATGAGTTACAAAAATGCTTTCATGTTGACCTAAATTGTTTAAATTGTACATTTAATCTGGTCATCATTGTCACCACTGACCACAAAACCAAACAGTATCTAGCATAATCTACTGCAATATAAGACAGTTCTCTTCTATACACACCCATAGTGGCAGAGAAAATGACGATTCCTAGCACGTTCATCCCACTGCTTTTCCCTGGTACAATTTTGTAGTGGATTTCAGGAGGAGGAGTGAGTTCAAGAAACACTGGGTGACCCATCTTGGGGTTTTCATAGTCTGGCATGATGTACACAAAGTTGGCTTGTGATGATTTTGCACTGTTTTTAAAATTGGGCACAAGCTCTGTTTTATACTGAAACAGATGAGCACAGATGGACAAGGATTAGATACAAAACACTGTAGACTATTAATTCCTCTGGTCTTCATGTGTTTCTCTCACCTGCTGAAATGTGGCTTCAATCAGATTGGATGGAATCATGTTCCTGATGGAAAAACACACAAAATCTGTCATACATAAGTCCACAGATTTAAAACTATTCACGATTCTGGACCTTTTAGCAGTATATACTGCTACATATTTGTTAGACTTTATATACTATTAGACTGTTTTCTGAGGCCAGCACATGCCAAAAATGACACGTTATTTGTTTTAGAATCATTTGATTTGAGTATCGTACAAGGCTGTGTCACAAAGCTAGTGTGATTTATCTCAGCCTGAAGACTTGGAGGACAGAGGCTATCAGCTAATGCTTTATTTATAAAGTACCAATTCTACTGGCGTGTCCCTGACTACAATCCAATTAAATCTGGTCCGGAGCTCAGGAGCATCTTTCGTACTCTGGAAAAGCTGTGCCATTCACATCATCTTAGGTGACTCTCTAAATATACCTAATTCCAATCCTTCTGTCCAACGACAGGATAGAGCAAAAGGGAAGCTTAAGCCTCGAAAGCTTGACTGCAGCTCGAAAGTGGTTATATAAGTTCAAGATGTTTCTTAGATTGATCAATAAAACTGAAATGAATTGCTTACAGTTTGTTTTTTGAATGACATAAAAGATTTCATGTAGAGAAGTCTAAGTGAAACACGATATTAAATGAGAAATAATGCAGGGCAGAACTTCATTTTTGTGTATCTCATTGTTAATGCTAGTTTGCTGAAACACAAACAGCTGTCTATTGGTTAACACTATATTCAGTATATTTTCTGCCTAAGTGAGGTGGGAAAGGAAGACATGAGCAAGAATGAGCACGTTGTTATATTCTGATTTAGCATTATGAAGACAAGCACTGATGAATCTCGATAAGATGAGGAATAAAACTTTAAGAACAAAATTAAGGAATTATCTATTTTGGTTTCATACTGACTTTGGAGTTGAATGATAATGGCAAAGACATAAAGCTTGTTTGTATACATTTTTGTCCAACACCACGCTTCAACCATACTCTATTTAAGCAGAAAAGGACTAAACTTTCATCCTTTTCATCCTTCCAGTCGTTCTTAGTGAGTCGGAAAGGAATGTTTTTTAAAAGATTTTTCAAACACCACACTTCAACCAAGTCTTTTTTAAAGGGGTCCTATGATGCGATTTCAAATTTTCCTTTCTCTTTGGAGTGTTACTAGCACTTGGTGAATAAAGAAGATCTGTGAAGTTGCAAAGACTAAAGTCTCAAATCCAAAGAGATATTTTTTATAAAAGTTAACAACCCCCTGAAACGGCTCGTTCTAACACGCCCCCACATATCTACATCAGTATGTGGGAAGATTTGCATAACACCGCACAGATGTTCACGCAAAGAAAGAAGACGTACCTTTTATTCTCATAGTATTGTTGTTGCCGCTGCTGACATGTCATATTATAGACACTGTGTGTTTCACTGTAAAAGCGTGTGTGACGTTGTTCCGTTGAGAAAGCGAAACTACTGTTTTTGCCTTCCAAAAGATAACACGACTAGAAATCATGTTTATAATGGGTTTTATGTTTATGTCTCGTCGCTCCGGCCAGACAAGGCATCACAATATGTTAAGAGGCGTAACATTACCGTCACATGCTAGAGGCATTCGGTCAATCACAGCACACCTCACTTTTCAAAAAGATAAGCCTTGTGAAAATCAACGCGTTTCAGAAGGCGGGGCATTGAGGAGAAATAATAATGTACAGTATGTGGAAAATAATGTGTTTTTTTTTTATAATAAAATGTTTGAAATAACCAATACATCTGACAGAAAATGCTGAAACTGTAGTGTATTCCCATTTGCAGAGCAATGAAACAAAGTGCCACCTATACCAATAAGCTATTGACTGTTTTAACTGAAGGGCGGGACTTCCTTTCCTACAGCAGCCATATCCTGTTTATATTTCTACAAGTTGTCTGTCTCCTCCCCCTTATACTGTTTCTGCCAAAAACCAAGAGGCAGCTTCGGTTATTATTGTGAAGTCACCTGATCAAATCAAGCAGGGCATCAGCAGACGTCATCACTGGCCCTCCTGAGGCTTTATGTCCCTCTTTTTCAATGCCGGTTCCAGGATGAATGATCAGTACCAGAATAATCCCCACAATTACAGCAATGAAGGTAGTCCACAGGTAATATGTGATGGTAAGAAGGCCCAGGCGTCCACTGGCCTTGGTGTCCATAGCAGACAAGCCAGACATTAAACTGTAAGGAAAGTGTTGGTGTTTCAATCATAAAATGAATATAAATATCACATCAAATATCTCACATATAACTATAGAATACCCAAGACATGTCACTCGTATAGTTTTGAATGGGGGAAAGAGAAACTACCATAAATCGCTAATCGGTAAAGTCAGCGTCACTGCAGCTGCCGTTAGAAGCGTCCCGGTTGCTATAGAAACAGTCAGCGTTCTAAGACACGCGCTCAGGACTGCGCACGCGCACTGCATGATCTAGCCTAAATAATAAGCTTTTTATAACGGCTATTTGAGCAAAATAAACAACATTTATGACACAGTTGTTATTAGATTTCTTTGGTGATTGCAAATATGAAATTTAATCGCAAGCCTAGTGAACAGTTTTGTAGAATTTGATGTTTCCCCATTCAAAGAGATAGGAGTTGCACTTGGATGCCCGAGAGACGTTTTAAAGATGGCCGCCGAGTGACATGACTTGTCTTAAAGAGACAAGATATAACTGCCTACCCTAAATGCATACACATTTCTTTTTAATTATAAAAGGGATAGTTCCAGTCCTTGATTCTGATTGCTGTTCGAAGCTGTTGTAAATTACTCTACAAACATACACCTTTGTTTACGTCTGTGTGTTGCTTGGCAACCAGTTTGTTGCAACCGAACTATTCTGAAGAGGAACTACATTGTTTGGCGGAAGAATAATGTTTTTATTAATCTCATTACATTTTATTTGCTTTGTTTTATTTTGTGAAACCTTGCGACATATATGGAATAACCGTTTTATAAAAGCAATAAACCCTGTGAAGTCATGGTTTACAGTGAATTTATAACAGCTAAGGGGGTTTTAGGCACTCCGCTTCGTTATAACTGTATAATATATATAACTGTTATAAATTCCCTGTAAACCACGGCTTCTTGGGGCTTATTGCTTTATTTTAATATAGGCTGAGTTACCTGGATGTGATGAGAGGAAGAATCAACATTTTCAGCATTCTCATGAGAAGTTCTCCAGGAAAAGAAAAGTAGATTTTTGCCTGAGGGAAAAGAAAAAAAACATGGCTTTTAGTGATTTTTGAAAGATTTAAATTCACTTCAAACATTTAAACTCTACTAGAATAACTTTCAATATATTTACTATTTCTGTAATATCCCTGGAGAATTATGTCAGCTGACTTACTAAGTTATGTGCGTTTCTCCTTAGTGGACCTTGTAAGCTGTTTGGAGTTTATTTATGGGCAACAAAAGCCAGATGTCACATCCTCAAGTACCAGCACTAAGATTTTTGAATATATATATATATGTATATATATATATATATATATATATATGTACACACACAGTTTTGAATATATATGCCACATATAGGCTGGGAAATATATGTGTAGCCTATGTGTGATATTTTGATCAGGCTTCAAGAGCAAAGGTCATCAAAAACATCTTAAACTTAAAAGAGTGTTTCAGCTTGTATAGAAGTGCCATACATAGCACGTGTGGTTAAAAAAATGCTGGTCAAAACCCTTATATTAATTCTTCTTCACAAAATGTTGTTACATTATTTTATTTGTTATCTATATCATAATTTCAGCAACTGCACTACTGTTCTTGACAATTACACTTCTGCATTTGAATTTCTGATGTACTTAACATTTTATGTATTATGTATTTGTATATCTATATGTATTTTATGGTATTTTGACTATATCGTATAAAAATAGGTATAACTTTGCGCACACAATGTTAATAAGTGATTTTTTTAAAAACCATACTAGACATGAATATTGGTTTTGTGGCTACAGTGTGTACATGTCCTGGTGCACTGCTTTATGCCATATATTTTCATAAGTGCATTACTGTAAACTCAGCCTTTTTATTATTTAGTGATAATCCGGAACATTCCTTTATTCAGTTACTATAATGGCTGTACTTAATGTTAAGTTGCTAACGCATTCATTTTTATAAGCCACACACAATTTAATTTTCAAATGAGCAACCTTTTAACCTCTCTGTTCTATATGATAACCCATAAAAAAAAAAACTATTAAAAATAGTAAGTCCACTGCTGATGCTGGGACTCAAAACAGATAACAATAACAAATTTGAAGCTTTATGTTCCACATTACCTGTGTCGACAAGTTCAAGCTTCTTAATGTGAACCCCACCACACAACCCGACATCACTGCTAACACTGATAAGGTGAGCAAGCCGTTCCTTTTGCAGTATTCCTTTACCCATTCACGAAACTTTGGAGATATTGAGTTCTTGATAAGGTTCTTGAAATATTCCACCATGTTTCTCAAGGGGCTCCCTGGAGGGGAATGGCATTGGGAAGACGCTGGCCTTGAGCTGCTCCGGCTCTCATCCATGCTAAGACCTGTGTGGGCAGCAAGTGTTGTGAGAGCCTTTCTGTGTAAACCTTTTCTAACAACAGATTAAGCAATCAAGTATAGATCCAAACCAGTGCCTTCACGACAGCACAGTCAGAGGCGATTACAAGGAATAAGGGTATTAAAATAACCTAGTCAGAGTACGGAGGCCATTGACTGTGGAAAGATAAAATGGTGAAGCACTAATCCTAGAATACAAATCCAAGGTCAGTGTGGGGTCAGTTTCAAAACAAAATGAGTTTTAAAAGTTATGGTTTATTTTTAAAAAAAGGCTACATTGCAAGAATAATTATAGTATGACATGGCTATATGTGGAAGAATGAGTAAGGGATATGACACATGCTCAAATCTACATGAGCAGCAGAACATCTGGAACCTATGCACTAACCACTAGACCACAGATCCAATTAGTTTGAAATAGTTTAAAATGATATTAAACATAAACCAATATGTAATCAAAACAGATGCATGTAATAAGTTTTAAAAAGTTTAAAGAGTTACTAGTATGTAAAACCCAGGTCCATCTAGCAAAACTAGAGAATCTTGAAAAAATGTATTACTGCGTTAGATGACAGTTCGTATAATTTTTTATAGAACCACAATTAAATCATCTCCTCCAAATTTCTTATAGTTCTAACCTAAAAACATTAAAGCTCAGACTTATAATCTGTTTTATATTAGATACTCCTCTAGATAAATATATATACATACATACATACATACTTATATATATATATATATATATATATATATATATATATATATATATATATATATATATATATATTATATATATATATATATATATAAGTATATATTACACCATATAAGGGAGAGGAGCAGTTCAGAAGAGTCAGTCAAAAGCATTAAAATAGTGTGAAATTGTCCTTCTAGCTCACATGGAAAAAGGATGTTCTAAGTTTTGCCAGCTTTTACTACTTTTACTAAGAACACATGGGGTGGAGGCTATTCGGAGATAAAGGACATGCCCCTTATTAGTTTGAACGTCATGCCTTAATAGGATTTCTGCCGCTGCACTCTACAGGCATTTCTGACATCAGCGTGTACAGCGGCCGGGTATTGATTTAATTACCAGACAGCAGTGGTTCGGTTTGTTTGGGTACTGAAAGGTAAAAGTAACATGGTTTTTATATGAATGGAAAACAAGATAAGAATGGTAGACTGTGGAACAAGTAAAAAATTTTAATTCTAAGCTGATTTCTTAAGTTTTATCAATTTAAAAAGGCTCTATGCAGTGTCAATACTCATGACCTTAACAGTGTATACAACAGTGTAACAAACTATCAGCTGATCATTTTAAGTAAAGGAACAAACATATCCTTAGACAACATAAACCTACCATAAAAATTACAGACCCTTCATTTCTTTGTAAGTGGGCAAACTTACAAAATCAGCAGGGGATCAAATAAATATTTTCCCCACCGTACATACATTTCGCCATATATACATATATCCTTAATGTATGTAGAACATTATTTAACAAGTCCGTAATTTCATTATTTTATGCATTTTTTCAGTATAGACCTATTTGCACTCAAACTGCATAAATTCAACCCACCTGCTTGCTCCATCAAAAAAACAAACAAACAAAAAACAAAACAAAAATAACAATACAAAATCAGTATACAAAGCTGTGATGTATTATTTGTGTCCCTGGAAGTTTTAAGTGAATAAATAGCAATTAAAAAAAACTACAATAGGTAGGCCTAAATCTTTGCATTCAAATATATATTCAGTAATTTACAGTGTATGGATTATTTTATGGTGTACCTACATATAGGAAGCTGACTTCTCAATAGGAAGCTGACTCACACACAACATGTGGATTTAGCGTAGACTTGAGATGCTGGAATTTCTCCAAATGTAACGAAGACCATCACAGGTGACGACAGTGGTGTCTCAGGTGTGATCAAACACTAATCCATTTACTAGGAGCGGATATATACACTGACTGCATCGTCAACCTAAACAACCACTGCAACTGCTTTGACATCACACCATTTTACCCTGTGTAAAGCACAGAAATGGGGACACTGAAACTAAAATCATTAGTCATGAGTGTGACTTGATAGGCAGCCTCAACTAAGAGTGATTGTAAACACGTTATGGCAGTAGTAGATACTCAATCAAAAAACTCTATATGCTTTTTAGACCTTAACATGTACACACATGCTCTAAATCTATATAGTAAGAGATATACAGAGATATTAAACATACAGTAATGAGACACAGAGTCACACAGTATGGCCAGTGGCGGTGGTAATGATCAGTTAAAAAAGTTTCGCAATTCTGTGAAAAGAGGATTAAGTCCTCTGGACCATTAGCACATCCTCTGCAGGCACAACATGGTGTTGTTATCCATTGTAATTTGGTCTGATGACTTTTTAAGAGTTAGGGTACACATTCCTGTCCCATTTAGTGACAGTGCTGGCATTGTGAGCAGTCAGGAGATGTACAGACACATTCAGACACCCAGCTATTATAAATCAAATAAATTCAGGGGTGTGCATGTACCAGAGGTGTTTTAATACTGGTAGGCGGATTAAATGGATGAGTCTGACCACAACAAAAGTGTTAAGCCATAACATAACATAACATAACATAACATAAATTTCCAGTGAAGAATCAGGATTTCCTGTGTATGGAAAATTTAAATAAGAATAATTAGAGGACAGTAAACCAGAAAATCACACCTGAATATGTGCATGACTAAGTTATTTACATTAAATCTGTTAAATTATTCATGCATTTCTATCTGTTTTACAGAACAATGGAGTCAGTCAGGAATAAATGGCTTAAGAGATTAATATCTGGATTTCATATTACTACATCCTTATTCAACACAAAAGCTTTCAGTGCTGCTAAAACCCATGATGATAAATTACCCAAAGGTATTAGTATAATTTTCTAAGTGAATATAATCTTATTGGCAGTTGAAATATGTTTTTTTCTTCAGTATTTGTGGATATCTTTCCACCTTGACTCTTCACAGCATTTTGGAGAGAGTGATAAGCTAAATGCTTGTCATATATCAGATGTCTCTCATTAAGAGCTGATCACAGACTGTGTTTACTGGTACCACCTCACCTCACATACCTGTCTGAGCAGCACTTTTTTTTTTTTAAATCATTAATTTATCCATTTAGTAATTTGTCAAACTTGTGTTTTATAATACCAATTCATTCAGCTCTTACAAAGCAGGGTCTTGAGTTATGACAGAAGCAACTACACAGCTCGTTGATATGAGTGAGAAATTGTCAAATGTGTTTCCAAATTAGCATCTTTCAAATCTTTAAAATAATAATAATAAATAAATTAAAACAGTCCCTCACAAATAATAAGTCATTTTGAAATAATAAGGATAGAATATAGAATTCTAAAATATAGACTTTTGTTTTTTAGTAGGCCTATCCAGTCTTAAAAACAAAAACAAATGCTTTTTAAAGTGACTCATATTCTTAATAAAGACGTATATTACATGTTCAGTTAGATTTTGACTATGATGATGTCAGGCAAATGAAATCATCTTCCGAATGACACATACTATATACTATAATATACTGTATATATTATACTATATAATATACTATAATATTGTGGCAATTGTTAATGGCTGTTACATTTGGTCGTTATTTAAAGGGCAATCAATCATTAAACCTCTCATGTCTGTCATATTAAATCGTCTTAAATAAACGTGTAGAAGTTCAATCAAAACAGCACCTAAAAGAACAAATATTTCATTAAATCAGCATTGTTAAAATGAGGGACATTATGAACGAAGAGGAGAACGCCCTCCCCTGGCAAATGTTAAAAATGCCAGATGTGTTAAACAGCTAAAATATGTGCATAACAAGACGTTTTTATGAAACCCAGTTAGTAGGTGTTTAAAAACTGAATATTACTGGCATATTGACAGATTTTTGATATTGACATTACTCCTACATAACGTCAATATAAAATATCTGTCAATATGTAGGATGGTTTCATCTAGCATAGCCCATTGAAGCAGTTAATAGGCTATGTAAGATATCAGTCGGAGCCAATGGTTCCCTTTGATTTTTTTTTTTTTTTACGAGTAAAATCAATATGATATTAGGCTACATACAAACAAAACGCAAACGTGAATTAAAAAAAAATAATAAAAATAAACGAAGTTTCTACTGAGAGGACAACACAATGACAAGTAATCTGATGGAACCCATGGCAAAATAGCCTTTTGGATTGGCCTTAAACATTGAAAATCTAATTTATAAATTTTATTATTTGGCGTTCAGCTAATAGGCCTACAAAGACTGCAGTGGGGTAAACGGTGAGGCAGTAGGAGCGCACGTTTTTTTTTTTCTGAAAAAAGAAAGCCATACTTTAATTAAAAGCTCTCCAACACGCCTCCTTTCTTCAAAGCTATTGTGCTCTCAGTCAGAAAGCATTTCAACAGAATCGTAATCACCTGTGAGGGAGGCGGAATTATATATTTGTATTAGTTTCTATTGGTCGCCGTAGACTTTAGCGCAGCACCCGCCTGTAATGAGTCCTGTGCTGCAAGGAAACAAACTTTCTGTTTGCTTGGCTTGGAGAACTAGTGTACAATTCTGGCAGTGGTCACTTCATCCTGCTGTACTATAAACGAGGAAGGACAAAATGTTAAAAGCTCTTACAGAACGCTACGAAGCGTTTTTTAATCAGAAGAATGTGGTAACGGATTTTCTAGCGGTTTTAGAGGAAAAAACTGGAGTTCAGAAACAGTACATTGCAACAGGTAGGCTACGTGACTGGTTTTAATCTTTGGTTTGGAATACATTAACCTATGTATTTTAAGCTATATTGGCTATCAGATTTCAGGCTTTGTTGGGCTTGTGCGAGTTTAAATGTTTTTCCATTGAATTTTTTTTTAAAGAAAAGTATGAGCTTATTCTTTTAATACGTGACTAAAGTTAGTGTCACCCGTAAAGACTTGATGAATGTTGCAACTGAGTGCAAAGGGCTCTGGGAGTCGTAGCCTACTGATAAGACTCCGTATCGTTTTTTTTATTATTATTATATCATTACACGTTCCCCGAGATGACCTGGTAGGCCTATATTGTGTTCTCTAAGTTCAGTTGTAAAGACATGTTGTTTCTTAAAGTTTTAGATTAAGATTTTATTAACAGTTACTTCATAGTTTGAGTCGATGAAGCTGATTCAGTTTGTTTCGTTGAGTAGACCAGTTTTGAGAATCGGTTCACTCGATTCATCAAAGAGCTTCGAAGTAAAAAGGAGTCATTTATGTATCAAACATTAGGTCCCTACTCTGCTTTGCGTGTCTGTGTGAAAAGAACAGATGCCGCACGATCAGTCCCCCCCCATCCCCCCCCCACCCCCGGCTATCTGTCATTTCCCTGTTGCATTTACATTTGCTTATCTGTTATTGATCTTTGTTTGAAGACCAAAAAACACATGCTGGATTGAGAAGCATCAAGCAAATGATCTATCAAGTGCTATGATCAAATGCGTTATTGGGTCCAATTGTTCAACTGCATTGACTGGTTACCTTATCTTATTTCTTCGTAAATAAGACATCTTCCCTTATGTTCACATATAAACACATAGGCAGCCTTTGTTTGTGCTTTTTGCATACTGTTAGGTGTCAGCACTGACACCAAACACAATGTCATCAGTGCTCCTAAATGTCCTTTTTCATTTGAATAATGGCAGTGATCATGTGTCTCTGTTTGTTCTGCAGGTGCAGTATCTATTGTTGCACTCTATCTGTTATTTGGATATGGTGCCTCCCTTCTCTGCAACTTGATTGGTTTTGCATACCCAGCGTATGCCTCGTAAGTATGCATGACATGTCAAATTTCACAAATGTCTAGTATGCATATTGGTGCAGATGCTAGACCTGGAGAAACACGCATGTGTTTGCACAGCACAATAATGAGAGCAACCCACACTGACTGGCCTGTTTTCACATTTCATTCTGTTCCTCATGCAGCATCAAATCCATTGAGAGTCACAGTAAAGAAGATGACACCAAATGGCTAACCTACTGGGTGGTTTATGGACTCTTCAGTGTGGCTGAATATTTCTCTGATATCTTCCTCTTTTGGTTTCCCTTTTACTATGCTGGGAAGGTAAGGTGTTTTAGTATCAAAATATATTTCTTTTGTTCTTGGAGTGTGCTTGCATGTACTTTGGAGATCTGTTTTAGAAACCATCCACCTCGCTGTATATTAGCTTGCTGTAGGAGGACTGTAAATGTATTGGTATGTAGGTCATTCTGAGAGGTTTGCATAGTGTATATTTAGTATGCCTGACTAACAGATAACGAACAACAGCCTCATTTCAATTTTGATCCTTGTTCTAAATTTGACTGTCTGCTTTATAGCCAATTTATACAGATGAACTAGCAGCTAAGTTGAGCTGAGATCTTAAATATGCATGCGTATTCTATTTTTATTTTCTCAATAACAGTGTCCTAATTAAAAATCATTCTTAATTGAATGTTCACTATGGCAAATCCTTTAACCCTTGAGGGGTCTTCGGTCATTTCTGACCAGAATATTTTATGTTTTGAAATGTTAAAAATCACAGATTCATCGGAATGATATGAAATGCGGTGACTTTTATGGCACTTGGGGTGTGAACACACAAAAAAAATTGAGGGCATGATTTGAACAGTCTAAGTGGGTGAAAAAAAATAGTAACATAATATAGTCCTTCCTTTTTGTCAGTGTTCATTGACATTTTACAAAAATAGACGTTCATTGCAAAATGTTTACATAAACTGTTATGTTTAAATGAATTGCATTTTTAAAATTAAATTCTAAATAAAAAAAGGTTAACAGAATGCTTGCTTGTGTTCTCTTTCTAACATAATATTTAGGTTTGATTGTAATCATAATGCAAAAACTTTAATGCAAATAATGCATGAAATCATTATTTGTAACAAAAAAATACCTAAAACTATACAAAAAGTACTCTTTAGAATGTATTTATATATATTCAAGTCCACTACTTAATATGAGTAAGCAATTATGTCTGAAAACAATAAGGGAATTCACATGCCTCTCTATAGATTCCTATACTGTCAATAAGTGGTTGCACCATGCACTTACATGTTTTTCTTTCTTTGCTCTGACCAGGTGGCGCTAAAAAATCTTCAAAAAAATTTATTTGAAAGGCCTAGTCTCTGTTTTAATCTGAAATACAACATTAATTTAAAAATAATTGTGAAAAATTAGAAGAAAAAAAATTATGTACTATTTTCAATGAGAAAAATTGTTCATAATTATTTCATAAATATTCATTAATACCTTAAAATTTTCTCAAAAAAAAAAAAAAAAATATTATTGAATAAAAATATATTCCATTGATTTTACTGGGGGGCAAAAAAGTTACATTTCAGATGTCCGGTCACTGTTGACCGTGAAGACCCTGAGTGTGACTCCCAAATGAGGGCCGCCCAAGGGTTACATTTGGAGAGTTTGATGTGGATGTGCTTAGAATAGATGTTTAAGCATGTATTGATTAGTTTGACATGAAGAAGGTAAATTGTATCAAGACCAAGCGATTGTTTGAGCACAAAAAAAGTAAATGGTTTACGGGGCTGGATTCACAAAAAATCTTAAGAAATAGATTAAGACATTTCTTAGTGAAATTCCATGATGCTAGCAAGAATGTTCCTAAGTGTATTTTATGAATATTTCTAATTTTCCTAAGAAAAAATTCACAGGCTTTGGCGTTTGATTGGCGAAGAACTTGCATGTTGTGTCTGTTTGTTTGTGTGGGCTGCTGTAGTCTCAGCCTCAGACATCACACTCACGGACCGTTGGCTAAATGTCTGATGCATATGGGACACAAAAGTGCAAACACTTCAGAAGTGTCGAAGTCGTCATCAGATTGGTTGAATTATACAGGATTTCCAGGAGACGTGTGTGTTGCGTTCTTTAACGTTCTGCCTGGAAACAAAGATGATGAGCCGCCAAAAACACTCACGAAAGAAGAAAGCCGTAGTGTTTACAACTGTGATGAGGAGCATTTATGAGGATCAACTAAACGCTGGATTCTCTAAAGTATGTGAAATATTTAAAGTTCGTGGCATAGAGTCTTTAATAGAATCTTTCCGAGCGTTTTACACACCGGTCTGTTATTGTGGCAACATTTCCACACCCCAAAACATGATGCTGAAGGAAACGAACTGTGATTGGTCGGTCAAACTGCCTCATGGGCGGGCCTTGGCCAATGAAAGGTGCCATGGTTTCCAGACCTTCAGCCGTCAGTCTGAACATCTGGCTACGCGAGACTACAATGAATGTGTCCTGTGTATGGCCACTCTAATATGATGAATGTTGCTGAAAATTGTTGTATTTATATGCTAAGATTAATTACTACTTTGTACAGTTTACTGAATTCTGAAATCAGTAAAAAAGTTGTCATGCATAACAATTAATAAAAGATAACCCAGTAAATTCCTAAAATATCATATCTTTTTGACAAGTTGCAAGTTATTCTAATTTTTTTTTTTATATATATATATATATATATATTGACCCAGATGTTTTGATTTAAGCTTTGAATGTGGTTTGCATTTCAAATAGACTACTTTTTATTTTTTTTTAATAAAATATTTTAAAAGCTTAATTTGAATACTGTATTCTTTAACTCAGTGTTTTGATATTAACACATTTTAGAGCATTTTCATTGTTCATATTGTACATATTATACACTACCTTTCAAAATGTTGGGTGAAATGTTTTTAAGTGTTTTATGCTGCCCAATAATTTAATTTTTTTTTTATTAATTACAATTAATACATTAAAATATAATAGTTACTAAATATGTGAAATTGTGAAACATTACATTTTTAAATAATTTTTTGTTATCATAGATTATTTTATGATTATAAATCATTTTTGAATACAATGGCAGCAAATGTGTAGCTGACATGTATGTATTTCAGTGCCTGTTTCTGCTGTGGTGCATGGCTCCGGTCTCCTGGAATGGCTCTCAGATCATATACACACGTATGGTGAGACCTTTCTTCCTCAAACATGAAGCAGCATTCGACAACGTTGTCAGCAACTTGAGTGGAAAGGCCAAGAGTGCAGCAGAGAATGTGGCAAAGGAAGGTAAACCATAACGTCCTGTCATCAGAAATCCATCATCAGTTCACTTTCATTCTCTTATTAAATTAGTGGTTGTCTTATGTAATACTTGACTTATTCATTTAGATTTGCATCGATGTCTTCATGATCCAACTCAAGGTCTGTTTTCCTCTGTCTTTTTCCAACAGGCTTCACATTGTTGAACAGTGATAAAGATAAATGATTCGAAGGTGGTGATATGAAGAATCACTATGCCAGGAGCCTTGTGTTTACATTTGCCTTTTACTTTTGACTACCATATTGTTTTTCACTAACCCCACTGAAATTATTCATCCTAACTACATCTGAGCCAGGCAGCACAATCACCCCAAAAATGGCCCTTAAATGTCCTTGAATTTCTTAAATGTCCACAAATGTTCTTGGGATACTATTTATTGTTCATCCTATATTTTAGCACTTTGACCACTGATAGAACTGTTTAAGTCACTGTCTTTTAATAAATAAAACTGGAAAGATCTATGCCTAAATATTAAACATATTGTCCAATTATGTATTAATAGTTTGTTTTTGTTACAATTCTTTGAACCTTAAGTTGTTTCTGTTGTGTCTCAGGAAAAGTTATTTAATTTGGTCCTTTTAGTGAATTTGTTTTGACCTTGACCAACATATGTTTTAATATATAATGGTGAATTTGCTGGCTCTGGATGATTATTATGCATTGGTGTGCTTGTCCATGTCAAATCTCCCTTTGTGTAATGTGCTTTTAGGCTTGAACGGATCACTTATGCTGACATTTATGACCTTGAACTTCGCTGTCTTAGGTGGCCCATTTATGGCTCCAGTGATCTAAGTAGTTGAGGGTATGAACTGCTTGGGTCTGAGGGCTCACCTTGTCTGTGTACCATTTGTTTCAGATGTTGGAGCTAGGAATGACATCACACCTGAGTTGCCAGTGCTCCGATACACAAGTCGGAAAACCAAAACGGACTCTATGGTCTACTGTTAGCAGTACCAGTCATTAAAACACCTAAAAGTACATATTGTTAATTAGAGAGACAGATATACAGAAGTGCAAATAACCAGTTTGACTTACTGCTGATGCACTGAGCAGCCATTTTGGATTCTTAAGTCAAGGTTGTTGCCGTTCCTCTGAGTTTTTGAGTTGGAGCTCTGACTCAAGGGGGCATTTAAAATTTCTACTGGAATTTGAGTAGAAAAGGTATGAAGTGCTAATTAAGGGTAACGAGTCAAAGGAGATGTTGTGAGAGATTAAGAATGATAAATATAGGGGCTGATTTTGTAGACTGCTGTTTGGGCCGTTGTTGTATTGTGGGTTTAGGTTAGAAAATGAGACCCAAAAAATGCGACAAGTTGGTTGACTAAAACACCAGGTACAATTTTAGCTTCATATGGTCTTTGTTTTTATAACTCTACACCGTCCTTGATTTTTATAGATCCAGTTTTAGCCTTGCTATGAATAACTCTGTATTAGCAGTGTAATATTAAACAGAGTTAGGGTATCAAAGCACTACATGGGTATGAGAAAACAGTATAATATTTCCCTTTGGCTGTTAAACTATTATGCAACAAAGCTGTAATGTTAATCAGTTTTTTCCATAGTAGACAAAGAAATATGAAGCCATTTAACACCCTTTCAGAGAAGACTTCTTATACTTCCTCAAGCTGCAAGTTTCTGTAAAAGAAAACAGGCCATTGCTTCATCAGTCATTCTTTATAACAGGGAAATCTTGGAAGCAGTAATCAACAGATAATATGTGTACTTTTGCTCTTTTTATTACACCTGTCACAAGTCTCACATGAGACTTCATTGTCAGTTGTGAATGATTAATGTTGATAAGAATTTACTATGTGACATTTGTGGAGCCTGAATTGTCCAGTCTTGAAATAATTTATGCAATTTATTAAGAGTCTCATTAAAATAAACCTCTAATAAACTTTGGTTTTGATGTGTATATTGTAAAAGCGTGTAATGTGAGTGGTTATTTTGGTCATTTGATGTTCTAATTGATGAAACAACACTGAATCTGTGCACCATTTCCCTTTAAATTCAACATACCGTAAATATTTGCAGTGCTTGAAATAATATTTTTTTCATACTGTACATTAGAAAGAAGCTCAGAATACATATGTTGTTACCCTGGACTACAAAACCAGTCATAAGGGTCAGTATCTTCAAAGCTTCCCGTTGATGTATTGTTTCTTAGGATATGACAATATTTGGCTGAGATATTACTATTTGAAAATTTGGAATCTGATGGTGCAAAAAAAAAATTACAGGCTAAAAAATGCTGGGTTAAATACAACTCAGCACTGGGTAAAATATAGACAAACCCAGCGACTGGGTTGTTTTCAACCAACAGTTGGGTTAAATGTTTAACCCAACCTTCTGCACTCTCAGAAAAAAAAGGTACAAAAGCTGTCACTGGGGCGGTATCTTTTCAAAAGGTGCACCTTTGTACCTAAACAGTCCATATTGGTACCTTAAAGGTACATATTAGTACCTAAAGTGTACAGATAAGTACCTAAAAGGTACAAAAGTGTATCTTTTGAAAAGGTGCTGCCCCAGTGACAGCTTTTGTACCTTTTTTTCTGAGAGTGTGGGCATTAACCCAACCGCTGGGTCAAAACAACCCAATTGCTGGGTTTCTCCATATTTTACCCAGCATTTTTTAGAGTATAGAAAATTTACAAAATATCTTCATTGAGCATGATCTTTACTTAATATTTTAATGATTTTTGGCATAAGAGAAACATCATTTGACTCATACAATGTATTGTTGGCTATTGCTACAAATATACCAGTACTACTTATGACTGATCCAGGGTCACAAATGTCCAGGGTAATATACACTTTTAGAAAAAAGTTTCCAGGGGTGTTATCCTTTCAAATGTACTAATATGTAATATTTGAAATACTAATTTGTGAGGCAAATAGACTGCAGAGATGTTGCTTTAATATCTTTTTACCAGCTTTGTACCTTTTTAGAGTGTATGCATTTGGATATTAATATGCAAGACTACAGTATATGTGCAAATACAGAGGTCAAGTATCTGCCATGACACAGAGTGTGTACAGTGTTTAATTAGGCAATGACACTAAGTATATGCAATATTAGTTCAAGGAAGACAACAGCTGTAATGCAAGTGGGAGTTCAAGTGTACCACTGGGACTCCAAGCAAGAAGTAAACAAGGGTGTGAATGATTGTTTAATCATGTTAAAAGCGGAGGTCTAGTGGAACAGCGTTCTCAGGTTACCTTTTAATTGTAAGAGGACTGTGTAAATGGTAGTGGAGATGGCATTCTCAGTGCACCTGTTACAGCAGCAAGCAAACTATGCGTTCACTGAGATGTGAGCCATTGTAATAATGTTGAAGCATTTTATTCATTTACACAACACTTTGCTTTTTTTTAAGAGCAGGATCAGCATTGGCAAGGGATAATCGAAATGGAGAAAGTTCCACAACATCTTTAAGTAAAAGTATTAATGTATACATAGTGTTGTCTCTACTCTGTTTCTTAATATAATATCTATCCGTTTTTGACAATGTAGTACTGATTCTAACAGGAAGAGGGAGACAAACTGTACCACTGATTTAATGTGACATCTGATGTAATCTGTCAAGACCAAGAATTAATCAGAAACTTAAATTAGTAAATCACATTGTACTGTAGAGAGAAACTTAAATGCATAAAAAATATCTTTTGCCACTGTAGAATATCCTAAATGTAAATGTCTGAATACCTTATTATGAGGTGACTAATATCCACATGCTGTTTGCGGCCTGGCCTCCTGCTTCCTGCAAGCTATTATCAAACTACACCCCAGCCTGTCTATTGTGATTATATTTGGTTGTCTGCCGCCTCCATCTCTCCACACAAAAAGAGTATGCATGTTTAATGAACCCCCAGTGTTAGTTTATTCAGATTTAATGCTTACTGAGTTTACTTGGTGAGGTCTTTGTTTGATACTGTGTAATTTTGCTGTCTGATACCAATAACTGTTAAGTATTATACACAATATTCTGTCAGATACTTTTACGGGAATGTGCAATGTGAAAGATTATTGTATAAAACTTAGATTATGATGCGCCACCCTTCCCAGGTCTAGCTGCATGCCAGACGAAAAAAATGGAATTGCCGCAAGGAACTCCATTATCACCATTATCCGCTAAGACATCAGCACAAAGATTGAATCTGTGACAGGGACTAACATTCTTCTATCTGCCTTGTTAGCAACAGCCAAAGCACCTCCAGGCTTAGAGAGAAGGTGCACAAAACACTGTAAAAATTAAAATGTACTTGAGACACCATTTGGGGATCCCTTAGATTTTTTTTCACACTGCCTGGGCCTTCTGGAATACCTCTATTTAAGACACTTAAAATGTATATTGAAATATCTTGAATACACAGAATTTGAGGCACCTTTAAAGTGGTTCTGCTATAGTTGCAGTCTGAGGAACCTCAATGCTTTTTCAGTTTTCTTTTCATTTTGACATGCTGTATTAAAAAAATTAAACCTTAAGTACCTTATTTTTTTTAAATGTTGTTTTTATTTTTTAAATGTTTGTTTAAATGCATTTTTAAGTGTATTTTAAAGTTATTTTAAAATTAATTCATTTTAAATGTTTATTTAGAATGTATGCTTATTTATAAAAAGTTTATTTAGATTTAGGGTTTATTAACATGTCTTTTTAAATGTAATCATTAACATTTTTAACGTATTTAAATTTATTTAAAAATGTTATTACATTTATTTTTTAAATATATATTTATTTAAATGTTTTTAAATGTATTTATTTAAATGCAATCATTTAAAATTATTTGCATTTTTATACATTTTATATTTACATTTTTATATTTGGGCTTTTTTGTTATGAAACATCTAAAATTTTGAGTTTCAGTGCTTTAAATGTCAAATAATTTTAGATTTGTACTGAATTTTAGGAGTAGTTTGTAGAGAGACTGCACTGTATTGGTAGGTGCTTCTGTTACTTTGTCCACCTCCTGTAGGCAATATGTTAAAAATCTCCCACCTTCTATCTGAAGCAAGTGGAGATTCTGAGGAGGAGGGTGTGTGTGTGTGTGTGTGTGTGTGTGTGTGTGTGTGTGTGTGTGTGTGTGTGTGTGTGTGTGTGTGAGTGAGTGCGATACAGAGAGAGGGAGAGAGAGGACTGCCGTTGAGATTGGACTCTATCACGTTTTCATTATTAGTCTAAAATGCTTTAGTACCGTGCTTATTAGCGCAGGCTGCCATTCATCTGTCCTGTCAGTCAAAGAGATCAGTCACGCGGGATACGTTAAGTTCAGGTAGGTGAGACGAATCGCGCGCCGATGTATGAAATCAATTCATTTATGTAGTGCCTTGGGTATATTGTGTCTTTTTATTTTTATTTTTAATTTTTTTTTTTTTTATAGAGCACAGCATAAGCAACCCGGACAAGCGTTACACAGATTTCAGTTAGACTTTGACTGCTGAATACTTGCAGCATTTTCTGTTTTGTGTGTAAATCGTTAGCTGCACTGACCATAACTGTCATGATGGCATTTGCTGTAACAACAAATAGTAACCAAAACGAAAAAATACTGAACACGATTCTACATAAAAGCTGGCTTTACGTAGCATATACAGGCATGTGAATCGCCGCACCACCAGTGCTATGGAGAGTCGCTTCTTTATGAATGAAACGGGCTGCGTATGATATGGTGGTGCTGAACTCATAGTTTACTCCTGTGTGTGTCCAACATTCGGCCCCATGATGATATAAAATGTGTAAGATACACTGGTGCAAACTGCCTGCAGTCTTGGGGATTTCCATTTACAACACCCACTACTTCTACAAAACATAATAATCATCAACAATTTATTAATAAACTACGAGTGTGTGCGACAAACAGTAAACCAGCAGCATCAGCCATCCATTTAAATGGAAATATATGTAGCCTATATTCATGTCACTTTGCATCATTAAAAAGGCCTTTTTTGGATGACTAAACAGCTGAATGTATAGCAATAGTGGGCTAAAGAGTCTGATTTGGTTGTGCAATGTGAACATTGAGAAAGAGGATCCGCGCGCTGCTGACGTCCTCTTGGGTGCATTAGTATAATAATATATCATTGTATAGAGCCAATGCATGACCCTCATGGCAGTCTTGTTGCGGAAGATGATGCAGCAGGCTGCGCTCATAATGGAATCTAATACAGCAATTTATATGGAGACTAATTCACAGACGTGCATCAGTTTTTAGTATTGCACCAGAGGCAATAATAGAATGCTGGAACGAGCTGAATGAGAAAGGGGCGAAGCACTTTCCCAGTAGCCTATGCTTTTATTAGTAATAGAAGTTGTAATAGTAGTAATGTTTAAAGCTTTTTAGACATCCTCACCTCATCTGGCCTATAATGGGATTTGAAGGTGCACTCAGTCATTATGTGCTAATTAAAAAGTTTTGCAGATAAATAAGATGTACATTTGAAAAATGTGAGTTATAAAGGTTATGTACAGTAACGTGTGATGACAACTTAAGTCGTAGGCCTAGAAAAAAAAAGAGTTTAAAATGGAGGGGGTCGTCCCTCATGGATACTTCCATGTTGACATCACATGACCTGTCCTATCATGCAATAGAGTGCAACGGTTGGGATATGGTTGTAAAACTGATTATTTCTCCATAGGGAAAATGGTTTTAACAATATCATATACACCTTTAAAGACAGACTTGCTGTGATCTCAAAGGTTGTTAACTGATGGTCTATTATATTGTTAAAGTCATTTTTTTTCCTTGTCAGAGAATGATTGTGTGTGGTATGAGACCATACAAAAATAAAGGAAAGGAACAAAAGACATGGTGCAAAGCATCAGAAATTCACGAACTTAATGCATCCTTGCCAGTAGATGTCACTATAAAGCATAAAAACTGTTGTAACTATTGGGACAAATAAGAGATGAACAAAAGTTTAGGATATACCCCGGGGTTCCTCAAATTTGGACCCCAAGATCCACTTTCCTGGAGAGCTTAGCTCCAACCTGGATTAGACACACTTACCTGGAACTTTGTAGAAAACTTTGAAGGCAAGCCTGCAACCTTTACCTAAAAAAGCATAACATCTAATGCTGATGCTTCTGCTTTGGCAGTGCGTACCACAGGCCGTTTTTTTTTAATGGATGTCAATTGAGGAGAGGCTTCACTACACTTAAAAAACAGCTTTTTAGAGTGAACAGCTAATCTTTTAATAATTTGACAGACAATTACACTTTCTCCAATAGTAAATAATACACACAATCTCATCTCCTAATAGTAAGACAATCTAGTCTGTTTGTAGTAATCCTGAAGACCATGATTAGATTGTTCAGGTGTGTTTGATTGGGTTTGGAACTAAACTCTGTTAGAAAGTTGATCTTGATGTCCAGAGTTGAGGACCCCTGATGTATCCGAAATCTCCCCCTCATTCACTATTCCCTACATTACTCCACTAATATAGTTTTCTTAATGAGTCAATGACAAATAAATTAGGACACTGAGTGCACCAGAGGTGCTTTGGACACCATCTTCTTGCAAAATACAAGATTTCATTTGGCAGCGCTTTCATGCACAGGGGTTCTCAACTCTTGCCCTCGATGTCCACTTCTAGAGTTTAGCTCCAACCTTGATCAAACATAATTCCTGTAACTTTCTAATAATCCTGAAGACCTTTATTGCCCCAGCTTTAGTGGCTAGCTGTTGAGTGTACATTGGTTCCACCTTTGAGTTGCATTGTGGGATTAAATGAGTGCACTTTATGTCCCCTCAAATAGCATGATAAGGGTATAGGGTACTGAGTGCACCTTTAAGAGTGTATTATTGTATTGAGGGGGTCAGGTGTTATCCTGGTGAGTCTACTTTATATTAGGCCTGTTCTTTTCTCTTAGAAATCTATAGTGACAGATTGGTCTCTGCTGCTCCTAAAAACCCGAGACAGCCCTGCAAGAGCTTATAGTGAGCAGGCCAATTAAGAGCACAGCCTGGGCCTGGATTGCAGTTTGACAAGATGTTTTCTTCTTTTAGTCCACTACTATGAGGCTTTGCTTCTGTGTGCACTCCTTGACAGATGCAGAATTTATAACCAAGAAAACTAATGTTACTTAGTTGCCACAACCTCCTGTGTGATTTAAACAAGGAAATGAATGGTTGTTTTCAGAGCAAACCGTAATATAGACTAGAAATTAGGGGAGAAACAATACATCAATACGGATCAATCAAATGACTAACAATATGATGTAATGATGCAACGCTTAAAAAAAAATACATTTTACTGAGTTGTAATCAAATATTTGACAAGTTTTCACTTTATTCTTTAAATGCTTTTTTTAATGTATATATATATATATATATATATATATATATATATATATATATATATATATATATATATATATATATATATAAATGCTTTTTTTTTTTTTCAACAACTGGAGTGGATACTAGATTTGCAAATTTTACAGACTGAATGATATCATTATGTTTTTATATTAATCAAAAAAACTTAAGTATATTTTTTTGTGTGAATGTCCCAGTTAGGATACTGGGTTTTGCAATTTTACGGGAGTTTAATTAAATATTCATGTTATATTTTAGGTATATTGGTGAGTTATGTAACTGGTTGTGTAAAAAAGTCACATAATATTAATTATATCAGTCTTTACCCCTGAATCTAATCAAAACGCAAATGTATCGCAGCATGTTTTGAGGTATCAGCAAATATCACTTTCTAAAAGAATCAATGTCAGATCATATCATCTGATTTACACCTCATGTTAAGAAATCTGTCTAAATCTGTGTTAACCAATTTGTTCTTTAAATATATTAAAAGTTTACCTGGAAGACAGATGTAGCTCAAAGGGGAGAGATCAAGCCATGTGACTGTTTCACTCTCATAAAGACTGCAATTATCCTTGAAATTTCTGAAATGCTTATGATGAATTTAATAAGCATGCTAATTTGAGATTAACTGATTAAGTATAAACTCATACACATTTACCACCCACTTAACCTCCCCAGTTAAACCGAGAAAATCCCTGCCTAGAGAGCTACAATGTTATTAACAATTAATTCGAGGTGTAGCAGCTAATGGAGAAAAGGTACTAAGCAACCGGACTAGCCTGCAGCCACAGGCATGTTCAAGTTCTCGGGCAGCAAACCTCCAGTCATTTGCAAATGATAGTAAATCAATCAAGATTATTTGTGGAATACAATCCATGCATTTGATTAAGCTCCTTACACCCTAAGGCATTGTAATGGCTGAGCATAATGTTTAAATGTGAATCTCAGTATTAAGGTTTTAAGATACAGGTTTTCTGCCAGTGCGTAGGCCAGTATAAGGGATCAACCACAAAAAACAAACAAAAAACAAACAAACAAACAAACAAACACACCATCTCAAGATAAACTGCAGTTTACAGTGGTCTTTATCTAGTTCAAAAAGTCTGACATAATCTCTGAGCTAATATATCAGACCTTCATGCACTCTGTCCCTCAGATCCGGCCTTGTATCACAGGAGCTTTGCTTTGTGGCATGGATGCATGCTGGGAGTTTTAAATCCTTTGAATTGGGTCACTGGAAGCACATCCAGCAGGGAGATGAGGTAAAGCGCGATGATTAGCCTCTAAGCCCAGTCCACAGAGGAGCAATCTGTTTGACGGACTGATCGACAAGAGCAAGAGAGATGTTTCTTTCAATGCTGGCAGGGACACAGTAAAACTGCAGAACACTTATGGTAAGGTAAAACGCAACAGAGCAATTAGCAATTCAGCTGAAGCTGTCATGTATAGTCATTTGTTCTGAGTTCATGAGGTTGGAGAGTACCATTATGGTGTCAGGTATATTGTTAACTTGTATTTGACTTCGTTGATAGTTGCTTGCTGTTACTTTTAAGTGATTTTAATGATTACCATCTTTCTGTCTTGTGCAGAACTGTTTTATGCATATTAAAATCCTTTATTATTATTATGGTTCACCCAAAAACAGAAAATTCTGTGATTATTTACTTGCCCGTATGTCGTTCTTGTATGACTTTCTTTCCTCTGTGTAATACAAATATATATATATATAAATGTTTTGTTTTGTCCATACAATGAATGCTGGTTACAGTGTTATTTTAAACTTTATTGACTATTGAATTGTATAAACAAAAATAGTTGACAGATTACAGAATTAAAATTTTTAGGTGCACTATTCCTTTGAAATCTAGCATGTCAAGTGTTTATTAAATATGCTCTATAAGGTTAATTTTGTTGTCAGTATATGGATTAATTATGTTTTTTGACATATTTGGAAATTGGTATTGTATTAAAAAACTCCCATAATTAATTAATAGAATTAACTGACTACTGTGAAGGCAAATGTGTTAGATTTAGTCAGGCCAGTATTTATTTACAACTCTGTTTTACAGCATTTTCTCATGCCCCTGCACAGCTGAATGAGTGAGTCTAATCCAGCAATATATGGCACCGAGAGATGGCAGATGGTATATGGGGTATTTATAGGCTTTAGCCCTGCTCCCCTTATGAGTCCAAATTTTTAACTGCTACTGTAAACACTATAATACATAAGCACACATCTGTGGCATAAAGACCCAGCAGTGATTTCTTGACAATAATAACTTTATAGAGTGATGTGTATTTTGCATTTAAATGAAAGATTTAAACAGATAAATCACCTTAAAATGAAAATTTTGTCACTATTTATACACCCTTGTGTCATTCCAAATATTTTTTTTTTTTTGTGAAACACAAAGATGCAATACTGTTTTTCCCCCACCACAGAATAAAAAACGACAAAAATAATTGCAGAGTTTTATTTCAAAATTCTGACTCTGATATCTAACAGTTAAGACTTATCTTTTCAGAACTGCATGATCACAATTACCTTTTTAATTTTTTAAAATACAAAAAACAAACAAATAAACAAACAGAACTGTAATATGTACATTCAGAATTCATAGAAGAAAAGTCAAGGACGAGGATGAATAAATGATGGCAGAATTTTCATTTATGGGTGAACTGTCCCTTTAAATTCTTTGTATTCAGTTAAATAATCTCTTCTAAATTAAATTTCTTCATTATTGCAGTGCATCTGGATATTATATCTGAACAGCAACCAAAGAAACACTTATATACATACTCATCGATCTGTTTTCCCTCTTGTTGTTTAACTTGGTTATTGTTTAGAAATATCAGTTTTGATCACAGTTACAAAACCCCTTCTGCTTAGTTTTTATTTGCACCACAAGAAATAGATAATGACATAATATTAAGTCATGCACTTAATGGCACCAAGGCTATTTTTCCATTTCCGTACCCCTCCCTCTTCCTATTCGTCCCACTCTCCCTTTCCCTTTCAGTCTGCACATCCAGTAACCAACACTTATACACAAGTTTGATTTCCCAGAACACTGACATTGGTCTCAGACTCAGTGTGAACACAAAAGTGTGCATGCAGATGCCTCTCTATCTCCTGTCAGGTCTTTAGTATGCAGTAAAGCGAGGCATATCTGATTCCCACAGAATAAGAGTAATTTCTGAACCAAAAATCCTTTTTTCTTTAGTAGAATATACGTATCCATGGGGATATGACAATGGAACTGCCATTTATGGCAGAGTGAAAGCCTGGTTTGACTGATAAAGAGAAAGCAGCTCTTTAGAGAGTGTATTATGCTGCAAAGCTTCTCTCTCAGATTAGAGCAGACTTGGGCTAATGGACTCGGTGTGATGGTTGTCCTGTGGAACCCAGTGCAGTGATTCACTTTAAAGGGCTGTTCACATGTTTCAAAAACAGCTAGATGCATCTATCTGTCATTCTATTGCTGTCTATCTGTCTGTCTGTCTGTCTGTCTATCTATCTACACTGAAAACAAGTGTGAAAACAAAATTTTTACTCAGAAATTTCTAGAAACGAAGAATCTGCAAGTTGAAAAATGAATTAAAAGTTACATTTTTTCAAGTAGAAAAACTGAAATCTATCTGTCTACACAGTATGAATTTCTTTTACAGTTTTCTCATTCAGTTTGGCCCGCTTTCTGAAACACTCTTAACATTCTCTAAACTGTAAGTGCAATTGTCACTTGTTACCTCACAATTCTACTGCATGTCTAATAAATGTAGTAACTCACCCAAAATATTTAATTATTGCTTCAAAAACTAGTTAGTGTGCACTGATATTTTTAGATACAGAATTCAACTATAGGAAACAGTTTACAGGAAAAAGTCAGTGGTTGATTGTAAAGATTATAATGTGACATTTAGAAGTGAATGTATGTGATTTGAAATTTGATAATAATAATAATAATAATTCATACAAATTTAATGACATCAGTTAAGAAAGATGCTTTTTGTATCTAGAAAGCGTAGTCACAGCATCTCACAAAAGGAGGTCAAACTTGACCTATTGCCCAGACCGAATGTCAGTTTATTGAAATAGCTCCAAAATAATTATTTAGCTATTAGTAAACATTATCCAGCGATGCCTATGTGATATCAGCATAAAAGGAAAGTTGTTCAAAACAACAGCAAATTATTACATATTGATTCAAGACTACAAAGAACTTTTAATTTGTTTGGAATAACATGCACCAATGATTCGCTCACAATAAGCTCGGAAAGCAAATAGGGTCATTTGTCCATATACTGTTGTTTCCGACTTTTGTATGCATGGTCCTGGAGTGTGTGGTTTGCAAACAGAACCGCCAGCATACTGAGCTCGCACTTCTATTTATTGTGATTGTTTAAGATTATGTGGCACAGCGCCTGTGTGCTATTCAGCAAACATTACCTTTCGAATCCTAACGTCTGAGTGATATATTCCACATTCACTTCAGTAAAAGCAAGGTCATTCCCAAATCTGGCAGCATCAGCACATTGCTGTGAGAGAGCTTGGGAGAACCTTGAATGAGGGACATGCATTATAATCTCTCCTCGTGCCAAACTTAATCTATAATAGAGTTTGGCTGGAGTAGCGAGACGCTGTAACAGCATTAATAAGCTCACCGGCTCTCTGGCCCTTCCGCGAAGGACTTATAGAATAGATAACACAGCACTCTAAGGGAGACTGACATCAATCACAGCACAGAAACAAGTGTGACACCTTAAGAGGGGCGAGAGGGGGGCACTAGCCTGTCAGAGGCCTGAAATCCGCAGACACTAGCATTGATCAAAGGCTCAGTGTCCTCTGCTCATTGATTTGACAGCGTGCAGAGTGTGAGAAAGAGGGGGAGAGGCACCAGGGCTTCTCTCAGATGAGAGCTTGACTTCTGTTGGGATTGGTGCACCCTGCCAAGCATGTCACTGCACTTTAAGCCCTGAGTGCAAGTAGCCTGGTGTCACAATGCTGGATGAAAATATGATGCAAGCTAGCTTTGAAAGACATCGTTGGCTTCACATAGTTTTTTTTTTTTTTTTCGAACCTTGATGTCATTTTTCTGACAAAAAAAGTCTCCACTTTTCACTCTCCAACTTTCAAAACACTGTATTTTGCATTAATATCTTTATGAAACCTTGCACTTGCAGAATTTACAAATAACTCATGAATTACCATATGAACATTCATTTAGATCACCCATACACAAGATATAGATTCACTGTGTAGTTGTTTGTCCAATCATTTAAACTGTGGTACAAATTATGCAGTGCATTTTTTTTTCATCAGACAATGAAGTTTCCAAAAGGGTTGGTGCAGTGGAAAGGTTCCATAGATGTTAAAGGAATAATTCATCCAAAAATGAAAATTTGCTGAAAATTTATATACACTTTAGGCCATCCAAGATGTAAATGATTTTTTTTCCCATTGTAACAGACTTTGAGGAATTTAGAAATACATCACTTGCTCACAACTGGATCCTCTATAAGTGAATGGGTGCCATCAGAATGAGAGTACAAACAGCTGATAAAAGTATCGCAATAATTTACAAGTAATGCATGATTCCGGTCCAACAATTAACATTTTGTGAAGTAAAAAGTTGTGTGTTTGTAGTAAAATATGAGTTCTCTATTCATAATATTTCTTTCTGCAATGACAAAGTTGTTTTGTCTGAATCAGGTGAGAAATATACACACATCAAGCACTGTTTAGTGAAAGCAATCCAGAATAGTTTTAAATAAATATGTTGGGGAATTTTGATGTGAGAGGACAACAGGGGTTGGGCATTTTCACTGGGGGAAGCATTATTGTAGGATTATGGACTATTTTAACCAGAAGCAACTGTTTAAAGTTCAAATGTCTTAATTATGGACTTGTTTATTAGAAACACTCACCTTGAACTTCACAAGATGTAAATTGAGGGAATGGAGTCATGTGGATTACTTGGGGATTATTGTTTTTATCAGCTGTTTGGACTCTCATTTTGACGGCACCCATTCACTGGAGAGGATCCATAGGTGAGCAAGTGATGTAATGCTAAATTTCTCCAAAATGTACATTTTTTGGGTGAAATATTAGATGCCAATTAAAGAGCCTTTATTTTTATAAGTGTGCACATACATCACTTTAAAAAGACTAGTATAGGGAATACCACAGACACAGTAAATCATTGAAATAAAAGGCCAAAATTAACAGTACTAATGAAATAAACAATCACAACAGCTCTGATTCAAGCTATAATCAGCTTAAGTTTTGAGACAAATAATGTCTGTCATGTCTGCCATCACATGTGATGCAAGTTTAGCAGAAACTTTGACAGAACTGTGGTTGTTTCATTGGAGGTGTCTTTCAGTATCCCTCATCTGTTGGTGTGAAATTGAGGTATTGATTACTGAAGTTGAAATCGGTGTAAAGCCTGGAAATTGTGTTCTTGCTTGCTTCTGCCTAATCTATACACAATTCGATGTGTGTTCTATGTTTGTGGTTCTCTGACACCGATGGATATGGTCTGTGTCTTGGCTAAATTATTCATGCAAACATTAAATTGCACATATAAAAGTGTATTTTAAAAAGTCTAAAACCTCTTTTACTTTCAGACTGATACATAGCGTGTCAATCTGAATGCTAGTGTGCTCAGGAGCAGAAAACGGTTTAGAATTATTGTTTTGGCTCTGAGGCAATAAATAATGCACTGCTATAAACTGCAGCGAAAGCAAGAGAGTGTCTGAGGGCAAAGCAGATACATTATGATGAGTTGCATTGTGATTTCATAATAGCATGATGGATGACAAGGCTCATGTCTCTTTCTTCAGAAAAGCCACTTGAGTCCTGTCTAGAAGCAAAACATCTCTAAATGTGTTTGTGGATCATACCTGTAATTTTGAATTTGATAAATATCCAGCAAATAAATTATGATCATGTTAAATGTTTAAAGCATAATGTATTAAACAGGATATGTGAAGTGCTTCCGGTCACTAGCAATTTTTCTGTATATACTGAATATACTGAATATGTATGACATGACATATTCACAGCCAGTTAGAATAATGTAATGTTTAATTTACAATTATTTTAATTTATTTATTTATTTATTTATTTATTTATTATTATTTTTTTTTTTTTTTTTTGAGGAGTGAGGTTTCATAGTGGACATGGCTACTTGTTGTGAGAAATAGAACCAAGCATTCATCAGCATGTTTGGTGATTGATGACATTTTTTTTGCTTGTCAATCATTCCTGTCCTGTGTGTCATGCTTAACAATGTACTTTAGCATTTTACAATGTGATTTTAGGGGTCACAAATGGATGCTAGAGGAATTGGAGGATGTATTTTTGGAAAAACATTCATGATTTTTTTTTAGGCTTAAGAAATAATAAAACAAATATTTGTCTATGCCACGGTTATGATCTGTATTGGTTTAGCTTTCTGTGTCTCCATTTCCTGCCTAGTTAGTTTCCATGGTTTTTGATCAATTAGCTCCACACCTATTTCTGTTCCTGTGTTCTCCCCGATCCCTTTGTCTGCTGTCATTTGGATTTGTGTTTGGTTGTGCCCTTTCTCTCCTGTGGATTATTAAAAGAACTATTTTGTTATACTCCTTCGTCGTGCGCTTTGATTTGCACACCAGACCGTGACAGAATAGCAGATCGAGTGTAGCGGCGTTTTTCCTTCTTTTTTGTTTAGTTTTTCCTCTTTCCCGGAATGGCAATCCCAGCAGTCCTACTCCTGTGCCTGGAGCAACAGGACCGTTTGCTGGAGGACCATACTAGGGACTTTTTCGATCTGGTGTGCCTTACAGACTTCCCTGACCGCTTGCTTTGTGTATTCTATCACACCAGCCTGAGCAAGCAGTGTAAGGCACGTCTGCCAGCGAACGGTCCCAAAGAGGATTTCACGGAGTTACTGCCTGAGCCCACTGCAGACAGAGAGCCTGAGCCCGCCACGACAGAGCCGATCATCGCCATGGAGCCTGAGCCTCTAGCACCGTCTGACCAAGGGATTGGAGGGAAGCCCCGCCCACACACCCGCCGCTGAGGGTGAGCTGCAACTGGTCACTGGACTATACTATGAGGAACTTATGGACATTTTCCAGATGGATTTAATAGATTGGTTTGGGGAGGCATTACCCAGTTCTCCTGTGTCTCTGCTGCTTCCGCCCAGCTCAAGTCATCCTGTATTTCCTCCCAGCCTTCCTCTCCCACCTCCTCTTAAACCAGCCAGTTCCTTCAGCTTCCATCTCCACTGGTGCCTGTCAGTCCCTCAGCTCACCATCAGTCATCGCCATCTGGGCGCTCTGATCCGCCTCGGGACTTCCAGTCTCCAGCTCTGCCTTGGCATGAGGATCCCCTGTCTCAGCCTACAGCCTCCAAGCCCTGGACTCCACCTCGGTCCTTCGACCCATCGGCTCCACCTTGGCTCTTAGCTTCCTTGTCTCCACCATGGCCCGTCATCCCTCCAGCTCCGCCTTGGTCAGTCGTCGACCATCCGCCGCCTTGGGACTCCACTCCTCTGGCTTTGCCTCATCACTCCATCCCTCTGGCTCTGTCAGGCTCCTCCTTCCCTTCGACTTCGCCTCCATCCTCAGTTGCTATGGCTCCACCGTGGTCTTCTGGATCCCCGCCTCCGTCTCGGTCGCCTGAGCCACCAGCTCAGCCTTGGCCCTCCGGATCCTCAGTGTCACCCTGGCTCTCCGTCTGCTCGGCTCCATCCTGGGCTCCTCCACCATCGGCTCTTTCTCCACCATGGCTCCTCCTGCCGTTGACTCCACCATGGGCTTCTATCCTGGCTGGCCTCTGGAGTTCCATTTGGCTCCTCCTGCTCCAGGCTCCTCCTTCCATCCACTCCGCCCTGGCCATATGGAATATGCTGCTTGTCAATTGCCTGCCCCTTGCCTGCCCCACGCCCGCCTCCTGAACCCCCACCCTCCCTCCTCTGTTGGACTATTTCTGTCAGTGTGAGGACGCACTGTTCCGGGAGGGGGCAAACTGTCACGGTTATGATCTGTTTTGGTTTAGTTTTCTGTGTCTCCATTATCCTGTCTAGTTAGTTTCCATGGCACAGCACTGAATCAGCATTGCTGAAGGTCTCGAATGACATTCTGCTGTCTATCGATTCTGGGTCTTCTGCCATCCTGATTCTTTTAGATTTGAGTGCCGCATTTGACACTATCGACCACGACATTCTTTTAAATCGTCTTCAGTGCGTTGTTGGAGTCCAGGGCCAAGCTTTGCAGTGGTTCACCTCATACCTAAAGGGGAGAACTTTCTCTGTGAATATCGGGTCATTCACTTCTCCCACCATGCCTATTCAATGCGGTGTTCCGCAGGGATCCATTCTTGGCCCTCTTTTATTCTCCCTCTACATGCTCCCTTTAGGCTCAATATTCCGGAAATATAACATAAATTATCACTGTTACACTGACGACCTTCAATTATATCTTCCAATCAAATATGCCAACGACCTTTCCTTAGACCGTCTGTTCTCATGTCTAAATGAAGTTAAATCCTGGATGTCAAATAACTCACTGCAACTAAATGAAAATAAAACCGAAGTGCTTCTACTGGGTCCTGCTGCTACCAACAACTCTGTCAAAACACAGTTAGGTTTTTTTAAGTAATAATTTGCACAATCATGCCAAAAATCTTGGTGTCTACTTTGACCCTCTTTTTTTCAGTTTGACAAGCACATAAATGTAGTTGTGAAGAGTAGCTTTTTCCAACTTAGATCTGTAGCAAAAGTAAAACACTTTCTTTCTAGAAAAGACCTTGAAGTAGTGATTCATGCACTAATTTCCTCTCGACTAGACTACTGCAATTCGCTCTATATTGGTCTACCTCAATCTACACTTTCCCGTTTACAGATGGTTCAAAACTCGGCAGCAAGATTGCTGACAGGAACTAGAAAAAGAGACCATATCTCCCCTGTCCTTGCCTCATTGCATTGGCTTCCCATAAAATTTAGAATAGATTTTAAGATTCTTCTTTTTGCATACAAAGCATTGCATAACTCGGCCCCGGATTACATTTCTGATCTTGTAAAACCTTACACAGCTGTTAGGCAATTAAGATCTGGAGATCAGTTACTACTTTTATCGGTTCCTCGTTCTCGCTGCAAATCAAAAGGTGATCGAGCTTTCTCTGTAGCTGCCCCAAAGCTCTGGAATGGTCTACCCTTGAGTATTAGGGCTTCTCCATCACTGGATGTTTTTAAAACTAGCTTAAAGACATATTTTTATACCTTAGCTTTTGAGTGATACTGTTTATGTATTTATATTATTTTATTCTTTTTATGTATATATAGTTGGTGTTTTATGTATAATTTGTCTGTTGTATATGATATTTGCTTATATCTCCACTCTTTTCTATTTTAAATCATGTTTTACTGTAAAGCACTTTGGATCAGCTACAGTTGTGTTAAATTTGTGCTATATAAATAAACTTTGACTTGACTTGACTTGATGGTTTTTGATTAATTAGCTCCACACCTGTTTCTATTCCTCTCGATTACGTTCACTGTTTATAAGTCCTGTGTTCTCCCCTGATTCCTTAGTCTGCTATCATTTGGATTTGTGTTTGGTTGTGCCCTTTCTCTTCTGTGGATTATTAAAATAACTATTTGTTTTGCACACCAGACCGTGACAGATTAGTTTTGTGGAAAAATAAAAACTTTGTCTGTTTTACTAGCTAAAGGGGAAAACTGTTATGAATATTTTCAATACATATTTTAAATGTCTATTGGGGGAGGGGGGCAAAAAAGTAAAAAAGGCAACCAAAAAAGCAAGTGCATGATAAAAGTTTTACTGAGGATTTTTTTAAAGTAAATATTTTGACAAAAAAAAAGAAAGTTTAAAAAGAATAAAAAAAATTAGTTTGGCAATATAATACAGTACAATTGTTGTCAAATATGTTATATTTATATTATATATGAAGAGTTCAGATGCAAAAGCCTCTAGGTGCCATCTGAAATTGTCTTATAAATTAAAATTAGCATTTTTCTCAGGCTCCTATGTTTATGTTCATTTATTTCACTTTAATGTCAGTGAAAAGAACCTATTCATTGCCATTAAAGTGAAATTATTGAACCTACAAACAGCCGTCTAAGAAAAATGCTCATTTTAGAAGAAAATTTCAAACTGCACTTAGAGGCTTCTGCATCTGAACTCTTCATATTTTGAATATGAATCAAATTAATTAATCTTAAAATAAATGGGTACATTAAAATATATAGTCTTTAGGAAGAGGGTCCATATACACTGTAAAAAATTATTTGGAAGTGATGCTTGGAGTGTATTTTACATTTCAGTTTTTCAACTAAAATATTTCAGGTTGTATTCAATTAACTTGTTACTTGCTATTAATTTAACTCTAATTTCTGAGTAAAAACTGATTCTACACCAAAATTATTTGAGGGGTATATTTGGTGGTACTTGGAATCAAAATGTTCGAAAGCCCCTGTACAATACACAATCATCTAAATGTTTTTTTTCCCTCTATTAGGTCTAGAAAGAGAGTGGAGCAACTGAAGGCCCAAGATGCCCGAGCAGAGCAACGACTACCGTGTGGTGGTGTTTGGAGCAGGGGGTGTGGGGAAGAGCTCCCTGGTGCTCCGTTTTGTGAAAGGCACTTTCCGGGACACCTACATCCCGACGGTGGAGGACACGTACCGACAAGTGATCAGCTGTGACAAGAGCGTCTGCACCCTGCAGATCACAGACACAACCGGCAGCCACCAGTTTCCTGCCATGCAGCGTCTGTCCATCTCCAAGGGGCATGCATTCATCCTGGTCTACTCCATCACTAGTAAGCAATCCCTGGAAGAATTAAAGCCCATATACCAGCAGATTCTTGCTATCAAAGGCAACGTAGAGAACATCCCCATCATGCTTGTGGGAAACAAGAGTGATGAGACTCAACGGGAAGTCAAGACCGAGGACGGAGAGGCCCAGTCCAAGATCTGGAAGTGTGCTTTCATGGAGACCTCGGCTAAGACTAACCACAATGTCACTGAGCTTTTCCAGGAGCTTCTCAACTTGGAGAAGAAGAGGAACATGAGTTTGAACATCGATGGCAAACGTTCTGGGAAGCAAAGCAGGGCTGACAAGCTGAAGGGGAAATGCAGCATCATGTAGAGCGCTTGTTAGAGACATGGTGAGATAAAGCGGAGAGATCGAGTGATAAAATAACAAAGGAAAGGAACTGAGGAGGGAAAAATGAATGGAGATGGTGTTACTTGACATTTCATGCCTATTTCTGATAACAAGGATTTTACGCTGACATCTCAAATTTCATCCTTCACCACAGTCTTTTGCCTTAACAAGCACTGGCCTGTTCATATTGCCTTGTCTGTTTCTATTACAGAAATCTCTCACATCTGAGAAAAATTGAGACAGCAATCACTTGCTAAACAGCCCTTTTTGAGTTCATGATGCAAATATTTTTATTAAATAAAGCAGCCAGGCTTTATATCGGCCTTGAGATGGTATCCAGACATAGGACTTTGCATAATGACAACTAAACTTTTGTTTTGTATGTTTATCAAATGTTAAGCAAGTAGCATCAGTATGAGATTATATAACAGTTGCGTATACAGTATACAGGTTGTGTAGAATCCACTTTTATTTGTTGTCCTCAAAACATTTTGCATGTCCTTATATCTTAAAAAATACCAACCAATAATTAAGACAATGATTTTGTTAAACATTAGCAAAATACCAGAGAAACATAGAATGCTTTGTAAAATTATTACCTGCAATGACATCAAGGCAGATCAAAAATCTGAAACCATATACACTTCATATTTCATGCAGATGCACACATGCTTATGTAATCATCATCGCCACCATCTCTGGTGTTCAGCTGCTCAAGATTGAAACACTTTTGGCCTCCCTAGTAATTTAGAGTGAGACAGAATCTCTATCTTATTTTTTATGTTTCTCAAGATGAACTGCTCATATTTTATAACTGTATAACTGAGACTATAACAAATGTAGTCAATCAGGAAATGAATGCATTTGCAGGAGGTGCATTTTGGCAGCAAAAATAAATTGAGGAAGCAAGTCATCTACCCTAGATATAGAGACTAAAGTAAACATCCAAGAGTATATATAATATGGCCACCTGAAGTTATAAGAGTTTTAGGATAAAGAAACCAAATATGTAATGTTTAAACATTTCAAATGTTTTCCAGAATTAGCCATTTTTATTTATATCACAGTACCAGACATTACAGGAGTTTTTGGATTGAAACAATTCAGTTTTTGTGTTCTCAGTGACCCTTATAGGAACACCACCAACCTGTTTCAGTTTCGGTAAGAGAATGCAATCACACTGCAAATCAGCCTTTGACAAAATAAATCTCTTGCTTCAAAGGGCCTTGATTGTATAGCATTATATTTTTATCCAACCAGCTGATTGCCTTTGTACACCATTGTGAGAAATGTTTTCAGGTTGTGCATTACAGATCTGACAACATTGTTTATCCATGTTATGCTGGTTTGCTAGTTTTTGAACAGGGTACACCAGAAATGAGTAGAAAAAGAAAGCTTTACACAACAACATTTCAGAAAACTAATACAACTAAGACAGAATTCATATGGTTTATCTTGTTAGACTTGTAAATGAAGCAATTTTGGTGACATATTATAATCCTGTGGTAAAAAGTGACTTATTAAAAAGAAGTATATTAAACACTCAGATATGAATGATAACATTTCACACAATTATTTTGGCGCAGGTAGAAAACTAGCATTATAAATAAGTAGAAGAGTATTATATCCCAACCCCTGTATACAGAAGCTATAATATATACTAATGATATACTGTGACAAGCATTGCAATAGAACAGAAGACAATATCATCAGTCATATATAGTTTCTGGTTTGCTGTCAGTTAATATTATGACTCAGCCTCTGATTGATTTATATGATTAATATTTTAATATTAGTTCCCTGGATGCCCCACCAACACATTCATCCCCTTAAAATGGTGCTATAATTTACCACCTCCGTACTGGTGACAGCAGTTCTGCTCTGCATGGTTTATGCAATCATATCAGGATAAAAATCCCCTCTTTTATCACTCTGCAGAGTTTTGCTGATTTATGGCTTTGTAATTTGCTAAATTCAGAACAACGCCTCATCCATCTATCGTGACTGTATTCGAATCCATTATACCTGAATCTACGTGTCCAATCTCTATAAAGCCCACTCCACTGGTGTATGAGTCACACTGCTGATACCATCAAACATTGCAAGCAGCAAGAGAGGAAAACTGCAGAGCGTCTTGCATTTTACATGCATGGGAAGTCTGCGCTATCTGTAGAGTGTCCTTTTGGTTGACTTGCTTCCGCAATGCCAATGCCCATCAGTTCTGTGTATAAAATAATAATTACATATCATGCACATTTTATTGTAAATATTTGTAAATTGTATGTAAAGAATATGACCCTGTAAAGAAATCATCACTGACTCTTGTTGGATGAACCTACAGACATGGACACAATTCCATTGAAAGCTCTTCATGTGTTTGGTTGGAATCCTAGGGGGCTTTTGTGTACATCTGGATTATCTTCATGCATTTTTCAATTGGTATCTTAAATCTGGTTTACACAGTGAGCACTTTAAATGCCTAAGGGTAATGGAATGTACTGTGAAACGTATGTAAATGACGACCTCTATTTCATAATTCGAATTACGCATGGTCTCACTTGATGTTTAGCCAGCATGAAGGCAAGCAACAAAACTGTGAAGTGACTTTTCAACTCTGCATTTTATTATTTTCTTTTTTGTTCAATATTTTACTAAAGTGTTTTCTTTTTTATTATTATAGCTATTAGCTATTAATGTGTATGATATGTCCTTTAGCAATAGTCTTCCTAAGACGTGGTATGCTGTGATCACGCATCCCAAATAAAGGAAAATAAGTACTAATATATATGTATAGATATACCTGCAAATATTCTCTAATAAATCTGCAAATTGATTTTTATAATAAAAAAATTAAAGCAAAAAATCTGTCTGTTTTCCCCCTCAAAACATCTGATTGTAGCCCCATGAGCTCAACCTGGTTTCCATGGCAACATAACTAGGAACACTACACTTTCGGCTGACCCAGGTGTGGATACTCCAATACACAAATGATGTAATTTACAAAGCAGTAATGCATAAAAGCACATTCAGTAAAGCATCAACTGTGCTGCACGCAGGGTTTTATGGGACAAAGCAGACTGAATAGTTGATGTAAAGCTATCTGAAAGAGAACTAGATGTCTAGTAAGTGCTGCAGAAGAGCTTGAAAACCATGATATTAAGGCAAAAGATGGCTAATTTAAGAAACTAAAAATGTAGAGACAGGTTTTCTTTTGTTCAACTGACAATTTTTATATAGGTACCAAATGTCCAGTTACAATGATATATATATATATAGAGAGAGATACAATGCATATAATAAATAACAATAACACACATATATAATGATTGATTTTTAAATTATATTTTATATTACATTATTTTTATATATATTTTATATATATTTATTTATATTAATCATTTATTTATATTAATTATATTTATGATAATTCCAAATGTGTGTGATTACAATGATATGTAAGAGAAATACATGATGATTATATAAATACAATACATATTATAAATAATAATAACACACATACGATGATTATAATTTTTTATTAGTATTAATGTTATATTATTTTTATATATATTTTAATTATTTTTATTATTTGCTTATATTCATTATATATTTATATTAATTATATTAATATTGATTCCAATTGTCCAGTGCTTACAGTGATATAAGATAAATATATAATGATTATTTGAGAAATACAATAATGTATAATAAATATAATAAATAATAATAACACACAAATATATAATGATTAAAATGTTTAATTATATGTTTTATATAGGATATATTTTTTATATGAAATACAATGCATATAATTAATAATAATAATACACACACACATAATGGTTAAAATATTTTAATTATATTTTATGTATATTTTAATTATATTTATTACTTATTTATATTCATTATATATATATAATATTTATTATATTTATATTAATTCCAAATGTCCAGTGGTAACAATGATATATAAAAGAAATACATGTTGATGAGAAACACAATGCATAAAATAAACAATAAATAAATGATATGCATACAATGGATATAATATATATATATATATATACCTTACTAACAATCAAATGGAGACTGTGAAGGGGAAAAACTTAAGAAACAAATTTACAGTCTTTTATTGTATGGGTACAAACCCTTTTAACCCAGACTTGTACACTCTGAATTGCTCATTTCTGTCCTGTTCTAAAGATTTGAATTATCTAATGCCTTTGTATCTCATTTAGGCAAGGAGGGAGCTGAAATATGGCAGGTTGGATCAGGAGCTTCACTATAATGTTTTGAGAATCAAATCATTGGAACAAAAGCACAGAACAAAACATGGCTGCTGGGAAACCTGCATGAATCAATTCTCCTGTGACTGTGATCCACTGCTTCATTCTCTTTTCTCTCTCTTTCTCTCTTTGCCCCCCACCTCCCAACAACTGCACCACCTCATTCCTTTCTCAGCAGTATTGCAGTTTCCATGCAGACTGTTAGATTGACCGCTGCTATCAGAGAGAGAGGAGAGCAGAGAGAACTGTGACTTCAAAGCATGAGGAAATTATACAGAAAATACCATGCCATCAGCGAAATTTCATGTTCCAGAGGACATAACGCTAATGCAGTAAAAGTATTTTCCACCCCCATTTACTATAAATACATCACACTGTAAAAATATGGCAACTGTGCTGTGCCAAGTCAAATGTTAGCACAAATCATTTGGGACCATTGCGAATCCAAAGGCACAATTGAGAATCCTGGGGCTCCTAAGGGAGGCTGTGAAGTGAGGCAGAAAGAAGAGACAAATCGTCCGCACAGTCCTTGAATAAAAGAGTAGAGTGTCTCAAAGCAAATGAATAGAGGTAAACATCTTTAACATTTACAAGCACAAAACTCTTAGGTCAGTTTTTATGTATTTCATAATTCTTTTTAATTTTAAAGTGCATGTGGCTTAGAAAACAGGTACAAACTCAAACCTACTTTCTGTTCGTCTGTTTGGACAGTGAATGGATATCAAACTCCCACTCTGCTTAAAAAGGTATTATGTTAGATTAACAGTCCACTAGACTGTTAGCTGCCTCACTAAATAATAACTATGTCTTTATAACCGCCACAGGGCACAGACTACTCTTAAACTGTCCTGCAGTTTTAAAAGATTTGAAAGGCCCATTTCAGATGAGAACCGGAGGGTTTTATGATTAAGGCTGGCTCACTCTGATCTGGTGCCAAGTGCCAAATTTGCCTGGAGGTGCAGATCCACCTATAGCATCTAACTCATACCTAGGGCTTACTCAAAGAAGCAGAACACATCCCGCTAAAGCCTGTATTTGCAGTTGTGTATGCAAAAATAATACCAAATAGAATAGCACAGTGGAACTACATTGAGAGAAGATGTATGAATTTCTTCTGTGAAACAAACAAAAAACAAACAAGCAAAGATATTTTGAGAAATGTTTTTGGGAAATCATGGAATGGAAGTCAATGGTAACCAGAACTGTGTGGTTACCAACATTCTTTAAGAATACCTTTTTTTTAATATATATATATATATATTCTGCAGAAGCAAGTCATACAGGTTTGGAAGGACATGAAGTTGAGTAAAAGATGACAGAATTTCTATTTACAATGCCACCAAGTGGTATCTTTTAAATCTGTGTTTTTATCTAATATTACATTTTAATTTATAATTATCTATTTTTATGTTGTTACTAGCACTTAATTAATAATTTCTAGTAAGTTATCCAATAGTATAATATTCAATAATCTGTACCAGAAACTACAATGATAGTTTACTAATTACTAGTAGGCCTACTTATTCCAAAAACTGGGATAGATACTAGTATGCAATAAAAAGTACTTGTAAAGCTGGAATAGATAAGCATTTAAGATAGCTAGAAATAAATAATATCTATAGAACAGTTACAAGAAGAACTGGAAATACCTCTTCTTCATACTGACTAGTCACTAAGGAACTAGTAGCCTAGTACTAGTGTCTAATTAATAAATACTGGCTTAGCTAACAAAAAGCTTAAAAAGGGGTTAACTGAATAGATGCCACAGTGCTGGAATAAAATTTTGTTGTCTCCTAGTATTCCTATGCTTTTACTAGTATTAGGTACTACTAATATCTAATCAATTGTCAGGCATAGGCCTGCTAGTGAAACTGAAAAAGGGTTGGATTATTTACTAGTATCTGATAATAAAAAATACTAGAATAAACAGATATCAGTTAGTTCAAAGGAATACATGTGAACAATAGAACTTGGAGAGTAAAGAAAAATGTAAAAAAAAATGAGAGATAGATATTTAAAAAACATAATATAGGCCTATCAAATAAAAGATTAAACAACCTTAATTAACAAAAAAAAAGTCTCTAAATACTGCTGTCAGCAATTCAGCAAGCAGAACATACACAATTGTTTTCTGCTTTAAAATGCAAAATTAAAAAAACGTTAACAAAATAAGAATATTTTGGTCTGTTGTCGCCCTTCTATAGCACCGTGTTTGCAGATGTGTGGACGGTGTGAGCAGACATTGTGCACCAGCGCCCTCTTGGGTCAGCAGGCGTTACTGCACACTGCGGTGCGAGACGAGTTCGGGTTCGGTTCGCCCAAATGTGTTGCTTATGAAGACTTGATCGATGAAACGCTGCGTAAAGTGTGCTTCTTAGACCGCTCGACAGCTCAAAAGCCCAAAAAACCCATCGCGCAGCGAAACGGCTCGCCGACAGACGCAACCAAACCCGTTGGCACCCGATGAGGGTGGAGAGGGCAGAGCTGGCGAAACTGATTGGTTTTCGATTTTAACGAAGAGCCGCCTTACTTGACTCAGAACCGATTCAGCTTTTTCCCAGGAGAGGAAAGCAAGTTTGTGTGCGAGAACGCTGTCACCAGTGGTGGGGGACTGACTGGGTGGACGCTGGTGCACGGAGGGGGTGGTGTTTGTTTGGTAGGGGGGGTAACAATCTGCGCGAACCTGGCCCTTTAAATTACCTCCACTATCACTGTAGACGAGGTGAGTATACAACAAGCTCTTATTTTCTTCCTTCCTTCTGGTTTGTAACCGAGCATCCGTTTGCTTTGCCGAAACGCCTGTGTTTTTCAATTCGTTTGCGTTAAGCGCTCCACTCCACCGGTGTCACGAATCCGAAACCGCTTGAATTTTCAGAGCCTTGTCCGGTCCGGTGGGGTGGGGAGTGGGCTTCTGATCAGTAACATGTAGTAGATTGTACATATTATATGCCTGTTTTGGAGAGAGAAAAAAAAAATGCGAGGCCAAGATTGGCATTCAGGTGTTTGCGTGAATCGAGCTTTGCTCTCTGACTCAAACTAAAGCTTAACAGGCGAGGAGCAGCAGCTTTCCTTCGCCTCCTGTCAACACCTTCACGCATTATATATTATCTTGTTCTGTGGCCGATATTTAAAGCGCCGGGTCATTGTGGGCTTGGACACTGTATTCATCGTTTGACGGAGTCTTCAGAGCTATAGGCAGGGAGGCGTACATAGCGTACCATTTGTCAAAATGCCCGCATTGTCTTTCCATCAGTGTGAGCAAGGCCTACCAACAGCAACAGAGCTCTGGACCAAAATGCTGTGCGTTATGGCAGATATGCAACTGACTGCACTTCTGCATCGTTTGGGGCTGATTTATTGTGACGATGTCATGATAAAATGTTGTCGGAATGCAGTAATACAGCTCTGGTCTTGAAAAAGCTCAAATACTCCCAAACAGCACCAGTATCATCTTCATAGGCCTGCTTTTCCTTACATTCATGCTGGAGTTTACTAACAGGCATGTACATTTCCTTTTTATAGAAAAGAAATATTTTTTTTCACCATAGATCTCGGTTCATAGTGGCTCTACAAAATATCTAGTGAACAACCCACTGGGGCAAAAGAACAGAAAACTCTGTAAGATGTTTAGATGAACGGGGAAAAACCTTGAAAAGAACCAGACTCGACTGGGGAGCCCATCCATCCTCCTTTGGCAAGGCTATTTCGATAAATGTGTTTATTTTAGTTACTTAGTATGGGTAGTACTAGTAATGTTTAGTCACATTTAGATAGTGTCAAGTTGCATTTCAAATGTCATTAAACTAATGATAAATTATGGTATTTTAATAGTATATTATTTTATTTATTTTTATTTATATTATTAACATTTATTTTATAAGTATATTTAATAGTATTTTATTTTATTATAGTATTAAATAAAGTTTTTGTTTAGAATTTATAGTTTTGTAGTTTTTGTTAATAGAACAATACAACATGGAGCTCTAGAAAGACTTTATCATACCTGTTTGAGTTTGTTGCTTGTTGTTACCTACAGAAAATCATCTTTTTACACTCAGCACTTCTCTAGTGGTCTGTTGTATTATAATGTGCATTTTGTTATGCATGACAGGAAGTTTAATTTTTGTTGTCATAGTTCTCCTTTATAGGGAAACCTCTGAGTGGTTTCAAATAACCAGGTTCCTCCTGAACAGAAAGAGCAAGTAAATTCAACAAATGAAGTATTTGATTTGCTCCGTTCGATGGAAAGTACTACAGTTGGAGAGCTGATGGATCGCTCCTGTTTACCTATTATAGAAAGTGACCTCATGACGAGCCATTATCACGGTTTTGGCAACATTACCATACTGAGCCAGCCACAGTATTCACAGTGTGCTAGTACACAGTGCTCTGGGTCTGGTTAGATTTACTACAGAAGTCCAACCTGCCATGCCATGTCCTATTGATGTACGTAATGCTGTGTACTGTATACTCACCTGACATATGCTACTACACATCTGTTATATGCCACATTGTCTAGTGCAGGTGCAAGTATCACCTCCCCCTCCCTCGAATATACAAACATAACAATATAAAAGCATGTGTCCATATTGGCTTTGTTTTTATTCAACTCTCATGCTTTGTGAAAGACTATTTTGTATATGTATTGTAGTAGTGTGTGTGTAGATAGTGGATATAGATATACTTACGTACTTCAGCAGTTTTGTAGTATATTGATTGTATATATTGTTGAATCACCAATTATAAAGTATTTAAAATCAATTATCTCAAGCTAATCAGATGGATTTAAGCGACCTGTATTTTTCCCGTGTGAATGCTTCCAGGGACACGAATATAATTACATCTGTTCTGGACCTGCTCCTGTGCACTAATTACAGAACCGGCTCACTCCACTCACTTATTCCATAGGAACCCTAATTAAAAAATAAAACTGTACTTACATTTTCTGTGTACAGTAACAGATGGTTGGTGAAATGTGGAAGGTGGCCGCTTTGTTTTGCTTGGCTAGGATCATACTCCGAGCTCCATTGAATTAGATGAGATTAATTATTCATAGATTTTGATTTCTCTCTGTCATTCTACTCTGGTTTGCCTGGTTGGAAATGTTTGTTTTGACAACACGAATAATGGTTATAGCTGTAATGCACATTATTTCACCATCTCGTGTACAACTTTGAAAGTGTATGACAAAAATGCTGCCAGTTATGATTAGACTATTAATATGATGGGCTATTTTGTTTTTAATGCAGTGTTGCATATTTATAGGATTGATATATTGTGAAATGTTTAACTATTAATACAAAAGTCTATTAAGCTTGTATATTTTTAATGTGATTTTTTTTTTTTAATCGCAATGCTGTAGTGGTGTAATAAAAGTCAATGGTATTCAAACATTAAATGGTATTAATAGTTGCAAAGAGCAAGAGTAAAGGTTTTCACTGACCCAGGTGAAAACAGTTTGGAATTTTACAGTATGTGTACACTTGCTTGGTTAAAGCCTGTCTGAGCATATTTCCATGTCACGATTAGAGGGGGATAAAAACAAAACCTCACAGATGGTGGTGGGGCAGATTAATTCTGCATAGCTACTAAAAGTAGATTAAGATTGCAATAATGCTAATTCTGACCTAATCTGTATTATATGAATTATGTTAGTGGCTTGCATTAGTACACTGCCCCCTGGTGATCAAATTGATTGTTTTTCCCGAATATATCACTGCCTGATCTTTTGTGGCTTATATTTTTTTTTATGACTTTATGACATTATTACCAAAAATGTCACAATCAAAACACTGTTTAATATATATATATATATATATATATATTAAACAGTGTTTTGATTGTGACATTTTTTGGTTGATTGTTATGTCACTTTTAATTGAAATATAGCTGTTATAGAAATGCCTACTTTTATTCATTTATTAAAAAGTAATTTTATTATGCAGGAACCACTCAAATAGGCAAAAAACACATTGCTTGAATGTTTACTTGTTCTGATAAATGATTTGTGCCTTGTATTTGTGTGTTCTAGACAAGCGAAGTTGCCTGCAGGTCCCTGAGCCAGCTTTAGTCTCCAGCCTCTCCATCATCCAGGTAAGACAAAGTCCAAATACAAGTTATACTGATCTGAATATGAATGCAGATGTTTGTTATGTTTGTACTAAAGCTGGCAGGGAATTGTACATTAAGGCCTACAGGTTATCTGATGCAGCATGACCACTTTTGACCACATGAGGGTGTCAAAGTTACAATATTCCTCTGATTCATGCATATACTCTCTGCAGCCTGCAATGAGCTGTATCCATAGAAACTACCCAGGTCCACAGTTCAGTTTTGTTGATAGAGACAGATGAGGCCTCCTTGTGGTTCATTGCTGATAGACAGTTTATGTGTACTTGCTTGTAAATTGCATATTGTTTGTAACTGACATGCTATTTGCACATTTGATAAAATATAGGGATTCGGATTCTATGTTTGATTTGTCTAGAAGTCAAACAACGAAAGGAGAACTACTATATCTATCTATCTATCTATCTATCTATCTGTGTATATATGTATATATATATACATATATATAAATAAATATATATATGTATATGTGTGTGTGTGTGTGTGTGTGTGTATATATATATTATCAGATATATATATATATATATATATATATATATATATATATATATATATATATATGTGTATATATATATATATATATATATATATATATGTATATGTGTATATATATATATATATATATATATATATATATATGTGTATTTATTATTATCACTTTTTGTTTCTTTTGTAATATGTTAAGAATACTAGTTTATTTATTTATTTATTTTTTTATATATATGCATATGCAGTATTTGCAGAAGTCCTTTATAGCTATAGCTATAGCTATATTGGTTTATTTGTTCTAGAATAAGCCATAAAGTAAAAACACACACACACACACACTAACCAATTTATAGGAGTTTCAAATGGTCTTTTTGCTTTGGATTAACTTCTAGTTACAGCAGTCCTATATTGTCTAAAGATAAAAGACCTAATAGATCTGTTCTTACTACATGGAATATTTAAGATTAATATTTTTTGGAAATTTAAGAATGCAGAAGATGTCACACTACACAGCATGAAAATGAAAAACTAAAATACACAGTTTTCTGTATTCATATAGTCCAAGAGTCCAAGAATCTGAGACCTGATTGTGATTCAAAATCTAATATAAACCTGGAAATAATTTGAAATGGAAGAAAAGGGGGCATACCAAACACTGAAAATTGACTGAAATGTTTAATTCCTCATATTGTTATGCTTAAAGAAAAAGTAAAATATATAATATAGGCCTATATTTGACTTAATGTCTTGGAAATCATTGCAGTACATTTCGGTTGTAGAGTTAAAGTTAACCTCCATTTGATATTTGTAATATGTTACTATTATATAAATACATCTAAAGTGTATAGTAGTCATATATAAGTGCCATATATATGCTACACCACAGAGTGGCAGTATAGGACTTCACTGCAGAGGCTCTGCTTTTGTTTTCCACTGCATTCTGTCTCCAGTTACGTTCTGCTCTGTCTAGACTGGATGAAACCCCTGTCCAGATTCCTGCTGCCTTGCGTCAGCTGACTGACTCACAGACTCTGGGGGGAAAGTACGGGGTCCTGTTTGGAAAAACATGCTTCAGGAAAAACACATTCCAATATTTCAGTCTGAATTTTGTCTGGTTTTATCTAGGGATCATTTTTGAGGCAGACAGGAAATATACTGTAGGGACTGTGGTAATTTCTGTTTTTGCCATACGCTGACTAGAAGCCTGTCTGTGAGTGATAGATGGTCATGAATGTCTTGCACTGACTTTCAGACTAAACACTGAGCTGTTGGATAAGTCCATATGTAACATATTACATATGTGACATCATTTGCTGAAATAGAACTCATGGAGTAAATTTCAATTTTAGTATTTCAAATGCTAAAAATATGAAAAAGGCAGTGCCAAAAATAGCTTCAGAACGTGGTAGATTTTGTGATGTTTTGCAAGCTAAAGAAGGTTGTTATTCAACAGATGGATGTGTGGTTTGTAGTTCAATACCCCACACTTAAGTCTTTTACTCCGTGTTGTGAAAGAGCTGAAGGTGTTATGAAAAGCTTGGCAAGATAGAAGCTTCAAAAGTGCCTGGGTCATGATGACTGTGCTATTTGTGTAGTGAGCTTTTAAAAATATGAGTCAGCAGCTCAGCTTTTTTTCAGTTCGCAGCAGAATGGATGAAACATTTTGACTAACTGACATTCACATTATTTCATATTCCTCAGTTACATGACAGGTGCCGGTAGTTGTTGCATAAACATCTGCCCTTCGTCACAGAGACAGTAGATCTCCTGGGATTGCACTTGTCTTGTAACAGCTTAAATCATTTCCCTGAAGATCTACATGGCAGGAATATGTAGCAGCTTTTATAGCATGCTATATAATATGCTTGCATCTAAGACAAGTGCTGGAGATGCAAGCACAAACAGCAGCTTATACAAAAATAATGATTCATGTGTGTGATTTAGACTCGGTGGCATTAAAAAAACTGTTGTTATTTTTGCCACTGCCTCTTCACGAGCTCCTTGGCATTCAGAAATCCCTATTCAGCTCAACTGTTGCCCGCATTCCTGCCGCTCTTTGCTCGCTTTCGTTTTTGTCGTTGAAAGAGGAATGTCACGTGGGAGAGAGTGAGTAACGGTTGCTGATGCACTTCCTCCTTCTGCCTCTCCCTGTGCTGTGCTCACATACTCCCCAGCATATAGATCAGTCTCCCACTCTCACCTACATGTGCGGAGGGTGTGTGTGTGTGTGTGTGTGTGTGTATGTGTGTGGCCCACTCTAGCTCATGCTTCGCAGCTGGGGGTGCAGTACATTGCGTATTGACTACTTGCACACTGCCGCCTCCATCACTCCTCCTCCTCTTATATAGTATCTTATTTAATGCTGTTTTAGTAGGCTATATGCATGTTTGCAGAGATCTTGAAGTTGCATTATTAATATTAAGATTTATATAGTGTCATTTTTAATTATATTATTACATTTGCATTTACATTACATTCTGTGCATTTACCTAAAACGACAGTAGAGGAACGTAAGCAATTTGTTACAGAGCCAACAGTATTCATAATCTAATACATTGTGTAAAATAATAATAATAAATATAAAATTATATAATGATAATAACAATTAATAACAAATATCTAATTATTATATTATTACATGTATAATTATTATTTAAATTATTATGTTTTATAAATCATTTTTTGTTGGAAAATATAAAAAGCAAAAAACAAACAAAAAAACACAATGTATAATAAGCAGTATGCTCATATTCCAATAAAGTGTTGCAGAAAATACTTTTGGAACATAATTAAATATTTCCCACTTGCCCTGGTCTCTGTTTGCATTGCCATATACAGTATATTTGCATGAAAGTTTCATCTATATCTGTGCTAGACTGATGGTTAGAGGGTAGACGCATGTTTTGAATGGTTTGAATGGCTGTAAGTTCCAGTGAACTACTGAAGCACTGCAGGAATGCTGCTTTATTTGTAACGTTCCTCTTACTGGAATTTTAATTATTCTTCCTTGGAAAACTAAAGCTTATCCAGTTTTTGTTTGATATGAGTTGCACACTGAATGTATAAAGTTGATTAAATCTGGAACATAACAAACACTTAATTCTTTTATTCTTTCCATGTTCTGGCTGATCTGATAACATAATCAGTGTTCTGAGCTGAGGTGTACTAGCAGTAAGCTACTGCCTGTCCTGCTTTCTAAACCTTTGGTACATGAATCTGCTTCAACATCAATGAACTCAAAGGTCATGAGCATTCTCTCACCTTTCTGAGTAATCCAGCTGTATAACGTGAAAGTCAGCTGATATACAAACATAGACTGTTTGTTAGTGTTTCAGTGTTCTTGTGAATTCTGCATTGTGGCTGCATGTTACGAGCATAGATTATGTTTGAAATTGCATACTACTATATAGCTCGTTCCGCAGTATGTTTATTGTGCATGGTATGCAAAGTATCTGTATGCATAGCATGCCTGGATGACAAAATGTGCAGTAACCCGAAGACACAGTGTGGATTACTGGATGCCTCAGTGCAATGCTCTTGACTTAACCTTCTATTGCTAGTGTGGCAAATTAAATGAAAGTGATATCAACTGTTATTTATATATTTGTTTTTTTTTCTTCCTATTATTGGATCAGGCTGTGTAGAGTTGACATTTGGAGACATTTGTATATAAAAAAAGTGTAATTGTATTTTTAATAAATAAAATAAGTAAATAAGTAATTTTGCTTTTATTGTATATTAATAAGTTTGCGTGTATATAAAATGAGAGTATAAATATAACATTAATTTATATTAAATTTACTGTATAACATAAAATAATAATGCATGTTAAAAATGTACTGTGGAAAAAAATATATTAAAATAAAAAATGTCTTTGTTTCACTTATCTTTTTTTTAAATAAAAAGCAGTATACTGTATGTACTGTTAGCACTATAATAATTCATCCAGATGAATCTATGACTGCAAAGCTAAGGTTAATCTTACTGTGTCTTTCAGGAAAATTTCCTCTGCAGTTAGAATTAGATGTAAAGGAGGTTAAAGGTCATCATAGATGCTCTTATGAATAGTTAACATTCAAGCATTATTTCTCCCGTTTGAGGTGTTTAAAAATGACTCAGATGTGCCGAGGCTAGTCATGCAGTGGAAGATATTGTGTTGGCTAACCGGTGACCACTGGCACCCGTGCCTCAACTTTGACTCAATTCTGACACAAGTTGACCCTTCCCATGACTAGACGGGGGATCCTGGCTGCTCTTTCCCCTCCCAGAGCGCAATCACGGGAACGGGGTGCTGCAGCTGACACCTGGCTGTTTTGCCACCAACACACAAAACACTTTTCAGTCCTACAGCCAAACACTTGAAATAACAATCTCTAATGCCTGCCTCTCTTTTATGAAATGACTAATTATACTGCTTTTCTTTTCAATACCCTTAAAGGCTTGGAAGATATTCAGATAATAGTCTTGGCGTGGACTAGTCTGTCTGCTGGTGTTGGAGATAAATGCAGTTTTCCACTTGTACTTAAGCAAGTAGGTTAAGCTCCCGGAGCACTGACCTAATTTTAGGGCCTTTCCACACTCTGTAAATGTCCTCAGCATGGGGAAGATTTAAGAGAAGAGGTGTGGCTTCCCAACACTGAGTCCTGTCCTGCAAACCAAGGCCAAAGGTTTAGTGTTCATACATAACTGCTCAGGGAAAAACCATTTTCATGGGTTTTGGTTTGCTCTAAGGCTGCATGATAATGATACCTTTTTTCCACCTTAATATTGTGTTCTTGATTATAGAATTTGCATTTAAAATTAATTTGTTAAAATGCCAGCTTCATGCATTATTCAAATAAAATATTTTTGTATAATTTAAAAGTATTATATTTAATTATTAATTTATTATTCAAATATTTCGGTTTAAATTTAAATAATGCTTTTTTTTAGGATGGCTATACACATTCAAAACAAGCTGAAATTGTATTTCTAAATTATTTCATTGCTATTTTGTTTTTTAATCAAGACTATCAAATTATCATGATCTTTTTGTAGTTAATTTAGTTTGATGAATGCAAAATATAACCATGTTGGAAAAAGGATGTGTTATTTAAGACAGAATTGATCAGTATGATGCTTTTGGTCAGTATGATGCTTTACAGGTAGTCCTGCAATAGAGAAAGCTCAAAGACAGTCTCTCATTTGTTTACTTTCTTCAGGTCAAGGAAATATGTTGCATGCAAGAAGTGTATTGATTTTTTTTATTTTTATTTTTTACCATTTACAGGAAGTTTTCCTGACTGCCTCCATTTCACTGCAACAACAACAATAATATCACTTTGTACTAAGTCACCTGTCCAGATAACATATCTGTTTGGATAATCCTAGCTGCCTTTCCATTAGCAGCCTTTACATGTAAACGGACCTGCTAGCTCTATTGTGGTAGTGAAGTACACTCTTTTCACTGAGGGTGGCTTGTTTGGGAAAGCAGGAGTGAGGTTTGACACCTGTGCAGCTGATATCTGCAGCAGCCCTTCTCAGCAGGAGTCCAGCAAGGACCAGGTCAGAAATCCTCTGCCATGCATGTGAACTGTCTGCTTTCCGCAGTTTCACGACAGAGGTGTGAAACGCCCTGCCGTATATCTCTCTAATGCCCTGCTGTTTTAGGTGATGGCAGACGCCGAGAGCGACCGCAGACTGACTCTGAACATACTGTCTTGTTCTCTCTCCCCCTTGGTCACCATTTATAAAACTGTGTGACATTAGTGAATGGTCACTTTAATAAAGCTGCCTTCACTCCTGTCATAGTAATTATCAAGATTTGTCTCCATTACAAGTCATGTGCAATTGATTCCACGTGCTTCAGTTAGAAACGTCTCTCTCGTACAATAATGACTTGTTCTACCTAAGGAGAGGCATTTTAATCATTGTGTGAATTATACTCGTCAGATAAATTAATCAGTTACCCTTGAATGTGAACTGTGCCGTTTGTTGGTCTGTATACATGTGCATGAGATGGATATTTTACAGAAACAATGAACTCTGCTAATGCAATAAAAAAAAGTCTAAGTGAAGGAACATAATTATATTAATACATTTGCATCTATTTTTTTTATTTTTTTTGTGATTGGTTTAACTGGAGTTGCCATAACATTTAAAAGACACTATTAAACAATTATTTAAAATATTCTTTCTTTATTTAGATTCCAATTTTGGCATTCAATGGCATTTTTCATTTATAAAAATTGTAATGTTAGGTGTAATCTGTGCACATCAGTGTTAGTTTAGTATTATATACCATATTTTCTGGAATAAATAAAATTTACCTTCGTCACCGTCACCTTTTTTTTCTCTTAAAATGCAGTTTTGACCCGGTGCTACCTTTTTTTTTTATTTATTTATTTATTTTCTAGTTGCAGCTTCTTTTGGGGGGTGGGGGGTGAATACAGTATATGCTACTATAATATTTATTCAAATTTTTAATTAGCTTTAATTTTTATAGTTTCAGTTCTCATTTCACAATTTAGTAGTTTTGCTGTGTTGCTATGTCCTTTTTTATTAGTTTTGTATATTTCTGTTTAACTTTATTTTTATCTTAGTTTTAGTCTGGTAGGTTTAGTGCTTAAATGTATTTATTACAGTTAGTTGCCAAGGCAAAAATTTCATTTGTGGGCTCTACTGGCATTGGATTGGCCTCAACTGTTTCTAAATGATTTAATCTTCATATAGCTTACATAAAAATCATAGGTGCTTAAATCCCCAGTGAATATTTACATTAGGAGAACACTTTCCATCAGTGGCTTCATTGCAGCTTTTCATGGCTACACGTGGGTCAAAATGCAATACAGTGTTTTTTTTTTGTTGTTGTTTGTTCTCTCATGACCATGTCGTAGTCATTGGAAGAGGTCTGTATTTATATTTGAAGAAGGAATGCAGAACATTAGGTGAACTGCCTGCTGAACCATGCTTATGTCTCTTGTTTGTGTATAAAGAGCTTGCAGGAGATGCGTATAATGTGCGTCATGGGGTGCAGATTCAAGTAAAGCAGCAAAGCAGACAGCGGAGGACGGTGTCAGCAGAACTTTGCCTCTTGTCAGATGTTACAGAGGTTGCACAAAGGTCATCTAGTGCGCTGTTTGGAGAAATAGACAAGCTCTGTAGCACTGCGCAACATCACGCTGTCACTTCCTGCAGCTAATATCAGATTTAGGGTTTTCCAGTAAGAATGCAAGACTCTGAATCTAAGATCACTTGTCTTTCTTGCAGCCTTGAACAGTTTGGAAAGTCATTCTAAATTGTACGAAGCCTTTTGCAGGTGTTCTGCAACACTTTTATCTTAGGTATGCACAATATGTCTGTACCATGTTGGTTATTGGTAATAATTACTGAATTATTTTACCAGTAGATATTAGACATATATTTTATATTTACCTGTGCATACTTATTACCCTCAGTGTTATTTTAGTATTAAATATATACTAATATTTTTCTTATAATTTTCTTTTTATTCTTTTTATATTTCTGTTATATTTCTGTATCTTTGAAAAAACAATATTTTAAAAACAAAATGAATATCCACTTTCATACTTTACATTATAATTTTGTGCTGCCTAAATTCACTTGTAGCATTTAAAACAAATCTAGTTTAGTTTTTAAGGTTTGGGTGCTAATTTATTTAGACAAATAGTTAATAATTAATATCTGCCATTTATCAGTTATTGACCACAACATGAAAATATTTATCGACTTGTCAGTATTGGACCATTTTAATACTGTGAATTGTTAATTTATTCAGATATATTTAAATTAAAATAATGCAAATTCTTTATGATGGACTTCTTTATGCATTTCTAAATTATCTCATTCAATTATTTTAAACGACTATCAAATTATCATGATCAGTATTGAAGACTAATTCAGAATCAGTTTCCCATGTCGTTGCAAAGGAATTTTAATTAAAAAAATGTATATATTTATGTGCACAAATAAATTATTTATAAATAAAACACTGCAGTATTTCATAAAAATACTAAAGTTGTCCATTTTGATTCATGGTGACTTTAAGCTAGAAATGGACAGTGCTGTAGTTTTATCAGAGAGCTAAAGAGAGAAGACATGCACAGTGTTCTTGCGTCACTGGCTGCCTTGAAAAGACATGTCTCACGTCATCTCAAATATCTCCCAACCTCCACGCATGTACATTCCCACAAGAACAGGACCAACCACAGTATCTCATCTCAGACTCTTCCAGTCCAAACGCAATGTCTCCATTGCTGGCACAGCTCTGAACGAGATTGTGGAAAACATGGCTAATGTTTCCACCACTCATCTTCATTCTCCACAGCTCAAAATGATACATGTGGAACGTTTGAACAACATGCTGCAGACTTTCCAGTGAAAACGGCTGCTGACTCCAAGGAGCAGAAAAACAGACAGAATGCTATATTAGGTAATAGATGCATCGGCTCAGAATCCCCAAGACAAGTGCCACTCATACTTACTGGAAGCCTCGTCGCACCCCTTAGGAGTTCCCCATTTCCGTCGATTCAGCTTCCTTTGACCTTATATGGAAGTGGCCCGGGGGAGGAAGTCGGTTGTTGTGAAAGAGGCCTGTTAGTCACTTTTCTCTGCTCTGCCCTGTATGCTTGTTTACTTCCTGATCACAATGGTTAATTGCCAAGCACCTGGCTCTGATTCTCGCCTCAAAGGCCTTGTTTGTGTCCAATGTGCACGCACATTATACTGGGACCACATGTTTGCGTGAGTGACCCGGTGAGTGAACCAAATCTCCCGCTTCTAGACTCTCTCAATCACAAAGGATCTAACCGACTTACGTTCTTCTGGAGCTCAGTGAATCATGGAAAGGCTGTTGATTTGTGCCGTCTCGTAAATACTTAATTCTCAGAATAGGAAGAGGGCAATACACAGCAGTTTGTTTTGCTGATGTTTATCAGCTCATGTACCTTCCTGAGTCACGCAGAGGTTCTCAGAGGTTTTCTAGATCCGGTTTTCTGGCAACATAAATGTTTTGTCATTGCAGAAAAACTGTTTATGCTTCCGTTTTCTTTCCATCCATGACTGAAGAAATGTCAGCTATGAAGTAGATCCGGAGAGGGTAAGGCTCTCCCACACATGCTCTTTTGTGTTTTGACTAGATGCACTTCCTGACCTCATCCTCCTGTCACCTTCATTCCAGGCTTTGTAGGGGCAAGGTTGTCATTCATTTTTCCTCCTGCCCACCTTTTTAACCTCACCCTAGCCTCTTTGCAGAGTGTGCAAAATTTGTGCCACCTCCCAAGGCAGTAGGGAAACACGTTTCTTTGCTTTTCTGGCATTGTCTGTCGATGGGGGTGTTGTGCATTTTTAACCTTTCCCCTATTTTCAGTATCTGTTGCTGATAGAGTGAACCTTTTACTGTAAAGCGTCACAGTGGTTGTCGGTTGGCATGTCTTTGCATTCAAGTTCCGTATATATGGACTTGCTCTTTCAGTTTTGTTTATTTTCCATTGAATTTCAGGTGATCTAAGAAAATGTGCAGGTTTCTAATTATTGTTTACTTTTTTTTTTCTCATTGCTTTCATTGGAAATGATTAAAATTCTGAAAATGCATTAAAAAATGCATTAAAATTATAATGTTATGTTAAATTAAACTTCAAGCTAAGAAGTTAAAGTTATGATAAGTTTTACTGTCCTTTTCATGTTAGATTATTATTATATTTATTTTAACATTAAATTCATTAAAATATATTAAATGTAAACTATCGTTCAAAATGTTTAGGGACAGTAAGATTTTTTTTAAAGAAATTAAATCAAATTAATAGGTTAAATCTTTTTTTCTGTCATCTCAGCAAGGGTAGAATTAAGTATTATAATATTATAAGGAGTATAATATTATAACAAACATTCTTCCGAAATTTCTATTCATCAAAGAATCTTGAAAAAAATTCAATTCACAATCATCATCTTAATAAGAAGATTAACCAAAGCAGAAATAGAATACTAGAATACTAGAATTTCCGAAGGATCATGTGACATTGAAGACTGGATTAATGGTAAATTTTAAATTTGCATTAAATTAAATTATGCATTACATTTTTCATGTTGTAATAATATTTCACAATATTGCATAATATTATTTAGATTTCATACTGTGTTTTGGATCAAATAAATGCTTACTTAGTGAGCATAAGAGATCAATCCCAAATTTTGAATGTAACATTAAAATGTAAATTATACATACTGTATATGACTTTGTTTTTTTAATGTCTTTGCAATGTAAGCAACCATCATATGCAAACACATTAAAATGGTCACATACGCACGTCATTATAGGTCAGCCTTAAAATGCAACAGTCAATTTTTTTGCTGTCTGTACACCAAGGATAGGGGCGGACTTAACCTTCATAGTATAGTATTTAAAAACACCTTCAGAACACTTGGAATATGAAATGAGTTGCATGGGATAATTTTATGTTAGTAAAAAAAAATTTAAAAGTTTACAATTTATTAAATGGACAGGTGAAAGCATTTTTTTCTTTTTTTCTTTTGTGATCCTAAACAAAAAACAAATAAGATAGCCTAATATGGCTTTATAACAGCATCAGGTTGACTTATTACTGTTGTGAAGCGATAAATAAACTATAAACTATGAGGGCAAGTGAGCAAAATAAGGGTTAGGCATAAAGAGCACATAGATATTCTGTTGGGACCCCATACCTGGAATTTGCTTAGGGCCCCCAAATCACTAAGTCCGCCCCTGACCAAGGAGCTCTAAAAAGGTAGAAGATCCCTGTTTTATAGCATGTTGCATGTTGCATTAGGATCCCATTAAGAGTATTTGTGGCTTACATGTGTTGTGAAACCAGGATTTGTGGTCACAGTAGCTTCGTGTAACATTCAACATAAATTGCATAGGACAGCATTCCTACAATTCCTCTGACTGTTAAAAACATGCTTAATGAATTCCTTAGTCGTTTTTCACTCGATGATCATTTAAAGGTATTATCATAAAGTGGCTCGACTTGAGCTATTCAGATCTTCTCAAATCCCTCTTTTGTCTGCCTTTTTGTTAAACAAGTTTTGACAGGGTTGTGTAGGAAACACGGGGTGATGCATACACCGGCAGTGCCAGCTCCACCTGTCTGATCAAATGTTTCGGTGGGGTGTTGGCGACATTGCGCCGGTCCCTAACCTCAAGAGTTCAATGTCATCGTCACCATCATCATAATTAAACTGTAAGCTCACCATAATAGTGCTAGGGACCTTTTGTAAAGAAAACAGTCCCTTAATGCTCATTTTTACCAGGTCTTTGTGTTTGTGCATGCCGTGTGTGTCTGCCAGAACTCTATTAGTAATGGTTCTGCAGGGAACACGTTGTATAAGCCTGTCCAAACAATTTCCACCCACTTCAGTCATTTGTCCCTATGTCTTTTTTATCTGTCTGCCTGGTCATGAGTCTGTCTGTTTCGGTGTCTCCCCAGAGGTCACACCCTCACACACAGACAGAGGCACAGGAACGTTCTGTGACCCCTCTGTGCTCATGCATGTTGACGTGAGCAAACACTTTGTCAAATGATCTCAGCTGGGAAATGAAAAATCCCATTCATTTCCTTTCGTTTTCCTTCCATGCCCCTAATTTCCCTCCCTCTTCGAGTGTGCTGCTTTGCTGGAAAGTCCTGTAAGACGAAGAAAACACTTCTGGCATTTCAGTGTGCTGCTGACTGATCAAGTTTGTAGGTGTTTTCAGTTTCTGATTCTTGTAAGAAGCTCTGCAGCAGCTGACTGAGCCTGTCAGGAACAGGGAAGGGTGGGGAACGTAGTCCTGTTGATCATTTGGAGTCACAGTGGTGCAGCATTGCAACTCTGTGAACTTATAATGAACTCATGAATTAGAAAAATAATGAATGTTTTGCACACTCTCTGTCTGCAGCTGGATTAAAAAACAAGACAGTCATGCCTTAAACTCATGCTAATGGTTGTTCCAATGTTGCTGCGTCAAAATTGACACAATGCTAAGACAAAACATGGTTTAATGTTGCTGCTTTTTCTTAGTAGAGATGTGCAAATCTACTTACTTTCAAATTTGAATAGTTTGTGGTTAGCTGGCTTTTAGGACACATGTGTATTTGCATTGGGGCAAATCTGTATGCTAGCATACTCCTGAATGTTGACAGAATTTACTTTTAGCATATATTCGCTTCTAAAATTTTCTTACAATTGTCTTTTTCTCCTAGTAAAACTGCCCAAAAATATTGATGATTCACCCTGTACACAGATTTTTGTCCAGTCAAATGCTGCATCCCCATGCAGCAATGCAGCATCCCCATATATATATATATATATATATATATATATATATATATATATATATATATATATATATATATATATATATATATATATATATGACCGGTTCTGTGCAAATTTCCTCTTTCAGTGGTCTTGGGGTTACCAAGATTTTATTTTAAGAAATTAATACTTGTATTCACCAAGGATGCATTAAAGGGGTCATATGATGCGATTTAAAATTTTCCTTTCTCTTTAGTGTTACAAGCTCTTGGTGCATAAAGAAGATCTGTAAAGTTGCAAAGACTAAAGTTTCAAATGACTGATTTGAACTCGGTGGTTATCACTGTTATCTCACAGCAAGAAGGTCTCCGGTAGTATCAGAAATAATGAAGCAGCTATTATTTTCACAAGCTTCTATAATGAGCTAAACAATCACCAGACTCAGATTTCATTGGAAGTTGCTTATGAGATGATCTTTCCTGGGCAGGCTCGATGGGCCGTTGATCAGTTCTTGTTGACGGCCAGAACACTCTCTATTTTCCTCTCTCACCCCCCTCTTTTCCTCCCTCGCGCTCCTTGTTTAGAACAGTCATATACGGTATTCCCACCGAGAGCTCAGAGAGCAGGAATGTAGGAAGCATCTGGAGGCTGGTGAGATTACTGCACGAGCCGGCATGTTGCCACCAGGTGTCCGTTAGAGGCAGGGGCTTTTTGATTTAATGCTGGCGCTTGATTGGAAAGCTGGTGGGAACTGCTGCCTCACTTTGAACTTAAAAAAAAGTCTGCCTGCAAAGCCACACATATCAGAGCAGACTGTGACCAAACAGAATGTTGCATACTTCACATTCTCACTTGACCACTGTTTACATGCTGCATCCTGAATTTATCAATGCCTTTTAGATGCTTCAGAGACATACCAAGCAGTCAGAAAAAAAAAAAAATAAAGCATGGGAAGAATGTTTGATTGTTGTATGGTCTGTTAGTTGCATTTACTGGTAGCAAATTGAGTTCAGTTAGGTATCATGAACAATGAACAACATGTTTTTGTAGCATTTATTAAAGTTAGTTTATGCTAACAAATAAAGACTTATCTATTCGCTCTGTATTTTTTGTAGCTTTTAATTATTGGTGAATAAGTAAACACTCAATGTGGCTTAAAATAGGGCACAGAGACTCAAGGGTGGGGTGCAGTTTTCCAGTGCCCCTTCCTCCTCCTCTTCCTCACTGGATCAGAATACCACAGAGTGGAGAAAGAGACGCCTGTTTTGGAGACTCTCCTCGGCGCTGCAGACCACACAGTTATGTGAAGGAGCAGGGTGTGATTGCATGTGAACCTGGTTCCAGCACCAGAGAGAGAATGAGGAGTGTGTATGTGTGTAAGTCATGCATAAGGGTTAATAATCCTCACTGACTCTGAAGAGATCCAGAGGGAGTTCAGCGCACTCTGTGGTGCTTTGTGACATGGTCTAAACCTCTCTGATTTTTGAATCCACTTTTTGTAGAGTAAGCATGTTGTAAAATGTTCATAAATGCACATCTGTGAGCACACAACCCCTTGTGAAAAAGTATACTTTAACATACTTTAAAAAAAAATTATGTATTCTATAAATAACATGCTTTAAAAGAGTATACTACTGTTTTCAGACTCCTAATTGCACGTCAATTGCAATTAAATTAAAATATATTAAAGTTCTATTTATATTAAATGCAGTGAACTTGAGTGTTTTGACCCACTTAAGTCAGACTTTTTAATATTTTTTTAATTGCCTTTGAAATATAATTAAATTGTGCTGCCGAATGTACTGACAACATTTATAGTAAGTTAAAGTGTCACATTTCTGTTCAAGCTTATACCTTGTATATAGTTGAATATTACAGATTTGTAATGATGAAATTGCAATTAAGTATTTTTAATATATTATAATTTAAATATAAGTTTAATATAAAAAACACACCACAGTTAAAATTAAAGTTAATCTACACATCCAAGTAAGTGAACAATTTTATAGCACAACAGAAGATTGATTTACTGTGATTTGAAATGTACTCTTAAAATGTTTCATTTGCAAAATTGTATAAGAAACTTAATCATGAAAGTTAATTCTTTTTTATTATACTTAAGATTCAATTTCATTAATATTGGATTCTCTGTAAGTACAACTTTTTAAATGTACTTTAATATACTATACTAGATTTTAATATACTAGATTTGAAGTGCACTAGAAGTGCACTATAGAATTCAATTAAGAACACTTATTTTTCTGATAATGCGATTGTATGTTGGACATGCATTTCTTTCTACAAATATTTGATTACACAGATGAGATAAAGACTGTGCATGGACGATGCACAAAACCTGCTGTAGCTTGATAATAACTGCACATATAATTATAAACACACTTTCTGTAATGCACCACCTTGTTTTAATCTGCACTTGTGCAGTATTAAAATTTGTAGCAATGTAGGCTGTTTGTTGTAGTGGTAGAAGTATAATGCATCTGTGTTAATTCACATTTTCAAGCACACTTCTAGTTGCAAACGGCAAAAATCAGTTGCAAAATTCTTGTCCAGACCCAAATACACCAGCTACATGTCTCACTTGTGTGCACTTACTGCTTTTCAGTAGATGAGATTAAATCACAGCAGCCTACATGGAGCCTATACTACACACTATGGCTCTGTCTATCCAAATCTTGCAGTTTTCCTGTGAGGGTTTTCTTTTTTAAAAAAGGAAGATGTGGTTGGAAGAAACTGTGCAGAGAGACATCGTCCTTTATGAGACCTGTACTTTTGAATGAATATGCCAATGTATTCTACAGTTCTGCAATTATGTATGCAGGGCTGCTGTACCCATTTCCTGGAATGCAGCACACGGAGCCGTGAAAGAGACTGTGTTTGCTGTGAGAAGACAAAGCCCAGGCACTAAGCAACATATGTTTAGAACTACGGCCCCTTCTAGGAACGTCCTGGAAGGCCAGGGGTGCAGCGCTGGTTTGAGAGAGCGTTCGTGCGGAGCAAAGGGAGAGGGCGTACAAGGAGCGTGTTTGTCTCTAGAAAGAACCAAACTTTACACTGCCTCCAGTGTTTCCTGCGTTTCTGCGGTTGCTTTGATAGTCACTTCTCTGTGGGTGTGCTGATATTACAATTTACTCGGTGCTGCTAAGTGGTTCTTAAAATTATCTTTTGGAGGATGCAGTTGTATGAAAGACTTGCGTTGAGCAAATCTCCTGACATGATCACGGTTTATGCTATGAAGCTATTAAAGTAAAGGAATCACCTTCGTGTTGTTCCAAACCAGTATGACTTTAATTTTTCTGTTCAACATAAAATATCATATTTTTACAAATATCCTTACAATGAAAGCTAGGTGTTTTGGACCCCAATGTTGAAAAGCATTCTTCAAAATCACAATGGAAATGTTCTCAGTTTTGTTAACCTTTTTATTTTATGGCTGTGTGCCTGTCTGTCCCCACACATTTTGTTTGTAAGAACACTTGGTCCTAAAACAAGGAGGGAGAAGATAAGCCGCTGTGTTTAGCCTCAGAGGACAGACGCACCTGTTTTTAGTTGTACCATTAGTCTGATTGATGGGCCCCCTGAACTGGGTGGTCTGAAGTGATGTTGCTGGGTAGTTGTGTGGTCAGAGCTGTCAGACAGATATTTTGATTTACATGTATATTATTTATATATCTAAACTATTATGGAGACCTGACTTTCTCAAATTATCATGCACGATTGTAATTTAAAGGATTCGTTCACTCAAAAATAAAAATTTAGTGTACACGCCCTTTTCGTTCTAAACCTGTATTTTAATGCATGTAACTGTTTTTGTTAGGGGTTAATGTCTTCTAAAAGTATGTAGTGAGTTTGAAAGCACCTCAAGAAGTATTTTCTCTCATTTATCACATAAATAAGTGATACTGTATATGCATTAAATTCTGCTTCCATTATAATCTTGCTGCGTTTTTGTTTTGTTGTAGAATTTTCTCCTTTTACTTGGCACGATAACCGATGGCAGAGAATGTCGACGACTAATAACATAGCCCAGGCAAGGAAGTTGGTGGAGCAGCTGAGGATCGAGGCAGGCTTCGAACGTATTAAGGTACACAAGATTTCATTATTCTGTGTAACTTGCTCTCTATAAAGCAATGTTTTTTTCTTTTTAATTAAGATGGAAGCGTGGTGGTTGTATGAGGAAAATGGTTTGAATAATCCTGTTAAAAAAATAGCTGTGTTTGTCAGAACATCAGAACACTATGACGCTATTAAGGTGCCCGTTTGTTTTACACCTTACATCAATGTAGGGTTACACTTTATTTTAAGGTGTCCTTGTTACAGCGTAATTGTTTAAGTACTCAGTAATATTAATTATTAACTACATGTAATTACTATATGGTTGGGGTTAGGGTTTGGCTTAGGGTTACTTGCATGTAATTATGCATAATTAATTCTTAAAATAGTAAATAGTAAGTATTTTAAGTACACCTTAAAATAAAGTGTTGCCACATATAGTTCATCAAGTGAAATAATGTTGCCATGACTATAAACGTGAACTACTTAAATCTACCTTTTACCTTCAAGGAAAGGTTCACCCAAAAATGAAAGGTCTGTCATTAATTACTCACCCTCATGTTGTTCCAAAGCCGTAAGACCTTCATTCATCTTAGGAACACAAATTAAAATATTTTTTATTAATCTGAGTGCTTTCTAACCCTCCTTAGACAACTAAATGAATCTAAATGAAATGTTCCCAGACCCAGAAAGGTAGTAAGGACATCAATAAAATTTCGTATTTCATCAAAAATATCTCAATTTGTGTTCCGAAGATGAACAAAGGTATTGCAGGTTTGGAACGACATGAGGGTGAGTAATTAATGATGACAGAATTTTCAGATTTGGGAGAACTATCCCTTTAAAGTGAACCACCATAATAATAAAGGCTGCACAACAGAAAGCCATATGATGAATCAGAGTTCATCTTAAGTGCCCTGTCCATAATAAATCATGACTAATATTCATATGTAGACTATTGACAGGGTCATACACGGTTCATCAGTTTTAACACACGTCACTAAAATAATGCAATAAACATTAACTAAATAAGAGAAAATGTATAACAAAATGCCCTGATGTACAAATTTGTTTTTGATAGTGTTTTACAGAAAAATTGCATATAATGAAACGTTAAACCATTTACAGCTTTTCATTGTGTATGGTAACCAATTAACCAATTTTTTTCACTCTGTATCACCATTTCTCTCTCTGTCGTTTTCCCAGGTGTCTAAGGCTGCTGCAGACCTGATGAGTTACTGTGAGCAGCATGCCCGCAGTGACCCTCTGCTGGTCGGGGTGCCCACCTCCGAGAATCCTTTCAAAGACAAGAAGCCTTGCATCATTCTATAGCTACTCTGTATAGGCCAGCTCTCCCAGTCCCACTTTAACCGCTGCCCATCCCCAGTCAATGGGCAATTCAGTCCAACACTTCTTTTTACCTGGGACCCTCAGTATTTTCCAGAAAATAAACGCCACACACTCTTGGTAAAAACAAAAAGGGGCGATATCTGAATACCTAGCGTCATGTAGCCCTGCGTTGAGTGAATCTATATGAATGAATCTGCACAGCACGCCTGTCTAAATTCATGCATATAGACGTACTTAACAGGAGGTGGCAGATTTCGAATTTCAACAAACTATTTCAAAAGATTACACAGACTGAGAGATACTCCAGCATGTTTTTCGGTGCAGCAGCTGACCTTGTTACCATAGGTGATGGTGGAGAGTAGAGGAAGACAGTCATGATTACGCCGACTGACTAGCTGGCTAGCCCAGTCACACTGTGGTAAACGCTTGTTCGGTATTAACCCTGCATTGTTACATCGAATCTGCAAGCTAAAGGTTCATTTTAGATTTGTATGGCCAAAATTGAATCCAGGTATGCTTACCTTTATTAAAACAGCACATTTCATGTTTTACAAAGGGATTCAAGACATTAACCAGAGTTGCCACTATTTTTACTTTTTTTTTTTCTCAGTCCATTTGTGAGCTGTAGTTTTTCTTTTCATCAATTAAAAAAAAAAACTCACTAGGCTTAATGCTTTTTTTTTCTAGTGTTTATACTATATTTCAGAATCCTCAAACACTAAGTTATAAAGGAATAATTTTATACAGTGCAGAAAATATATTTACCTAATAATATCCTTCTCAGTCCCCTCCTAAAGTGCAGTTCGGTATGAAAAAAAAAAGAAGCCTATTATTTGAGGTATTAATTTGAAATAAAACAACAACAACAACATTTGAGGTATCAAATATATTAAATCATAATGAATATTTATGATCCTTATATAGCAGAGGCTCAGACATGCCCCATAAAATCATCATTTTGAAGTCATTTTGAAGTCGGAGCCCCTGCAAAGGCCAATTTTTAATTACTTTTTTTTTTTGTTTGAAACCAAACTTGATTGTAAAATCCATACAGAAGGAAAAAAAAATGTATAAACTTTCTTTTGGATATGTTCAGAGGTGTTAACTTTGAGAATAGCTGTTTGGATTTGTTTGTTCCAATTTCTTCTTTCTGTGGAAACATGGAATCCGGTCATTGAGTATGATGCTGTACAGTGTTTGATAACTAAAGCGCATTCTTTTTTTTTTGTGGATGTTTTATCTTTTTGTAATCTTTGTGTAATATTTCTGTTTCTTTCATCATCCATATTTAACCATTCAGTTTGTCCTCTGTAAGGCGACGCAAAAGATGCGAGCGAAGGAATTGATGGACGGCTCCAGTGCTTGTACATGTGACTAGGTTACCTGCTCCCTGCGAGGGAATGTGGAATGGATTGTTGACACAATGCCCATGCAAGGTGCTTAAGGCGTTGTTCGAGGCACGTTTCAGGTGGTCTGGGTTGTTTAGTCTATCTAAAGGGCAGGATGTGCAGTGTTATGCAACAGGCCATCAGCCTGAGCAGTCACATGCAAAAGATGAGGGGCAAGGTCAAGCCACAACTCTGAATGTCCCATGTGCACCCAGCACATGATGCACAATCTTTTGGAGTGATGGTTTTGTTTCCAAACAGTCACTCACAGTATTCAACTAAGTGCTAAAAACAGAATTCCCCCATTGTCCCGCTTCAAATGCTGGAAAATAGGGGCTCGTAATGGGACAGAGGGGGCCTGTGCTCCTCGCGGCCCACGGGATGCTGTCATCAGCTCCTGTATTAAGAATGACTAAGGCCTGTGGGGGTCACGAGTGCTCTGACTCATCCAGCGATCGACAAAATCACGCTGCTGCCCATCAGTGGACAAAGCTGCTCCAGCGACATCACTTCCTGTTAAGCCTGAGCAGTGTAGTGGCTTATTCATTTCAAAATAACTGGAGAAAGATGGGCACTTCAGGAGATAAAAAGCGTATTCTATAAAAAGGAAGGATTCTGTTTGAATTCATTCAAGTGTTAAGTTAGAAACTCTCACTTTTCCATTGCAAAGGAAGAGTCACTTAGTAGTCCACATTAGGATGAAGCCTTTCTGGACACGTGCGATGTGCTCAAATGCACCAAGCTAGTGCTAAAATAAAGCTAGCACTACAAACGTTTTTTGACCAGCCGCCAAACAAACTTTCTGTACCACGTTTGATGGTATTACACTGGAGCAAACACTGTGAAAGTCAGCTAAGCTAGTTTGTTAGCTTGAGTTCTCCACCCTCTTGACTCACGGTGTTGGGATACACTGTGCTCCAAAGTATAGCGTTTACCCGAAGTATGCTAAAATCTCCCCCGCTCTTGGGTTTAATTAGACTCTGCAATCATTTTGCGGTGAGTGAGACCGGTTGTCAGGACGAGGGAGTGTGTCCATTTCTAATTTGCGCAGCGAGAACACTTAAGGTGCTGAGGAGGCCGTGATACCTTAACCTCAATTCCTCGTTCCCAAACGTTCGACTTCACACACCATCGAGCTCTTTCATGACCATGAGAGGTGAGATTTAGGCTTTGTGTGGGTAATATCTGTAGCTGAGTCCTTAGCCAGTAGATTTCAATCTCAGCCTGTCCCATTACTTTGTGTTTTTTCCTGTGTATGCATATGTATCTTTCTGCCTTGATTATGAAGAAATATAACTATTTTTTGTAATTGTTCTTCTCGGATGTGCCATAAATCATGTTTTCTTGCACACTGTTAATATTTTGTGGATATTGCTGTTTAAAAATGATGATATCGGAAAAGTAGATGAAATAAAATAAAGACAAAATGTTAATCTGCATTGATGCTGATCTGTTTATTATAGCTATGTGCTTGACTGAGTTGTTGAAAGCAAGTGGAAATGTCTCACGAACATCTGACCCACCTTTTATTTATTACATTTTATTTTATTTTATTTTATTAATGTGCAAATTTGGGGCATTTTGAAGCCCCTTGTGCATAAATGTTGAAGCGTGTAAATGCTACATGACTAAATTATTTGCAAAAGTAGTAATTGTTTTTAAATGGGTTTCACGCAGAAAAACAAATCAATAAAATATCAAATAAAGTACAAATAAAAATATTACATGTACACACACACACACACACATATATGTACTTTATTTTATGATATTATTGATTTGTTTTTCTGCACAACAATGGTTTGATTAGATTACTGCAATATGAACATTTACAAATATTTGAATAATATGAATAATTATAATTAGTGATGTCAAACGATTAATCGCATACAAAAAAGTTTTTGTTTGCATAATATGTGTTCTGTGTATTATGTGCACATACAGTATATATTTTGAAAATATTTACATTTCCATATTTATGTTCATATGATTTATATTATAAATAAATATATTTAATATATAAACAACCTATTTTTTCTGAAATATATACATGCATGTTTATTTATATATACATAATATACACAGCACACACACATATTATGTAAACAAACTTTTATTTTGTATGCGATTAATCGTTTAACAGCACTAATTATAATAATAATTTAGCTCAAATATCACGTCAACTATTTCTGTAACAAAGTAAGTTTGAATATATAATATATGATGATGCTTTTTGTTTATTCTTTGTTTAAATGGCAATGTTGTAAACTGATATTGAATTTTCTGTGAAAAATATTGGTCAAACCGATAATTGGTTTATCTTTAATCTTAACAAAAACAACAACAACAGCAGCAAAAACCCTGCACACTTTAGCTTTAAGTGCACATGTTTTGAAATGCTTTTTCATCTTATTCATGCTCGTATGCACCTTTTGGAATAGCTCTTACATAATACTGGCTTGCACAAATATTCCTGATGACAGCCATCTGTAAAACAAGTCAGCAGATCTCAGTTTTTTAGCACCAGATTTCGAAGGTCATATTTACACCAATGCACATATATCTTTTTTAAAACAGACACAAAAGAGAATAAACAGTGCTAAAGTGAAATTGGAACAGTCTGAGTGTTTAAAAAAAGCCAGAGTGACTCAGCCAACCAGCGGCTGGTAGATGTAAACAACCTGGAGCAGCATGTGAGTGAAGGTGACAGTGTTCTCGTAGTATTCTGCCCTGACATGTGATTATGGAGGGAGTGGAGTCCGAGCATGTGTCAAATACACATTAAAGGAAAGTGCTGGGTAGGGCCAAAACACCTTCCAAACCAGCTGCTCTTTTCAGGGGAGGACAACAGAGCTCAGGGTGGTACATGAAACTGGGGATGTTACATAAGTGGAGTGTGTGTGTGTGTGTGCAAACATTGATAACCATAGGACACAGAGAGAGAGAGAAAGACAAATATGGAAAGATGGTTCTTTGTTTTGTTGTGGCATGCATTTACTCTTGTAATCAGCTGCAGGTGACTAAACATCCATGCAAAAATAGCTGATCTTTATGAAGAGAAAACAGCAGGGTGGGGCTGAAAAATACAAGTGGACAGACAGTGTTTTTGTGGGTGAAAAATGACAGTGACCGCCATCAACTGTTGTTGTTTTGCACACTGCAAAGGTGTTGGTTTTGCTAGGATGAAGTCTGTATCATTAACACACAGTTGCAAAGCAATACTTAACGTCTTAAGAGCTTAAGACTGATCCGTGAGCATGTGCAAGTGTATGCATGCTTGCTTGCTTTTGTTTACTGCGGCTAGTGCGCTGCAGATGCTGGAAAAATTGTCTTAGCGGCCAAAACAGAGCAAAACAAAGTTGCAGTCAAGCAGAGGATTGTGTAACTTTTTTGACATTTAACAATTTTTAGAACACGTTTTGGAAAATATCATGTCTTGATTCAATGTCAACAACAAAAGTAGTAAGAATTCTTAGAAATATTTTAGCAGTGTTGAGAGAAATGTTTGATTATGTACAGTCTAATTGCATATTCATATTAAGGTACAATGCTAAAGATGTATGATATATCCGTACTGTATTCATATTGCTGATCAGCCTGTATTGTTGTATTTTATACAGAATATATTTTCTAATAATATTATATGCTCACCATTTATTTATTCATTTATTGAAAATAATCATGTGAAACATAACAATATAAAATAATTGTTTTCTATTTTAATATATTTTATGTTGATATTTTATGATAAATATAAAGTTTGGTAACACTTAAACCCTTTTTGTATAATTCATTATTATTATTAAAGTGTATAATACATTATAATTATTCATAATGTGCATGGTACATTATATCTTGTTGTAATTATAACTGAATTTAAAATGCCTAGTGTAACAATGAATTGATAAGTGTCAAAAACTGTGGTTACAATTATTCATGAGATTGTACAATGCATTATAAGGTGAGTTACAAGGCATAATCAATGCATTAAAACTACCTTTATAATGCATTATACATAAAGGCTTTAACTAAAGTGTCACCAAAAGTTATTTTTATTTGAAATAGAAAGAATATAAAAGTCTTTACTGTTGCTGTTGATAAATCCTGTTCTTGCTGAATAAAAGCAATCAAAAAAAATCATACTGACCCCAAATTAAATTAGTTTACATTTTTTTATTTAATATACTTTATATTGGATGTATTGGTTGATATTGGATATTTTATTTTTGCTGTCAGCTAACACTCATTTACAGATCTTTACATTTATTTAAGACACATATAATGTAATAATACTCTTATGTATTTTTTTCATAATATTATAATCATGTAATGTCTACATTTATTTATAGGATGAATTACAATTTATTTATTTATTTTTGTTGACAAAATAATTCATGCATGTTTCTAATGTCATCTATTTATCTATCATCCATTAATATTAAAATAATTCTAAGGCTACTGATATTGGCCATACTTTTAATATTGGAATATTCCTATCCAATGTAAAAATACACTTTACAGAAGGGATTGTGCATTGGGCAACAGCAATAGCAGCCTCAGCAGTGCACAGACGTCCTGTGTCTCACTGCAAACGTTCAGTAATGTTGCCTGGCAACATCCCTTGAAAAGGTTGCCATGTGTATGGACAGTATAATGTGTGATGATGATTCATACTTTCATTGCAACTAGCAGAACGTACAGTGTGTGTTAGAGTTTCCTCATGATATGCGGATAAGTGAACAGTTGTACAGCATGACTAAATCATTCGGTCAGCATTCTGCATGATTTTATCGGTGGTGGTATTTTGAATGGCTTTACGTCAGCCTACACACAATACACTACTATCACACTATCAGGTGATCAAAGCAGACATTCCCCAAGCCCGTCGTATGCCCTGCACAAACCTGATTTTGGAGGGGGCAGATGAGACGAGATGAGGGGGAGACAGAAAGAGGAATACTGTTGCTTTCTGTCATGCCACATTCCACCTCCACCTACAGTTTCCTATGGAAGACGTGTTATGAATATTTGACATTGTGCGTTCTGACACTCCCCGTAAAATCCATTTAGTCTCGTGACAAAAATGCATTTCTGGCACCCATTGCCGTCCTGCCCTGGCTCCTCAGGATAGACTACTATCCTCTACAGCCTTAACTAGTCATGCATTACTAAAGTCATTAGTAAAGGATGGGCATGGGTAGATGCTGGAAACAAAAGCTTTGGAATTTTAGATTTGCTTGCTGTTTCTCCTCAAGTTCAGCAAGTTTTTATCATCTTTTTTCACAACAGGCCTTCCTCTAGTTGGCATGCAGACACATCCTTCCTTACAAACTAATTTTCTCCTCTTCATAGTAATCCTTTGGAAAAATAATGTTTTACCTTACCTTGACCTTATAAAAGATGCTACTTCTGTAATGCTAATTCTGCACTTCTGTGCAGAAAATGTCAATGTGAAATTTAATTAAGCACACTTACAGTACTTCACACAAAAATGATTATTCTGTCATTATTTACCCACCAAAACCTGTGTGATTTCTTTTCTTTTGTGCAACACATAAGAATATATTTAAATAAATGTTTCAGTGGTTGTTGTCAATACAATGAGGGCATAGGATTTTTGTTGATCATTGTTTAACATTCTTCAGAATATCTTATTTCATGTTCTGTAGAAACAAAAAAAGCCATATAGATTTGGAACGAGATGAGAGTCAGTAGATGAGTTTTATTTTGGAGTAAACTAGCACTTTAAACAATGCGTCAGTGCTGTCAACTGTATATTTTAAGACGTTTCTCCCAGAAAGCAGTAAGATTAAATGCAGTGCATTTGGAGGTGTGCTCATATACTCTGCATGTACAGTAATTTGTATATAATGACAGTAATAGTGTTATGACAGTATTTTTCACGTTTAAAATGAATTACTAAAAAAACCCCTCAAAAACTATGCTTTTTTTTTCTTTTACATAAAGTGGGTCACCTGATAGGGGCCCAACATATTTGATCACATGAATGACCTGTCACCCATGCACTGTTGTATTATACCACTACTGGCCAACAAAACAAAATCATAATTGAAAAATAAAATAAAATAAAATAATAAAATAAAATAATCTGAGTGTACAATAGAGTGCTGCAGGGATGATGTATTCTTGTAGGCCAACACCCAGAAGCAAGTTAGCATTTTAGCACTTTTTTGGACCATCGTCAATGGATTTTTAAAAATGGGTTTTTGGTTGAATGCCTGAAATCTCTGTGGTTAACACAAACTCAAGACAATTTCACGCTTAATTCTGCAACATAAAATACATCAGTAATACCCCTTTGTGACCTTTTAAAGCTTTTACAGTGGATTCAAAAGGTGGTTGCTAACAAGTGGCTAAATGGGGCTGAGCTTTAAAAGTGCAAAAAAAAAAAAATCCTTCCTTTGGGGTCATGTTAGAGCTGTGGAAGTTTGAGGTGCCATTATGATAATCAAAGCAAACATTAAATTGTTAGGCTGCATAATTCCAGTATAACTAGTAGACTTCACTAACCATGAGTAGCTGCACATGGAAGGTTACATAAACAATCTATAAACCTTCTCATTGCAGATTAGGTGGGCTTCAGATAATGAGGCCTCGGCCCCTGCTGACACTGACTCACATTAGCGCCTTCTTCCTGCTCAATAACCAACAGTCTTCTACACTGGATTCCATCTGCCCGCAAAGGGCACTTTCATAATCTCTCCAATAATTAAATATGCTTTAAAAGAAAATATATTCTCTCCAATAAGTATGGTCTAAAACAAACTACCTTAGATGGCAGTTCTCTGAAGCTCATGTCAGATTTACAGCATGTTAAAAAACGACAGAGAGATAAAGTATGTACATCATCCTGAGTGAAGTCAATTATTTACATATAGACAATGAAGTACCAGGAAGTTTCTGTTATAAATTATACCCATATATGGGTAACAGTTAACAATTATGCACCAGTAAGACATGTAACGGCATGTGTCTAGAAACTGAGTTTGTCAACCACATCAATGGCATGTATAAAGAATTATAAGAATGTACAAGCTGAAATACCTGAAAATGTCTTAATGTGATATTTTATGCATTTAAATGGCTGTACATCTATTTTGTTGGGATATTTCCTTTGTGTATGTCTATGAATTACTGATATATGATGGTACATTAACTCTCTGTACGGCAAGACATAGCTCATAGTTTCACTCATAGTTTTTTTTTTTTTATCATTTACTCACCTTTATGTCATTCCAAAAATTCTCTGTAGAACAGAAAATAAGATGTTTTGAAAAATGCTTCTTGAGGAAAACTGTTTTTGTCCATATAATAAAAGGCATTGGGGTTCAAAACAACACTGACTGTGAACTGACTGTGAAAAAAAAAAAAAAATCTGAGACATTTTTTCAATACATCTTGTTCTGTGTGTGATCCACAGAAGAAATCAAGTAATAAAGGAACACTTTAGTTTAGGGACCAGTTCTCACTATTAGCTAGTTGCTTTTTAGCATGTATATTACTGGCATATTTTGCCTGTTTTTAGTAGGCCTACTTAGAATTCTGCATGACCATATTCTACATCCCTAATCCCTATACCTAAACTTAATAATTACCTTACTATTAATTTACAGTAATTAAGAGTTTATTGAGGCAAAAGTCATAGCTAATAGCTAGTTAATAGTGAGAATTGGCCCATACAGGTTTGGATGACATGAAGGTAAGAAAATTATTTTCTGAGATTTTACACTGAACTTTAAAAACCTTAGGGTCAAATGTGTGGTTTATGCAGTTGGATGTATGATTTTCTTGCAGTATGGTCACTTTGCGTGTATTAATCCGCTTCAAGTTCAGAACAGGTCAACAAGTGAAACAAGTCATTCTAAATGCAATAATTTACTGCAGTTCTGCTAATATTATTTGCTGAAAAATAGGCACACCTGCACGGGGAAAAGAGCCAAATGACAAGACAATTAACGAGGCTTTGTGAGCCTTTAGGATTTAATTAAATAAAGACATCTAAACTCATGAAATTAGATAATTAGCATGGTCAAAGTCATCTAATGCATGACAGGAATGCTGGACACGTTGCACAAACTTCTGGAGGCAATATGACTTGTGCAGTTGCATATCAAGCAGTTACTTGTTGAGGGTGTAGTCAGTACTGTAAACCGACCTCCTGCAGTGACCTTTGGAATGTGGAATGCATGGAATGCAACACGTGACAGTGTGGTGTGGAATTCTGACATCGGTTTTCCCTCTTTCTTAAAAATGAACTTCAGAGTATTTACTACCAAAGCAGTGCATTTTGTCTTTGAAGTGTACCTTTAAAGATCTACAGCAGTATTAGATCTAGTTTTCAGGTCTAGTTTGATGCATTTTTTTAACCAAGATGCACTGAATTTCAATTTGTGCAGCCAGTAACTGACTAATGAAGCTTCTTTGCAGGGGAGCCCCATGCTGAGCCAGATTTTGTCACCCCCTAGCCATCTGTATTCAGTGCAGGATTAACCTCTCGTACAAAAGAAATGAGAAGAGCCACTTCCCTCTTTCTGTGCATTGTTGCAGTTTATCTGGAACTCTTTTCAGCTCAGCATGCAAAGCCCACTTCCTGTTAGCTCTACGAATGACGTAATATTAGCGACAGTTCCTGGAAAAAGTGCTTGCATTGCATAGTATACGTTTGGAGACTCCCTGGACTTACAGTGAAGTTGCAATATGACTATTTTCAGTAACAATAGTCAAAAAGTGGAAGACTGGAGTAATGACTGCTGAAAAAATATGATAAAGTCCAAATGCGAGGAGTGGCTAATTACTCAGATTGTTTATTCTGTAATGATATTGTCAAAAAGTGCCTACGTAGCTCAGACAAAGTGAAACAACTATGTAATTTGGTTGTCTCTTTAGCTGTAATCCTGTTTTCTGCTTGTTTTTGCCATTTTGGAAAGAGTGAGACTTCTGTACTAGAGCACAACCAACCTGTAGTCACATAATATAACATTTGGTACATTCTGTTGAGCTTTATAAGCTATTTTTATAGTTTTTCATCTCCTGGCATCTTTAAAAGGAACACTGTGTTGTGGGATGTCAGTATAATTGCAAGATAGAATTCATAGTCATTCACGTATACTGCCAGTTTTTGCACATGCACTAGACAGGCAGCAAAATAACAGACAGTACACTCTACAATTATTACTAGTCTGTTTGCCTAATTTGTCTCTTGAGTGCAGAAACTACCTGCATAGCCAGACAGTTAGCTGGAGTCTGCCAGACTTAGACAGTTAGCTGGGGCCTCTGAAGGTTTGTTAAGTCGCTGTGATGACTGCATGATCAGAGCTGTAACCGTTGTGGATCATGCAGTCTCCCAGACACCGATGCACACAGACGCCTGGCTGCGAGCCAGCAAGTCAGGGCGGTTCAGACGGCCTGCTGTGAACATTGTAAATATGCTTTTCAACCCATTCTCAGCTGGGTGAAAAAAACTTTTAGCTGTTACTCACGGTTGATTTCTGGAATTGGGTCACTGTGGTTATTAAACAATCTGTTGTCTGAATGAGCCGTTGCAGAAAAGAAACTTCGCTGGAACAGTATTTAGTGTCTCTCTTCTGGAACTGCCAGTTTGTACTTGTTTCAAACAATATCAAAACACTGTAAACATGATTTTACTGCACCCTTAAAATAGCATTAATGGAATAGTACTGTATAATATATGTTTGCACGCATCTGTCTGCCTGATTGTTTACTGTTTTTATGAAACACTGACCCTTGCACTTCCAGTTGGTTTAGAGAAGAGCAACTCAACAGCAGGACGTGAAAGTTAAGCCACCCTCTTGTTTATCTCTCCTGAGCAAGCACTGTTAAAATGACCTGCTCACTCAGACTTTTGGAGAGACTCATTGAAAAAGATGACCTTTGATGACCTAAAATGATCAGGTGGCCTTTGACCTCAGTGCTTAAAGAAGACAAAAAAGAGAAAAAATATGAATCTATTAATACTTATTTTTTTATTTACGATATTTTTTACTTACATACATTATCTTATTGTCATTTTTTTTGCAAATAAAATCAATTTCCAAGCTTTTATTGTAGCATTTTACCATGTTCTCTCTCTCTCTCTCTCTCTCTCTTTCTTTTTTTTTTTTTTTGCAGTGTTATCTGAGCAATTAACAATATTTATTTAACCCTGAGCAAGGGAAAGGTTAGTTGAAATTTAAAGTTATACTCATGAATATTGACATAAAATGATTTCAGACAGAGAAGCATAAATTTAATGCAAGTATATGCTATGATCCTGATCTAACCGTACATTAAAGATGCATTACAATGCACAATAATCAGTGCATTGCACTACAGATCTGATTAAAAGTCTGACAGTTATAAAGGGTTTGAAGATAAAAATCTTTAATTTTGTCAATAATTACAGCTTTTGTGCACTGTGTTTTGACTAGTTCTTAAAACCTGTGACTGCTTTCCTCTCTGCCACTGTGGTTCTGACCCTGAGCCCTGCAGAAATGTTAGGTTTGGCATTAGCAGTCGTCTCTCTCCGCCACTGCTGATTGCCCCCAGACTGATTGATTTCTGCAGAGGAAACAGGAGCCTAATAATTACTTTCACATATGAGTGTGATACGTGGCTTTAGAAATGTTTGCATGATTGATTTGTTTTCGGGCAACGCCTAAGTTAAATCTGCTTATTAGTGGAAGTGCAATACAACTAAAAGTGAAAAACATCTTGCATTTAGAGAATGCAAACAGCCTGTGACATTGATTAAAGCTGATAAACATACTCTGTGTCTTGGTGAGGTGGACATTGCATTAAGTTGTCCCACTTTTGCAACCCACTTCATCTGATCAGGGCTTTGTGTGTGGCATTGTATTTGTGCAGCGTGTGCTGTCAGATTACAGGCTCAGGGCTGACGGGTGCGTGCCTGACTTCCCACTGGCTCCGGTGCACTTAACTTCTGCTAATCAATCAGTCACAGGAGGGAGTCAAATGTGTTCCCAGTTTCAGTTTAAAGGCACAGGGTGACTAATGAATGAATCTCTTTTAACACCGGTAACCCTCAGTCAGACAGATATGGTGTTTCCTGAGTGAGAGACTTCAGAGGAAGTGAAGAAACCACTGAGTGCTCTTATCAAGGTATGGTCGGCGCTGACTGGCATCACAGAATATAAGCAGTCATAAAATACAGCACCATTCTGTCTATACACACACAATACAGACAATAATTAACCTAGCAAATTCTACACAATATTCACCCTAGAATGGAAAAATTCTTTGAAGTAGGCTCTAATTGACAAGTTATGATCTTGACGATACACCTTTTGGCATCGGTATGATATAACCTTGTTTTTGTTGAATGAAGAGATCAATATTTGTATTGATTTTAATGTGGCTCCCTTCAGTCGCAGAAAATCCACGCATGTGGTGTGTTGCTATTCTTTTTCAGTTCTTCTGTATTTGCAGACCATTCATCTCCAGTGTCGTAAAAAGGAAACATGTTGTGGTGACAACAGGAAATGTGGGCTGTAAAGCTGTGTATGATATGCTCATGGGTTTATTTATCATAGGACTGGCCCAGTGTTTGCAAACAAGGTCCCATTGCGTCAAGGAGAAGGGTGGGTGGATTGATGCACCATTAAGATTTAATGGTTAATGATATGTGACGCAAGTTCAACTCTTTATCAATTGATACCTGTTGTCTTTACCTGTATTGACTAAAATAAGTGTGCTATACACTCTTAAAAATCATTGTTCTTAATTGACATTCCATGAAGAACCTTTAAAATCCATGGAATCTTTCCATTGGACAAAATGTTCTTTAGATTATTAAAACTAAGAAATCTTGTAGGATCTTTTAGGAACTGTTTATTGAAAGGTACTTTATGGAAGCAAAAATGGTTAATCTATGGCATCACTGCAAAACCCCCCTTTTATTTTAGGAGAGTAGGTTTGTTTAGTTCCCATATGGCTACTATCTCTGCTTAAGAACACTTATATAGGTAAAAATGATATATTAATGCACTTTCGAATAAAATATGAATGTACAAATGTGCAGTTCTGCTTTAGGCTATTGTTAAACAGACCTTGACATTCAGTCAGAACTAATTGAATCTACGAACAGACATTAGATGTCTTGTGAGTATTAAAAGTCATGTGACTGCTTTGTTTGCTGTTGCACAAAAGTGGACTACATAATGAACACAGTGATGAGAGGGTCTTATTTTTCTCGCCCCCTGACCTAAAGGGCTCAGCAGAGCACATGAACTCATTAGTGTGTCCGAAAGAGAGGATGACCCAGCTGCACATGACACTCGTTCTGACCCCAGTTATCAGTTATGCATGGCACATTTGAATCTGTTATGTTTTATGTTTGACTTATGATTAAATACAAATATATTTTCTGAGTAATAAATTAAAATCCTTCACACATCTTGAATGGTTCTATCCAATATTATATTTTTGATTGTATAGTCTATATAATTTCTTGTATATATATATATATATATATACACTTGTATTTCCTATACATACTTGTGGATTATTGTGATATTTTTATCAGCTGTTTGAACTCTCATTCTGACGGCACCCATTCACTGCAGAGAATCCATTGGTGAGCAAGTGATTTAATGCTACTGTACATTTCTCCAAATCTGTTCTGATAAAGAAACAAACTCTTCTACATCTAGGATGGCCTGAGGGTGTGTACCTTTTTTTTTTTAGCAAATTTTCTCATTTTTGGGTGAGCTTAAAACATGAAGGGAATTAATTAACATGGGCATGTTTTAATTCAAATGACTTAAAGGGGTCATCGGTTGCCCCTTTTCCACAAGTTGGTATAATACTTTAGGGTCTTAATGAAAAGTCTGTAACATAGTTTGGTTAAAATTTCTCAATGGAAGTGTAAAACAACACTCTTTTTACCCTGTCAAAAACAGATCTTTTCAGAGCAAGCCAATTTGTAGCATTTTCCTTTAAATGCAAATGAGCTCTGCTGACCCCGCCCCTCTCTTCCGAGCCGCTCTATGAGGAACTGTTTACTACAGCCGCATTCATAGTGAAACTTGCTAATTAGCATATTAGGAAAGGTGATTTTCAAAGATTCATAAAAAAACCTTATACTCACTTCTTCTGTTGGTGAAGCTGGATCACGAATGATTTGCGCGAACATAGACACATTTATGTAGATCGGGGGCGATTCGAAAAAAAAACGTAATCCGCAGCGTCTTTAGCGGCTCAGATGTCAGGAGTAAATGACGATTGCTATGTTCATTATTACATCCAACAACAGAACACCTCATTCTTGTCTACATCTGCTTCAGCGGTGAAACAATGGCGGACTGATGACATATCACTCAGGGTGGGTCTAAGGAAAGATGCCAGTTCAGTCTGTGCTGAAACGCTACTGTCAATCAAACTATCATGGGAGGACAGACAGATCATGATCAAGGGGATCATGATTTAAGGAGATTAAAAAAAAAAAACACTGGGTGGATTTTTATTATTATGGGGTGGTTGAGAACACACACTGCCAACACACATTTCAGTTCAAACAACTTGTAAAAATGCATGTAGCATCCGATGACCGTTTAACAAATTAGTAGGTCACGATTCAACCAAAACAAGGGAACAAATTTATAAAACATGGACATAAATTAAGTTGTGGGAACAAATTCTTAATTCTAAATAATATCTACAGTATGTTTTCTTCTGCATTATATTGTACAACATATACGGTGTATATTTATAAAGCTCATAGAATATTTTCTGTTGGAATAAATATGGAAAATAATCTTTAAACCTGTTGATCAGCCTGTGATTTTCTTCATTTCATGAATAGCCTGCCCTATGAATATACACACTAAAAACACCATAATTCTAATGTGCTGTGTTCAGATTTAGACTATAATGTTTATGTCTGATGTCAAAACCCCACCATGCTCCACTTTTTGCTTTTCAGTGAATATTTGAGTCAGTGACATGCTCAAATATAGCTCAGTCTAAGAATAGAACATGCAGTCAGACTATTCATAGCAGTGGCTGTTACCTCAGTATAGTGAGTATCGTTGTTAAAGGGCTGTGCTATTGCTGCCATGGAAATAAGAGCCTTCTGTTCCTGTTTTTCTTCTATTTTCTCCCTCTGGCTTGACGTCAGCACAGTCCTGAAGTGCGCAGCTTAGCCCAGCAGCCGCCCAGGATTCGCACCATGCTTTAGTCATGTCTGTCTGCAGAGGAGCCCGTCAACGTCGGCTTTGTACACGTACGAGAGCCTTGGGGCAGAAAACACTGTTTTCTCTCTGACTTTTACAATGAAGATACAAATATATCTGTCAGTTGTTAACTGATCCAACCCACCCAAACAATGGCCCCTGTTGATGACTTCATAAAGTGGGTGATTATTGCTCACTAACTTTCTTCTCATCACCGTTCTTGAATTGTGCCATTGTTTTTTTTAACCTCTCGTTCAGTAAGTGAACATTTTTTTGGCACAAGGAAACTGTAAACACTGCCACATGTGAGAACACGGCTCCCTGTGAAAATAAAGACATGCCTTTCAAACCCTTCCGTATGGCATGATATGTTCTCAAGAAAAGACTGATACTGATGTAAATGTCTCTGAGTCATCCGTATGACATTATTCACTTCATGTTGCTAAAGTTGTGGAATCATCCCCAGACGTCTTAGCTGGAGTTTAAGAGAATATGGTGTGAGTCAGTGCAGTCTTGTGGGAAATCAGAGCACACCCATAGTCTTGAAGATGTGGGGTCTAACACGTGCAGTAAGGGCAGAACCTTTCATCCCGTCTGCTTCACTGTCTGCAAAGTTAATGGGACAATCATCACAGCAGACCCCTCGTGCATGTTTTCTGTGGCCTGCAGGCAGCCTGACCTTTAACAGTCAACAAAGAAAAGGTCACTGAAGTCAGAGTGATCAAGCTATTTTTTCCCCTTTTTTTTTGGTCTTCTGAAGAACAGCACGAGTGTGCGACTAATAAGATGTTTGTGCATGTTTTCATGACAAGACTATAAAGACACTGATTGTTCTTTTGAAAGAAATATCACTATATGACTAGGGCCATGTTCATACTGCAAGGCTTAGTGCTCAATTCTGATTTGTTTGGCTGTTCACATTATTTTTTAAATGTGGCCAATATCAGATTCAAGTGTGAATTGGATACAGTCCCAAACTGAACTGCATGTGCAAAAGAATAATAACAAGACAGCACGAGTATGCTGTAATACGAAATTAAACACGGCAGAATTTATAAAGTGATGTACCGTGGAAGCTAGGTTATTGGTGTGCAGGCAATAAGAAGGATGGAGACAAGGATGAGGAGAAAGAGAGCAAAGTTTTTTTTTGTTTGGTTTTCCTTCAAGTTTTGCTTGTATGGAGTTGTTACTGTAAAACTTACACTTCAGTGTTGCTCCAATGACTCCCTGTCTTCAAGAATGAATATGAGTATGTAAACTCTTAAGAGTGAATCCTGTCAGCTTATATGTGATGAATGTCGATCTAGAGTGCCGCAAAAGTCATGTTTTCTTATATGACTATTCAGACTGAGGTTGCATTGTAAAACATTTGACTTGTATCTGATTACCAAATATGGAAGTGAAACAAATCAGTATCAAAAGATTCCATATGATTTATGCTACTTACACTATGTATAACAGATCTGAGTCACATAAGTACAATATATATATATATATATATATATATATATATATATATATATTGGCCAATATTTGGCCCACTTTGTTTTTTGTCTGACTGGCAGTATTGGAATCAATCAGTGAAATGCAATTGCTAAGCATTTTATGAGTTTGTTGTGATTTGTATGGTGGTAATTGCTCTTTCATCCTTTTATGCAGGAAGATATTAAAAAGCAAGTGCAGAATGTCTATCTGCAGAGTTGTGCCCTTATGTACATTTTGCACCTCTTGCAAACAAACCCCTGTGTTTGAGAAACAGATAAGGAGCCTCTTACGTTTGTACACATTGTGCTGCATCTAGGCTGCATGATTTATGATCCAGGAGGGGGAAAAACAGGTGTCAATATGTGAACAGCTATCTTGTTGGTAATAATATTTCTTTACCCTTAATCAGAACTGTCTGCTGTCCCACAGGACAATTTAAGTCCCTTTCTTCCTTATTGTTGAGCTTAAAATAACATGAAATGATAATACTTGACTATAAGGAAGCAAGAATATATTTAAGTAATTTGTTTTTGTTATGAGCTCTGAACTGAACTCATGTCAACACATGTGACAGTTTTTATAATGTCCAACCAGTTTCACTTTGTTTTTAAATCTGGCATAAAAAACACAACACGAACTGTTCGTTTTAAATCTTTAAGCATAAAATTTATTTCATAAGAAAAAAGTAAACATTTGTAAATTTATAAATAACCAAATATATTATTTGTCGTGAATGACATCAGTGTTATGCATAAATAAAAATTAAGACAATTCAGTCCTTAAATAGCAGTCTCTTTTTAAGGCAGAGCTTCTTTTCCTCTGTAGGCCCATCACAATATTGTCAGGTCTGAGTCATGTGTTATTCATTCTCCCCACACGTGGAGTGCAAAGTGCAGCCATATGCCACGGTCCAGTTCCCCTATCATCCTTGCTGCATCACAGTCCACCGACCACCCTGGTGCTCCTTTGGTCCCTCCAAAGGGCGACACCACTGATTATGCAATATGAGGAACGAGGACGAATGTCTCTAGTATCCTCTGACACTTAGAATTCCATAATCATGGAAGTGGAAGCTTCGTAATGGACTTTTAGACAGTCCCCTTGACTTGATGAGTATGTCCTCATGACGGTTGAAGGACGACATCAATATTCCGGTTCTCTTCAGCACATTTCAGTGCAGGACACCTCAACGCTCTTGCAGGGCAATGGAGGCCACCCACTGGTTCCTGCAACGGCTTTCCTTGCAGTAACTCCCCACTTCCTTCAGCTTGAGATGCTCGGCTTGTGGGTTCTATGAGAAGGAACGAAATATGATTAGTTTTGCATATCTTCTTTGATAATAGCTTGTTTGTTACCCCCGTTTGTGTTAAGGGTGTGAATTAAGGTGGGGGTGGAAGAGTGGGTGTCTTACAAAACAGCTCTTTATGAATAGTATAAATACAATTCCAGTGAGTTTTAAAACATTTCCGCCAGTTAAGTCAGTCACTGAACATACTGCCATAAGCTCGCGAACCATACGTGTTTTTTGAAAACGTTTCGCTAAGCTCATTTTCAGACAGAACATTGGCAAAACTGTCATTCTTCATTCGAATATATAGGCTATTTAGGCTACATACAACAAAAAAACACTTGTATTTTGTTTAAAAAGTTTAAAGATGCTATATGAACAAACTGCACCCCTCTTCCAAATGTTATAGGCTAACTGTAATTGTAATATGCGTATTAATACTTACAGTTACAAGTATGCAGTGGAGGTCTCTTGGTTCGTTAGCGTTGCTGTCCGTGGAGAGCGGCTCCCCGAGGACCTGTGCCAAACGCTTCATGCCGGAGACGCGCACGATGTTGATGTCGATGTCGCAGCAGAAGGCTTGGATGAGCGTGAAGTGGATCTGAAGCGCAACATCATTCTCGTCTTCCTCATCTGTCGCTAAAACGCAGAGGACCACGCTGTCTGGATCCCTGTACAAGTCAATAAATGCGTTTAATTTAATATGCACTTAGGTTTTTGCAGTTTGGTCTAATGCATATCACTGAATTATACTGTAGACTGAATAAAATACTTACACATTCATGAGCTGTGCAGACTCGTAGACTCCTACTGTCAGACAGTTCTGTCGTTGTGCAGCTACTAGCAGCTCTTCAAGAGCTTCACTTACAGTCTCCATTCTTTAAAGAAAGAAAAAAAAACGGTTTTAACTTTTGAAACCCTTTAAAAATGAAACCAAATATTTTTGAGACTCATTCTTTTGAAATGCTAAGAAAAACAAGTAACGTTAACTTACTTTCTGTCAGTGCTGTTGCATCCAACAACTTCTTCCAGAGTCATGTTTGTCATTAAATTATATTATAATCCAGAAATGGAAATTTCCTCAAAATAATATAATTCCAGTGAATACGGCGATCTTTGACGGCAGTAGTAATCCACGGAGATTTTGAGATGTTTCTCTCGCACTGCTCAGATACTTCTCTTTGCGACACTGTCTCGACTCGTGTTTGATTTGAAGCTGTGGGAGCCGGGGTTTTTAAAGCAGGAGTAGCGTAGTAGGCGTGGTTGAAACTGCAGCCGAAACCTCACGCTAATTGGCCACGGAGGTTTCTATGGAGTCTCCTATTGTGTGAAGTATTGTGTCAACTGCAGTTGTGTAAGGAACGATCAAGGGGCTATTCTCCATAATGAAATCTTGAAATCCTGTTTTTTTTCCTTTGTTTTCTGTCAACTGCAACCCAGTCTACACGAAGTACCCTTTGAGTTTTTAAATATTGTTAACCTTTTAAAAGATAAAAAATACATGATTATATAATATACCAAGCTACATAATAATATAGATGTATATTATTTTGAACGAATTTTTCTTTACCATTTATTTATGTTTATTTTGCAGTTGACATTTCTATCAATCTCACAAAACATTTTTGTATTAGCTTTTTTTTGTGCAAAAGACACAACTGTTTGCACATTAAATCATTTCACAAAAATAAAAAATATTCATTAATAGAATGCATTAAAATGCATTACTTAACCATCTGCATATATTGACTCAATTGAGAAATACACATTTATTAATGTTTGCGTAATTCATTGGTTGATGCAAAGGTCATCAATTTTCATAACTACTATGAAAAGCATTTATAAAACAGTCATGAGCCCCTGTTACTGTAATCTTCGTCCAGCGCTCCATCTGGTGGCGAGAAATTTACCTTCTCGTGGAGGCCTGAGCGCGAGGACAGGAACATGTGTGGGCATGCCGTGGACCTCAGAAATTAAGATGATCCCGAAGGTACTCATTCGGTGATTACATCAAAACTAATAACTACATTTAAAATTACACGAACTTAGTTGGTTTCGGTGATAATGGTTGGATATCATACGTTTAAACTGTTCAGCTTTAATGTTATGTTAGTGATAATGTGATAGCCTACAACAAAATAAAGAAGAGCTGTGAATCGAAACACGGAGGGGAGGATTACCTGATTGTTAGAGGAAAATCATTTTGCATGATAATAATCTGCTCAATCAATGCTGTCATGATTACATCAGTTGAATAAAATTAGTTTGACAAAGTCTATAGGGCCATAAATCAACTGTTGACAACGTGTTTATTATCTTAATCCTTTATCAAGTGACATTAATATGGCCTTGCAAGCAGAGTCAGCTAATAGCTCTTCAGCTTTGTAAATATGATTACATGTACTTTGTGCTTAGTTTAAGAAATATAAACATGGGATTAAAATGACTGGAGTTTTATTTCTAATTTTCTGAATTAGGCTAGAATTATTCCATCACTGTTCTGTCACCCCAGACATCCATTGCCTTTGGGTCTGTACCTTACAGGCTGTCTCATTAGTACATGAAGAAAAGCCACTGACCCTGGTTACTCTTCATACATGCCCCCAATCATCTGTTCCTCCTTGCTAGATCAATGTCAATATTGGACTTGACTCACAATCATTCAGACCATGCAATCCTCCAGAGTTTGTCTGTCACATATCTTGAGTAATTTATATATTAATTTCAATAGATGAATTTAAAAATGATAATGAAAATAAGTTTTTAAATGATTTACTTTGATTATCAGCCCAAAGAGCCACACAATTGTTTAGGATTTTATTCAGAGGTTTGTCAACCCCTGCTGGTGAGTAAGGGTATTGCACTGACAAAGGCTAATACTGAATATATAGAAGTTTCTTTAAAAAATAACAAATAAGAAATTAAATAACACTTCAAACCTAACAGAACAGCATATAAATGTAAAAACATAAGCAATAAATAAAAGTTTCCTATAGTTTTCAAACTATCTGACTTCAACTAATAAGTAGGCCTATACTATGTAAAATGCTTATTTATGAAAATTATTGTAAAGATTTACCGAAAAAATGTAGCTTTTGGGGGTTCCTGGGTTTTCTGAAATTTTGGGTGGGGTCCCTGAGTCTGTAAAAGGAAACTTGGGGTTTATAACAGCATACAAACATAGGCATAAGCAGACATGTATACAGAATACATGGTCAGAGTTAGAACTCAAACTGCACCTGCATTATCAGGCATTCTGCTGATCTTTTCCCTCATAAACTACTAGAAATATGGGAATATGTCCTTGCATGAGCTTAACGTGTCACTGAGGGTCGTCATCATGAATTTTGCAGCAGGTGATGTTGAATCCATTTATTAAGAGCAGCTCTTCATCACACTATGAGACCACTGACCACATTCTGCTGTGGAGACCAAGGAAACTTTCAGCATCATGGTTAGTGGACGGATCATCCTTATTGCTGCCGCTTCTGCCTTGTCCTTCATTCTCACAAGCTGTGATGATTCACTTGACAGTCGCTCTTTGGAGAGTGCCACAAAAACACAGGATGAGAACAATTTGGTGAGTTACGTATTTTTCTTTCATGATGGAACACTGGAAAAAGAAATGAGAAGAACCAATCATCTTGAATAATCTCAGGAAATGGATTTAAAAATTGTAATTATTTTACAGATAGAGGCACTGCAAGAGGTTCTTGAGAAGTTACAGAATAAACAACTGCCACAAAGTGGAAAAAAGTTTAGCCTACTTCCTTCGGTAATGTAGCATTTCACACAAAAGGAGAACATTTACCCCCCCCCCCCCTTTTTTTTCAATTCCACCCTTTTGTTTTAATCATAATTATGTGACTTCATTCTCTAATAAGCTTTGATTTTTAATTAAAATTATAAGTTCACTGCAGTTTTTAACTTTGAATTGAATCATTACAAAGAATATACAGTTGACAACAAAATGAGTACATATTGTGACAAGTCAGATGCATGGAATCAAACATGTTAACATTATGCTGTAATGCTTTTACATAGATAATAAGATGTAAGCTATTCATGACATCATACACTGCAATATGTGTGTCTGTTCATGTACGGTTATTACACTGACCACTTCATTACTCACATGTGTACTTCTTTTTATCTAAAGTGTGATGCAGGTGAGCAGTGTGCAGAACGTAAAGGTGCAAGAGTTGGCAAGTTTTGCGACTGTCCACAAGGAACATCATGCCACTTTTTTATTTTGAAATGCCTTTAATAAGACAAGGGATATCTGGGAAAAAAAAGAAAAAAAAAATCCTGATGCGTGTTGCTGTGTTGCCTTTTACTTAATTTTTCATATTACTGCTGTGTAAATGCATGGACATGTAAAATAAAGCCATGATCTACCATTCAGGTTTACTTGTTTTGCTTTCCTTATTTTGAGTATATATATATATATATATATATATATATATATATATATATATATATATATATATAAATATATATATATATTAGCTATTTGACAGGTTAATATGATTATATAGGCTGTTGAATACATTCCTTAAACAAGGCAAGCAACAAGGCGGTCTGAATACTGACTTCGATTGGTCAGCTTCAGTTCCATTCAAACTATCCGCCTGTTCCTTCAATAATGCTTGATTGTTTGTGTATTACATCATAAGAATAACTTTCCAACATGGCGTCGGGTGTAACGGCAGCGATGGAATCGGAGGACCTGACAGCCCATCCTGGATTCAGCAATGACAAATATTCGATGTTGATTGTCATCGGTGCGCTCTATAGACCGCATATACTGGACTATATTGTGGTGGAGATTGAACGAGGTATTGCTTTTTTACAAATTTTGATTTAGAAGAAATTAATAATAACACCGTTAATCAATGCTGTTATCATATTACATTAGAGATTACCATTATCTCTCGTATAGAACAGGTTGCGAGCATTCTGGATATTTCATTCTTTGATTCGAAGATTCACCGATTGCCTGGTGAATTGAGATCAAACACAATCACATTCTTACTTATTGCGCCAGACAGCATCTCTCGCCTTCACCAATAAATGATATATTTTTTTCCATTATTATTATTATTTACACAATATAGTTCCACAATCTTTCCTACGTACTGTATGTAGCCTTTAAAGCAATAATACCACGCTCTGGGACAATATTCATGCAGCTTCTCTCTGCACTGCAGTGTTACAGCATCCAGATAGTAAACATCAAAAATAGCCTCCTTGTGCATCAGCCCTCTAGTAAGCTTAATTACATTATTTGCTTTACATGTTGATAGTGATTATATATAAATTAATTTGTCGTTTAAGTCATGACGTGTTCTTCAGTGTGCACAACAGTTTAGACCCGGCGCAGGTTTACACCCACCTCAGCGATCGTTTTTTGCTTGCATGTAACTTTAGTGGCCATTATTAAAATAATGAGAATTCTACCTTAAACGAGCTTTTTTTTTTTTTTTTTTTAACAATGGTTAGCTGGTCTAAGCTTGCCAATTAATAATCATCTTAGACCAGCGAAAAACCAGCTAACGTTACATGGTACAAAACACAGCTACTAGCTTAACATGGATTTCAATAACAGTAACAGAAAAGTGATTTTTTTGGGTACCATTTTATTGTGACCACAGAAGGCTTTAACAACATGTCAGATATTGACAGATGTGTGGGCAATCAAAACACTGTGAAGCCTGTCTCCATGGTAGTGATCAGGCAAAAATGGAAATTTGTCTACAAAGAAAGATGTTTAAATGTTCACAGAAAAAATACATAAAAGCAAATATGGACAGAAAACATGTTTTATTTGAGCTTTTGCCTCAACACAGGAGCAATTCGCCAGGTTTTAAATTTTACTTAGAATATTACAATATTTCTTTGGTTTATTGTCAGTCCACCCCTTCCTATCCATATCAGGAAATATACCTGATTTAACTGCTATTTATTAGATGTTTTTTTTATTTCAGTTCTAGCAGTGATGAGTTGGCTTCTTTTTTTGGTCATAAGTGATGAGAACATGCTGTTCAGAGGCTTTTATATTTCATGAGTACAGAGACCAGAGCCACAAAACTAGGCTTTTTTTTTTTTTTTTTTTTTTTTTTTTTTGAGGGCTAGTCAGCCAACCATCTCATTTGTCTCTGAAAGCCACATTGTGTCTCACAGGATGTTTCAGTTACGTGCTGACTGCAGTGCTTTTGCTCTGGGGGGTTTACAAAGCAGTTCATTTCAATCAACATTTATTGTTTTTGCAATAAACACAGTACATCAAGTGTCAAAAAATACATTAGCAGTTAAATTTGACATATATCTGCATCGCCTTAACACAGGTATCCGTGCATGGGATGTGGACCTGTCAGTGTGTAATTTGGATGAGCAGCTGAAACTTTTTGTTTCCCAGCATTCTTCTTATCAATCCAAAGACATAAGAGGTAAGGGTCACCTTCTTTTGGGTTTGCAGTGATTGAAATGAGCTTCAAGTACAGTACACTACACTTTTAAAGAATATTGGGCTATCTTTTGGTGCCCACTTGAAGCACATGATATATGTGTTTGATGCGATCTTAAGAATTAACAAAGAAGCAACTGTGTAGTTCAGCCCCAGCACAGCTCCATACAGCATCAGACATGCGCAAACACATGCAGCATTATTCCAGTAAATAATTAGATATGGTCCTAATAAGCCACTATTTCAGTTTCTAGACATCTGAAAATTAAAACAGGCATATTCCTATACTGAAAGAATTATGGGTCATGCAAACACAAGAAAACAAACATAAATGCATTAGATTATTCAGAATACGCTAATTACCATATATATATATATATATATATATATATATATATATATATATATATATATATATATATATATATATATATATATATATATGTTTATATAAATCTGTTTCTTGCTTAGTTTACATGTAGAAACCCAATAAATACTTGTTCATTACAGCCATTCTGATGTAAAAAGGCAGAAGTATGTTTTTTTACTGGGAGAGAATCATTTATTTAATATCATTTTAATATTTATATTGTGTAATGAGAACTGTCTAAACTGCACACAGTTGCAGCTTCTGTACAGCTTCTATTATTCAGTAAAAGTTGTAGGTTGTTATTTCAGTAGACACAGCAGAAAGACGGAAGGAAGTGCTTTCTACCAATTGTTCAGACTTTGGCTGCTGTGGAAAAACAGTTCTGGAACATTTTGTTGCAGTAGTTTTGAAAGTGATTTTTGCTGACAAATTAAATAGAGGTTTGGAGCTCTAATACTCCGAGAAACATTTGCATTACTCTGGTTGAGAATTGACTGTCAGCATCAGAACACTTTGAAGTGATGATTTAAAAAGATTCTGGCACATCTAAATATTTAAGCTCTTTGCGCTGTAGAATAGTGCAGTTTTTTTCCACTTTAAAATTTAGTGGAAATTTAGTTGATTTAACTTATTGTGCATTCCTTTTTATTAGTAGATTAGCAATGCATTAATGTTTGCTATTGAGAAATGCACATATGCATGACATACAGTATTTGTATACTTATTCTAATGAATTCCCTTTTTAATTTTGTCTGTCTCCCAATGATCCCATCATAGGTCAGAAGACATTTAATTTCAGTTCAGATGTACTGGACATTAAAGTTGTAATAAATCCATCTGAAGGGTTTCTCTACTCTGAGGTGTGTGACTGAAAGGCATCTCTTCTTATGTTCTTAAATTCCATTTGTTTGTATTACATGACAATCAATAAATGACAAGGGTCACATTACATATGTTAGGCCTAAAATTATATGTATGATAACATAACTAATTTAAATGTTTGAAAATGATTAACTCTAATTGCTGAATCTTTTTGTATCATTTTGTAATACTTTTTAGAGGCACATTTTTTACAGTAATAACAGATTGAAATTTAATTGAAATGTAATATGCATATAATTATTTTAATTGTTAAATATACATTTAAATATTTTCACAGTTTATAAATATTTTTTGCAATTCAGGTCCACAGCTTGATATCATCCACACCTCGACACAAATTGCTGGTGCTCACAGGACAGTCTCTTGAGGACTCCGGTGATCTGGTTCTGCACACAGGCCAGTTCACTCCAAATGATTTCACCCAGATCTTTTCAGATGAAGAGGTTTGTCTTACTGTAAATGTGTATGCCAATATTTTTAATGTCCTTTTAACTGTTCTCACATTAGCTATGGATCTGAAAAAATTGTCCATCTTTGTTTATAATATGTGTTTTCTGAGCATTACAAATGATTCTGTTGTACAGTAATATACTGTAATAGCTTTTTTTTATTAATATATTTCAATTCATGCCTTGTTTCTGTACATTTCCAACAGATTCAAGCTCTTTTAAATTCTGTTAGCATACATGGCAAAGCAAACCTCACCTTAAGCTGCCCTAAAACTGACAAATGGAAAAACTTTGTGCTAGGAAAGCACAACATACATGACATTATTGACATTAAGGTGAACCCTCTAATGGTACTGCCCAAAATGGGGGGCCTTCAGGAGTTCACGGACCACCTTTTTGAGTCCTCAGAGCCACAGTCTCCATTTGACCTCTTAGAGCCTCCTGGGACAGTGGGATTTCTCAAGCTTTGCCGTCCGTGTTGTTATGTTTTTCCAGGCGGGAGAGGCGACTGTGCTTTTTTTGCTGTCAATGGCTTCAATGTTTTGGTCAATGGTGGAGCAGATCCACGCTCTTGCTTCTGGAAGCTTGTCAGGCATTTGGACCGTGTTGACTCAGTGTTGCTTACACATGTTGGAACAGACAACCTGCCGGGAGTTAACAGCCTGTTGGAGAGGAAGGTCGCAGAGCTTGAGGAAAACAAAACTGACTCACAGGAAAAGGAGCAATGGGCAAAGAATCTAATCTCTCCAGAGCTTGGTGTGGTTTTCCTCAATGCCCCTAACAGACTTAAAAAACTTCATGGTGATCCTAATGTACTACGAAGCAGTGATCTAGCAGCACTTGTTTTACAGCATTTGGAAAAACTAAAGATCTCACCAGAATCACTTTTACGCAATTCAAGTGGCTCCATAGAACCAGTTATTCTCTTCCAAAAAATGGGAGTGGGATGTCTTGAACTTTACATCCTAAATCCAGTCAAACGTAGCAAAGAAGTAGAGTCTTTCATGAATAACTGGCCAGATAACAGTTCCAAATCCAAGAGTTTAGATGGTCACCTAACCTCTTTGGTCTCTGTATGTGCTTTGCTTGTTTGGCATCCTGCTAACCCAATGGAGAAAATCATCAGAGTCCTCTTCCCTGGCTCTACAACACAAGGGAAGATAATGGATGGTCTGGAGAGACTGAAGCATCTAGAGTTTCTCAAGCGGCCTGTAGTATGCTCTAAAGATTTTGAAACATCAAAATCAGAAAAGAATCCAAAAGTTGCAGACAGTCAGGATAGTCTCAAATCTGGTAAAAATGAATCCAGACTAAGCAATGATGCTTCAAAGGACCGAGCTCTTCATGGAGATCTAGAATTAAAAGACAAAACCAAAGGCATAAATGGGAATGATCAAAAAAGTGAAGAAAAGATGAAATCTGTAGAAAGCAATGTGAAACATAAACCCTCCAGACAAGTTACAAGAAAGGAGTCTTTGAAGGACAGAAGCAATGGAAAAACAAACATATCAGACTCAAAGAAACAAGAAAATGGACAGAAAAAAATGTCAGGTAGCAAGGATTATTCGATGAGAAGACCAAAGTTAGATAGTAAAACCGAAGAGAGAAAGTCTCTTGGGAAAGATATCAAGAAAACCTCCACTGGATTACTGAACTCAAATAAGCCTGGTAATGTAAAAAATGAAGCAAAATCGAACAAACAGGCCGAGCACAAAGCTAAAAACTTTAAATCTAACAAGGAGCAGCAAAATCAGAAGTTGTCAACAGACTCCGAAGATGTAAATCGCTCTATGTCTTCACCAGAAGATATGACAGCAGCATTTCTGGAAATGGATCAAGAGCAACATGAATTACTAGTGAAAAGGCAAACTGTTGACTCTGGGAACCTGAAAAATGTCTCGACGGGTAGTGTGCAGTCTCAGTGTAGTAGCATAGTAAACCCTAGCAACGCTGCAGCATCTGCAAGACCCTCTGTCAAAATAAAAAATGAGCGCTGTGTGAATCTAGACCTCACTCCCACTGAATATACTTTACTCGATGGGGCTTTGAAAGATAATCATTCAACAAATGGGCCTGAGGAAGTTTGTGTCAGTCCTGATGAAAAGACGTTAGAGCTAACATCTCCTAAATCAGGACCAAATAGTGCTGGTCATACTCCTTATCACTTGTCACCTGAAGAGACTTGGGCCTCAAAAGATCATAGTAGCTTTGGGGTTAAAATGTGTCTCAGTTCAGAGAGCCAGCAAATGGGATTATCCAAGTTTTCAGAGTCCGGGTGCCCTAAAAGTAACCAAGAGAGCATCTCAACTTCTTCCAAAGAGAAGCATTCTAGCTTCCTGTCTCTTAGCTCTTTCAAGGATATAATGCCTGATATATCTCCCACTGTTACCACCACTCACTCAATGCCTGCGGAAGTAAGTTCACCGCAGTCCACTGAGGTTGATGAGTCATTGTCGATGTCTTTTGAACAAGTGCTGCCAACGGTGAGTGAGTCCACCAATGAAGACGAAACATCTTATTCCAATGGACACCATGTCAGTTCTGATTTTAAAGTAGGGATGTCTTTGTCTTTAAAGAAGCCTCACACTCAGAGGGCACCTCATGATGGTCCAGACGGGTGTCCGTCCGGACCTCAGGGTCTATTGGTTGATACTACCCATGATGTTGACCTCTGCTTGGTCTCTCCATGTGAGTTTAAACATTTCAAACCGGTTGGTGATCAAGAGGATCCAGTCTCACCAGGTTTTAGTAACACCAGCCCGTTGAACCTTTCTGATGATAGTGACCACTCCCAAGACGCAGCTAAACCCCTTCCACCTTCATGTTCAGGTAATAAGGCCACTCATCCAGCTCAGGAGACCCCTCTTACTTCTAGCAGTGACTATTTCCCAATGGCAACAGATTCAGATATACATCCGGGTGTAGAGGATTGCCCATCCATTTCAGCAGACGGACTTCTGGATTCTGATGAAGAAGGTGGTGTCCACCTGCAAACGCAGAACCTAAACGATGGTTTGAATTCTTACAGAGGAAATTACCCTTTTTCACCAAATGATCCCCCACCCGCACCTGTGAAAGACTTACCTCCTCTTCCCCCTCAGCCTGGTGCCTGTATGCCTGATCCTGTTAGCGGTGTAAAGTCTGCAACAAAAGGCAGAAAAGCTGCAGGAGTTACACAGAGGTTAGCATCTTCTAGTGTTTCAACACAAGGCACCAAAACCAGAGCTGGAAGTCAGAGTACTTCTGTTAGTGGCTCGAGAAGCAGCTTAGTAGGAGACATAATGGCTAGTCGTAGCACAGGCTCCGCTTCTAAAAGATCAACAACAGGTTTGAACTGATCTTACATTGTTAATTTTTGTATGCAAGTACATATTTATTTAGCACTGACCTGTGTCTTGATTCATCAACAGGTAGCAAGGTTGGCACTTCAATATACTTGGACCTGGCTTACCTTCCATCAAGCCATGCAGCTTCCACTGTTGATGTTGAGTTCTTTTGCCGCTTGAGATCGTCCTGTTACATAATAAGTGGGAATGACACACTCAAGGAAGGCTTGATGAGGTCCATTCTGGACGCATTGTTAGAGGGAAAATCTCTATGGCCTGATGACGTGCCGGTATGTATGAGTATATATATGTGACAAAATTCAGTTTAGATGCACTACACTCTATCACCACCTGTGGTTAATATATAAAAATGCAAGTTACTTGTAGAGTTAATGCACCTTTAAAATCTACAAATTTTTAAGGGAATACTGTCACACATTTAGTCTGTATCATCTTCCAGGTGACCCTCATTCCCACGTTTGAATCACCGATGATGCATGAGTGGTACCGGGAAACCCAAGAAAAACAACGGCAACTGGGAATTACAGTCCTAGGCAGCAACAGCACTGTGGCTATGCAGGAGGAGACATTCCCTGCTTGTAAAGTAGAGTTCTGTTAGATGGACAGTAATGACACATGCTTTACATTTACCATTTGTGTATCCCATGCTTATTTAAAGTCACACATACACATTTTTACCACTGTAGATATGTATGTTCTTGGCAGATGATTTATCAAACAAATATTGTGTTTGTGAAAGATTCCTTAGCAGGCGGCTAAGGCCAAAAATACACAGTAAAATCACAAGTATTAAATAAACACCCATAGATGTATTTACTCTAGAAGTATAATTGCACTGGTTCATTATTAAAAAGAGTATTTACTAGATTCCCACTTTGAAAAATAGTCATAATTAAATACTGCAAACTTTAATATAGCCCAGAGTTCAAATCAGATTGCATTGTCACATTATACCTGTGCATGAAGACCACTAAAAACAGTAATTCAGTCAGACAAACAAATTAGCAGTGCCAGTGGAGCTTAGATTAAGGATGGCACATATATTTCTGTTTCAGTTGTGCATAAAGATCAGATCACACAACATGATTACAAAGAGAGCTTTTTTTAAACTTTGAGATTTACTTTGTTTTGGGTTAGCCTACTCTTAGAGGATGGTGTTTAAGCCATTTCCCAGTCCCTTTTACTGTTTGGGGACCAGTAGCTTCACATTAAGTCACACAAATATTGTATGAATGCAGTGCACTATAAAAGAATAACACTACGAAATCTGTAGAAATATAACGGCATGAAATGGATATTTTAGTTCATCCAATTTGGAAATGATGTTTGGTAGAAGTGCCAACTGCACACCAAGTATACAGTAACTTGTAACTGCTGTGCAGAGGCTCTAATATCTACCATATACCTACTGTGTTTCTGTTAAATACTGACTGCTGTAGGGCATACTTGCCTTAGTAATTTATTTTTCAGATGCATCTCCTTAATTCAGCTCAGTAAAAAGAATGGTAAGTTTGTGGGGTGCAAAATAATTTTGAATCCATGTATTGCTACACTCACATAGAGGAAAGTGTGTATACGTATATGTAATATGTAATATATGAATTAAAACATTAAAATGTCATTGCAAATGCTGTGCTGATTTTTTGCCAGTATGATCAGATAAAACAAACGCGCAGTGCATAGAGACATGATTACTGAAAACAATCAACCAATATGGTGGATAGAGTTGATAGAAATAATATAAATCTAAAGTTCAAGCTAATTAAACTGGACTGTTTTACCAAATATGTATGTGTGCAGTGTATTGTTATGCATATTAGAGTATATAAGCGTAACAATATTAAGTAAATATTGGTTGGTTCTCCAGTGTAGTAATGTAGATCAGTGGTTGATGCCTAATTTTAGCATTTTAAGTAAGTCACTTGTGAGGTTCTGTTTGGGTTCAGATAAAGAAATTTTATAGTAGTCTATTAGTATTTGCCTTGATGGAATCCACCCATGATATCCCCGAACTGACCTTGGCAGGTGAGTCCATGACAGAGCTGAACAAAGAGATCTACTGCAGGGCGGGGTTTGCGCCTAAGAGGTATGTGAAAAAAGTCAGGCGTTCAAGGGTCATGATAAAACATTTGGCAATTGGGATACAAATGTCACATGCACTGTTGTGACTACATATTAAGTAAATCGGTATAATTAATCTAGAAAGATTTTACACTGTAAACCGATTTTCTGTAAACTGGCACAAGCTATCTTGCGCTGCCACTCAAATGACGTATTATTTTTTATGACGTACGACGTGAGTTTCGTTTCTGCTAAAAGGAAAGTCATCTGAGCCAAACTGAGACTGAGCGAAAGGAAGCAGACGAATAAGACGTCTTGTACCAAGGTGTGCTGATTTAAATGAATACATTTCTTTTGCATGTTTAATATAATGTGACAATTTTAATTACTAATTCTTTCACATGAATTTGGTTGGAGGCAATTCTATACGTTGTACTTTACTGTATGTGTAGTGGCCTAAATATTTTTCTAAATACTTTTAAAATGAAATCATAAACGCATGCTTTAAAAATGTTTATTGAATGTTTTTCAGATCATTATGAGCACTGTGACATCCAGCTTGAATAAATGGCAGAGGAAGAAGCTCTGCTCATTATTCAACCATGCCAACCTCAGCCTGCTGTTTAAAGCCAGTGTGCATGGATTCAATGCCACTATATTTCACCAAAAATGCAATATGCAGGGACCAACTGTCATTGTAGCTTACAATAAGTCTGGATATGTTTTTGGAGCTTTCACTAGCAAAAATTTTGCACAGTCAGGACAAAATATTTTGGATGACAAAGCTTTTCTCTTCAGCTTTAATGACAAAGAAATGAAAGAAGATCCTCTGCGTGTGGTCAGTGGAAATCCGCAGTATGCTTTCGTTGACAATGGTCTAAACTTCAACTCTTTAGTGTTTCTTTACAATAACTCAGCCACTGTCTACAGTAATCCAGGAACATATCAATTCGATCCACAGAAGATGCATGGGAATGACTTACAGCTGACAGAATGTGAGGTGTACAGAGTGGAAGGTTTGTATTATTTTGTGCTACTTTTCAGAGAGAGTGATGCCCTTTTAGAAATGGTTGTGTGAATAACTTGTGCTCTGGTTTGGATTCTCACCAGACTGTGGAGGACTCATGGAGAAACCCTGGAGAAATGTGCAGTGGAACTCTGAGTAAGTAAAGTAAACCAAATTCACTCTCTTCTGTAATAGTACAGATGTTACTTTGGTCTGTTTTCATTTATATATATATATATATATATATATATATATATATATATATATATATATATATATATATATATATATATATATATATATATATATATATATATATATATATATATATATAAAAAAATCTGACTTACTGATTTCCTAGAAATGCTTTGAAAATGATAATGTTTTTAGGAGAAGGAAGGTGCTTTTAAGCACCATCTCTGGCTGGAAGCCTTCTGTTAGCTCAGTCAAACAGGCTCGGTTTCTACTGGTGGGTCCTGTTGGTGCTGGGAAATCAAGCTTCTTCAACTCCATCAACTCTGTGTTCAAGGGTTATGTGAGCATGCAGGCCAACACTGGCACAGCTGGCACCAGTTTGACTACTCAGGTACACATGATTTTTCCACCTCTGATGTTTTATGGAGTGAAATACTGTGCAAAGCATTAGTTAAACAAAGTTTCTGTATGTATCTGAAAATAATTGGCATATGTTTGTGCCATGTAGTTTCGTACCTACTACATCAAGCCAGGCAGCGTTGTCAGCCATGTTCCCTTTTCTCTATGTGACTCGATGGGTCTGGAGGAAAGTGTGAACAACGGTCTGGATGTAGATGATTTTGCCAGCATTTTGAAGGGTCACATTCCAGACAGGTATCAGGTGAGAACTTTAGGTAAAGGGTGATCATAATCAGTAATAGGTCTGGTAGATGTTTTACTAGCTAATTACAGGAACAAAATATTGATGGGCTTCACATTTATTGTAATTAATTGCATTTTTGATTCAATATTTTCTGTCTCACGTCTTAATGATTTAACGATATTCTACATGTTTCTTTCTCAGTTTAACCCATCGATGCCTCTACAGCCAGACTCCCCCCATTTCAATAAATCTCCTGGCTTGAAGGACAAGATTCACTGTGTGGTGTATGTGATTGACATTAGCAAAGTCAATCTCCTCTCTGAAAAAATGGTCGACAAGTTTGCAGTTTTCCGAAGGAAAACCAACCAGCTGGGTAAGGGATTAACAATAATGAAGCAGATTTGAATGAATTAAATTGATAAAGTGACATTGTGTCATTTAATTGATGGAAATTCAATTTACAGTACACTTATTACAAGGGCAACCTGAGGTTAAAAGGATAGGGCACCTAAAATGAAAATTCTGTTTTCATTTAGTCACCCTTATGTCATTCTATATCTGTATGACTAACTTTCTTCCATGGAACTCAAAGATATTTTGAAGAAAACTGGTAACTAAACCATTTCAGTTCCCATTGTCTTTCACTGTAGACAACAACAACAACAAAACGGTTTGGTTATCAACATTCTTCATAATATCTTCTTATGTGTTCAGCAGAAGAAAGAACTGGAATGACATGGAATGACATAAAGTAAAAGTTTTTGATTTTTAGATGGACTGTCTCTTTAAGTCCCTTGCTAAAGAGCAACTCTTGTGGGGTTTGAGTGTACTACTAGCATAAATATTTACCCACTAGGGCTATATCACCCACAGGATAGCAATCTCTGGGATTTGATAACATATAGAGTAAAGTCTTGTTCTGTACTTCAGGTATTCCTCAGTTGGTTTTGCTGACTAAGGTGGATGAGGCCTGCCCCTTAGTGGCGGAAGACCTGAAAAATGTCTACCAGAGCCACTATATCAACAAAAAGGTACAAATTAATACATGACTTAGTCAATATTCTGCCCTATTTTGTTTCACTTATCGTTCTTGAGTATTTCTGATCAACTGTTTTTTGACAGATGCAGGAGGTTAGCACTCAGCTTGGAGTTTCCCTGTCTGCAGTGGTCCCAGTGAAAAACTACTGCCAAGAACTGGAAATAGACCCTCAAACTGACATACTGCTTCTAAATGCTGTGGTTCAGATGCTCAGAGCCGCTGAGGGCTTTTTTGATGATCTTTACAATGCACAAGAGTAGAGCTTAGCCTTATTTCCCTGTCTGACCTAAATGTTATGAATGTATATATTAGAATTGTTTCTCTCTACTTACATTGTTTTAGGTGACATGCTCATCTCTATTTATGTGTTATGAGGTTCAATGATTTCTTCCGTTGCTCTGTTCTGAACATGCAAACTATTTGTAATCCAAAACATGTAACCAGATGGCTAATATATTCAAAGCTTTATTGTCAGTTTGAGTGAACAATTTATGGTTCTTAATTAAAATAAAGGCCCTATTGCAGTTAAATTGATAATTGTCCTTACTTCATAAAGTGTATTTGATGGAAAAGGTCACGAAAGAAATGCATTCACACTGTACAATACCAACAGTGGACCATAAAAGCATTAGAAGACAACTATTACCTTAAATTATTATCTTAAAATTTGTACTTGATCTAACCCTCAAAAATATTTTTATTGATGTAGGTGGATTTGGTGACCTAGTTCACTTAGAGGTTACCACATAAATTGTAGGTTAACTGGCAAAACACTTATTATAGTGATGATTTTTGAAATACATTATGCTTGAACACAGTTATACAAAAACTTCATATAGTCTTCATGTGAGATTGCCTTAAAGGGTTACTCCACCCAAAAATGAAAATTTTGTCATTAATCACTTACCCCCATGTCGTTCCAAACCCGTAAAAGCTTAATTCGTCTTCGAAACACAATTTAAGATATTTTGGATGAAAACCTGGAGGCTTGAGACTGTTCCATAGACTGCCAAATAAATAACAGTGTCAAGGTCCAGGAAGGTATGAAAAGCATCATCAGAACATAAACCCATCTCAAAATACGAACCAAACACTAACATAAACTTAAACACATAGGGGTAAGTGAATAATGACAAAATTTTCATTTTGGGATGGAGTATCCCTTTAAGAGCAACTGATCTGTTGCACTTATCTCTAGAAGGGCAGATATTGCTTCCTGCTGTCACCTATCCTTTGAGAATCCTCTTATTCCCAATGTTTGCAACCATACGGATCTATAATGTCCACTTGTTTGAGGGAATAGCATTCTCATCATTTGTGAGACTCATTTCAGGAGTGCTCTTACTGAATACTTTTCTTCTCCACCAGTATCCTCAACCTTTTCATACTTTGGCTGCTCTCCCTTCTCGATGGGCCCAGGAGAGCCTTCTGGTGACCCAGCTGGAATGGGGGTTATGAGCGGGGCTCCAGGCAGGATCTGTTTGAGAGGAGATCTGATGGCCGCTGGCAGCTGTCCTGAAAGAGCCCAGAGTTTTTCTGAGCCATGTGTTTTTAGCAGCCTGAAGTTCAGTCGTCAGAACTGCATTTTGGTGTTCCAACTCCTTAAGAAATCAAGATGACAGACAAATGATGAAAAAGTGAAATACATTTTGTAATATAAATCTAAAGTCATTGATAAGACACATTAAAGGGGTCATATGATGTGATTTCAAATTTTCCTTTCTATTTGGAGTGTTACAAGCTCTTGGTGCATAAAGAAGATTTGTAAAGTTGCAAAGACTAAAGTCTCAAACCCAAAGAGATATTCTTTATAAAAGTTAAGACTTGTCCACACCCTCATAAAATGCCATGTCTACGTAACGATGTGGGAAGATTTGCATAACATTGCCCAAATGTTCATGCAAAGAAAGAAGGCCATCATGTTGTGGAGATGCTGTGTGAAAAGCAAAACTACTTTGTTTGGCCTTCCAAAAGAGGATGATATCTGCTTCATCATGCCTAGAGCTGATCCGTGCTGGTTGCTGAGGAAATACATCAACTTCGACATTTTCCTGATCTGCCGGCTGTTCTGACTCACAGACTGTAAGTACATTTTTTATATTTAAAGGATTTTCCACTGATGATTCAAATGCAAGTTTTGAGCAGTGTAGAGTAGAGCTTGTTGTTTGTCGTTTCTCCGATCACATTGCCTGTTGCATGTTGCATGTAACATGTTTGTTACTTTAGGGCCGGAGCTATCAAGATTTGGATGTCATCCTTTTGGGTAGGGGCGTGTTTGTTTTGGTAATTTCAAATATAAACAGTGTATCTGAAAAATTGCTTACTGCAACTTTAATATAAAGTAATAGATTAGTTATCATGAGCAATGAACAACATTTTTAACAGCATTTATCTATGTTAATAAATTTACTATGGCTCATTGTTCGCTCTCAGACAAACAGTAACAAAGGTATTCATTGGGGCTGTACCTTTTCAAATATGTACCATTAAGGTATTAATAACACTTTAGGTACTGATACTGTATGTACCTTGAAGGTACATAATGCACTCTTTAAGGGTAAATAAGGTACAAATGTGCTGCTTTTGAAAAGATATCAGCCTATTGACAGCTTTTGAATCTTTTTATTTTTATCTTTTTTTTCTGAGAGTGTTGAGTCATGTAATTCATAATACACAAACTACTGTTAATTTATACAACTTGAAATGTTAAAAATGTATTAGTATATGCAGAAAATAACATGAAGGTAGTCTAATAAATGCTGTAAAATATTGCTTGTTATTAGTTTATGATACCTGATACATTAAGGAATACTAACAAAATTTAACCTTATTATAAAGTGTTTTATATTTATACATTAATTATTTTTACTTTTTATGTAATGGATAAAAAAGTTTCCACCTTTAATTATTTCATTTATTTTATTTTAAGAAAACTTCTAATATTGCTTTTCTTGGTTAATTAAGAAATACTTCCATACAGTGTTAATAATAACAAAAAGATTCCTTTGCCTTACCTGTATCTTGCATTTAGACTCCACCATTTGTAGCTTGGTCTGGGCCAGCTCTCTCTCTAACTCCTGGACCTGTTCTCTGAGAGAGGCTTTCCCTTCATCCTGAGCACTTCTATCTTCATTTTCAGAACACAGCTGAATTGATCCATCCATACTAAAGATGTGCCTGCAATGCTCACACTCCAGCATCTTGCTCTGAAATAGTTACATGTATCAGTAAATATCATGCTACCAAAATAAGACTAACGGATAAGGTCAAGGTCCTTTGAAGTCAGTCTGATTCTTACCTTGACAACTGCCAGCTCTTTGTCTGCTTGAGCTTTCTGGTTTTCAAGCTTAGCGTTCAGTTGAGAGCAAATCTAAAGGATGCAATAAATTGGGTTGAATGTTAACATTAAATTCAATAATGTTTATTGAATGTGTAGAGTTCTAATTGAATGTTTACCTGCTTGTAGTCGGCAATGATGTTGTTTGATCTCGTAATGTCTGCTTCTGCTTTGTCCAGCTCTTTCCTAAACATCTCTTTCAGCTGTTGAACACATCAGTACTTTACACAAGACCAGAGATTGTCCAAACACTTTACTGTGGACATCAGTGTCATTAAAGCTCACCTGTGAAGCCTCCTCCTCCTTTCCCTTTTTCTCCTCCTCTGTAATCATCAGAAGCTGTTTAGTTTTCAAAAGCTCTGTGGTTAATTCATCCACCTGGTCCTCGGTCTGAAAAACACAGCAGATGTATCTAAACATATACATACAATTAAAACAGAAGATGAAACTGGTCTGTTGCGTATGACATGCATGACTCTTGATAATTTGACAGACCTGATCTAGAGCATTCCTCAGTGCAATCTTGCTGGTGACGAGTTTTTGTGCAAGGTCATCATTCTCCTGCTCCAGGCGCAAACTGGTCTCTTGAAGCTTACGGTTTTCTCTCTGGAAAGAGAAAGCATTCTTTTATTCCACAGATCTCAAACCCAATGCATGATTATGCAATTTTCACAAAGCGTAAATGTTGAAAGACTTGTGTTGTGGAGGAGGACAGAAGCTTTTGGTTTTTGTCAGGGTGTGTTATCTTACCTCATACCTGTCAAGTGGGTCTTCTGGCTGCACTTGGTTATCTCTTAATTTTGGCTTTTTAGAGGGAACCTGTTCAAAAAGAAGATTCAAAGACATTTCGGATCATATCATGTGTGCAATTCTTAAAGGCATGAAATTAATGTACTGTAACATATTATACAGTAATGATTTCAGGATTGATAAGAGCCTTATTTGTTGAAATTTTTATTATTTTTTATTAAAATATATTGTACACTATTTCATTTTAAATATATACTGTGTATATATATATATATATATATATATATATATATATATATATATATATATATATATATAAAACAATAAAATATCAGAATTTATAAAAATGATATAAAGTAAAATAATAATAATTTAGATAATTTATTTCATACATTATTGCAGTATTTATGACAAAATAATAATAATAATAATATTTACTTTTTAAATGACATGTAATAGCATCAACTTATTCTATACATCTATTTGTATGTATTCATGTGTGTGTGTGTATATATATATATATATATATATATATATATATATATATATATATATATACAATAAAATACCTAAATTAATAAAAATGATAAAAAGGTAAAATAACAATAGATAATTTATTTTACACACACACACACACACACACACACACACCACACACACACACACACACACACACACTATACACACACACACACACACAGACACACACACACACACACACAAATATAACTATATATGTAAATTAATAAATTAATGATAAAATTCTAAAACATTCTAAAAATATATATTTTGTACATCATGCATTTATTATAATATTATACATAATATATTTGTTCTTATAAGCACTAAGGAGAATACGATCACAAAAATCAAATGTTTGCAAATCCACTAATATTTCAACATTGCTGTAAACAGATTTGAATCAAAACATGCTATCTTGCTACGCCTTAAAAATTCCAGCATGTCAGGTTTGAATCAACGTGACAAACATCAGAGGTCAAAGGCTGCTGAACTTACCACTTGCTTTGGTAGAGACTCCACTACTAGACTAGCCAGGATCTCCTCCTCTGACATCTGGTCAAAAATATGGGCATCATAGGCCACAGCAATAGACACTTCTTCCATCATTTTGGCAGGTGAGTAGAACAAAGCAGGCAGCTAAACTTGTCTGGAGAAATGACAACAGGTTTGACAGGCAGCAGTCTATATCTGTCTGCCTCAACGCAAGCCCTGCCCCAATGTAAGACTATGGGAGGGGATTCATTTCAGTCCACCTTTGTCCTCTGGATCTTCACCTAATAAGCAGGTACCAAAACTCTTCCAACTGCTCCTATTCAACTTCTTTACAATATTATTCAACAATCCAGCAGCCAATACTAATTATTTCCACACACAATTTCCTCATTTCTGAAGCAGAACTCAGTTAAAATGATTAATCCAACACAAGTAGGACCTGGAACAGATATATTTTTCAGAAGAGTTTTTAGAGTCAACGTTTTGACTTTGCTAGCCTGCCTGCGCGTTCAAGCTCAGGGCTAAAGACTGTGAAATTGAAATTCTTGCTTTAATCCTGTATGTCGCCTCTTACACAAAAACACTGTGGTTTTCCTGGGACAAGCAGGTGCCAGTACATTCCTCCAGTCCTTAAGCTGCTTATATCTGGCCGCTGTATGTTCAGCAGGATTGATGGAGGCTGTGAACTGGTTTTTATCATCTCACTGCAGCTTCAGGGAGGCATAATGCAGATATTATTCATCAAATCAATTCATCTGGTTAAAAAGCACTAGAGTGTCTTGTAAAACTATGTTTGCTTCTTTGTCTTTTGTACAGAGATAATCTGTCATCAGCCTGAACAAAGCCAAGCTAATAAGGGGGAAAGAGAAGGGGACAAAAGTGAACAAAAGTGGGGGAGGATGTTATTAGTAATTGAAAGAAGGGAGGGAAAGAGAGCAATAAAGACAAACAGCAAAGTGTCACAGTGTTCAAAGGTTCTTGTAGTGCTCTCAGTCTTCAGGTTTCGTCATGATCCTGTGAAGCAAACAAACACACAACTCTCTCCAGGGGGAGTGACTCTCTCATTAGTTTGTTAAGTGTGCTGCTTATTATAGCTGAAAGCTCAGAGGAAAGCTTCATCATGCTGAGAGTGAAATTCTTTACATTTGCTGAACTGCAATGCAAATGAAATGCATGAAACAGCTATTTGTTTAACAAGATCTTAAACTGGTCCTTCTAGTAGTTTAACACAATAAACAGAGAGAATGCAGTCCCAGCCCTGCTTGGCACTCCCAAATGTCAAATGTCTTCAGTGCTTTAAGATACAAAAGTGAAAGAACAGGCTACAAATAGAAAAGTGTAAGATAATTAAAGATTTTGTCAAAATTACATAAAAGGTGTTTCCTCAAGCAGTGGTTCTGTACACTATACCATTCAGAAGTTTGGGGTCAGTAAGATACTTTCATAGAAATTAATAGTTTTATTAAGCAAGCATACATCAAATTATTCAAAACTGAGAGTAAAACATTTACATTGTTTGGAAAAATCTATTTCAAATAAGTGCTGTTCATTTGAAGTTTCTATTGATGAAAAACATCCAAAAAAAACAACAACAACAACAAAAAAAAAACACAGTTATGGCGGTGAAAAATCCAGCTTTCCCATCACAGGTATAAATTATTTTAAATATAAAAAAATAGTAATAATATTTTACACAATTACAAATGTTTTTTTTTTTTTTTATAATTGCAGCCTTATAAAATAAAATAAATAAATAAACTTACTGACCCCAAATTTTTAGTGTTAATAAATGTTGATTTCAGATACTTGCTTCAAAACCCCTTTAAATGTGTTTGCTATACAGTATATTCTGTCTAAGCTAGAATAACACTATCATCATATTTTGCTAGCTGTTGAGTAAATAAGTGAACACAAAAAGGCACACTGGCAATCAGAGTCAACTTTGTACTTATTTAACTTTTGCTGAAAAACGTACCCTATATATGATGTGCTACTGGGGCATGTTTTCACAAAATGTCAACATGTGTTCAGTGAACTGGGGAGTAAAAGTGAAAATGTTCATTCGTTTTTTTAAAATGTTAGACAACCAGTTTTTTATGGTTTTACTTAAAGTTCCAAAGCAGCTCCATGAATAGGGATATAGAAGAATATAGCATTGGCAGTCAGCTTTTAGATACAGATAGATATAGACTTGACAGGAAACATTTCAATCATTGAAATAATTTGATCTTTATGTACATGTATTTGTACTGATGTGAAATGGCTTTTATTACTCTGATCACAACTGACCAATTTTAAAAAAGTCTACAGGCATTTATAAATGCTTCAATTATATTCAAAAGCATTCAGTGAAATATGTGGACAATAGGCTACTCTTTTTTTCCCCCTCAGTATTTTAAACCATAGACTGATATACTTAAATATTTTTCCCATTTTTGCCAAAAAGTATTCACATGTAAAATAGAAGTGTCATCCTGTGATTTGTAATGTGATCCAGTTACTAACAAAGAGTGAACACAGAGAGAGTGAACACAGACATCAGAATGCACAATTCATAAACCAATGGCTACTGAAACAAATATGTGAGAAAATATAATAATTTACATAAACACATTTGCAAAGACAAGGAAACTATCTTTATCATAGTAGATACGCAGATAAGTATCATTTCCACTGCCATAATATCATACAAACAGGGACAAGATAATGAAATGTTTTCAATATTTTCCAGTGATTTCCTCTCAGTGCCTCAGAATTTTTTTTAAAATGCTGCATATAAATTTGAAAATTATATGCCATCTGAGATTTCTGCAATGCTACTTTAAAAAGCTCTTAATTGTAGTATGTAGTGGATATGGACAAAAAGTGAGAATTAACAATTCAAATCCAACCTCAGTTTTATCTGATAACTCACCAACTGTGTGCCATCATGAATTTTAGTTTATGTGACACATATATTCAAATATAAACTGACCGATATAATCATCATCAGTTATTCATTTAACATTTTCCCAACAGTACAACACACATGAAGACAATCGCATTTTGGTTAATTTCTCATCCTAAAATAAGTTTTGCAAAGACAAAGATTCAGTATATCAGGGGATATGTAGATAAAGCTGAATGTCATGCTCTTTTCAACAAAGATACTTTTTTTTAAAGCTATTAAAAATTTGTGTGGAATGTTTGCCTTTTATGTCATGATTAACAACAAAATACTTGAGATGAGCCTAAAAAGCTTCCTTGGCCTGCTCTATTTCGATTTTCTGACTATAATATATGCTTTATCTGACTTTTCCAGATAAATAAAACACCCTATTTGGATTTAACCTTTAAAACTTACATTAAAAAGGCCAAAAACTCCACAAACACTTCATGTCATATAACACACGGCCCTCAAAGCACAAAAGGGAGGGATGTGCAAGAAGAAGAGGTAAACAGCAGGTAAAACAAAAGACAATGGAAGACTAAAGATGGCCTTAGACCTCTGTGGAAGAATAACATGGCATCCTGTAGGTCTTTTTAACTCTTGGCGTGTGGAGATGTAACTGCCCCAGTTGCTCTGGTCCACAGAGGTAGCTCTGTCCCTGGGTCCATCTCCCAGTCTGTGAGGGTCAGACGTCAGTGCTGATGGCTCGTGTATTGGTGTAAAAGTCTGGCGTACTGCGATGGCTCAGCACGGGGCCGTACATGGCAGCCAGACCAAGGGCAGTGGCGCCATGGTTCTCGTAGTGAGTGGGCATGTAGGACAGGCGTTCGCCGCCATTCCGCATCTCATCCGTGCCACGGAGGTAGTAAGGTGAGCAAGTCGGGCAGTAGCTGTGAGGCGGAGTTGGGTCGCAGGGCAGTGAGAGAGGTGTGACGGCCGCCCCGTCCACTCCCGGAGCACTGCATGCGTTGCAGGCGAACTGTGGCTGAGGATCTCCGACCGAGCCCGCCTCCCCTTCTGACTCATTCCTCTTACAGCAGTAATACTAGGATGGAAGGACGGTTTGATATACAGAGGAAACTAGATTAGACACTGGGCCTTCAATGCAGATCTTCCTCAAATTGTTGAGTAACACACAGAACTTTTTTTAAGCACGGAATGATTCTGCGATGGATCTTAGTTATTTAAATAATAGAGCTGTTCAGTCATGAGGTCATTTTTAGGTCAACAAGTAGCTAAAACTGAGCTTAGTGAAAAATAAATATACTAAAATGTATTTGAAATACATTTATTTCATGCTAAGTATATGACACATACATTAAAAAATGTATGTGCTTAATAAAAATACCCAGCAATTGTATTTTTAGTATACTGAACTGGTATACTTAAAGGGATAGTTCACCCAAAAATTTAAATTTGATGTTTATCTGCTTACCCCCAGGGCATCCAAAATGTAGGTGACTTTGTTTCTTCAGTACAACACAAACTCAGATTTTTAACTTAAAGCGTTGCACTCTGTCAGTTCTATAACGGAAGTGAATGGAAATCATGGTTTTGAGAGTCAAAAAAACAAACACAAACAAATTCAAATTAAACCCTGCGGCTTGTGACAGTACACTGATGTGTAAAGACACGAAATGATCAGTCTGTGCAAGAAACTGAACAGTATTTATATAGTTTTTTTGACCTCTGATTCACCGGAGTGTCCGAACAGTCCTTAGCGCGTCCGAGACCGATCATTTCGTGTCTTTACACATCAATGTATTGTCACGAGCTGCAGGGTTTAATTTGGTTTTGTTTGTGTATGTTTTTTTGACTCTCAAAGCCGTGCTTCCCATTCACTTCCATTATAGGACTGACAAACTGCAACGGTTTGAGTTAAAAATCTTCTTGTGTACTACTGGAGAAACAAAGTCACCTACATCTTGGAAGCCCTGGTGGTAAGCAGATAACAGATTTTCATTTTTGGATGAACTATCCCTTTAATGCCTGCAACTAATTTTGTACTTTATGCACTTTGATTATGCGGAAGTAGTGCTAAAGTCCAACTAAAGGTATACTTAAGTACATTTGACTGTGCTAAAGTGGAACTATTGCAAGTATACTTCAGTACACTTTAAATCTCTTGCATTTAAATACAGATATTATTCAAAGATCATACAATCCTCATCAACAGTGACATTAAAACACATTTTAGAATTAATATTAAGAAACGTACATTGTGCACAAGTAGTACTCCATATAAAGTTTAATTATAATTTTTATATCTGTAAGTCTCAAGCGATATGTCCATAAATAGGTTAATAGATTTGAACTATACTTAGTATGAAATAAATGTATTTTAAATATATTACTTTTTTACTAGGGGACATGTAGGTTTTTCCAGAATAGCTATTTTTAATTATGAAACAGGATCTGTGGTAAGGACTACTTGAAGAGACTTTTATACATAAAGTCAAGTCAAATTATAAGTGTGAATTTTGAAAACATTTTGATAATCATCAAAGATATGTCATTTTAAATCTGAAACCCCATTAGAAATTCTTAAAGGGGAATCTTAAAAATGCTATTTTTGGTGGATTTTAGGACGGTATTCTAAACAGATCAACCAATTTTGGGTCATTCACACAGATCACGTTTTTGCATTTCACTACGCTGCTTTTCTATTGCTTTCAATGTAAATATGCACTAGACATACATATTTGACCTAAAAAAAACATGGTGCTCAAGTTAAACTATCTTGAGATTTGCCCTGCGTCTTTTGTTTTTAAACTCAAAAACCTGTATTGTGTGAATAGCTCCTAATTTGACATTCAGGAATTTTCTTTGGGATTTTAGAATAGTGATTCTTGATAATCAGTAAATAAGGTAGACCTTCTGTGTTAATGCAAAAACATGTTCTGTGTGAATGGCTCCTTAACCCTGCAATGAAATGTAAATGCAATGCTCACCTGGAGTCTACAGTAACAAAGCACTGCAATGATACACAGTAGTATCACTGTTGCGAGAATTCCTCCGGTTATGACAACAGTTCCAGCTGTCATCCGACCAGATCTCCATCAAACCCTGAGAAAAAAAGAGAGGGAGTCAACTGTCTCACCGAAACTTCATTTCCATATGTAAAAACAGACAGATACTAAAAACAGTTCACAACACAAAATCATGTTGATGGACTGCGCTCAGCACTTACATTAGAAGAGAGCAGAGAGGACGACAGGCCACAGAGAGTTTGTACTGCTGCTTCTCCTGACACACGGCTCATGGGTTGCAGACACTCAGCTGTACAGTTTCTGGATGTCACAGAAGTTAAATGTGGTGTGAATGATAGTTATTTAAAGAACTTCTGTTTCAGCATAGTATAACAGCCACAATAACAATTCTGTCCAGAAGGAGGCAGTACAATATAAGATATGCACAGGCTACTTGTATGGAATCACAGAGATACTGTACACATTACATTTTTAACATTTATTCAACTAAGATTAATGTGTTAATGGGATTTTGACATCTACAAAGTTTGTAAGCATACATTAAGTTTGGAGACATTTCACAATCTTTACAGATCTTGATACCAAGATCATAATTCAAGGCAATAAACATGTAATCAAGGATAATGTAATAGAACCCACTGGCAGAAAATGGTCGAAAAAAGAGAGAGCAAACATGGTGGAAAACATGAACAGAATATTATCCTGACTTTTTGGTTCGAAGCCTGACATAAAATACTGTATAAAAACCAATGAAAAAAAATATATATATATAAACTTAAAAGCAACATTATTATTGAGGACTTAAAATACAATTGAAACTAATAAACTAATAAAATATTTAATGTCCCCTTAAACAGAGCCCAGGCTTATCTGGTTCAAAATCAGGGATGCTATCCCACCCATCACAAGTCCTCTTCCTGTCCATTTTCTCAGAGTAAAAGCACTAAATTATATACAGGAATGGTGGAATGCTAATGCTGTTAAAAGCAATGTGCCATCTATTCTCCCTGGAATGTGGCCAAGCAGTGTGTTCCTGTCCCCTGTGCTGCTTGCCAGAATTTAAACTCTAAGAAAGTACGGATGTAGGATCTTTTGGTGGGCAGCTGGAGGTCAAACCCCTCTATCACTGCAACACTGACAGCAATGGACCACTGATAGACATGTTTGGACAATTACACGCAGCTGATGAGCTAGACAAGGTCACTGTAAGTACACTGAGAACCCTTTGAATAACAAGGACGGGTGGGAATTGGAGAATGTTTGTGTTTATCCGAGTATTTCTTGTGCTAATTTGTGGTGATACTGAACTGTGAAATTTAATATCAAAGTAATGGCATTTCTGCACACAATACCAAAATCCAAATCCGCTCACTTGGTGATCATCTTGGCAACACCCCAATGCAGCTATTTTCTGTTATCTACTAGAACAAGGATAGGCCAAAATGAAAAAAAGGGTGCCAAGCTTACGTAATGCATAAATGCAGTCAGCCATTAATTAAATAAATAAATAAATAAATAAATAAATCTAGACACAAAATGGACTAGCAGCTACTCAACAAAAGATTTAAATTATCCCTCTCGGGCTCAAATTAAGTTTTAGTAACAGGAAAAATCTGATATTTGGGGAAAATTATCATATGGGGTAGTACAATAGAATCCTGACTTTTTTTTTAGAGAGACCTTCACATGCAAGACGTTCTGGGATGTTGCAGATTTGCAACATTGGCCCAGTGTGGTAATTAGACACTGACGAGTTTTTGTCTTTTGTAAAGCACAGAAGTACTTTGCACTTCAGGCAGGCCATTTGCGTGTAGCCATTCTTGCACAGTCTGCATCGTCCACGTTTCTCAGCATGAATGAGGAAATGATCGCATCGGTCTAATCTGACATCAACTGATGGTGCAGAGATCCTCTGAAGTGGAGGTGGAGGTGGGGCAGCTTGAACTGGGACGTTGGATCATCTTCCAATGACGGTCGTCCTCTTTTCCTACTGTTCAAGTCAGCCTGTTTGCCAACCTTGATGAGGGCATCTGCAACTTGAACACAGAAGTCAAGAAGTGGCATACACTTCTTCTCCTGCTTCTGGTTGAGATGACGGCGATAGAGGAGCCAACCATTGACCAGTGATAGGTCAATCAAGTAGTACAAGATGCGCAGATACCAACGACGTGGGCAGATGTCAATGCCATAGAGAGCTGCAAACATGTCTGCTAAGTCTACTCGTATGCTTCAGGAGATTCCTCAAAATCTGGATCAGCAATTTAATCGTCTGGAATGGATTCTGTGTCAGATAAAGCACCATCAGGAAGGCAAATGTACTCAATGACTTCCGTGGCTGAGTAAAACTTTCGCCTGCCTGCCATAACACACTGCAAATCCTGCATAGAGAGTATTCTGTAAGGTAGTTTGCCAAAAAATGCTTTGACACAATGATCTGTACTAATAAAAGTGCCATGGAATTTAGGCTACATCAGTTTTCCTCACTGCACAGTCAAATGAACATGGTATTGTGCCATTGCTTTTGATCAAATCTGCCTCTGATTTTTTGTAACTTCACTCCAAATTATTACATTTTCCATATGATATACCCTCAGTGACACCTCAAAGTAATACGTAAACACTGGTGATAGGAAAATAACCCTAGTATAAACTGTTGCTCAAAATATAGGCAAACTAGTAGATAAAGCATGTGATATCCAGTGGTACCTATCTGGGCACACGTTGCAAATCTGCTACGTTGAAATAGAGCTGCACCAGGGGAAAAATCCATAAGAGATCAAATCTACTAATTGGCATTTACTGTGTCTATATACACTTATGATTCTTCTTATGCAGTTTTAGTTTCAAATTAATGGAGGTTGATAGTGATACTTACACGAAATTGATGCCAAGAAAATCAGTTTCAGGGAACCCATGGAAACAGACATGAAGGGAGACTACACTGCCATCTGGTGAGCAAGTGGGAAACTGTTTGTTGCTAATGGACAACCATGGACAACCATGTCCTGCAGTGGTACTTCTGAGTAAAAAAAACTCATAAAATATGTATCTGGAGTAATAAGGTAGTTTGTTTTTAACTGTTGCAAATCAGCAACGCCTGCCTTGAGAGGGTTATTTTAGTTTTATTCATATATTATCTTAAAGCAATTGCAACAAGACAAACACTGCAACGTATGAAAACAATGTCCTTTGTTATTTTCAATTCAAACAATAAAAACGCAAGATGCAGCTAACCGTGTTTGTACACTAAAACAAAAAAGGTGCAAAAGCTGTCACTGGGATGGTACCCTAAGGTACATCTTTGTACCTTATTTACCCATAAATGATAAGCCTACTTAATAGTCTTATCTAATATGACCACACTTATGTCTTTAATGTTAAGTTTCAAGTTTGCGCTGTTCAAGTTAAACTAAGTTAAACTTAAAAAATACATATCAAGACCTTGTTTTTCTCCTATTCCACTGTTTGCGTTTCACATTTTTCTGTTTCCTGTGTGAATGGTTCCTAATATGCTAAGTGCTTCCAAAATCATATCTAAAAGAATTAGTGGTGGGTCTTTCAAGAACGTTTAGTTCATTTTGTGACTTGAATTGTCTATGAGAATGATTTGTTAATTTTCATGCTCATGCACAACCTTTCATTTATTTGTCACATTAAAGCAACATAACTAACTCTGTAAACTCCTGAGTGTTTTGGTCCGATTTTTTCATTCACTGGTCTTGTGGAAACTGCATAAGCAACATTCGTGAACATGAATGCATTTGGAGGAATTTGGCTTTTGAAAATTTAACATTTTACTTTAAATGTGTAAATTGCTTCTAAATTTACTGCTCAAACAAAATGACTTCAATGCAGATTGTTACAGTTTGCCAAACAAGATTCAAAGATCTGTAAAATAAACTTCACAACACCAGTAAGAATATTATGCTACTCTGAATTCACTCCCTGTGAAGATTTTACCAATAAGGTGATCAGGTGATTTTTTAACTAAAAGCTAGATGTGACTTCCTTCCCTACAGCCACATTATAGAGTAATACCATTCATTTTCCTATTTATGGCTTGTCTTTTTCTTCCTACACCCAATGTGTCTCTGACCATACATACTGCACAACCATATTACAGATAAAACCAGACTGACTGCAGTGTACACTGAAGCCAAAAAAGGAGAGCCATTAAATTAAGCTATGCATTAAATTGGTCCTCAAGTCCCTGGAGAGATTTTTTGTAAATGGATAATCAATTATTCACAGTGAAAAGAAAAAGACACCACTGGGCACAATGAACACTGTGATAATAGAACTACCATAACATTCATTTGGCAGATTACATTTCAGTGTTTTTGAGTTTAGCTCAGACTCACAATCTGATGACGGCTTCCCCATCCCACAAACATGTTTGAGAGATTGTCTGTTGTAAGTTTTCCTTAGTTTATTCATGAAACGTGCATAATATGAGATCCCATGTATATTATGTAGGTATGTGAGGAGATGCTGACGGAGATGTGCTGCAAAAGGAAGTGTGACCTGGCGCAGACCTTGTCAGCATGCTCGTTTATCACCTGGCTCACTCTATTACACCAATGAGTCTGCAGATCAATAGACAGATGCTCGTATATCTCCGTTGCCATGGTACCTAGGGCTGCTGACCCTCTTCTCCCCAAATACCCCAACACCCCTCTCCTTCATCCATTCTATCGTTCCTTTCCTTTTACTCCCTTTCCTCCTTCATTACTAGTTACCACTATATTTCTGAGCATCATCAGCACACGCCAGCCATCTTCACACTGCCAAACACATCTGACGCTGAACATATACTATAAAAATGTGTTTTGGTATTGGAAAAATGTTGTTTTGTATTTGAATATATTTTTAAATGTAATTGATTCCTGTGATGATACAAGCTGAATTATAAGCGTCACATGATCCTTCAGAAATCATTCTAATATGCTGATTTGGTCCTCCAGAATAATCTATTATTATTATTATTATTATCAATGTTGAAAATTGTGTTTTTTAATATTTTTTAGATATATTCAGGATTCTTTGATAAACAGAAAGTTTAAATGATCAGCATTATTTGAAAATTTTTTGAAACATTATGCTTTTTGTCACTTACTGAATAAAAGTATTAATTTCTTTTAAAGGGCACATATTATGCTCTTTTTTTTTTTTTACAAGATGTAGGCCTTAAATACCCCACAGATCATCTTAGGGGTAGGCGATATGAAAAAAAAAAAATCACACTTTTTTTTTGTTGTTGTTGTTGAAATATCACGATTTACGATTTTATCACGATTCTTTCTCATTTTGGTTTTACTATTTTGCAAGTTGTCTGATCATTACAGCCCAAACTAATATCCCTTTTGTAAAGACAAAGCCTTTCAAGGTAACAAAAAAAAAAAAAGAATGGCAGATATTTAGTTCTTATCAACAAAAATCTTTGTTCTTATTTTTAATAACAAAGATAAAAGAATGAAAAAGATACACATTACAACTACACATAATATACAAATAAAACAGTTTTATTTTCAGGCACAATAGGTGTATTTAGCAGGAGCATTCAAGAAATTGAATGAAAAAATATAAAAATAAAACCCTATATAAACGGATTCCTAAAGCAACTGTATTAAATTTCTTCAGTCAAGAGCAGCGAGTGATTTTTCTCTTTGTGTTTTGCTGTTTTATTAACGTTAAAGGAATAGTTCACCCAAAAATAAAAATTCTGTCAGCTGTCTGTCAATTCTGTCATAGTGTTTTATTTTTATACCACCATTTACTCACTCAAATGTTGTTTTAAACCTGAATGAGTTTCTTTCTTCTGCTGAACATATATGCTATTCTGAGGAACGTGGAAAACCAAACAGGTCCACAGTGACTTCCATAGTCAGCTGTTCTCCTATAGTCATTCTTCAAAATATCTTCTTTTGTTTTCAGCACAAGAAAGAAATTAATACAGGTTTGGGACAACGTGACAGCGAGTAAATAATGACAGAAATGACATTTTAGGGTGAACTATCCCTAATGACAGTCGATTGCATGTTTAATAGGCCTACTGTCACTTTAAGACCTGCACGCATCTAATATACAGGCAAGCATACATTTTCTCTCAACTGTTTACTTTCATTTTATTCATATCCAACTGAGTCTACATGCAAACCTTGTGTGTTTTGACAGTATTAGCGTAAAAGATAACTTAGTTCAATAATCAGGCACTGTTTTACAGGCTTTAGCGCGTGCGCTTCGGGTGTATGCAGCGTTCAGAAAAAGCACAGGTCAGACCAGTGCGCGAATGAAACATTTAAAAGCAATTCACGAGTTCACATCTACGTATATTAATACTGTAAGTTCATGCGTATTTGGCGTGCTGTCCGGGTGGAGGGCTCCGAGCTCGGGATGTGGCCCGAACCCAGAGTACTCCCCCCGGTTGTGGTAAGAGTAGATGGATCTATAAGTGAGGAGAAATGGGGTGGAGGAGGGATGCTGAAAACTGTCAATGAACGGAGGTAGGTTCTGCTGTTCTTTATACCTTGGCGTGAGCTGATTACTGATTGGTATCAATATTATTAAAACAGTTTAATTAACTGCTACCTTAAATCCAAAACCTTTTCAAAAAAAACAAAATAATGAGAGCGTAACTCCTGTGAGAGTAACGCTACCGCTGAGTCAACACTGATGTGAATGCATGTGGCGTTGTACAGTATATGACGGAGGTGCCAGAACTGCAGCTGATAGAATGTGCGCTGTAGCACAATACTACGATATTTCTTCAAAAGCAGATCGTGAAGACATTTTTATCATCCACGATCAAAAATCGTCATATCGCACATCCCTAGATCATCTATTACATCATTTTGAAAATGACTATTTTGAGTTATTTTTCATGTCTTATTGCGCTTAAACTGTCAAATACATACAAGTTTTGGGCTGCACAATATATCAAAATTATCGAAATATTGCAAATGTAAATATCGCAATATGCATATTGCAAGGGCGTGCGATATCTAAATCATTTTAATAATAGGCTACTTAAATCAAACAGAGAATTGCTTGATGTAAAAAAGAGTAAAGTGCAATAAGTTGCAGAAAACAACTCTTTGCCGTCTCTCTTGCTGAATTATATCAATAGTACTCGTCTCGATGACCATTCTCGTAAACGCAGTCGGTTATGTTTTAAATGAATGTAAACAGCTGAGAAAGAAATCGGATGTGTATCATTATACTGGATCTGTGCAGAAGGATTTAAAGGGACAGCGGCCTATAAATATGTGCTGCTGAATATGTCACTAATGTTAATCAAACAACAAAACAGCTATAACAAAGATTAATCTAAATTTAATTCATACAGTGAACACTATGCAGTGTTATTTTACACTTAATTATTAAATTTCTGTACCTAAATACTACTGTTTACACTTGCCTTTAATCATGTTTGAACTTTCTCTGACTATAGTTTATGCTGTGGTAAATGAAGAAGTACTTGAAGTGTATGGAAAGCAAAGTTACAATGGTATAAAATTAGTGTCATTAATATACATACATATATATATATATATATATATATATATATATATATTTCACACTAATGTTAAAATGACATTTTCTGATTTGTAACATTACTTTTTATGTAATGCTTAAACACTGCTGGTCACTTTCAGAAGTTAAAGTGATTCTTTTTTTTCCAAGAAAGAATGTGAAACAAATTGGTTATATAATTTTCATTTTTAAATATTTTAAAATATATTTGAAATTGATTTTACACACTTTAAGCAATATCATATCGCATATTGAATATCGCATTTTTTTAACAAGGTATAGCATATCGCATTTTTCTTCAATATCGCACAACCCTATACAAGTTTATGTTAAAAGCATGCATAAGTTACAAAAACACAGTTGGTTATGTCTGGGAAAGATTACATGTTTATATTAGATCTGTGTATTAAAGGCACAATATGTAAGATTTTTTTAAATGAAAATATCCAGAAACCACTAGAACAGTGTTATATATTTTGCTGACTTGTGAACTTACATTATCCCAAATGTTCCGAAGAATGTTTAAATCCAGAGAAATAAGCTATTTTAATTAGCGACACGGACTGTGTCCATAGTGGCATTGTGTCACCTGCCAATGACGTTATAGACACTCGATTTCCGGTTTTGTTTTGTAGAGAAAAATAAATAAATAAAATGAAACATTTGTAGAAAACATGGAAACACCAAAGACGCTTTTATATGTTGTGCGTTTTATTAGACAGGCGATGACCACACAGAGTAGCATTGTAACAGAACTTTCAAATGTATCTTGCGTGATAAAACATGCTGCTTTTTTCCCCACATACGCATGACCGGAAGGAGCGGAAGCGGTCAACTGTGGCATAATAAAAGCTCCGCTGCATTTGAGCCGTGTCGCACTCATTCAGCTGCCTCTTTTCACTTCTCACCCTGCTTCATTCTACTACGTTAATAAATCATTATCCCATCCACAAGCATGATTTCTGCCCGAGTCCTGAAGGATTGTGTCGGCTGTGGGGATGAAGACCACAACTCCCATGATTCCACACTCTTTGTTTATTTTGAATACGCACCCTCTAGTGGCAAAAAATTACATATTGTGCCTTTAAGTGACAGCAGCGTAATATACAGTACCTATACTGCTGTCTCCGCTGTTATTATGACCCAAACAATAAAATAAAACCAGAAAATCAATCACTGCTTTTAACTGAATAACATCTATGCATGTAATAAAAAGACATTTCTTACTTTAATGCAGCTTTTAATGCTCTAGTGTGAAGATAAACATGGCAGTGTCCATCAACAGTGGTGGGCAGGGCTTGTAAAATGTGATTTCACATTTTACGGATTCTGCAAACGGCTTGTTCTGAGACACTGCTTATGATTTATGGGAATTAAAAAAATGATTATTTTTATTTTTTAAGATGTATTATTTATTTTTTTTTGCTTTTTGTTATGATACAACATTGGTGAGCAGACAGGAAGTGAAGTGTGTGGGTGTGTGTGTGTGTGTGTGTGTGTGTGTGTGTGTGTGTCTGTGTGTGTGTGGGGGGACACCCATAGTGCAACAGCACTATATGTCGACACACTTGGCTTGCCCACTAGGCTATTGGCACCGACAAGAGCATGTGGACTTCATCATTATAGGTTGATTGTGTACAAACACTGCCAACACACGTTTATGTTTAAACAATTATAAAAGTGAATTTTGCATAATAGGTGCCCTTTAAACTAAATCTTACTGAACCAAACATTTAGGATATAATATTTTATAACACAGACATCTTTAGATCTTTAGACCTGCTTACCACCTGCTCACTTCCTCTCACCTGCTCAGTTGTCTTGTCTAATTTCTGCTTTTCTCTCCTTGCCAAAAATAAGACTCTTCTTACTTCCTTAGCTTCCCCTCTGCTTCTTTTTAAAGGAGCACATGATGACACTTCCCCTAAGAGCTCAATTAGAGTGTGGCATCTGTCCTCCCTGCCTTTGCTCCAGAAAAGTTATGGACTTTTTATCTGGAAGCTCTGTCTGACCTCTTATCTGTTCGACCGCACACCAGGCCCAATATAGCTCTGGGCGTTCCAAATGTTTACGACACAAATATGTCTGCAATGTGAAAAGTAAAGTCAAATCACATCAAACATGACAGCAAAACAACACTGAACTTAATTTAGTATCTAGTGTGAAGAGGTCACATTAATGTCTCCAAAGTCCTAGATGTTCAAAACTCCTCAAAGGGAAACAGGAAATCAGAAAATGCTCAGAAAAGTGTCATCATGTGCTCCTTGCAAACTGAAGAGCACCATAAACAGAAAGAACATTAATAAAATGCTAAAGATTAGCTAAGCTAATGCTAAAATGGAAAACCTGCTAAAAAGACCAGCCTGCAATATGAATTTCCAGGCTGGTTTATGTCATGGTAGTTTTGTTGGTAAAGCTAAGATGCCTGCTAGGAAAATCACAAATCAGCATTCTATGCTGGGCACCAGCATCCGAAACAAAATACAGTATGCTGGTGAGCAACTATGGTGGTCTTTTCAGTGTGGCAGTGTTGTTTTGTCAGTGTAAATAACCTCATATATCACTATTTAAAGTGGCAGCAAGACGGTTCATGTCACTGAGCAAGCTAAACATGACAAAATAAATGTCCCATGGTTAAGAAAACGCTAAATATAAATGACTAGCACTGAACGAACCCCTGTTTGACAAGTTCTGACACGTTGAACACTATGTGACTATTAAACAGCTAATTTCCCTCAACATTCTCATTTTCCTGCCTTATGATTACGCCAGCTTTGCAACAAAACAAGCACAGCAGTGTGGCGCTAATAGAAAACATCTCGCAAAGAGCTGAGATTGCACTCTCTATGGACAGCTCTAAGGGCCATTACTGGAACAGTCCGAGCTTTCATTTACTCTAATTGCAGTTCTAGCCTTTATAACATACACTTAAACCACTGGGTATAATAAGAGAATAAAAAGAGACAGAAATCAAATCCCATTCAGTGTAAATTTTCTCATAATCCTTCTTCAATTCTCCTACAGTGGGCTGCTTTCTTAAAGGATTTAGAGTGATCATATTCAGTTTCTCTTTGGGAGCTGAGGTTTTATATTAATGTATTTTTGTTATCACAGGTCACTGTGGTGTTTTTCTTTCTTTTTTAAAAACTGTGGATTGTTACCAGACTTTTAGACCAGAACAGCAAATAAATTAATAATAATAGTCCTTTTATATCATTGTGGGATACAACTCCCATTAACATGGGATATCATTAACATTATAGGCTCATATAAGCCCACTTCTTAAGAAACCCACCCTTAACCTATCTCTTTTAGAGTACTACAGACTGGTTTCTCTTCTGCCTTTCATTGTAAAAACACTTGAACGAGCTGTGTTCAACCAAGTCTCTTCCTTTCTCACACAGAACAACCTCCTCGACAGTAACCAGTCTGGTTTCAGAAGTGGACATTCAATCAAAGACTGCCTTGCTCTCTGTTGCTGAAGCCCTAAGACTGGCAAGAGTGGAATCCAAATCTTCAATACTTATCTTGCTGGATCTGTCCAATGCTTTTGATACGGTTAACCACCAGATCCTCCTGTCAACCCTATTGGCAAAGGGCAACTCAGGAACCGCACTCCAGTGGTTTGAGTCTTACCTCTCAGATAAGTCCTTCAAGGTATCTTGGAGAGATGAGGTGTCCAAGTCACAATATCTAACTAATGGGGTGCCTCAGGGCTCAGTTCTCAGACCACTTCTCTTCTCTGTCTACATGGCATCACCAGTGCCATCACTTTGGTCTGTCATTCAGAAACATGGCTTTTCATATCACTGCTATGCTGATGACACTCAACTCTACCTCTCATTCCATCCTGATGATCCGACGATAGCTGCGCGCATCTCAGCTTTTCTAACAGACATTTCTTGCTGGATGAAGGACCATCACCTTCAACTCAGCCTTGCCAAGACAGAACTGCTTGTGGTTCCAGCAAACCCATTGTTTCATCACAATTTCATCATCCATTAAGGTACATCAACCATAACTCCTTCAAAAACAGCCAGAAACCTTGGAGTTGTGATTGATGATCAGCTGACTTTCTCAGACCACATTGCTAAAACTGCCCAGTTCTGCAGATTTGCTTTATTCAACATCAAGAAGATCAGGCCCTTTCTTTCGGAACATGCTGCACAATTCCTAGTTCAAGCTCTTGTTCTGTCCAGGCTGGACTATTGCAATGCTCTCTTGGCAGGTCTTCCAGCCAGTTCTAGCAAACCTTTACAATTAATCCAGAATGCGGCAGCAAGATTACACTAGCTTCTTTATTATTTTTCTTTTCTATTCTATTCTATTCTATTCTATTCTATTCTATTCTATTCTATTCTATTCCTTTTCTTTTTATTTATTATACAATCTTTTTTTATTATTTATTATATAACACTAGCTTCCCCTATTCTCTATCCATTCTATCAGTTTTCTTTTTATTTATTATATAATAAAAAAACCTTGCTACGTGTATACGTTAAGCTTACTGAGACTTGTTATAGCACTTGTTATAGCATCATTGCTCTTTTGTTGATTTGTAAGTTATTTTGGATAAAAGCGTCTACTAAATGACAATGTAAATTGTAAATGTAACATGCCATAACTGATTCTATCTGTCAAATAAATGAACATTCCGCCATCATTTAAACACCCTCATGTCATTTGAACCCTGCATGACTTTTACAAATAAATAAATATTGGACCCCACTGATTGTATGGATGAAAAATCACTGAGACATTTTTCAAAATATCTTCTCTTATTTTCCACTGAAGAAAGTCATGACATGAGGGGATGAGAAAATAGGAAGAAATAATATTTATTTTTGATTGAACTATCCCTTTAACACCAGATTGCTCTGGGAATACTGTCTTGTAAGTTGTTTTGGATAAGTGACAGTTAATAATATCAATTAACTAACTGACAGTTGTAAGAAGCACCATACATGCATACACTACCTGATGTATAGAAGCACTCAGATCAGCTCAGTGGGCTCTGACACAGTCAATGAGAGATATTTAAGGAACTGTTTAAAGGAATCACAGTAGTCACTGACTTAAATCAAATCAAATCAAATCCCATGTCTCTGGTAACAGTGAGAGTTTTGGAGATGGCTGACTGAGAAACTGATTAATAATAATAATTAATAATTCCTTACATTTATATAGCGCTTTTCTTGGCACTCAAAGCGCTTTACATAGAAGGGGGTATCTCCTCAACCACCACCAGTGTGCAGCATCCACCTGGATGATGCGACGGCAGCCATATTGCGCCAGAACGCCCACCGCACACCAGCTTATTGGTGGAGAGGAGACAGAGTGATGAAGCCAATCAGTAGATATGGGCAAAATTGACATAAAAACACAACATTTTAGAATTTTTCATGATGAAATGAAACCTCAAATGAAACCTCAAACACTCAAATGAAACCTCCAAACCTATGTTGCAGCTTTAGTTTTAGCCTCTCTCTCCAGCTGGGCCTGTATATGCCAGCGGGTCTCTGTTGCCTGATTTATGGACAGCCAGCATGCACATCCTGCCCCAAGGACAAATCAAGAGACAGCTTCAGATGTCAGGCTATAAAGCAGCTGCTGACTGGGTTCTTATTCAGCAATTGCCGCTACCCCACTTAATTCACTGGCGTTTATTTAAAGCACAAAGAGAGACAATCACAAATTGTAGGGTGATTTTTAAAAAGAATATTGATGGACATGAGGCTCATGGTTTAGGGGGACAGACAATCTGTTCAAATGCTAGAGTAAAGAAGACTAAAAGACTCTTAACTAAAACTAATAATAATATAATAAAAAAAAGATTTTTTTACATTATATATATATATGATTTCTTTATATGTGACCCTGGACCACAAAATTAGTCATAAGTCATAAGGGTCAATTATTTGAAAATTAGATTTATACATCACCGGAAAGCTGAATAAATAAACTTTCCATTGATGTATGGTTTGTAAGGATATAACTGAGAACTCTGAAAATCTGGAATCTAAGGGTCCAAAAAAAATCTCTATATTAAGAAAATCACCTTTAAAGTTGTCCAAATGAAGTTCTTAGCAATGCATATTACTTATCCAAAATTAAGTTTTGATATATTTATGGCAGGAAATTTACAAAATATTTTCATGGAACACAATCTTTATTTAACATCCTAATGATTTATGGCATAAAAAAATCTATAATTTTGAACCATACAATGTATTTTTGGCTATTGCTACAAATTTACCCGTGCTACTTATGACTGGTTTTGTGGTCCAGGGCCACATATATAAATATTTGTTTTTATTCCATAAATATTTTATAAATATCAGTTGTGTTTGGAGATGAGAACTTCTAAAAATAATAGCAACACAAAGTTTTATGTAATAGTTGATTTAGCAGTGTTGTGGCAACAAAACTGAATTAAAATTGCCAAAATATATTTTTATATCAAACGGGAAAAAAATAAATTACTATATACTATATTAAGCTGATTTTTTCCAATAAATAGGTAATGGCAAAAATGCATATATATTTGCTTGAATTGCTTACAGATATAAGCTTGATTGCTTGTATCATTCTAAAATGTAAAATATTATCACCCAGCTCCAATCTGATAAATGCGACAATAAGCCATAAAGATATTAAGATATAAACATTAACATCATGAAAAGTGCTATACATTTGTCCCGACTTAACATATATAAGCAGACAACAATTTCAGGACAAGAAATCAGTCACGTAAAATTAATAGTAAAATAACAAACATTTAAATGCATTTTTGCTTATTCCCACATTTCAGTCATGACCACTGACAAAAATTCAAAACCAACCTTCAGTACATTAGGTGGCATGCTAATGGGTCAATTCAGTAGAAAGAGAACTTTTTAAATCACTGTTTACAAGTCATACAAAGTGCAAATGCCAACGCAATGAAGCATGCACACGTCCAACTCAGCAGTAAGTATTAAAGCTTTCACTTTGGATAACTCAAGCAATACAGAGCAGATGACTCAGTGCTCTGTTCACCATAAACACATTGTAATTTGTTTTTGATGTGTGCTACATAAGTCAGCAACAAACAGAAACCGCCGCAATCACAATGCTGAGAGGCTTCTCTTGACACAGCTTGTTGGCCTGATCTATGATGTCACTTATAACAACACGTTGGGGAGATAGTAAGGTGAACGTCCTTCTTCATTATTAAAGTGAATCTCTCCTCCGCAGCCACGAGAGCCGGTTCTCGCTCTGTGAAATGGAGAGGCAGCAGCTCTGATCATTTTCGAATGAATCCCTTCTCCTGATTTATCCACTCTTAAATAATGGCATGAATATTTCGGTGAGGAAGCCTCTAACTTTGCACTTGAAATCAAGGCAAGTCTGCAATTTTAAGTCAGCCCTTTTCAATTATTCAAATATCATTCCTGTAACAATATTTTTCCATCACCGGGCCATTTAGCTAGGTAGTGAAGGAAGGATTTTTCACCCCATTCTCTTCAAAAAGCACTCATCTCTGCTGTGTATGGAGAGAATATATTTATGTCGAAATCTGGGGCAGTTGCATGGATTTAAAAAATGAACAGAGAGAAGAGGAATATCATCATTCGTTTTTCTTTGTCAAAAAGCATAAATGCAATCCTGTCCATTTATACCATTAGGAATCTGCCACTGGAAAACCATCTCAATTGCCATCTAATCTGAACATTAGGGGTCATATGTCTCCTTTATTGTCTATGGAAGCTTACAGTCCTGTTAATGGAAAAGTTCACCCAAAAATGAAAATTTGCTGAAAATACTCACCTTCAGCCCATCCAAAATGTAAATGAGTTTGTGTCTTCATCGGAACAGATTTGGAGGAATTTAGCATTACAACACTTGCTTACCAATAGATCCTCTGTGGTGAATGGGTGCCGTTAGAATGAGAGTCCAATTAGCTGATAAAAACATCACAATAATCCACAAGTAATTCACATGACTCCAGTTCATCAGTTAACATATTGTGAAAAGTGTCTGTAATAAATCCATCATTGCTTTTTACTTTAAACCTTTGCTTCCAGCTAAAATGTGAGTCCTTTATCCACAATATTGCTTTCTCCAGGGAAAAAGTGATCTTGTCTCAGTCAGGAGTGAAATATGCACAAATCAAGCATTGTTACAAGCAAAAACAGTCCAAAACAGTTCAAAACAAATATATCAGTGGATTTAGATGTGAGAGCGAATGTTATGGAATTTGGGCTCATATTTTGGTCAGAACTGATAGTTTGAAGTTAAAATGCCTTGATGGATTTGTTTCTTATACAAACATGCAGTTTTTCACTTCACAAGCCATTAATTAGATTAAAAAAAGTGATCACTCCAAATCTGTTCTGATGAAGAAACAAACTCATCTACATCATGAATGGCCTGAAGGTCAGCAAGTTTTAATTTTTGGGTGAAGTATTCCTCTAAATACTACAGTAAACAGCTAACAATCTTCCACCATTTTCCCTTTTAACCATAGTATATTAGTATTATGTCATGTTCCTGTACACGTGTCATCGCCCTTTAGCTTTCAACTGCATTTCTTGCAACAGACAAGAATTGTTCCCAAAAAAGCCCTCGATGGGCTCTCCACTGTCAAGGCGACTCACAGTGAGGCTTTAAAAACTTCAGACTGCGTGGTTTACCATAGCTTGACTCAAACAAACATGCTCCCTCAAGCAGTACATCTGCCAAGTGCACACTGCTGGAGAGCTTGCCATGTAAATCCAGCAAAACAAACAGTTGAAAAGCTGCTCCAAACATCTCTGATCAATCTGGCTGAATTAGCCATTATGTATAAAAACAAAGATAGATAAAAAAAAATAAACAAATTCAATTAAATGCAATTTAAATATCTTAATCTGGGATCATACTTTATATACATAGAACATTTATTTATTTATTGTTTAGAAATTTAAAAAAATAAATATCTTAATCCAGGATAGTTTAACCACACTGTGTTTGAGTGGGCGTATGCGTATATGCTATATATATATATATATATATATATATATATATATATATATATATATATATATATATATATATATATATATATAGGCCAATAAAATAATAATAATAAAAATTGGTGCCAGCATCAACATATTTTTGGATTCTCCCACCTTTATAAATGTATTGTGTCCTATGGTTTAGTGTCCTCACTTTCATTGCTGTTGCATGCTTACTTACTACTATATGTAAGATATATTCATGCAAACAAAGCATGCACCAAGATCCATAACCTGACACATTTACAGACTTTATTGGCACTTGAACACTTCCATTACACTGCAAAATCCAAATCAGACCATTTCAGCACACGTGCATGTCTACTCATATAGAAGGACACATCAGTTACCTTAAAACCTGCTTCTCCTCCTCCCGGAATGTTTGTAATGCAGCGTGCAGTGTATTATTCCAAATGACTGATGCTTGTCAGTAGTGAACACTACTGTATCTGTTCATCTGGGAAAGGCTCGTCTGAGGCTTTGCTTCGTTAGCAGAAATGCAGCGTCCACTGCACAGCGAGCTTTATCTGTCTGAACGGATGGCTGTCACATCATTTGTTGCGGCTGTAATTCCGTAGTATCCCTGCGTACAGCCGCGTGTATGCTGTGCCTGTGAGACACAATATAACACATCCGAGCACGCAAATGAATGAGGGGCATTACCCAGATTGCGAATCAGAGACCGGTATGTAGTGTGCAGTGAAGTGCGCCGACGGTCCCTCAGGAGGATGCAACAGCCTGCGAGGAGATGATGCTGCACGCGCGGAAAGGGTCAGGAATTGAACCCACACCTTTACAGGCGTTAAAGGAGAGCAAAGCGTCAGCCTATGAGCGTGCGTCATGTTTCACATGACCACCGTCCATAGAATATAGAAAGAAAAGTGACAGCGTTCACATGACACTTGGCTTTATCTTTTAGAAACGTGCTTGTGAGTTTATAATAGTTAGGAAATTAGGAAGCTTGAATGAAATTATTTTTTTTTAAACTGACAGTTGACTCTTGAAAATTTACATAACACATTCTTCATGCTGCATATATGAATTTATCTTTTTTTTTTTGTAGGATTTTTTTTTCTTATCTAGGGATATATTTGTTGACTTTGTCTGCTTTGTAAATTATGTTTTATGTTGATGAAAATCAAACCATTAATATCTATCTATCTATCTATCTATCTATCTATCTATCTATCTATCTATCTATCTATCTATCTATCTATCTATCTATCTATCTATCTATCTATCTATCTATCTATCTATCTATCTCAAAATAACTATATATAAAAACAACAATATAATTATATATAACATATTATATTACATATTAACTTTAACAGACTTTTTCATGTATCAGTGTTGTTGCAAGAAACTGGCAGATAGATCTTTATAATTTACTTTTTAAGAATACTTATTTAAAACAGACCGTGATGATCTACTGATTCTTTATTGCATATTTCATATTACATGACTGGACAAAACTGAACTGTCCCTTTAAGTATTTCTCAATTTGTTTTTGGCAACAAGCAAAACTAATGTGGAAAGATTAATGGTGTTTGACGTAAATGAAGACACAATCACATGCACATATGCAAATCCCATCACAGACTCTTCCTCTCTTATATGCATGCATGCACATTCATGTGTGCTCACACACACAGCAAGGTGCCACATCATTGACAGATTTAATTATGAGGGCTAGCAGGGATTTGTTACATAAATTAGAATAGTACCAGCAGAGGGGATCTGTAGCAATGCTGAATGAAGGAGATTAGAGCCTGCTCAACTCATCTGTGTCAATGCATGTAATGTAGGGAAAGTGCTTTAGTGCAAAGCTGCCATACTTGTTATTTGACATCTTTCTAATTAAATATTACACACAACACGGGAATGCCATTCCCTCCTTCCTGACTGCATTACACTATGTCTTTAGACATGAAGAAATTATTTCATTAAAATGCCACCTCGATAAGCATGTCAAGGTCTTAAACAAGACTCTTAAAACACATAACAGTATATAACACAAAAAAAAAAAAAAATGATTTTACCATTTTTGTAGACATTTGTAGAGTTTATAGATTTTTTTTTTATTTTTATTATTATTATTTTTTTGTATAAATGATAATCAGTGCTGGGTACATTACTTACAAATTGTAGTATGTTACACTCTTAAAAATTAAGGTGCTTAAAAGGTTCTTCAAAGTGATGCCATAGAAGAACCATTTTTGGTTCCACAAAGAACCATTGAATCAAAGGTTCTTTAAAGAACCATCTCTATCTTACCTTTTATATTCTGAAGAACCTTCTGTCGCCACAAATAAACTTTTTGTGAAACAGAAAGGTTCTTCAGATGTGTAAAGTTCTTTATGGAACCATTTAAGCACCTTTATTTTTAAGAGTGTACAGTTTACAAATGACATGATGACAAATGAATTCAGTAATGTAATCTAGATTATTAAATTTTAAGTAGGCCTAATATATTTTGACTACTTTTGGATTACATTTAGATTAATTTTGACCCCAATTGTTTAGAGATTTAAATGGGGTTATTGTTATAAAAAGCAAAGAGAAATTAAATATATTACATTCTTTGTTATGAACATCATGAAATGCATTTAAACATGAAAATGAATAAAATAATTCAATTTCCACATTTGAAATATTTTATTTGTTGACCTGCATGTCAGTAACCATTAACTGACATCAGAGAACTGTGAACATGCAAATGTGTTGTTAAATTATTGAAATATTAACATGGTACAATTGTCTGAGAGTTGGTTTTGTTTCCAAATTCAAAAGCATGGACTGCAAATTAATTTACATGACGTTTACATGGCCATGCTACATTGTGAATATTCAAAGCTAAACAATATGACACACACAGTGTAATTTTAAAATGTAATCAATAAAAAAAATAATTAACTGTAGGAAGGTAATATAATTTAATTACAAGTACATCTTTGGAATCTGATTACATAATACAAATTACATGTAATCACTTTCCACCCAGCGCTGATGATGATGTTCAGCTTTTTAAATTCACAAAAGAGCAGTTCCACAAAATAAAAAAATTATAATTACAACTACAAATTTATCTGTTATTAAATGAATTAAATTAGGCTGTCTGAATCTAGCATTAGATGCTATTATCTCAGTATTGAAAGGCCAGACACAATTAACCTGTCTTACAGAAGCCTTTGTTTCATTCCCTGTGCTTTGCTGCCTGGGAGGCACATAATTCATGTCCTTCTTATATTTAACATGATCCGTAAGAGCAGCGAGACTCACAGCTCCATGAGTAAAGCTGATAGAACTCTGTGTAGTGCAGAAGGAGGACTTTTCACATATATCTGCCTTATTTATTCATACTATCCACCTGTTTTCTTTCCTACACCTCCTCCTATTTATGCAGCTCATCAATTAAGACACCCTGCAGGAGTGAGATATAGTGACAGACAGCGTAGTGATGAATCATCTAACTACAAAAGGCAGGCAGTGAATGCCAAGACAGTCTAAATATTTAGAACGTGATCCCTCTTAAACTGTGCAGCTTTCAGCAGACTGATGAAACTCTAGCCAGTGTACCGCACCTCTATAGAGCGCTTCAGGACAGCAGGATCAGAACAATGAAAGGCGGGGTGGTGAGAGAAGAAGAGCTATTCTGGAGTACAAATAGATCAGCTCTCTTGCTGTGTGCTGCTATGTGCCTCCTGCTTGGACAAGGAGAACACAATGCCAACTCCATGTGGTGCCTGGTAAGTGTTGGCACTGTGACAATTCTCAACGTATTTTTCAGCTGAATCTAAGGTCACCTTTGGAGAGTTGAGGGCATGCTTTTTAAAATGACATCACATTCGGTATAAATCACATCCATGTACAGTTCACCAGTGTTGGGTAAGTTACTCTAAAAAAAGGAACGTTCTTTTAATTATTTCAAATAAATAACAGATAACTACATAAATTATTCTGGTCACATTTTGGATTAGAGCCCATTTCTCACTATTAACTAACTATTAACTATGAGTTTTGCCTCAATAATCCTAATCACTGTTTATTAATACTTACAAGTAGATGTTAAGTTTAAGAATTGGGTAGGATTAAGGATTTAGAATAAAGTGTTGCAGAACAAGACATGATATGTGTTTTTTGAGCAGTAATAAACAACCAATATCTTAGTAATATTCATGCTAATAACCAACTAATTGATAGCGAGAATTGGACACTAAAGTGTTACCAATATTCTTATTACTCACCAAAGTATTTAAAGTTAGACTGGTACATAAAATACACAGTAATAAGTTCAATTACATAAGAAGTAACTGTAATTAAATTACAGAAAAAAATAAGAGTAATCCCTTACTTTACTTTTTCAAAGGAAAAGTAATTAAATTACAGTAACTAATTACACCCAACACTGCAGTTCACATGATTCTAATATCTTGCTATACTATTGTAAATGGCACATTTTTGACATAGTCAACATGAAACATTATTTGCAACACATTTTACTTCTGTAATCAGATAAAACGGGGCATTCAATTAGGCGTATTGGATTTTAATTTTAGGCCTACATGTTTTCTAGAACATTGCATTTAATATATGATAAATTCATAATATCGTGCACATATTTTGAATGTTGTTAAGATATTCCTTTTTTTTTTCAATAAATAAATTTGTCTTTAATCACACGGTGTCACATGGCCAGTCAGTCAGTTGTGCAACGGACGTTATTAAAGAATAATCATTTGCAGTTCAGTGTGTCAGATTGTGATTCAATTAAAATTCGTGTTTTTGAACTATTCATTAAAAGAATAGTTATTCATTAAAATAAAAGTCTTGTAAGAGTCATTTTAATCCGGAATCTGGCTACACTGGTTACATTAGCATGCCGTTCTTGCATGCATCCATATAAATGTTTCTTTCCATTATTTCACGGTAGGCCTACACAATGTTTTATTTTTTTCTCATTTGATACAGACGGCAAACTTACATTTAACACTCGAGTTTCTGAAAAGTTGTTTCACTGACAAAAATAAAAAATAATGACATTTTCATAGAAGACTATTAAGAAAAATATTTTGTTATTCAGAATAACATGCACCAATGTATCATGTACAACAATACCAGAAATGTGTATTTAGTAAATAGTGTATATTTTGATTGCATGTTTGTTTTCATTTTTAAACAATTAAATGGTGATTTGTGAAAGAGATGACGACATTCAAATTCAGTCCATTAGTAGCTTCACTGTGCTTTTAATAAATATATATTAAGCAGTGATATTAGCCATTGCTCAGTTTACAGGTTGAAGTTCTTCCAAATGCAGAATGATGCTATAGCAGTAAGAGAAACATCATTTTGGTCTTGCATGCCCAAATGCCCACCTCTGAGCACCATTACACATCCTCAGCATCAGGCATCATCAACTGGCTACATAAAAAGCAGTCCAACAATCTCTCTTACCGCATTTCATTCAAATATATTTAATAATTTTCAGCACAGTGTCAGAACATTATAAATGTATTAGTACAAACTTAACACTGCAGACCTATTGATAAAATACACAAAATTCTGAATAGTTTAAAGTCATGTTTATGTTCTAAGTCATGTTTATGATCTGCGTCTGTCAGCAGGACCCCCAATCTGAGCCCAGTCCTTGCCCGCCCCCTACACACAAACACACAACATTCACAGCAATGTCATTTCAACAGCAGGGCTCATTATATGAACGCACACATGGCTGAAGCTCGTTTCTCAAGTACGAGAGCATCGGGAGACCGCCGGCCCCTGCTCATCCTTGCTCAAGTATGACAGAGTAGACGAGAAGAAAGGATGGAAGATGGAGGTAGGGGGTGCGTGCCTGTGTGCCATCTGGCAGAGCGAGTCCATGCTTTTGTTTATTTAAGAATCTTGTGGTAAGGGTAGAGATTGAGGGTGGAAGTGAAGGCCCGGATGTCTGTGATGGTAGTGGCTGAGGCCATTAAAGTGGAAGCAGAAAGGAAGGTGAGTTTGGAAACCTCCCCATACAATGACATCTTACTGCCTTCCTCCTCCTCCTCTTCCTCTCCAGCGGCCGGCTGTTCTTCACTAGGAGGGTCGTTCTCTTCTACGCCATAACCAACAACCTGAAAAGAAACCATTCATCATTCAGACTGGCATCTAAAACAGTATATTCACTAAATACAATATGAACAAACAGATGTATATTACACAGAGGAAACTAGTTCTTTGAAAATTGGGAATTTTTGGTAAAATTCACAAAAGGAGGAATAAAAACCCTGAAAAATGAAGGTAATACTAATAATTGTAATAGTTAAAAAAGATACTTAGCAGACTAATATCAGTTAAAAAGGTACGCATATTCATTTGAATATAAGAAAATTCATTAATAATGCTATAAATTCATCCATTACGATTTAAAAGAATCACAGCTACAGAAATATCTACTGTAATATCAAATTTTAAGTAAGGTAATATATATAACAAAGTATGTATTAAAGTAATATAAATGGAGAAAGATGTCAGCAGGGACTGGATCTATATCTATCTATCTATCTATCTATCTATCTATCTATATATAAAGGGGAATTAATTGAAGAAAACTGAGTCGAAAAAAGGCAGGAAGAATTTTAAAGCTACTCTTAATAATTAGATTCAACGCAGAGATGAATCTCAAGAGAGCGGTGTGGCAGTATACTTACATGTACACTGAGCTTTCTGTTGCCTTGACCCCGGTGTTCCATGAACCAGTTCACGAGTTCAGCCTTGGTCATGAGTTTCAGTGCATCAATCTGTTGTACAAGCAGAAAATATGACTATGTCCAAGTATATTCCCACAATTCATCATTAACACATTGCTGAACTGTCAGACTTTGCCCATGTGCAACAGGGCTTCTCACCTCTCGGCTGAGTCTGTCGAAGACGTATTGCTGCGTGACCACCTCTGTCCAGTTCCTGTCGACCTCCTCGCCGAGATGGGTGTCTTCGCAACCCTTCAGCTTGACGAGAGCAGTCACCTGTGTCTTAAAAGCCTCATCACTCAAGCTGTTCATCTTTTCTCCAAAGCTCACCAGAAACTCCTCAATCTTTGTCTCCACCAGCTCAGTGCTAGATTGCAGAAAATGAGCCCAGAAAGGAGAAGAGAAAAAGTTTTTGCATTAAACCTCACTTAAAGCCCAAATGAACAGTCTACATAATTTTCTATTTTGCAGCATGCAGCAAACTGAACCCAATAGAAAATTCTTTTAAAATGCACTACTGTATTAACATACCAGGGTTTCCACACTTCCTGACCTACACTACCATTAAAACTTATGCTCACCAAAACCATTTACTTGATAAAAAAATACATTAATACATTTTCAAATGTAATTTATGTTAAGCTGATCAGGCATTACTCCAGTATTCAGTGTCACATGATCACCTGATACTATTATTATTTTTATTAATGTTGTAAACAGTCATGCTGCTTAATATTTGTTTAAACTGCCATACTCTTTTCAGGAACTTACTGATCCCAAAGATTTACTCCTATAATAAGATTTATTATAATTTCCAAGACCTTATAACACTTTTATTTTTTTATTTTTTGCTATATGACTTGTGGAAAGTCACGATTTCCTTATATTTATTACAGTGATAACCCTGATATATATTAACACAGCATTTCATAAGACTTTTATAAAGCAATAAAAATGTTATGCATGGTGTAAATACGTGGATGTTTTGTTAACATTTAGTGTAGGCTGTATTTCACGTCAGAAATAATAAAGAGAGCCAATCAGTGTAAAGTAACACTCCAATTTAGTCGAGATGGGGTGGAGATAAAGGTTAATTATGATTTTAAAGTCAAGAGGCAGCAGCTGCAGCACATAAATCACATAATTCTGATGCAGCAGTGAACTGCAACAAAAAAAAAGCACAGTGAGAGCTCACTTGAACTTGGTGGCCTGAGTCTCCACTGTGACTGAGAATCCAAGGACACCTGATGTGTTTCTACAGGTTGGGTAGACATGATATCTGTAAAAACAGATGGAGTACAACTAATTAAACCCAGCAACTGGAGCAAGATAATGTCTTAATGTTGTCGCTGTGCCACAGACTTACCCCAGTGTCTCTTTGGTTCGGAGGAAGTCAAAGCATGGCTCCTCCATGTGCATCTACAACAGGCCAAAATGATAAAAAATAAGTTAATAAAAACAGTTTATGTAATGCCACCCATGTAGGAACACACTTTAGTCTGCAGTCATAGCATTAGAACTGCACAGAAGTCTGATATTGGATTTAGCTGATATAAGGCTGAATAATTAGCCAATGGTTTTTAAAATTGATATATTAAATGTTTTTTGGTGTTTCTTTAGTGAAGCTTTAGTTTACTATACAAACAAAAAAATACCAACTTAACCAGTTATAGACATTTGTACTGTAGTTCCAAAAGCTGTTATCAGCTGCGATTCACCAGCAAAAATAAATAAATCGTTGAACCTTTAGAACAGCACATTACACTTTACAATGAGAGCCAGCTCAACCTTTTAGAGTGTTTTAAAGTAACTGCTGAGAAAGACAGAGAACTGGACAGAATCCAAAGTCAGTCTTCAGTATAAAGTAAAGTGGATGAGTTGAGCTTATGGCCATGCAGATGTGTGTGCTCAGCGCCCTAGAGAGCAATAACTAAGAACTTCTTTTGAATCTGGCAAGAGGGACTGACTTTATTGCTTAAAAAACCCTGGGGCAGCTGTTCTTATACTTTTTTATACATACATAAAGTTACAGTAACGTTTACTGTAAGCTATACCCTTCATTATGTACTGTAGTCAGCAACCAAAACTCATACTCACCACTAGTAGCTCCATAAGAGTGTGCTCACGTAGGTTCTTAGGACCGGACTATCAAAAGAAAAAAAAATAATAGGGACAACCACAGCTATTTTAGGAATGCAATATATAAAAAGTAAATATGCCTATATGTCTGTCTATATCAATAAAAAAGTTTCACCTGGAAATACACAGTGACCTCAGAGTTGGCATCTCCCTTGTTGAGAGACTTCACTTTGCAGAGATGATGCTTCTGAGGAAGCTCTACCACTCTGAAGAGAACAGGGACCTCTACTGACAGCTTCTTGAATTGCAATTTGCTAAAAGTGGAGAAAAAAAAAGCTATCCGTTTTAAACAAAAAAAGTGGAAGTGCTATACAAAATAAACTGGTGAAAAAAGTGCTTACTTTGTAACATACTGCAAAAATCCCATGGATTCCTACAGATTCAAAAAAAAAAAAAAATCACAAGATCTTTGTATTTATATATATATAGAGAGATATTTCGTAATAGAACAACTGCAGTTATACACAGTAAAAGTAAAGCTTTTTACTTATATAAGTGTTACATAATATTCTAAGTATACATCAATACACAGTAAGCTCTATCAGCAGCATTTGTGGGATATTTTGAACCTGGAGTGTTCTTTACAAACAAATACAAGCAGTGTATAGTGAATACTCACAGTGCTAGTGAAATTTCCCTGCACTAGTCCTTCAGCATATAGCTCTGACTTGAAGCTGCTCACAAACTCCATGAGCTCATCCACACTGAGCCCATCCAGCACAGCCTGGTACTTCTGAATGGTTGACCAGCGAGAGTGCTCTAGAATCAGAAGCCTCACGTCTCTGAGGAGAGACATATGGACAGACAGAGAGCGATGAGTGGAAGATCATGCATTTTTTTTTCATTGAAAAGATATATATAGTTATAGTTATATAGACACTGGCATATGGGACTGCAGGGGTTGCGGAGGAACCCATCATGGAGTTCCAAGCCAATTATATTATGCTTCATTTTGCCTATCCTAGTGCAGTTTTGACACTACATCGCTGAAGAAGCGGCATCAACGTGCCATACGCTACCAAACAAAAGTTTGAGGTCAGTAAGTCTGATTTGTATTTTCTAAATAAAAAAAATAAAAACTTAAATGGCAAAAAATAGTAAAAAACTATCGATAAGAGTGCTTGTGTATGATGTCGCTACTTATGGGCGGGGCTACAGCCATATATAAAGTGTAAGTGCAGTGAAGGCAAATGTAAAAACACACTTTCCAAGCTTCTCAGGCTTGATGAGGATGTTGAAGTAGGTTTTCTTTAGCTGCTCTGCAAACATGCTGAACACATCAGGAGCAGCGGAGAAATCAGTGAGATAATCCACAATCAGGTTGAACAGCAACTGCAAAAAATATGAAAAATATAAACGAAAAATAAAAAAAGACACCAGTTTCTTCATATAATCTGATTTGTGCCTGTTAATTACCGGTAGTTTGTGGTTGAAGCCTTTAACCTTGATGACAAGACCGTGCTCTCCTGCAACCAATTTATATTCTAGCTGGGCCACATCAGCTTCGTAGGCCGGCTCCGCCAAGTTATGCACCAGGATATTCACAAACAGGTCAAAAAGCACCAGGCTAAGTGGAGGTGAGACGAGAGAACATAAAGAGAAAGTCAGATGGAAAGGTAAACGGATGAACAAGAATAGAAACTAGAGATAGACCTATGCAGACACACTAATGGCTAGATGGGCTTTCCATGGCTACAGCATTTACAAGATCTGCTTGATTGACTGTATGCTTTCACATGATCTTCAGCTTACTTTTTTGGAGACTTCTGAACCACTGGTGATATGAGGTGGAACCGCACGTACGCTGTAGGAAGAGAGAGAAAACAGAAGTATGAGCTGGGTAATTAAGCACAAAGGTTCTGTACTTCCCACTCAATCTATTTTGCTATTGGACATCGGAGACATGATATATTGAGTGTAGAGACAAATACAACGACACCTTTGGGGATCTTGAACTTGTTGTCCTTCTTATACCACAAACACCCTCTGTCATTGTTCATTATTCTGACAGGGTACTCTGTGTCAGGACAGTCAGAGGTTTTGAGGGCGAAATCAGTGGCTGGAGGTGAAAAGAGACACAAGAACAATTGCAAACAGTCTTGAAACAGGCTACAGACACAGTACACAGCAACAACATTAAAAGATTTCAACTTAAGACACCCACCGATGAACTTATTTTCAGCAGGCAGGTGAAGGCTTGGGTTTAAATCGAAATCTCCTGCCCAAAGCTCTCTCCAGTGCTGCTGTATGTCTGTAAAGGAAAAAAAAACAGTTCAAAACAAGTGCTTGTGTGTCCAGAGCTGCACAATATAGAGGAACAATGCGTAATGCTATTTCTTGAATAACTTGAGATAACCCTAAGATTAATAAAGAAAAAATTTAGTAGATTTGAAACCAGGAAATAATCTCATTCAATTAACATGTCAGCCTGAGAAAAAACATTTCAAAATTCTCAACATCTCAAGGAAGACATTTTTCAAAAGGGTCATGAAACCCTAGACTACTTTTTCTGAGATTTTAGCAGAGGTGTTTGTGTTGCACATCCTAGAAGACAATGTTACCATTCGAGTTTTCTGCGCTATTTTCATCTTCCGGGTTTAAAATCTACATTGTGTTGACGTCACAATTTGTGACTTGGCAATGAACTATAGAGACAGAGCGCATTTAGGCCATGCCCATAGACTTTTTGGTCTATGTTAGTGGCCCTTTTCCTAACCTTCCTTTTGTTTGAGAAATGATCCAACTGAACAGACCAACGTGATATACCCCGACATCTACAACTATTTTTTTTTTTTTACAAGTCAGAAATGACAAGCACTGTCACTGCATTTTTTTAAAACTGTGGTGAGAACGAACCAGTGCTGAAACAGGGGGTTTCATAACCCTTTAAGCAATAGGCAGAAACTGCTCGTTGCGCTTGGACTTAAAGGGGTGGTTGACTGCGATTTCATTTTTTTTATGTTAGTTAGTGTGTAATGTTGCTGTTTGAGCATAAACAATACCTGCAAATTCGCGGCGCTGAAAATTCAATGCAAACTGAGATATTGTCTTTTAAAATTTTGGCAGTTTAATGCCTAAAAAAACGGTTGGTAGGGACTACAATGAGTTACTTCCAGGGTTTGTGACATCACTCATAAGCTAGAGCAAGTTCTCCACTTTAAACTGGCACCACCGCTGCTTGTTTTGAGTTTATGAGTGTATGAGTTTAATAAATATACATAATTCTGTGAATGAAAACCTTGTGAAAAGCTTTTTTAACCATTTTAACAATTCTAAGAAACCAATTTTTAACTTCTGATTCTGAATATTGTACTTTTTAACTGAAAAAAATACAAAATTACAAACCCTCTACACTGTACTGTGTCCCAAACCACTTTTCCTTGAGTGGGCACTGGCCTTCATGCTCGGGGGACAAAAGGAGTAAGTTGGCCTTCTCTGGTGTGAGGAGGTTTAGTGCAGCAGAGATCACCTAAAACAGGAAAAAAAAATCATCACAATTACTGTGTTTTCACACAAATGTGTACCCATATTTTTCAAAACCTTTAATAAATCAAAATCAGTGCTCCATGTAATGGGCAACTACCTCCGGTTTGAACTCAAACATTAGCTGGTCTCCTGTCAAGAAGTCCTGTTTTGGGAACAGCTGCATGTTTTCACAGATGTCCTCCACATATTCAATCGGATCAGTCTGTAAAAGCATCACTGTGAGTGCAGTGTCTACAAACAAATACTCATATCCATCTATTTTTTAATTATTTCTAAAAGCCAGAAATACAAAAACACTCCACTGTTGGTGAGGAACAGCTAAGCTCATAGGCTGAGAAATAACCTTACCTGCTCCTGATAGTGGAATTCATTGGCCTCAATCTTTTGAATTTCTTCATATATTCTGCCAAAGAGAAGCAAACTTTATGTGATATCTTTCAAGCTACATTATTCAATGTAGTGTGTGTGTAAAAGTTCTGCAATGATCCTCCTCAAAATAAACACTTCACATGAAGGGCCTACCTCTGTTGGGGCCCAAGGGTCTGAAGCATTTTCAAGTACTGGAAGACCAGATGAGCAACCTGAATGAAAAAAAAAACATCCAAATTAGTGGGGCTAAACTTTATAGCAATCATGTCTGTAATAATTTAGGATGGAAAAGGGGTGTGTTTGTGCCTCAGAGGCTTTGTAATCCTATTTTACACACATTTAGCAAAGCTGTTAGTTTCTCAGCTTCCCCCATATTTCTATAATGACATTAAGTGTGAAAACAATATAATATCTCAAGGACGCTGGTAACTGTAATGCATAATTTTGACATGTACTGGTAGTGTAGGATCACAGAAATGTAAAACAATGCAATGTTTAGACTGGTGACCCATGCAGACCTCATAGAAGTTCTGGAAGCCCTCATCAGTCAGAGTGATGGAGATACTAAATATTGAATAGGTGGTGTTCTGATCAAAACCAGTTTCACTGTTCCCTCCAAACAAAGCCAGAGCCCAGCACCTAGACAGAAAGAAAGAGATTTAATTTCAGTTTCTGGGGTTAGTGCAAAATATATGCTGCATGTACAGATTAGTTTCAATGAAAGTAGAACCACCTTGTCATTTATTAAAAACCAAATAATGAGAGAAAGGACTTACTTCCTCCGAAGCATGGACAGGATACTTCCAGTTCCCTCGTGGCCAATCAGCCAAGCAATGTAATGCAGAGGCTTTACCCTGAGGACCAACATAAAGAGCTCTGGTTAAGCATCATATTATAAAAAGAAATATATAATAAAGACCAACAAAATCAATATGTAAAGTCCCTGAATCCATGTCAGTAAAAAATGACTGAACCTTATTGTGGATCACTTTATATATATATATATATATATATATATATATATATATATATATATATATATATATATATATATATATATATATATATATATATATATATATATATATATATATATATAAAGGAGCCACACAGAGCACAATCATGACTGATTTACCTGTAATGCTTCTCTTGAGGTGGTAGAGCCCATGTGATGGTGAGGGCATGTACTTTTCTAACAGGCACCACTGCAACAAACAACAAACTAAATATTAATAGTGAGCTCTAGAGTTTTGTTAAACCTCACTTGAGCAGTAAGTTCTACGGCATACCTCGGTAAAGTTTGTTGAAGGCAGGTGTTTCAAAGGGGCTCAACTGGTCTGAAAAATCAGGTTTCAGCTGTCCACTGAATGGCATTGAGAAACTCTCTAAATACATTTATATTATCACATTTTACAGATATTCAAATAGGGCTTTGGTTGAGCTTACTTGTTGGGTACCTGACTGAAGATTTCTCGAACCCATTCCTCAAGCGTGTCAAGACTCTCTGTGAAGGTTGGAGCAGAAGAGATTTTAGGATGATTTTCTATTAGAAATTCAATTTACAAGCGAAGTCCTGCATACTGTATCTACCTTTAGACTGCACAGCTAAGGTCATATAGTGGGCAGAGTAGTATCTCTTCCAAAACTCACGGAGCCGCTTGTAAACATTGATATTCTTTTCCTTAGGCTCAGTCTTCAGGGTCTGTGCATTTCCTTAAATACAATGACAAAAAAAGCAACTTTAGAATAAACCCAGGAGCTACTCTAAAGCAGCTTTTAACATGTTTGACTTACCCCAGCAGAACTTGCTCATGGGATGGTTGGGCTTTGCTAGGCTGCCAAAGAGCATTTCCTTACGGTGAGAGTCTGAAGGCTTAGCAAGCTGATATTCTGTAGCAAACAAAAAACCATCTGGCTGTTAAACTGCACAGTTGAGCTATCAACAATATTTTAATATATAATATAAATGCTTTACTCACCACTGTCCACAGCCTCAACCTCTCGGTCAATGGCGTCTTCAATCATAAGAGGACAAATGAAAAACTGAGCCCATCTGAGATAACATAAAAAAGATGATCACATTATTTTAAAGGTTATTTACAACCAAAGGTTAAAACATATAATCGGATTTGCTTTTATTTCAATGCCTTTGGTTAGAAAATACTCAACAGGATTATGTTAAGTATTCTGGACAGGATAAGAGGTGATGTGATGTGATAAGATCACATCTTTTAGAGATGCTTCACCTGTCAAGGGCTTCTTTGAAGTGTTTTCTCTGGACGTCAAATTGGAAAATGGTTCTCTCACAATCAGTGGAAGCATTATCACTGCCGCCATGCTTTTTAAGGAATGCATCAAAGCCATTTTCAGAAGGGTACTTTTCACTGCCCATGAACACCACTGGGAAGTAGAGAGGTACGTTTGAGTTAAACATTATCACTGAGAATAAAGCATTATTGAATACAGTAATGACAAAACAACTGCATGTGTGACTTACTGTGTTCCAGGAAGTGTGCAAGGCCAGGTAGGTCACTAGGGTCACTGAAACTCCCTACGCCAATACAAAGGGCCGCTGCAGACTAATTTCAGAAAATATTTTAAATAAAATTAAACTGCACGGAAATACAAATACCGAAACACACTTTAGCTGATATTTTTATGTAATGGCCAATTTAATGCCATATTATTGATCATACCTGATAAAATACCTTTGAATTACTTTGTCTAACAAAAACACTTCAAACTAAGATGAGTCGTTTTAAATTCTACAAGTGAATCTAGGCATCAAAACATTATAATGTACAGTAAGAGGAAATGGATATTCATTGAGATTTGCCAAATATTACATGTAACAGTGCCATTACATTAAAGTGTAAAAAAACAAATCCATAATAAAATATCCAATACTGATAAAGATAACTTAACACACACACAATGAAACAAGTAGTGACAGATCTGATAGATTATTAAAAAAGAAAAAAAAAATATGTACAGTGGGGACTATCCATCAGTTGATTTCAGGATGGATGAAAAGCTGAATGAAAATTTCAGTCGATTGTAAGAAAGGGGCTGTGTTTAAGTGGGCTAAATGATTGGAGAAGTCATTTCACAGGGATATCGAATTATGACGGTTTGAAAAAGAGGTGATGCTTTAAGAAATGCTTTAATATGTAGGTTCAGCTAAAAAAAAAAAAAAAAGCAACCAGTATCAATGTCTGAATCCCTAGTCAACAAAACACAAACCTGTTTTTCAGATCCCTTTTTCTTCTTCCTTTCGTTGTCCTCGTCAAGCTCTTCAAAGTCGCTATCTTGACTGTCCCCTTCTTCTTCACATTCCTCATCCGTTCCTTCCCCTGAGTCTCCCTCCTCTTCCTCTACCTCCGCTTCTTCCTCCTCCTCTTCTGAATCTTCATCATCCTCATCTTCAGCTTTCCCATCTAAACCACTCAGATCAGAGATCAGGAGAGCCCTCAGTCCGCTACTCAGCTCAATGTATCTGGATAAAAAGAGGAAAAAAAAAATCTGTTAGCTGGTTTAGTCATCAGCTCTAGCATGCAGTGTTGTGTTACACACTCAAGAGATGCAACCAGAGCTTGTGTTTTACTTGTGTGATCTCATATTTCTGTTAACTCCCTGACCTTAAGAGCCAACATACTGTATCATTCATAATGTAAAATAATCTTTTAAAAGCACTGATTTGTTACTTTAAGAATAAGGCAGAGGCTGACCGATAGTACCTAGTTATCAGCGTTTAAAATCTGTACATGTGGACTTGTATACCTGTATTGTTTGGGGTCACTGGGAGATTTAATAATTTGAGGGTCTCCCTGGTTGTCATCTCCATCACTGTCCCCTGGAGGTGCGTTGGGGTCTCTGAGTGCTTCTCCCCGGTCTGGACCCGCAGACTGAGCAGCACTGCTGGCTGCAGCACTTTTGAACTTGTTTGTCTGGGGCATCTTGAGCAGTGATGCTACTTTAGCACTGGAGTTGAGATGAACGGGGCGGTTTATGACCGTGCTACAAAACAGCGGAAACGCACGCGCAGCCTTGAACAGAGCAATACTGACTTTATCAGTCTAAAAGAAACGATAATATTAGAAACAGCGTGACCTTAAAAGTAAATACATTATGTAATCTATCTTGAATGACAGAATGAGTCTGATCTGGATTTTGGATTAGGGAATATTTTAACTTCAGAGACATAGTTTTACAATATATTTTTGTATCATCACCACTGTGCTACAATGAAGCTAATCTGCTACATAGTGACACAAATTAATATAAACCAAAAACGCCTGGATCACTTGTTATGGATAACAAACGAAATGAGATAATTTGTCTAAAACATGATATGCCCAAGTGCGATCAGTCCCTCACATTATTTGACAAAGTTAACCAAGTTTCATCACATTCTCATACCTTTTATCCTTATGGTGGGTCTGCCGAACTTTACAGCACTCAGCCTGTCACTGGTAGGTTGCATCTATGCAACAAGAAGAGTTGTGATTCGTCAAGGTCAAAGGCGTAGTAAAACGCAAATCTCTGATTGGCCAAGGCTAAGGGGAATAGATACATGATGCTGTTTTATCTGTGTCAGTAATTTATAAATTTATGTTGTGGACCGTTTACTAAATTAGCGGCAGAATTGTGTACTGACGCTATGTCTATATTACCTGTCTGTCTTTTAGTAAATGCTTTAGACTATATATTTTTATTTAAGAGTTACGTATAAGCGTGAATACATTGACAGTGATTTTGAAATTGATCCAAGATAAATCATCCTGAAGAAAATGATGTAATTTACAGGATTGGTAAGACATTTACAAAGTATATAACTGAAGATGCTTTCATGGCAACTTAAATATACACCTTCCCTTATAAATATACATACATGTATATATGTATAACATGTCCCTAATATATATATATATATTAGGGATATGTTATACACCAACCAGCCAAACACATTTATGACTTCATATGACTTTCAGAAGAACTGTAATGATAATGTGTTTAAGATTGTCTTAAGATACTAACATATACCAAGCCAACATATTTGTCAAAACCAATATTAACTCTGTAAAGTTTTACATGTTTTTGTTTGCTTGTAAATTTATTCAACCTTTAGAGAGAAAAAAAAGTTTGCATACATCAAACATTATTATACTCTTTTTTTTGTTGTTTGTTTTTGTTATTTTGTTTTGTATCATATTTGGTACACCAGACTTTTATGGCTCATACAGTATGATATAGTAAGAATAAGGAGCTCACACAAAAATATGCAATTTTGCATTGATGTTGTTATTTATATGGCCAAAAGTAAGAAGAAATTCTGATCATCAGAAGTTTTTATAACAGTAAACAGACTGCTTCCATAAAGAATCTTGAGCAGCTAATCTCAGAAAATGTGATTAAATACCTCAGATACATACATATTTCTTGCTATTTAGTAATTTAGAATGAGGCTATTTATTTTATATGGCTTCATTATATCTTAGATTACTGACCAGCCTATACTGAACATTCAGTAAACTGATATGCAGGCACAGCTTAAGTGTTCTTTTGAATCTTTATTCATTTCCATTTAATTTCCTACATACCCTGTGAACGGAGACTGATAAATACTGCATCCATGACAACCAGATGTGGAACAGTATACTGGTATGCTGATCTGTCATTATAAAGACTATCAAGTGTTAACTCAGTGTTTTCAGTCGCATATCACATTGCTGCTGCTGTGGATGAGACAACGCTTGAGTCATAGGTAATGTGTTTAATGAGTTCTGCTGTGGATGAAAGGAATGGATGGTTTTCTTGCAAGGTTCTTATTTGCTGATGTTTAGAACAGGTAATCTGTGTTTAGCAATTTAATTCTGGTTAATTGTTTCTATATTTTACAATTGGAAGGCTCTCAAGTGGAGATAATCATAATCATTGGATTCCCTGTATAATCCTGTGTGGGTATTACATGCCCATGAACACGCTTGCATTGTTTAGTAGTGGATGACTGAGACTGTCTCCGCCAGTAAGGGGAGCTCTCGTCATGGCATATTTTCTGCTTCATTTAGTGTGGCTACTTTGATGTAATTTTTTAGCATCTCAAGTATGATGCTTCACATGATAAGAGGTGATTTCCCTTGGAGCACTACTCTTGTTTTGCGAAATGCTGTGTCACAATATTTTGAGTTTAGGTCTGGTGCATTTCAATTTTTAACAAGATGCTTTTGACAAGGAAATGCTAGGCCATAAAAGCACTCGAACAAGCAAACAAATGAGACTGAAAAAGCCCTTGTGCAAACATTTATTTATGCCAAGGATAATAAAAGTATGCCAGTGAAAAATTAAATAATTCAAAGCAAAATAAATTCAAAATGATTAATATAACACCAAATAACAACTGTGCAAAGAATACAGGTAAAGTGGATGATTAAATTATGCTTTATGGCTATATAAGTGTCATTCTGTATTAGAAATGAATGCTGATTTTTAATGGATGAACATACACATAATAGATAGCTGATTAAGCTATTGTGTCCCACTTTACCTACAGTCACCCTTTATTGAATGGCCCTGAATAGTTTCATGAAAACATGATTTAACATAAGATTCAGTCACACCATTCAGAGTCAGATATTTCCTACTATTTGCAGTCATCCATGGCAACACTGTATATCCGGTAACTCAACCAATGCTATTTTTTTCAGAGCACATGAGTATTAATGTGTTAATATTACAGTAACATTGCTGCAGTGTTTGTCTTGTTGCTAGGCTGATTATTTTGTAAATTTTAGTATGTAATGGAAAATATGATTTGCATTTACAATTATCTGGTTATATTGTAATATAAAAACAGCACAAAAAAAATCAAATTCATAATTTTAGCATTTATGTGTTAGTGCCTGTCTGTGCGAACTTCTGCATGTATTAAAAGGGCTTCTAAAATAGCACCCTTCATCCACTGCACTTAATCCATCAGGAGTTTACATGGGGACTCCAAAGGACAGATTCCCATGGCAACTGATTTATATCCTATTTAAAATGGGAGGGTAGTTTAATTAGCTTAACACTGGTTATTGCTCAAGGCCGGCCGTTCTTGATTGGAGGTCCATGTGTGTGAGGAGAGAGGTCATTGCTTTGTGGTATCCATGAGGTGTGCCTAACTAAATAGTAACAGCACCTGTGGATCCAGATACCCCCCTCTCCAGCACCTCAGTGGCAGCGACGCCCTTCATCTTCTGGGTAATTAATGACCAGCTTCAGGCTAAATGAGCTTCAAATGGCCTGACCACCAGATTACATATGGTGATTTTTTTTTCTGGAAAAATTGCACCTCTAATTGTGTCTCTTCAGTTGTTGCAAATTGAGACATTTGGTTTTGTTGGTTTCATGTGAGGGGGATTTATAATTGAATGAGAGTGCTTGAAGTGATTTGTTAATTAGTCAAAGGTGGTGAAAATCATGTACATCCTTAATATAATCATTCTTCAAACAAAGCTAATCTTTTGTAATGATATTAATTACACACAATTACTTGCTTAAATTGATCAGTGTGTGAAAAGCATGGCATGGCTATTATACTATTACGGAAGGGAGATTGAATTGTTTCTTTGAAGGCGGTTGAAATATGCTTTAGGTCAGAATCAGGCATTAGTTTTCAGAGACGGCTGGGTTTCTGGACCCCATTACTATCTTGTCAATCACGGTGCTTTCTTCCTCCTCGCTATGTGATGGCTGCAGAAAAATGAATGTCCAGCATCACGTATAGCAAATAAAGTCATATAAAGCCTTATAATTACAACCCCAGAATTCCTAATGATTTGTTCGTTTGTATTTTTCCAGCTCTTGTAAATACCGTTGCAGCAATTTGATGGAGAAACACTGCTTTAATCACCTTTAACAGGCTTTAGAAGAGAAGGGAAGCTGTTGTCGTTAGCTAATTCACTGGAACATGTTCAGATCTGTAGCGCTGATCTGTGTGATGGCATTAAAGATTTTTTTTTTAAGGATCTTCAGGAAAATGCTTTAATGCTCAAAGGCACAGAGGGCTGCTGAGATGGAGTATTAACCAGCTTTAGCTCAGATTCTCTGTTACCTGTGGGAAATTCAGAATAAAGGGAAAAGTAAAGTCGATATGCTTGTGTGTTCAGAATATTACTTAGATATATGTGAGGAATTTAGTAGTTAATGCTTAAAATGAAGCAGGATGGTCTGTTCCACAATAAACCAAAATGATCTCATGAGAAATCACATTTATTTCTCTATGCATATCACTGTCAAATGACAAACTCATTATGAAGTAATTAACTGGTGATTTATAAGATTAATTAATCAGCCATATGAGAAATCAGCAAAAGTGGGCATCAAGTCAACATTGTTCATTCTCAGTTCCAAAATAAGCAACATGCCCAAGTATGAAGCACCACATTGTTGTGCAATAGCAGATGGCACTATGTTTCCATGGTAACCAAAATAAGGTTTCATTAAATTGTTAGGGTGCTAATACCGTGAAGGATGATGAACAAGTAACCCAAGAAGCCTCATCGCTCTAGTTACAGTATTATTTAATAATACGACAATGTAGTGACACAACAAAGTAAATAACCCGCGTTACGCATTTCAGGTACCAACAATCTCAACTACTTTCTTTCGTAAATGAACGCAATTCCAACAAACGTGCATGTCTCAGGAGAGCGAGCGGGAAAAAAAAAGCCCAGCTGAACCTGAAACGGTGTATTGTGCGCCGGCTGCTGCGTTCATATTATTCTCATCATCTTCGCATATTTGGAGCGTTTCATAGCAGGGCTGCGAGCGGGCGCGCGCGCTCGGTGCAATATATTTTACTTGGAAACCGAAGTCCGAGGAAGCGCCATCCTGTGATTTATTTCCATGCCAACTTGCATACTTGAAGCGGTTTAGTTTTTCTTACTGTTTCTAACCGAAATGTACTAAGATCTCGCTCATCATCAGTCCTCACAGTGGTGCTGAACTGCAGTCTTCACTGTTGAGCGCTCGTCAGGGGAGCGGACCTGCATCCTAAAGCAAACCTTTCTGAGACATTGCAGTCCTGTCACGTCTTCGGCTCTCCTATTTGCCTCCACCACGAGAGCGGAGAGGAGAAGAAGAAGAAGCGGTTCAACGGTGGTGACATGGCAAGAAGCAGCATCATTTAAAGTGGTCCATCTTCCGCTCTTTTAATTCCACTGCAGTAACCTGAGTGAGTAGCGCACATTTCTGCTCATTAATGCCTCTGATATGGATCCGGACGCGGGCGGTGGTAAAGGCGGACAAAGGGGAATGCTAATAGAATACAATTTTAGCGCATTGGATTATCATTATGTGTTAATTATGTCTCTGACCGCGTAATATAAGGGCGTGAATCGCTCTTGGTTAGCTAATGAACATTGTGTTCAGCTTCCATAAGTTCAGCTTTTTCATGCAGTGCTTGAATGGTTTCCTTATATGTCTGTATTGCATGCTCTGTTCAAAGCTGGATCTGATCTTTGGGTCTGTTCTGCCGAAGAGAGCAATGGCTGGATTTCAGTTTAACTTTGACTTAAAAATATTTATGTGTCTTGTATTGTTGCAAAATATTTTTTTTTTATCATACTTTACCTCAAAGTACTGCAACTGCAAAATAATGATTTCTGTTACCCTAAAGATTTTGCTCCCAATAAAATGCTTTGCATGCATTAGTGGCAGTCTGAGGTCGCTATATTATTTCAATGACCTGTATGCACATATACTCCTTCAGCAATCAATATAACCTAGGTCTTATTAACATCACATTCCTAAGTGCCCTGCCGTGCACATTAGCTAATAGGTGCTCCTAGAGGAGGGGAGAAAGTAATATTTTCCATGGAGGTCAAATTGATATTCCAGAGTCATTAGCTGATTTAGAAACTAAAGCGAAACCTCTAGAGAAGCATGATGCCTTTAAATGGATTAGGTCATATTTTGCTTCTTCTCAATATCACTGTAACAAATGCAGCAGGCATTCTTTTAAGTCGATATTAAGCTCTAGTGCATTTGCTGACATTGGTTATTGAAGCCTTACTCTATTTTTCGAGTATATTGTTTGCAGAAAAAAAAACACCTGCAGTCAAAGCACCCAAGCTGCATTCTGCTCTGTCATACTGTATAGATGATAACCTCCCCTATTCTACAGTCATATCACGACTAACTTGTCAAAAGTCAACATCATTTGTATTGAGCAGTGTTCATCATCCTCTTTGTATTCACGCCACTAAAACTGTTGTATTTTTTTCAGTGCAGTGAAGGAGCTCTTGAGGCTATGCACTTGCCTGCTTTTGGTGAAAGCATGTTGTGGGTTACACTGCTAAGCACAATTGCACTTGGATGGATGACTCCTATCCCTCTACTTGATGATTCAGAAGAAATAGACGAGCCTTGCTTTGAGCCCTGCTACTGCGAAGTGAAGGAAGGCTTGTTTCATGTTCATTGTGACAGCAAAGGATTTACAAATATTAGCCAAGTCTCACAGTCATGGCTTAGACCATTCAAGCTCTACCTGCAGAAAAACTCTTTACGGAAGCTCTACTTCAACAGCTTTCTGCACTTGAACAATGCAGTGGCCATTAATCTGGGCAATAATGCCCTGCAGGATATCCATGTTGGGGCTTTCAATGGTTTGAGCTCCCTGAAGAGGTTGTACCTTCACGAAAACAAACTGGAAGTGTTCCGGAATGACACATTTCTCGGACTGGAGAGTTTAGAATACCTTCAGGCCGACTATAATGTTATCAAGAGAATAGACAGTGGGGCGTTCCGAAATCTCCACAAACTCAGAGTGCTCATCCTTAATGACAATTTAATACCCATGCTGCCGGCATTTCTTTTCAGATCTGTCTCTCTCACGCACCTTGACTTGAGAGGCAACCGACTAAAGACGTTGACTTATAAAGGGATTTTGGAATATATCGGCCGCAGTCTCATGGAGATCCAGTTGGAGGAGAACCCTTGGAACTGTGTCTGCGATATCATCCAGCTCCAAGCCTGGCTGGAGCGGATTCCATACACTGCAGTTGTTGGTGAGATCACATGCGAGTATCCTTTCCACCTCCACGGAAAGGACCTCAGAGAGATCAAACGCAGTGAGCTTTGTCCCTTATTGAATGAAGCCGAGATTGAGTCAATTCTAGGCATTCTCCACTTACCATTCTACACAGGGAGGGCGAGGCCTACAAAGCCGTCGTCTATAGTCTCCCCCAATCAAAACACTGTTTCCTCCGTGGAACAAAGAGAAAGACCCCCAAAGCCAACAAAAAGACCCAGGCCCTCAAAGACACCACCAACACCGCGCAGCGTGTTCCCTAATCAGCCGCCTGTAGCCGGATACCAGACGAGGCCGCCTATACCGATCATTTGCCCCATTGGATGTACCTGTAACTTGCATATTAATGACCTTGGCTTGACAGTCAATTGTAAGGAAAATGGGTTTCGGAACATTTCCGAGTTAATGCCTCGACCATTGAACGCTAAGAAGCTTTACTTGAGTGGAAATCTCATTCAGAGAATTTACAAGTCTGATTTTTGGAATTTTTCCAGTCTTGATTTATTGCACTTAGGAAACAATCAGATATTTTACGTGCAAGAGGGGGCTTTTGTTAATCTCCCTAATTTGAGAAGCCTTTACCTGAATGGTAACAACATTGTAAAGTTAACTCTTGATATGTTCCATGGCTTGCACAGCCTTGAGTATTTGTATTTTGAGTACAATGAGATACGAGAAATCCAGCCGGCTGCCTTCAGTTTAATGCCCTCCCTGCAGCTAGTCTTTCTCAACAACAACCTCCTGCGAACGTTGCCCGTGGGAGCATTCGCAGGTACCTCGCTGACACGCCTGAACCTGCGGAACAACTACTTTCATTGCCTCCCAGTCAGCGGCGTTCTGGAACACCTGCATGCTGTCGTCCAGATCGACCTGAATCAGAACCCCTGGGACTGCTCCTGCGACATCATCCCTCTCAAAGAGTGGCTGGACACGCTGAGCTTAGTAGTCATAGTCGGAGAAGTGGTGTGTAAGACCCCCGAGCTGGTCTCAGGAAAAGATTTACGCTCTCTGAATTCTGAAGTGATTTGCCCTGAGCTCCGACAGTCCTCGCTCTCTCCCGCCGAATCAGATAGCAGGCTTATCACCACGTATCCCGAGGTGGGGCCTCACCCGCCGAAAGGTGCCATACCCCTCTCTGTTCTCATTCTCAGCCTGCTGGTTCTGTTCGTGTCTGCCTTCTTTGCTGCTGCGGCTCTTTGCGCATATGCTCTTAAAAAGCGCGAAAAGCTACCCTTTAGGAAACAAGGGGAAGTGGGCCTGGCAGGCATTCAGATGGAATGTGGAATATTCACAGAGCAGCCACCCACCTTACCAGAGACTCCTCCTTCCAATCACGTGTACGATAGCATCGGTGCTCCCTCCTCACACATGTGCAGCAACCCTGTTTACAAAAGCGGACAGGAGTCAGGGCAGAAGCATACATTCACAGAGACAAAAGAGAGCGGATCGCACTACAGAACGCTGGTGGAGAAGGAAAAGGAGTGGACCATGGCGATCTCCAGCTCCCCCATTAACACTATTGTCACTGTCGGTGCGCCGTGTGGTGACATTTCCAGCTTCCATGAAAACGGAATACTCTGCCCGACTGTCATTGATAGCCAAGGTCCCACGCCCAAGGTGGGATTAGTGGACAGTCTTTTTGGCACAACATCCCAGTTTAGCAACCTGTCTGACAGACACACGCACCCTCCCTCAGAGTATCCACATGCCAAACAGGATGTCAGACAAAAGCAAATGATCACAACCACCACAGGGACAAGGACAGGATGTCCTAATCAAACCCAAAGTGATTACCCTGAGCTGAGGGCTAGACTCAAAACAAAGATGGATTACATTGATATGCTGGAGAGGTCATATCAATTTTAAGACCTGTCAGATATAAGACTGCACATCCAAAATGAAAATGGTAAGATGGAAAAAGAATTTACGCAATGTGCGATGGTACGGTTTTCCCTCAGGTTGCTCTGGAGGAAATCCCTCGATCCGATTTTTTAAAGTGCCTTCATAAGAGCAGCCAGCAATGTTGTAAATGAGTATTTTTGTATCACAGTTTTATTTATCTAAAATACATAGATTTACATTAGAGGGAAAAGGATCCACTGCTGTTTCCAGACTTTGCGATGTTGGTAAACATGTGACGCAAATTATACATATGAATGCAGGGCGTTTGGTCTTGGCTTTTAACTTGTTTGCATTGAAAACTTCAGAAATATTTTTTATTTAACTGAAAATGGTCCTTCAGCAATAGAGATACTGCAGTTATTGTATAACTGTTAAGTGCTTTGTTGAATCTGTATTTTCAAATTGAGTAGATTGGCTTTATTGGGACTTATTGAATGGTTTTATGGACCATGGTTTTATGGACATTTTAATGTGTTAAGGTCAACACATGTAAAAGCTTGGGGACTATCGATCATGTCTATGGATGTACCTTTTCATGGTCTATCACACAAAAAGGCGAAGACAGATCTGTGCATATATTTATTCTTAGATTTCAGTGTTGCAATTATTATTGTAAGACATCATGTTAAATCAGTGTATAACGATTATGCTTCTGGTTTAGCCTTCCTTTAAAAAAAAAAACCCACAAATTCAATAAAGGGTGCTAAACTAAGCCAAGTTCTGCAAACTGTACCATTTTGAGTAGCGAACATGTAGATTTTGGCCTCAACATAGCATGCATACACACACACACACACACACACACACACACACACACACACACACACACACACACACACACACACACAGCACTTTATCCATGTGCTTATAGTATGCTTCAGGCAAGATCCGAAAGAACAAAGTGTTTCAAACTAGACCTTGATATGCTGGAAACTAGTAAATAGCAGTGTGAAATTTGTCAGAGATTGCATGATATTGACACAGTCAATTTGCGAAAGACTCTTGTCAGGTCACTCGCAGACCTGGAGGAGAGGAAGGAGAGAATATGTGCAGCATTCTTATAGCATCCTCTGCAGTCTCCAGTCCCCTGAGTGTCCATGGGAGGGCATCAGTTAGATACACCTATTCACCATGCATAAGCTGGCTTAACCTAGTTACGCAGCATTGCATAAGGGAGAAAAATACCCTCTTTGGCATCATACTGTAAAAGCCTTGAATAAAACCAAACCTGGAAAGAGATGAAACTGAATATTTATGAGTGTCGAAGTTCCGTTATCCCACGATTTGACGTTTGTCATTTTTATTTCCTCATTCTCATGATCTTCTTCCATAATTTCTCCTCTGATTGCATGAAATGCAATTACAAACCTCCACTCAGAGCTATCTGAACACATTAGCCCATTTCAAAGAGCTACAGTAAACATTAAAGTAATGGAGCGTCTAAAGTACGAAAGTGTGTGCCTGAATGTTTTAGCTGCTCACAAAAGGGTTTTGCTGTCGATTCGGCTTCTCTTGAAATTGGCCAGTCAATGAGCTGAAAGTCCAAGGACACGTGTGTGAAAGGAGGATAACGTCAGAGCGTGGATCGGCTCTTATCGCGCTGCCCCTGTTTATTTTTGCTAATGTTGTACTTGGCAGATTCCATCCCTCACAGGCCATCCATCATTTACACAGTTGGACGTTTATAACGGCATTTCTGCTTCTGGCATCCAGATCTGCTTGTCAAAGAGAGCAGCTTCCTAACCACCTTTCCTCGGTGATAATTCACAAAGCTTTTGTCCAAAGTATGAGGAGAGATAATCCTCTCAATGCCACTCCAGTAACCCTCATTATATGCCTCTGCCGCCCAATCCCACAGACGGCCTGGCCAACTGATCCTGTATGCAGCGAATGCGATCGCAGGGGCAGTCAGCTGCTCTGCTACATAGTGCTCATGTGCCTCGCCAAGACAAAGTGGCATTTAACCAAGAGACCATGAACAGAGAAAAACGGGCAAATGTGAAATGATAGCTTATGTTTAATGGTTGATGGAATCAAACTAACCAGCAGTTACTTTCTTTGATAGTACTGTGTGACTTTTTTTTGATGGGAAGGCTCCTAACATAAAGTGGCATCATTATGAGGTTAATAATTACTTCTGAAAAATGCTCTCAGAACAGCCATTTAACAAAACACCATTATTATGAATTCTGAACACGACATATGGCGATGAATGCGAAAATGTAATGTGTCGCACCGCGGATAATGTGTTCCCAACACGTAAATGAGCCACAAAGTACCTGCAGAATTTTCAATGGGATGCAATTAGTCAGCAAACGGTGTGTGCCGTTGCTCTCTGACATTTGCATTTTTACCGGAGACTGTGGCCTTTTCCTCTGGCTGTCACGCCTGTAATGTTTCTGCTCAGACATGCCATCAAAACCCCTGCCCCTTGGGAAATTCAGGGACACCACAGTGCAGGCAGTTGTCATTTTACTTAGTTGAAATGCTGGACAGCTTGGACATGGTTCATGCTGTCGTCAGAGCTGTTCTTGCTCAAAATGTATCACTGAGCAGAAAAATATGAAAAAGTTTGCACTGCCTTGCATATAGATCTGTTTAGTTTTGACAAGAATTTGGTGTGGTATTGTTTTGATAAACCCTCAGCAAATGCCTTTCTAATATTGACGATACCTTTCTATATTGACCAATATTGCTGCGGTATTGTGTTGGGTGATATTTACTGCATGTGGTTTGCTCTTTAACCTTTCACTATATTGAAGTTGCTTGTTTGAGAGAGAAAAGAGGAATAACAAGAATGTGCTTGAAAGGAACAGGTAGGGGACACAGAGAAAATGGAAAGGTTCTTTAGAAACCACATTTTTCGTTTAAAATGAAAAAGCCACAAGACGTCTTTAGATATAAGATTTTAATTTAAAACATCTTTCTGTTTTATTGAACTAATTTTATCCCTATTGATTACTGTACTACAGTATACTATACTTTTGACATGGTAAACAGCAAATATAACTATAGAGACAATATAACTATTGTCAACAAATCTTGTATTTAGCTTGATAACATTTTTGATTTGAAAAAAATCAGACTGTTTAGCTGTTACCACATGCAGCTCTTTTAGTAAGGATGCAAAATATCAAAATCTGTACCATACTGGTTATTGTCCAGTATATTAATCTTCAGTGAATAATCAGTGATTATTTAATATATAATATTTCATTTTCATTTTCCATATTTATTGTTTTATATTACGTGAGTCTTAATGTCACTGATAAAGTTAATTTTTTGAAAAAAATAAATAAATAATAATAATAATTTAATAACACTTTTAAATGTAACTTCAAAATTAATATTCTTTTTTCATATTGTACACTACAATGCCTAAAATCACTTTTAAAATTTAAAATGATTTTTAGTGTTTTATTTTCTATTTCTTTTTTCTTTTTCATTTATTAAGACAAAATAGTATAGCATGTTAATATATTTAATATCAGTATTGGTATTTATTGGTTAAAGATAAAAAACCTGATTCTCAAATCAGCTCACAAACCCTGACTGAAAGATAAACTGTGGTTGCTAGTTTAGGAAATGATAAGAAAATATTACCTCACACCACAAACTTCTCTAAATGTACAGCCAGTGCAAGAACAGGCTGGTGTTTTGTATGCTGTACAGGTTCAATCTCTGTTTGAAGCAGCTCTGACACCATGCTGAGAGCTTTGTCTTGGGAAAAGAGAGTAGGCTGCTGTCAAACCAGATCTTTTGTTTCTCCTTCTTTACTTTTCCTTCTTCATCTGGAATTAAACTCTGCCAGCAAGGAGAAAAGTTGTGTTTTAGTGTCTGACGAGTGACTTTTTATGCCCAATTTCTTCATACAGTGCACAGTGCTGATATAGTCAGCGTGAGCTGGTTATTCCCTGTCCGTGGTGCTGAATTTCTTTTGTGCAAAGGGTAGAGAAGGTATCAGCAAGGCGTTCTGCAATGCCTTGTGCTGTGCTGTGCAGCTTTTGCAGTGTGCTATTTCCTGCACTGGGAGCTGTTTTATGCATTTGAGGATGAATCTAGAATCTAGTACACTATGATGCAGCCATCAGCACCGTCTCTTAACTCCACCATCTGCTGTAGTTCTTGGACATTTATGGGAGATCTGTCAGTGTAATTGTGTTTTTGTCTTGGCTGGGAGGGCATTGATCTGACCCTCGGCATCTAACGGAGCACCATCACTGTCTCAGTAATTACATGTTTTCATTAAGAAAACTTGATCAGCGTGGAAGGGGGAGACAAAAGGAAAACAAAGCAAATTATATGTGGTATTTGTTTATTTGAATGTCTTGAGTTTGTATATTTAAACATTCGAAAGTAATGCTTTTTATCTGTGATATCTGCCAAAGGGTTTACTGGAAATCACTATATAACAAAACAGGCTTTTTCGAAGTTTAGATAGCATTGGAATGCTTTTATACTGCGTTTTATTTTTTAATTAGGCTTATTAGTTATTCTCAATCGAGAATTTTGCTGATCATGTTTTTGCCAGCAGCATGTTTCCAGGAAGAATCTTTCACCTAGCAAATTTCTAATGTCTTTCTGCAGCTTACACAATATAAAGGGAGAAAGAGACAGACATGTGCGCACAATGGGAGTGATGATTTTATTATACTAATATTAAAAATGCTGAAGGTTACACAGAGGTGTTTACGTCTGTGTCAGATAGAGCTGCTTTGGGCAGGTGGGAACTAAATATGGAAAAATAACATACAAACAGGCGAAAAAATAAAGCAGAAAAAGCTCAAATGGACAAAGCAAGCTCTTTGTTATAGCTCTTTATTATCCTATAACTACACATTTTAATGTCCTACTCAATCATTTATTATAGAAAATTATGTTAGAGATTATGTACAGTCAGTTGGTCATTATCACAAAATATGACAAGGTAATCGGGACTGTATCAATCTTATATTAGCCAGAAGATGTTTATTTTGCAATAATGACCATCTGATTGTACATTATCATTGCTGATCACTAAATAAATAAATACGTGTACATGAAATGTTGAATTGTGTTATCTTGAATCTAAGAAAAAAATACTTGCACAAATAAAAAGCGTTACCATGGACAATGGTGAATATAGTTTGCAACAGTTTGCTTTTAGAAGTATTAATTTTGTGAACAGGGGAATTGATTTTAAACAATAATGTACCTTTAAAGACAGATCTACTATGAGCTACGTCAATAGCATATGCTTTTTTGAACCCTCCCAACACTCTCAAACTACGACAATATCCATAACATGCATATTTTGCAATAAATATGAAAATATGTTGTTTTATATATAACTAACATATTGAAATCAATAGTTTCATATTTCACCTTTGTTTTTTTAATGAATTGCTATTCTTAGTGCTTAATGGGATAGTAGTTCTTTCCCTCAGTAAAGCCTTTAAGTAGACAGTTTTGTACCTTTTTCTTTTTTCTCTGATTTTCAAAGACTTTTTTGCTTCAAATTAAAGTTTGTAACGTTGTAATTCATCTTGTAGCTTGTTGATTTGGTTCATGGCTTATAACTCTAAAGCAAAGACTTTTTTTTTTATCCCTAAGGGAAAATGAATAGGAAAAATACTTAAGAAACAAGACCACTGAAAAAGCAGACAGGCACTGTTGCAGTCTATTAGGAAATATCTGAATGCTAGCAGCATAATTGACCATTCAGAATCATCTATTCTAGAAAGCCATGTTATTAAATAATATACTGCAGTAATGGTGGAATTTAATTTCATTATAGAACACTAGTTTCCATATTTAGCTAATTACAAGATTCCACCGAGCTAGATAACATGACAACTAGCGAAATGTACAGTATAAGTGCAACCTTTTTTTAATTGTTTTGACAGAATGACAGAAATAGTTTTGCAATGTTTTTATAAGCAACCTGAAGCTATGCAGTGTTTCTGCATGATAAGACATAATAATGTTAATTTTTTATATTGGATGCAACAATATAATTACAAAGAGAGCATAATTAGAGTCTTTTGCCCTTCCACCTTAAGAATATGAATATGAAATATCTGTGGCGAGAAATATCCACACATTTTTTCTTTTCCCTCCATTTTCCTTCATTTAAATGAGAGTGCTGACCCTATATGATAAAAAATAGAAGAGGGGACAGACTGCATTCATTTTGAGAATAGTGATTAATTACAGATGTTACTGAGACAATGAAATATAGATCATACCGACTGGGACTCCAGCCGGGTTTACTCAGTGTCAGGCTCTTCCAGTTTTGATCAGAGGAAAAGAAATTCATCGCTGAGCTATTTGGCACAGGTTTCCGTGATCATTAACATTCTCTTCAAAGGCTTGCAAAAAAGCATGCTAACCAAAAAAGAGGGAGAAGGAAAGCTGCGATTTATTGTGACATGCTGTGGTAGATTTATCTAGATATTTTGTTTTTGCAGCGTGTTGCAACTCATTTGGAGCTTGTGGCTTGTGTAAATGGCGCTCCGAAATGAAATCTCTAAACCAGATCCTCGACGAACATTTGCTTCGGTCGACAGATGCACGAGAGAACGAAATGGAAAAGAGAGGATGTGCGAAGGAAAAGGCGAGAGAAGATATACTTTGCATGGCTGAGATAAAGGACAGATCATTAGTCAGGGCTCTTAATATAACTGCAGGAACAGAAGAGCATAGCACTGTCAGTTTTTAGACATTTGGGATCTATTTTAAATTTTATGTGTGCTTATTTCACAACTATCTGCAGAGGTTTAACATCTAGCTAACATTAAGAAGTGTGTGTGGGCATGTTTTTTTTATACTGATGTCTTGAGTTAAGATGAAGTTGAGTTTTTAAACCTTTTTGTTCTCTTATAACCATCTTTTAAACTCTTAAAAACAATGACTAATATTTGTTTTATGTATATAGAGTCCACCTACGTTTTGGAACATTTCCAGAGGAAGCAATATGCAAAAAAAACAATTCATTTTTATGACAAAATGCAAATCGTGATTCATGAAGACATCAAAACTTTGCACTATTTGTTTGAGCGGTGTATCATTGGCTCAACCTGTTTGGGGCGGAACGACCTGATTTTTTTGTAGAGCATTTAGGAAATCTGTTTGGAAATAATCATTATTGTTGCAGTTCCAGTTGGTTTTGCTAGTGCTGCTGAAATTACTTGAATGCACAGTCACATACTGCACTGACCACTGTTATACCTTTGTTTTCAGGTTTACTGTATGTCATTCATCCAAATGAGTTCAGAAGAGATGCTACTTATTTGGTCAGACAACACAATTTTTTGCACAGTGGCTTTGTAGCACATTCTTTCATCTGGTTTTGGTGTAGAAAGACAAACCTACTCTGATATTGTGATCAAAGACAGAGGTATACCTCTAAACCATCAGATTCATCCTAAAACAACTCCACAAGTACATGACCATTTTTAAACAAATAATATTTTCATTCATAAAGGACACAAAAGTGATAGTAGATTTCTATTTTAAATAATGCTGTTTTTGAACTTTCTATTCATCAAAGAATCCTGAAAAAAATATCACGGTTTCCAATAAATGCTAATTAAACATTGATGAATTTTTTTTTTCCATTATTATTAATAATAAGTAATATTTATTGAGCAGAGCACCAATTCAGCATATTAGAATGATTTCTGAAGGATCATGTAACACTTTAGACTGTAGAAAATTCTGCTTTACCATCACAAAAATAAATTATAATTTGAAACAGACAACAGTTATTTTAAGTTATAATAATAATTCAAAAATAACAGGTTTTACTGTATTTAAAAAATAAATAAATGCAGCTTTGGTGAGCAGAAGAGTCTTCTTTCAAAAGACCCCAAACTGGCAATTTAATGTTTCAACCCACAGATGGTGATAGAGAGGCCAAACTTACGTATAGTGCATCTTTGAAGGGACAGATCATCCAAAAATAAAAATGTACTCACCTTCATGTTGTTTCAAGCCTCATATGACCTATTTTCTTTTGCAAAACACAAGAGAAGATATTTTAAAAAAATGTCTCAGGGTTTTTTTTTCTTCATGCATTGAAAGTAAATGGGATTCAGTGTTGTTTATTCCCTAGTGTTCTTCAAAAAAGTCCTTTTTGTATTTGACATGAGAGTGAGTAAATCATGACAGAAACATCATTTTGTGAACTGTCCTTTGAAAGAAAATAGAAGGCTTTTGTTGTGCCTGATTTCTGATTTCTAATATCTAACCAAAAAAAAAAAAAGTGCTATTTGTGGGTTGTGTTTCTCAGTCTGCATTAACAGTAGTTTTGATGATGTTTAAAGTCACCATGAATTCATAATTCATATTTTAACAGAATATTGCAGTGTTTACTATTACTATATTATAGACATCTCTTCTCTGCTGATGTGTGCACTGGCATGAGGACGGGACGAATATACCTTCCCTCCAGCAACCTGTCACTCACATAAGAGGCCAGCAAATAGCAAACAACAGCAGTCTAATAATCTAATCAGTTCCTATGGACAAAATCAAGTCCCATGATACATTTTTTCATTTGCGAAGAGGTTTGACTCTGATATATGTCACAATAGGGAAGAAAAGATAATTGCAACTTCCGTTTCATGATGACTTTTAGACTGATCTTCCTTTTGTAATTGATTATAAAAAAAATCCAACCTTGAAATGTCAAGGATTACACAGTCATTTTTAAGTGAATTACAGTACTACATTACATTACATACCATTACCGGAATTATGGATTAAAACATCAGTTCTCTAAATATCCAGTTTAATGCCAGTGAATCTGCTCATGCAGTTTATTTTCGCAAGTCTTGCTGAAATTTAGTGGAGTGAGCAGGAGTGATACGCTAATGTAGTTTTCTCGAAGCCTTTTTGAATGTTGATGGCAGGTTGTTGGTGTCAAGGGATGAGCCTGCAGACTTCATAATGAGAGTGAGAAGATTCACCATCCACTCATTAGTACCATAGTGAAAGGAAATTTTGTACCGGGGCAAAAAAAAAAGAAACAAATGTTCACAAGCTGTCCCATAATGCTCCAATAAAAGCTGTAATGATTTCCTCAGTTGTAATGAATGGGTATATCTATACAGGCAGAGTTTAGCAGCTTCCATTATGAGTCTTTTTTCATTTCCTCAGAGGAGGGCAGGTTATTGTTCACATCATCACTAGTCTCAATTTCAGAACGGTTAGTTTTCAGAGAGCCCAGCGGCTTCAGGGAGTCTTCTTCGCTCTTAGGCTCGCTGCCAATCGTCTCTTAACTCCGACTGCTGGAATAACACCCTCACAGTATCAATTATTCCAGTCTATTTCCCAGTCTGACACTCGCCATTATCCTCTCAGATATCCTCGCTGTCATTGAAATGGAGCCGAGGCGGAAGCGTTTGTCTACCTGGGAATTTGCGCCTGCTCATCCCTGACATAGAATGGATGCACAGATGTCACATTAAAATGATGGCTCATCTTTTGCGACCCACATGTTCTATAGCCCATTTTCAGCAATACGGGGCTCCCGTCATAATACGGCGGGCTTCCACTTTGTCTAGACTCTTGAAGACGGAGGGAGGAGGAGGATGAGGGTTCAGATGGCCAAATCGATTTCGCTACAGTAAGGTGCACGCATGTCATAACAGTGATATTCAAATTCTTTTTGAAGTGCTTCGCTCGCAGAGAAAGCTCCTTACCCAGCAAGGAAGAAAAAAATGGCCTGTGACTAAATACAATCTCTTTGATTTCAGCTTGGAGGATTCTGGCAATCCAGATGAATGATACGTGACGGTTTCGAACTTACGTTCAGATCAATTATGAAAGGAACCTCGAAGTGATCAGCTCTTTTTATTTTACTGCTAATTTCGACCTGGTTTATGAAACGTACGCATCATCAAACGTGTGAGCGGGACTGACCTTGGCCAGCGCAGATGAAAGGGAAAATGACAGTGGCAGCTGTATGATATGCAGTGGTGCTGTCTTCTGCAGTCTCTTATTTAGGCCTAGTCCCCGAAGTCATTTGCAAGGATAATTAGAGAGGTACATGAATTGTATCTGCAGAGCTTCTCTCCCCGTCCTTAATAAAATATGAAGTTTTTAATGACAGTGTGGTGTTATGCACCATTCATTATTCATCACTTTACGTAACCTTTATGCAAGTCCTAAATTAATTGCAACTTAAATAAGTTTGAGGGACGGAATTTGGAAGGTTTCACGGTAGTTATCGATGGCCTTAAGGAAATCCAGTTTGGAGGATGAGGAAACATGAAAGGGAGTCCTGCGAACAAGCACATCGTAGATGAAAATGATGAGATGAATCATTCAGCGGTATTTGTTCATGTGCTGGGTACATAATCTGTTCCATACAGATTAAAAGAGATTATAGTTGTAGTTCAGTTGCGTTTCAAAGCGCCGTACCTGGTTAACGGATTTCATGGCTTTGCAGAGATAGAGAGTGTGAATTTGCATTTCCCTGAAAACAACACAGGGAGAGCTTGTTGTTTTAAGGGAATTAACCTTTGATGTTAATGAGGCACGTTTCCAAAGCACATTTCAGCAGCCATATCTGAACTCTCTACTGAACGCTATCAGCTAGCATCAGTTGCAGCAAAGCAAAACTGTTCTCTCAGTCCCTCTCTCTCCATGAGGCCACTAGCCAGGTTTTGTATCCCATGAGACCAAGAGGGAAGAGTTCACTGAATTATGGATGTTTTACAGTGCCAGGAATTCGGTCGAAATCTTCTGCAAATAAGCTTTAAATCACTGCGGTGTCATCGCAGATTACCTTGCAACCCACTGAAACGCTGAAAACGCAGCCAAAAACCTCAGCAACCCCAACCAGTACAGCAAAGAAATTTTGCAGACAATGCAGCAACGGATGCAGATAGCAAAGGAGCATGTTCTGACGTGTCTTTATATTATGCTAATGCTAAGGTGTTTGTTTTCGTGGGCACACTTATGGGGGTGTTCATTCTGACAGCTATTAAAATTCAATTCAAGTTTATTTGTATAGCGCTTTTTACGATATAAATCATTGTAAAGCAACTTTACAGAAAATCAAGCTTTTACAATATTTAGTAGTAGCTTATCAGTGCTCTCAGTTTATGTACATACGGCAGAAATGTACGGAAAAATCAATTAAAGATGTAATCAAACAGATGATTAACAGCAATTATTATATGATGCAATCAAACTTATAGCAAAATTTGGTAGTTCTGTATCTTGTTTCAGGGTTGGCATCATCTGAGGACCTCTTGGTGGAAAATAACCAGCTTTTGTGGGTGTTCATACTGCTTGTGTTCCCATTGGTCATTGTTGTGTCCTGTCGCTGCTCATTTGCATAAAGTTGAGCTCTGATGGTTGAAAATAAATGATGTCTGGTTGCTCTGTCACTGTGAATCACTGTCAGTGTGTGGCTGGTTAGCATGGCCCACTTGACCCTTGCTTGTGAATGTCGTAACCATTTAAAGACCAAATATATAACACATAAATTACAAAATATTTTATGAAACTGAAGTAGATATTTTAATAGTTTTCTGGTCCATTTTTGGAAGTTTTTTTAAGATGAATTTGAAATATTTTATATATATATTATATACATTATCACATTACATCACCAGCCAGGTACCACTAGTGAGAAGAATAGGAATGTTAACACATAGCTCTTTCCAGACCTCCTTAGTTTGTTCCAAATAAAACCATTAATATAATTTATTGATCACAAAGAGAGAGGGAAAAGTAAATGAGGTTTTGGTTGAACCTGTAACACATAGTGTCATTATAAGCTCCTGGTATTCTAACTCTAAGCCTGACGTCAGTCACTAGAGTAACAGCTGTGGTTGTTTGCAGCACTAACCCAACAGCTATACCTAACCTGAGCTTAGATGTGCTGTCGCCACATACCTCTGTGGCCAATTCTTAGACGGACAGCTACAATAAGTTCCTGCCAAAGGGAAGTTTTTTATTCTCTTATTGGGTTTTGGTCTGAGCACTCTGGGTTATTCCCCTGTATCACTCTTATTCTCTCAAACACATGAAGGGTCCAAGCAAATCCTAAGAGATGTTTTGAGGGACATTTTACCTCCCTACTGAATTAGAACACAAGCAAAAAAAAAAAAAAAAAAAATCTGATTTTAGACTGATATATTTTTTTAGATTTTTGTAACTAATGATGTTACATTCTTAGATCTTTTCATCATCATACCTTTCTAAGTCAGGATGTATCAATATTCAAAATTATTTCTTGTACCAATAAGCCAATCATTTTTTTTTTTTTCATGTTATGGCTGATATCTGATAAATGGCCAATATTAAATTTCTATACTCTTTGCCTAAATAAATGAAAGAAAAGGCCAATTTAGTCATCAAAATATTATAATGTACAGTATATTAAATTAAATTAAATTGAATTAAATCCATTTTCTTAGATCAAGCCAAGAGTGCATCAAACATTTCTTTAATCATATTGCTGGCATCTGAAATATGACATTAATATGTGCAATAAAGCATTCTGACTTAGAACAACAAAGAAGCTCAGAGCAAAAAGGAAGATCCTGATGCTAGGAAAAAAAAAAATATATATATAATTTTTTTTTCACACTGCTGCAATGCAGAGAAAGATCCATCAAGCCTGTATGATATGTCTGTTTGGTATATTGTTTATGCCTATTTCATCATCATGGCCACCACCACACAAATGATTGCATCATCTCTTGCACTGAAACATTTGAACCCCCAGAATCCAGTAGAATTTCCCTTAGGTATTCTGTGCGAGTTTGACTGCAGTCCTTATTTCAGTATTTATATTTTTCGATTTCATTTCAACACTTCGACAGATTAGTGAGAGAGAGAGAGCGCGAACGTGTGTGAACATCTAATAGCGTTTGGCTTAATAAATGCAATTCTATTCCAAAGTTTCAGCACAGCCGAGTGTCAGAGAGTGTGTGCTATTAAGCATTGTGAAGTTCAGAGAATTCCATGAGTTGCTTCACACAATGGCTTTCGTCTAGATTAATTGAAAATGACTTCGGCTGAGTACAGCCTTCGCAGACACAAAGTCTGCGCGGTGCTGTAATTATTATCCGTTGATTTGGACCATGCTGTACAATTTACTCTTTTTTCTCCTATCCATTATTGTTGTTTGCTAAAGTAGAAATACATTTCACAGCTCAGAGGCTGGGTCAGGACTGGAATTATGATTAATAATATTTCACTGAAAATGATTCAGTCCTATTTTTTGTTGGTGAAAAATCATTACTCTTCTTAATTGTACAAAATATTGCCGCACGAGACACAGAATATTAGAGGGAAAAAAAAAAAGCATAAAGATAGTATATTAAACCCAAGTTTTGCCCAGTGCCTTGTAATGACCTCTCAAAGGCGTATCGGTGGTGTGCAATTATTGATAATTCAAGAGAAATTCCTATTGAATTATTCAGAAACAGTGTCAAGGCTTTCATTTAACGTCTCAAGCCGTCTGCTTTATGGTCACTGCTCCCTATTCAGATAATTGAGCCAATCCATTTGGCTTGGTATGGTGATAAAGTCCTCAGTGCTGTGAATTCAGTTAAGACACTTGAGTTATTAATTACTGCATCTTAAATTTGGTCATTGACCGTAATGAAAGGCAGTTAAATTGCCACCAGAAACCCAGCTGCACATTGTGTCAATTTACATGAAGTTAAAAGACTTTCGTAAATGCATTATCTTTCCAACTTCTGCCCTGTAGCTCATCCCTAGTTATTCTTTCCCTCCGACAATACACTGAGGGAGAATAATCTGATCCTTTACAGAAGCAAGCGCCGTTTATTTATCACATGACCACTGTTGCTTGGCAACCCAAAGCCTTCAGTTGATCCAACAGCACTAGAAAAAAAGTCATTGAATCGTTCATTCAAAGGATTCGTTTAGAAATATTTTTTAATCTATCTATCTATCTATCTATCTATCTATCTATCTATCTATCTATCTATCTATCTATCTATCTATCTATCTATCTATCTATCTATCTATCTATCTATCTATCTATCTATCTATCTATCTATCTATCTACAGTATCTATCTATCTATCTATCTATCTATCTATCTATCTATCTATCTATCTATCTACCTACCTATCTACCTATCATACACTACTGTTGAAAACATTGCAGAAATTAAGATCTTTTAATGTTTTTGAAGGCGTTCTCTTATGCTCATCAAAGGTGCATTTAATTGATCAAAATACACTAAAAACAGTAGTACTGAGAAATAAATTTGAATGTATTTTAACATTTAATTTATTTTCTGGATGAAAAACAAATTTTTTATTGAGATTTATACATCATCTGAAAGCCGAATGAATGCGCTTTCCGTTCATGTATTGTTTGTTAGGATAGGACAATATTTGGCTGAGATAGAGGGTGCAAAAAAAATCTAAATATTAAGAAAATCGCCTTTGAAGTTGTCCAAATGAAGATCTTAGCAATGCATATTACTAATCAAAAATTAACTTTTGATGTATTTACGGTAGGAATATGACAATTTTACCCATACAATGTATGAAAATTTGATAATAAATAAATATCCTTTTTGCATCAATTTTCATTCTATTTTCAACAATGATAAAGCAAAAACATGATTTGTGATAACAAATCAATACATTTATTGAAATACAAAAATTACTTCATTCTCCAGTCCATTCAAAAATCATTCTAATATTCTGATTTGGTGCTGAAAAACATTCCTTGGTATTATCAATGTTCAAAATGGTTGTATAGCTTAATATCTTTGTAGAAACCATAATAATTTTTTTCAAGAATTAATTACTTTCAAAAACCGATAGATAGATAGATAGATAGATAGATAGATAGATAGATAGATAGATAGATGATAGATGATTTTATAGACAATGAATGAATGAATGCTGTCAATGCAGTTTATCTTATCAAATCAACAAAATAAGTTTTCTGTATGAGAAATCCGTGAACCTGCAAACAATCCAGACCGTTCCAATATCATATAAGAGAGAAACACTAGCTTTCTCTAGATACAATCTCTCTAAAGTGTCCTCTTGATTTTTTAGATTCTCCCTGTGCTATCTGCTACTGGACTATCTTTAGATCCTGTCACCAGCGTTGCTGCACTGGCTTGGAAAAAACAAAGGCCATCTAGGTGCTGATCTGTAAAAAAAAAAATTATCTGAATGTGGGGTGTATACTGCATATGCCACTTCAACCACAGAGACAGAGAAAGTGAATCAGCTTTTAATGTTTTTAGACTTCCAGCACATTCTCTTTTACCTCGACTGCACACATTCGGAAACACGATCGAATGTGACCTTTTTTCCTACACAGAAGTGGGAGTATGTTTTTGAAGAGTTCATCTCAAAGCCTTTGACTTGATTACTCAAGCTGTGTTGTTTGTGCTTGTGCAGCATCATAAAAGACAGAGAAATACGGAAATAGCAGTTTGAGAGCTGCTATTCATGTGGCAGAAACACAGGTCAATGACAGAGCTGAAAAGCTCAGTATCATTGCAGAAAAAAAGATAATTAAAATGATTCAAAACAAAACCATTAAATGAGCAGCCTATGGGATTACGTGTTAAAAATGTTCTGTTTATCTAGCCTGAATTTCTAGGAAGGAATCCTTCACAAAATGTGTCTGTAAGCAAACCGAGATACTACCCAGACGACCCTTGGCACAGAGCGAGCAGAGAGCAGACTCATCTTTGTGAGTGGTCACTGGCTGTGAGAGTATTTAAGGTTGGAGGACCAGAGCGTCAAGTGTGGTGCTTACAGGAAGGTGCGGGAAGCCTTTAACTGTGACCGAGAATCCATAAAGACGCTAATTCGAAATAATGCCTCCTACCTGCATTTCATTTATTTCTTTTCTCTTCCATAATGGTGTGGTGGGTTGACGTCGTCCCCGTGACCGTCTGCCTGCAGTGATTAAAATAATGATCAATCACAGTGCACTGGATGGGCCCTCATCACGCTCACATTCCCACCGGGGCTCGAACACATTGATGAGAGTGGTTGATCCATTCACTAATGATTCCGAGCTGAGTTAGAGTCAAGACTCATTACAATAACAGATGATGTGCTCTTTGATGACATGGAATTGCTCCAAGGAGTAGTTATTGAAGAAGCCCTCACCAAAATGAATGGTGAGAAGCTGTGTTTGTGCAGGAATAATAGTGCAACCTTGAGATGCAAAGAAAACAAATGCAACATAAAAGCTGTGTGCTTTCCTGACTCCTCCACTTATTTTCCATCATGCACGCAGCCACGAGTCTGCTATGCCTGCAGCTTCTTATTTGACAGCGGAATAACATGTCTCTCATGTTTAGGGATTCGAAGAATTAAGAAATTTTGGTCTTTGATTCTGAACAATTGTGATTTCTTAATAGTCCCATTTACATTGATTTATTAATAGTAAGAAATGTTTGGAATTACAGATATGTAATTTGTGTGTAAAAATGTGGGATCAGTAATATATAAATAGCAATGAAGAACAAAATATATTTATATATATTTATATAATAATAATTTATCATATATTTACCTTAACATTACATAATGTTTTATAAAAAATAAAAAATAAAAAAAAACACTGATTTATGTCTTAAGCCTTGTCTTAAGTACAACATACTTTAACACAGTATCAAATCTTGTTACCAGTGTTATAGTAGTATTTATGTAAGCAATAAGGTATGAGAGGCCATGCTGTATCGTGAATAAATCACAGCTGAAGGGCGTTGTAGGAAAAAAACACTTTAAGGCAAGTCATGTCACTTGGGGGCCATCTTTGAAACGCCTCTCATGCATGCAAGTGCAGCTCCTATCTCTTTGAATGGGGGAACACATCAAATTCTCCAAAACTGCTAGCCAAGCTATTGATTAAAAATCACAAATGAAATCTGACAACAACTGTATCATAAACATTGTTTATTTGCTCAAATAGTGTTATAAAAAGCGTATTTTTGGGGGCTAGATCAGCCAGTGCATATGCGCAGTCCTAAGCGCACGTCTCAGAGCGCTGACTATTTCTATAGCAGCCGGGACTTCTAACTGCAGCTTCAGTGACACACTGATCTTACCGTTTAGCAATTGGCTCTTTTGCTGAGAAGGCGGGGCTTCGTTCGATAGATCGGCCATATTAAGTGTTGCATTTTTTCCCCATTCAAAAACTATAGGAGTGACACGTCTTGGGTATTCTATAGTTTTTGGTTGTTAGGCACGACACGAAGCGGAGTGGCTGCAACCCCTTCAGCTGTGATTTAGTCAAAATACAGCATGGCCTCGAGTACCTTATTGAATTTATAAAACGGTTTACCACACAATAAAAAATATTAAAACCAAAATGTATATATTTGAATGTTACTTTTTTGAAGCACGTTTTGTTAAATGCTGTCCTTTTGCCTAAAAATAGCTCCTGATCGCAACAGTAAATGGCAAGAGAATGTTCCGAACATGCCTCAAATCTAATGGTGCTTAAATAAAAACAGAATAGGAACTCTTCTTATCTGCTGTGTCATTTCTTTCTGTCAACACATATATGATATTTTCTCACACACATACATCTGCTTATCTTTTAGCATGAGCAAACGTCTGTTTTTTCTGTCTTAGTTTTAAAACAGACCGATTAGTGGCACAGCACGAGTTTGCAAACTGATGGACATATGGACATAGCTACAGAATCATACCTGAAACAGAAAACTAATAAATACAGTAATATTCCCTCCTCACTTCTGAACTAAATTCTTTAAATCTTTAAATTCTAATGAGCTCTGCTCACTCCGCCCCCCCCCTCTTCCATGGGGTGACAAGCCGCTCTCTGAGAGACTGTTACTTTAGCTGCATTCGTCATGGAACTTGCTAACTAGCACATTATTAGGAAAGGTAATTTGCAAAGTTTTATAAAAAAACTTATACTCACTTCTTCTATACTCACTGGACACTTTAGAGAGATTGTATCAAAAGCAATTACTGTGTCTTCAGCGGCTCAGATGTCGGGAGTAAATGAAGACTGCTATGTTCATTATTACATCCAACTACAAAACACCTCAATCACTTAGGAGCCATTCTTTTCAAACACCTGTTCTGGCATTAAAACAATGGCACTGTTCATCAAACAATTATGGGAGGAGCCTGCCAAAAGTACGTCACACTGCCAAAAATGGGTTGATCTGAGAAAGAGGTTGTGATTTATTGGGATTTAAATAAAAACACTGGGTGGATTTTTATCATTATAGGGTGGTTGTATACACACACTGCCAACACACATTTATGTTCAAACACCATATAAAAATGAATTTTTCATCTGATGTACCCTTTAAGTTGTTCATTTAGTTAATATTCATATTTTATTTTATTTCATCTTTATTTTAATTACAGAGGACAATATTACATTATTTAAAATGGTTTAATTTTTTACTTCATGTATGAAGGTTCAGAAAGTGAGTCGATTTAGTAAGTGTGTTGCATTAATTGAGAAACTGCTCCAACTAATGAGTGTTTGTGATTTGCTATAAAGAACCGTCTCATAAGAGTCATTCGTACTGAATTGGGATGCTCTAATTGCATTGCATGTGTTTCATTCGCTAATCAGAACCTGCTCCAAAGAGTCATATTAGCTCGGGAATCAGACTTCAATAGTCACGCTATATGTTTTTGAATCACCAACCATAATCTGTATGTTTTGTGCATAATAGTAATTCCCTGAACACTTTCAGAACAATTTAGTATGGTGTTCATCTGCATCTGTGAAAACAATGCACGTTCAAGAACCATTAAACGAACTGAGTGACATGAAAATGATTCGATTTGCATTTGCAAAACTTATTCATGTTTAAAACAAGTGATGTTATTGGAGAAATAGCCAGTTCATGTTTGAGGCCAACATGTGAGTGGCCAAATCTGGCCAAAGTAGAAAAAACCTGTTAAAAGATGTTAATACATGCTAATGGTAGGCTGAGAGTAAGCCTTGTTCATGCACGTTTCTACATCAGCGTTTTCCTTCAATATTCACTATCACTAGCTCTCTCTTAAGTACTTTTATTTATTCTTTATATTTTGCAGGCAAAATGTGCGGAGCTCTAAGCTCCTCATGGCTGCAGCATGTGCAGAACGATAACAAACAAACCTGCCATAAATTCTACAAACCATTTATGAATCACTTTTTGAACTGTATGTATTACATAAAACATTTCCCATAAAAACCTAGTATCAGAACATTACATAGATGAGCCCAGAAATTTACAAACCAACTCGCTGCCTCATTACCCTGAAATTCAGCTCAACCGCACACAATCTGTTAAAAATAGATTTAACTATAGGTTTACAGTCAAAATGCCAGATACTTTTAGGATGGGCTAAAAAATAAGCACTCTTTACATAGTATACATTGTAGTCATCCTGCCAGCTATCTCTTGCTGTATGGGTGCATTACTGTGTGTGTATGTACAGCTGTGCAGCTTCTGTTTAGACTCGACTCCAGGGACGTCACTTGACAGTAATCCTACTCCAACCCTGATCTTTCAAACACACTCACATCTACGGTGTACGAATCCAAAACAAAGAAATGCCTCAAACTCTAAATCAATTGTGACTATAAATAACGCTCACTAGCCATTTGTTTTGGAAAACATCACTCACCTATAGGCCATTCAAACAATAGGTTCTCATTAATGTTATCCATCATCATTATCATCTTGGCGTTAAGTGCAAGGCTTAACCTAAGCGTAGGCTTAACCTCATGCAAGGCTAACAAAAGATATGATCTAAGAACATTTTCCCATTAAGGAAATTTTTATTTCTGAATGTTCTCTAAAGTCCAATTTGTTAAATGTTTTAAAAATAATTTTTTTTGGTTGGGCAAACTTCAAGGGGATATTCCATTTTAGAATTTTGCAAACATTATGGTAATGTTACTTTTCAATGTTCTATTTTCAGTGTTTAAGTGGTAACATTAAAGGGATAGATTACCCAAAAATGAAAAATCTGTCATTAATTAATCACCCTCATGCCGTTCCAAACCTGTAAGACCTTGTAAGCAAAGAAAACAAAAATAACGACTTTATTCAACAATTCGTCTCCTCCGCATCACCCTATAGCTCCATTTTGTAGCATATCACGTACGTAAACAACATATGCAACGTATGTACGGAAATACGTTGTTTATGTTCAGATCAAAGCATAAATGATGCAAACAGTGTATCCGCGTGCTGTGCTGCTAACACAGAACGTCATACATTGTTTACATATGTGATACTCTAAGAAATGGCACTATAGGGTGATGCGGAGGAGAAAAATTGTTGAATAAAGTCGTTATTTTCTGTTTTCTTTGACAAAAACTGTGTGTGTTACGTTCCCCTTTAATCATGTAAGGGTCCTTGCTGTCTATGGGAAGATCAGAGAGCTCTCAGAATTCATCAAAAATATGTGTTCCGAAGATGAATGAAGGTCTTACAGATTTAGAACGACATGAGGGTGAGTAATTAATGACAGAATTTAAATTTTTGGGTGAACCATCCCTTTCAGTAGTAACATTTAAAAAATGTTAGTCAAACGTTCAACTGAAGAGTTTTAGTAAAAAATAAAATAAAATTGTGCTAACATTTTATTAAAGACCAGCTAAGTTTAAATGAACATTCTATTAATGTTACTTGAAGAATGTTTGTTTATAACTTTGAGAGAGCTTTGCCAGCCACAGTTCTGAGAACATTATATTGCATTTGTTTCAGTTTGATCTATGCATTTATGCCAGAAGTAATTCATGAGCATGCCTTAAAATGGAGCAAATAAAACTGGAATAATACTTTTTCTCTGCATTTTACATTGACACTGATATTCCGTGTCAAAGTAGGACCACTGAATTTAAAGCACAATCTTGGTATCCCTTCCTCCAGGGAATGAGAACTAACGGGAAACATTTTTTATGTTTATGGCAAAACTAGAGCATCATCACTGCAATCTTGCAACTTCCATATTTGTCTCCTCACTGTCTGAGCTTTTGAGCATTTAAAATAATTAAAATACTTTAATTAAGCTCAGCATGCAATAACAGTCTTGGAGTGTTTAATTAGTTTAATAGTTTTGATTCAGCTGTAATACTTCAATGGTGAATTATATGTCCCATTTATCACAAGCTGTAATAGCTCATTTTGCAGAATCATAGCATAACTAATAAATAAAGGTCTTCTTATGTTGTTTTTGAGGATTGTGGCGCGCTCTAAATCCATGCCCCAGACATTAGTGATCCCTATGGGCTTTAAAAAGAAAATTAATTAGATTTTGACAAATAAAGCATCTGTATGCATCCTTTCGAAGATGAAAGCACTTGATTACCTTGGTTCTTCAAAACAAGTTGAGCCAAATCTAGGACATTACTGTGAATTCATTTGCAGTTGTACATAACATCATACAGATGGTGAAGTAAAAACCAGATATAACCTGACTTGAGTTGCAAATTTAATTATGTATAATGTAAATTAAAATACCATGATTATAATAGAAATTTATCCTTAAAGCTGGCGGTTGCTTATTAGGAGATTTACACCACGACTGCAGCTTAGAGAAACAGGGCTTTAACTATATGACACAATTATATTGTATTACTTTTTGACATCATAATGTGGGCTGTGAGTCACCACTGTTAATTAATGCTTAACAATGGCCGATGTTGTATTGCACTGCGGGACATCAGAGCATTCATGAGGTATTAGACAAAGCATTCTCCAAAATACTCACTTTTAAATAAGCATTCATTTGAAACAGATCAAACTGTGAGCTCAAAATGAGGTTCTGAGAGAGGGTGAAAAGAGTGAGAGCCGCAGCTCCAGTATTGAGCAAAAGGGCTGTTTTGTATGTACTGACACAGAGCTCATTACAGAAGAGGCAGAAGCCAAATCCTTCAGTGCCCGTAGGCAGGGATTTACCGAGGAGGAGATAAAAGCTGGTTCATGATCGCAATAGAAGTACATGCTTGGTCACTGCACTTAAACACTTCATTGTTTTGGCATTCAGTTGAAATAGTGCTTTAATGGAGCTATGTGAATACAATTGTTTCTGTCAAATTACATCTCTGTTCTCATTATATAAAAGAGTTTTGCTGTTGCTGTGGAGAAAGTACTGTAAAACATGTCGGCTAAGTTGGGAAGTGGGAATTTTGCATGCTTCTGAAACCATCGTTGTCAACACCTTATGTGTGGTTTGCAATTGCTTCTAAAATGTGTGACCTCTAATCGCATGAACACAATTCATTAGCAAGATACAAGGGCATCAGTGAAGTCTTAAAATAGCTGCAAAATGCATGCATTTTTGCGAGTATGGAGCTAAGCATTCATGTGGGCAAAGTTTTTGTAATATCAAGAAATTGAGTTCATTTCTACTGTAGGTATTGACATCGATTCCTACATGTGTTTGATTTGCTCCCCTTCATTTTCTTTCGTTGTGAAAGGTGTTTGGCATTCCCTGAAGAGTCAAGAATATGGCGAAAAATATATCAATGCTAGACTGCGTACATGACAGATATTCTTGTTTGACTGTAATTCCATGAAAGTGTAACTACCTGGAGGCTGTATTTGTGTAGACTGGTATACATTTTCTTGATGTCTGATTAACAATATGGTAAAAAATCAAACCTCAAGGGTGAGGATGGGAGATGAACCACAAGTATATGCATATATCCTCTTAATAACTTTCTGGGGTTCTGTTGTTTCCCTTATTATGTTTAATATCAAGAAGATTAAGTATGCAGATTACGATTAGTGCAGTTACGGAATATAGAGTAGTCTTCATTACGTATCCCTCACCAATCTAGCGTTTAATATTTGCAGAACGTTGTAAAATGATGAAAATTAAACTGCTCGGATTCATTAGCTTTATGTGTTGCAGCAATAAGAAAGTAATTAAACCACTGCAGGCATTATGATGCTCCAGTTAAGAAAGAGGCCAAGTTCTTTGAAATTGTTTGTGCTGTAATGAAAAATGGATCAGCAGATTTTTTGATAATGTTGTTTTTTAGAGTAACAGAAAGACAAAGGCCATAATGTTGTCTTTTTAACCTCTCACAGATTTACAATGGTCTCATTGTTTGTTAAATTAGTTTGTTTTGTGTAATGCTTGTTTCTGATAAGTCATCATGCCCTGCAGTGGTTGGATATTTCCCATATTTTCGGAAGTAAAAACATAATTTTCTGCATAGGGAGATTTTTTGAGGATAATTTAAAAAAAAACTTTAAAGACAGACCTGTTGTAAGCGCCGAGATTGTTGATTGATGAATTGTTGAAGTCATCTGTTCACATTATTTCAACTTACTTAAAAAAAAAAGAATGTTTACCAGCAGTATTTGTAGTTGAAAACTACATTACCCATGATGCTGCACAAAAATTCCAACAATCAGAGAGCTGCGATGAGAAAATCACATCAAAAGAGCCTTCTCCCTACACTCTCAAAATATTTAAACAACTTTAAATAAATAGTTTTATGTTTATCTATCATTTTAAACTCAATTGTCATTTGCAGTGCTTCATGGGATTGTAATTCTTTCCCTTAGTAAAATCTTGTTCTTTTGTCTTTTTGTCCAATTTTTGCATCAAATCAAAAATTTTAATGTTGTTATTCACCTTGTAACTGGTTAGCTTGGTTCAGGGCTTATTATGCTTTAATTAAGACTTTTTTTTAAATCCCTGTTGGAAATATATAATTGTTTGTAATAATTTCAATGTAAATAAGTACTTTATTTGGTAAGTAGCCATGTTAAGTGAGATAATATCCAGTAAGATCAAATAAACCCCTTGAATTCAGGGATAAATATATATCCTGATCACCCTGTCCGGGTTGATTTTGCGATAATTACAGATTGACTGTACGTTTTCTCATATTTATTCAATTCGTAGGGAACTTATAAGATTCGTCATCAAAAATGTACAAAGAAATGAGAAAAGAAGCAGCTAGCAACCACTCTCAGAGAAAAGAAAGCCAAAGTACAGAAAGAAAGAAATGAGGACATGAATATGTGCTGTACAATAACAGTGTATCATATTTCCAAGCATTATTGGTTTTTGTTTATTGAAGATGGTGAAAAACTCATTTTATGGATAGTAATAAACCTCTCTGTTTATTGAATACACAGATCAATTATAGACTGGGGAATCAAAACTGTAATCTTTTTTTCCTCCTGTGAACACAGACCCACAATTCTGCTTCGGCTGATGACAAACAAATGAACCCCTGTGTAGGAGTTTTTTTCAGAGGCCAGATATAAAGGAACACTATGATAACAAAGGTTGTATTGAATTCTCTTTGTCACTGTCTGTTTGTAAAGGAACACTCTTTTTTTTTTTTCATTTTGTGTCATGACTGTTTCATGTTTTTCATCCATCTGTTGCCAAAGAGCTTTGGCATGCAGCTTTCATCTCTACTCTACTTCACTATCATACATTTTTTCTGACCCCAGCGAGGACAAACACGATTGAACACACCTTGTTCAGAGAAACATAAAAAATCCTGTTACAATCAGACTTGGAGAGTAGGCGAATTAAAATTGCATGTGCAACAAAATGGATACCTGAAATTGAAACGCAGAGTTAATAGCACGATTCATATGCTGGCAAGGTCACTGTGTCACTCAAAAAAAGACAAAAGTTCCCCATAAAACAGTGTACAAACAGATTCATCAGCTTCCAAAATCACCTTTGATTAGCTATGATGGCAAATTGGTATTGTTCAACATCATGTGCTCTAAATCATGTAAATCCCTACTGATGCCTTTCCCTGTGCACTCTGAAGTCAGCTCGTGAACACAGACAGTTGGCAGAATTTTCAAATCTGCCGATTTGATTAATATCAAAAAACAAATAACCATCAATTACTTTCACAGCGACTTCCTGGCAGCCAGCTGCCCATACGCTGCGATATTTGATTTCACATTAACCAACTGCTTACATGAATAGTGGCACATTTCATAGTAGCTGGCAGCTTGCTATCTCTTGGTAAATCTGTTTATTATTAATGTAAATAAGTGGCAATTTTGACATCCTCTGGAGAAAATAAAGACACAGTTTAAAGATATTTATGCTCTTTGAACTGGCTTAAATTGTTTAAACATTTGTTCAATAAAATATGTTAATCGCTAAGTGTATGCTGATTTATTTACAGTTACAGTTTGTCATTTAGCAGCTGTTTTTATCAAGTGACTTATGAGCGACTTATGTGTTTATATATCTTATAATATATTTGTTTATTTATTTATTTTTATCTCTATCTATCTATCTATCTATCTATCTATCTATCTATCTATCTATCTATCTATCTATCTATCTATATATCTGTCTGTCTGTCTGTCTGTCTGTCTGTCTGTCTATCTATCTATCATCTTTTTTATTTTTATAAATCTTTCTCTCTTGGGAAAAACATACAAAAACTTCTTGTAGCTATTTGTTTTTGCACAATTGCACAGAACCGATTAAGTTTCTCCATTTTGATTTATTGTTTTTATTGTATGTCTATAAATGAGAAATGAAGTAGGGGTATGATTATTGATTGCATCCACGAGCAGGTTTTAGTTAGACCAGAAAACCTGTCAACACCTGTCATGCGGTACTGGAAGAACAGCAGTGAGAAAGTCAATGAGAAAGAAAAAAGCAGGAGAGAAAGGCGGCAGGAGAAAAGAAAGGAGAAAGAAAGAGAAAGAGTAAGAAAAGGGAGGGGAGGATGAGGGGCCTTGCGAGAATCGACTCCTCTGTAAATCAATTCTCAGCCAGGTTTCACAACAGTCTGAAATCTTCTATCATCATGATGAAGTATGAAAACACAAAGGAGGAGAAAAAAACCAAGACTTTTGTTAAGTTTTACACATCAATATAATGTCAGTGCTTCTCTCCACATAAAAAAGCTGGCCCACGTTTGTGCAGGAGGTGCATGCAGACAGAATGACATGGTATTTCTAAAAAAGGAATAGGAAATTGTCTGCCAGTCAGGGCCTGTTTTTAAAAGATTGCATTGTTATCAGTCCAACGTGAAGCAAAATCACATCACTGGATATCAGTACTCTTGCTTGTTTACACAGCAGTTCTATAGGCAAGAAGTTCTGTAACTTCAGAAGAAAAACTTTCATACAAATTGGCCAGTTTGTACATTGTACACAAAAAATACTCTAAAACAAGCCAAACCATCAGTCTTTGAATGGCCCTAAGCAACGCATAGACAGAAATAGAATATATTCCATCCAAGTGTTCTGAAATTACTCCACTCCAGGTTTTTTGTTCCTCGTTTGCTGATTCATATTTTCCTATGAGAGAAAACAACGCTTCAGTCTGAAACATAAAGAAAACAGGCAAGTGGAGTGAAACAAACAGTGAAAAGCCCCAGTTTAAAGTTCACTAACTTTTCTTGTGATTTATTCAGTCAGAACTGATGAACGAAAAAGTTAAACATTTCTCACACCTTGCAACTGATAAAATGTATGTGCAATAAAAAAGTGTTGTCATTTGTAATTCATGCAGTGTCATCTATGCTATTCTTTGCCCTTGTGAAAGACTTTATGTAGAGGAAACACACAGAGTTGAGAACATATGCTGATTAAAGTAATCCCGAGGCACAACATCCCAAAGAACATTCATCAGTATTTTTTGTTATTGAGTTATTGAACATGTTAACACATGGTTAAAGATATATTATGCCATGCTTTGACTTCTCTTATGTTTATTTGAAATGATGGTTGTCCCCTCTGTATACATCTAGATAGAGGGTGAGTGAATTTATTAGCTCATTCAGAGTTACTCCTTTACTAATTTGAACAGGTTTTTATTAAAGGGGTCATATGATACGATTTCAAAATTTCCTTTCTCTTTGGAGTGTTACAAGCTCTTAGTGAATAAAGAAGATCTGTGAAGTTGCAAAACTAAAGTATCAAATCCAAATAGATATTTTTTATAAAAGTTTAGACTCGTCCACGCCCCCCTGAAACGGCTCGTTCTAACACGCCCCCACATCTCTACGTCACCATGTGGGAAGATTTGCATAACGCCACCCAGATGTTCACGCAAAGAAAGAAGGCGTACCTTTTATTCTCGTTGTAGTATTGTTGTTGCCGCCGCCGCCATGTCGTATAGACGCTGTGTGTTTCACTGTAAAAGCGAAACTACTTTGTTTGGCCTTCCAAAAGAGGACAATATCCGCTTCGTCATGCCTGGAGCTGATCCGTGCTGGTCGCTGAGGATATACATCAACTTTGCACTGTGGATCGCCGAATCGGCTTTCACTGTGGACGAAGCAGCATCCAGCCTGGGGGCGTCACATGTGGTTGCTACAAGCCCAAGGTACGCTTCTTCGTAGAATCTGCCTGCCGCACCGTTCTCAAGCCGCCCGCCTCTGCTCACTCAAGCCGGCCGCGGCTCACTCTAGATCTCCAGCTTCTGCTCACTCAAGGCCGTGGTGTGTGACGCTGTTTCGTTGAGAAATCGAAACTACTTTGTTTTTGCCTTCCAAATTAAAACACGACTAGAAATCATGTTTATATCACGTTTATAATGGGTTTTATGTTTTTTTATGTTGAATGCCTCAAGCGTGTGACGGAAATGTTACGCCTCTTAACATATTGTGATGCCTTGTCCGCCCGGAGCAACACGACATCACAATATGTTAAGAGGCGTAACATTTCCGTCACACGCTTGAGGCATTCAGCCAGTCACAACGCGCTGGATAGCTGGCCAATCACAGCACACCTCGCTTTTCAGAGTGATGAGCCTTGTGAAAATCGACGCGTTTCAGAAGGCGGGGCATAGAGGAGAAACAATAATGTACAGTATGTGGAAAATAATGTGTTTTTTAACCTTAAACCGCATAAACACATTTCATTACACCAAATACACAAAATAATGTTCTTTTTAGCAGCATCAAATGACCCCTTTAAAGTGTGTACACTACTCAACTCAACTTTATTCAGAGCATTCTAGCATTCAAAATTTGGTGTCAGTAAGATTTTTAATGTAGTCTCTTATGCTTATAGGGCTGCATTTATTTTATCAAAAATACAGTAAAACCAGTAATATTTTAAAATATTAATAAAATTCAAAATAACCATTTTTGTTTTAATATATTTTAAAATGTAATATATGCCTGTGATGGCAAAGCTGAATTTTCAGCAGCCATTACTCTAGTGTCACATGATCTTTCGGAAAGCATTCTAATAGGCTGATTTAGTGCTCAAGAAACATTTATTATTAATAATGTTGAAAAGAGTTGTGCTGCTTTAAATTTTTTGTGAAAACTGATATTTTTGTTCAGGATTCTTTTATGAATAGAATGTTCAAAAGAACTACATTTATTTAAAATGGAAATCTTTTGTACTGTCACTTTTCTTGATTTAATAAAATAATTTCTTACTGACACCAAACTTTTGTAGTAGTGTATTTGTTGTTCTTGATGTCTTAAGTCTGTACAGATAAATTGATGCATCTTAAAGTATGACATTTATATTTTGGCCAAGTCAAACAATTTATCTCTGTGATCAGTCCAGTCCACCGTAGTGTGATTTTGGATAGGTTTGATCTTCTTAACCTGGTCTGTACGTAGAAAAAAACTCCAAACAAAACAATGAAAACTTTTGAAAGTTCACACTTTTGGACAACATTGTGGCTTTCATTTGGAGCTCTGGGGAAAATTGAATCTATTTCATGAAGATTACACTCCTAGAGGCTGCAGATGGCTCTCACCGGGTTACATGCTTTTGATAATTGCTACTGCAGAGAGGCCTGAGGTTACAGCAGAGTAACGGAGCATTCCGAATGAGAGCCATCAAAGTGCTTTTCATTAGCCTCCTTCAGTCTCCTTATCAATTAACTCACACATTCACAAAGCTACCCAGACGTTCTGCGAATGTGGAACGGGTTCACGTCCCGTACTAATTCCGTCGTAGAGCACCCTCATCAAGACAACAACCAGACATCTCACCTTTCCAGCCTTGTATCCTCAGCCTTTTACTTAGCGGTTGTCTCTAATAGCCATGATTATGCTATATTAGTTATGCCGGCGGTTGGATTGACTTTATCAGCTCGAAAAACAGTGAGGTGGGAGTTTTCGAATGAGACCCTGTTTTGTCCCCGCCTGACAATGGAACTGCAATTACTGATTTGCCATTTCCAGCGAGTCCCAGGCCCATTGTTTTAAAAGGTGCCGAGGCAATGATTGATGCAGATGTTTTTGTAGCTGTAATAGAAGCCCTGTCACTGACAGTGAAGATGTGATGGCTGCATTGTGTTTTGTGGGCTATCCATCTATCAGATTGTCATATGGTGGCATGCTTTGCACCGATAAGCTAATTGCCTTTTATCAAATAAAAGAAAGCAAAAATTGTCAGATCGATAAGACTATCTTTAAAATGGCCTAATTGCTTAAAAAATGGGAGGAGAAAGTATGAATGCGGCTATTAGAAATGTTTGCAGGGATAATTCGCTCATTAAATGCAAGCCTTGATCCACAGATGCACTGATACAGTTAGCAATGAAATCTGTTCTACACACCAGCTCTTTAATTCCACATTCACGGCACGCAGATGGAAGAACATCACAGTCTCAGTAGGACTCGAGATGTAAGATGCAGTTCTAGCACAGTAATTTAGTTCTTAGGCTCTATATGATTACAACCAACATGCTACTTGTAACAACGCAAAAATCATATACACAGTGATTGCCTTACTTATACATTTGCATTGGGGTCACTGCCATGACTGACATGGCATTTTTTGCCACTGCTTAATCTTTTATTGTTATTTTGTAGAAAAAAAAAATATATTTGTTAATATTATTTATACTTGAAAACTTTTGTATAGAAAATTTAGTAGTACAGGTGGAAAATGTGGTGCAACAAAATGGTATTTAAAAAATTATCTTGAAAAATATATTTAAATTCTTTTTAAAAATAGTGCATTAATAATTACAAGTAAGTGTACATCTTCCTACATTTTACTTGATGATTAGACCACATTAAATTTATCAAAACTTTTTTCAAAAATGGCATAACCATATGAAACAGTATTGTTTTTGTAAAGTAAGACTTTACAGAACAATAAAAAAAAGATATATATTTTCATTAATTAAAATAAAGAGTTGATATAAATATTAGATGAACAACCAAAACTTAAAAAAACTTTGAATTTTTAATTTGGCAACTAACCTAAAATAAGAACTAATTAAATAAGCTAAATTAATACAATTACTGTAAGTGTAACTAAAAATATACATTTATTAGAATATAAAATTATACATAAAATTACTAAAATATAAGCCAATTCAAAATATTAATAAATATTATCTTTTGATTTGAACATCCTTTTAGTATTTAACATATCAGGTTCATCTCTAACCTCATGTTTGTTTTGATCAGAAAACTAAATAAAGTTTTATAAAACATCTTTTAATAAATAATTTAAATGCTATTAAGAATATATCAAAAATAAATAGAAAAGAAATAAATAGTGTGTGTGTGTGTGTGTGTGTGTGGTGTGTGGTTGTGTGTGTATGTACATGAATACAAAATGGAGATTTTAAGCAGATTGTTTCTTTTTGTTATCACAGACTGTCTTTTTTCTCATTGACCTAAAGAATGAACCACTAGCAGAACAGTACATTATATACAGAGCCCAGTGCCTCTCATCTCTTTCCGACAGACAACATTTGGATAATAATGGATTAATCTGACATAATTATTTCGTCTTAGGCGCAGACCTCTAGTCCACGGCTATAAGATGCAGCGATGAGCTAATTTACTGTATTGTCAGAGGGCCTATCATGGCTTCTTATTAGGCTGCATAGCAAATCCTAAGCTAAATGATCTGTGTCCGGCCTTCCGAGGGAGAAATGGCATTCTGCCGCACAAGTTTCTGCCAGCACAAATGAGATGCAAGATTTGAAGAGAAATCCTCTCCCCCATACAGATATAAAAGCAAGGACATGCACACAGCCGCCTTCCGATCCAAACATTGACTCATCAGCACACGCCACCTGTGAAAACACCAAGCTATTTTCACAAGAATAAAGAGATGCACCAACTTGCACGTTTAACTGTTATGCGCCACACTTAATTCCGGCACAGTTGTGTGCGTGTCCTAAATCTACAATTTATCACATAAATGCCAGATAAACCTAATCACTATGCTAACATTTGCAGCTCCAATTGTGCCAAACACAGAAGCGTTAATTAATCTAATGTTCTTGTGGCAGACGCACGCAGTCGCACATGCAGTCACGCTGTGGGAGTGATTTGTAAGGCACCATGTGGGGCTCTAATCTGCGGGTTGCAGTGGGATCTTTACAGCCTGCTCACAGGCCCAAGTAGCAGAAATTAGGCCCAAATTCAATCAGACGTCCAGGCAGCCCCGGGGCTTTTCCTGCAGGCCTCGAGGTGCCTTGGGATGCCAGCTCCATCTGCACTAGGGGTACGGAGAGCTTGCCTCATGGTGTTGGGGAGTTATGAGTATTGCGGGCCACCATCTCTCCGCACATTAGTGTCACGGCTAAACTAAATAAAGACTCTGTGTTTGAGTGTTTAGCTGAGGAGTAATTTAATTTAGGCAACAACATGCTGTTGTAAATCACAAGGATGAGACGGTGGACTGCATCTGGAGAGGGTATTTATCTCAAGGAAATACCAGAACATTGAGTTAAAAAGAAATCACACCCTGAGATTAGCTTTCTGCAGACAGCATTCGGATCTCTGTATTTCTGCCTTATTTGGAAGCCGAAGTAAATGCGGAGCCAGACCCGAAAACAGCTCCTATTTTTCGAGCAAGTTAACTTTCATACGGTCATTGTTGAGGGATTTTTGCAATGGCATCGAGCGCTGAGAGCACTGTATTACCCGATTGCATCAACTAATCCGCCAACCTATTTTGCTGAGGAATATACAGAGCAAGACACTGGAGAACGCATTCGCGTCTGACTCGGTCGTCTGTGAAATTGATAAGCCACACGAGATCGACCATTTCTTACGAAGCCACAAACACGCATAAAAACGTTTTGGAACACAGAAGAGCAGGAAAAGCAGGAGCCATATGCACCGTTCTCAGGGTAAATTGTCTGCATATCTCAAATATAATTCATCATCCCCAGCTGCAGTCCTGGCATATTCATTTCTCTCTCTCTCTCTCTCTCTCTCTCTCTCTCTGCACGCTGAAGGATTGTGGGCAATGTGATAGGGTGCATAGGTTGTCCCTTGAGGCCAAACCTGACATGATTGGAGCTCCCAATAAAACCAGAATGAAAAGTCTTCAAAATGGGAGAAAAACTCTTGGGAGCAAAATCGGCCCTGGAGACTGGAATAATCCAAGGGTTTTTTCATCAGCAGGTGAGAATCTTGCATACCTTTTCCAGAATTCATGGGTAATAGAATTGATTCTGCAAGACTGATATGAAGGAACTGTGCAAATTAAAAGAAAAAAGGGTTAGGGCAACATAAAATAAAAAGCTAATCCACAGCCAGAGTTTATCCTTTGGTGCAAATCGAGTGTAGTTAGGTTGTTGGAGCTTTAGCCGCACAATCAGTGCAGGGGTTTGTGATGCAGTGCTCCATTGGGACCTAATTTACAGAAAGAGGTGCTCCACAATACTACACAGCAAAACCCCAACAAACAAACTACTTACCAATTCATTTATTCCAGCACTCATGCACAGGAGACACGACTATTTTCACTTTTACCTTGTGCTTCAGGAACACCGTTTCAAATGCATAAGGTTTTTTTCTTTCTTTCTGCAAATCTTTTAAAGAAAGAAAGAAAGCCAGCATGCAAATAATTGTTTAGGTTCTTATCAACATACATTCATGCGTATAGATTTAAGGTTTGGTTAAGATAACAGCCTATAACTTTAAATATTCATATGAAGCATGCATTGAAGATTTAGCTTTAGAGAAATGTACTTTTTCAGTGAAGAAGCAGAGCAACACTGAGTCGCTCTTGCATGTTTTATGTGTCTTGGTATTCAATAAGGTTGATTGTAAATCATAAAGATGGTCATTTTGTGTTTCATGCCTTCAAGAAAACATACAATGGGGTTTGTTACATATTTTGTTATTATAACCATTTTGGTTGTACTTTGTTTTACAGTACGTGCACTAACCTGAACGTATAGTCTATGAAAGAAATGGTAATGTAAGGTAGCTATATGAGTTAAGGTCAGGGTTAGTACCTATACCCAGTTATAAGTACTATAACAAGTCCTTGAATTTCTTAGTATGTGATATGTCCACTTCTGATTTAATGGGCTTGAGCTGACATGGACCTCTCAAGTGATGATTTCATATTTTCCTGCATGATTTGAGAATCTTCCAAAGAGCATCTTTTTTGCTTCAATGGAAGCAAGACAAATGTGAAAAAGAGTGGTCACAAAATTAGCTTATTTGATCAGTGACCTAGAAAAAGTATGAAATCCTAATTGGGTCCCACTTTATATTAAGTGGGCTTAACTACATTTAAATTAATAATTTAATACATAGCACTTATTGTGTACATCCATGTTTTTACATTGTACTTATATTTTAAAATACCTGCATGTAATTATATCTGTAATTAATTTCTTCATTATTTTATTAACCACCTCAATAGCACCATAAAATTTTATTTTTATTTATTTATTTTTGCAATTCAACTTGAACACAGTTACATTTGTAACTAACCATTCATTATTTTATTAAGTTTTGCAATTAAAAGTGTTTTGCCAATACAAGTTACAATATAGAACACAATAAGTACATTGTACTATTTTTTGATGTAAGTACATAGTAGTTAAGGACTTAAAATAAAGTGGGACCCCTAACTGTTTCTCATTATTACACAGCACTATGTAATAGTTGATGATTCTAATTGGTCGGTTGTGGTATTCAGTGGTTGGATATTTTCTAATATTCACTGTTGTCTTTGGCAGCTCTGTGTATCCGGGGAACTGAAACCAACACTACTATCATGTCTCTCAAATCACACTGCAGAACTTTCTCTTTTTTAATACAAACACACAACTGGCACTATTTTGCATCTCAATCGAAGTTAAAATTACCTTTTCAGTGATTGATTATAGTTAAATGGGGGCAGTATTAATAATAATATAATATTGTTACAGGGTTTTTTTGTTACCAGGCTGATTGTTTTGTCCATTGTAATGGTTTTTTTTTCTTAGCTGAAGATTTAAGATAATATACTGGACTGGTAAAACTGTATTTAAAAATATATCATAATTAAAATTGTTTCATTTTATTTTTTTCTTATTTGGTGACTTTCGCTGTTTACTTTGCAATAATGAATGCAATTTGATGAAGTCACATGCTTTGTGTCACTTTAAACACAACGTTTCTTTGTTTTAAAACATTCAAAATCCTAAAACTAAGATTTTGAGCCAGACTTTCACTGTGATATGTATCTAGTGTATCAGGGTTCTTTGTATAGGATGCTGAATGCAGCATACATTTGACTTCACAGTAAAGCTGTCATTTATAACCACTCTAAGCAAAATAATAGATTTGAAGGTTTGGGAATATTATTCAATTTTACAGCCCATCGTGGAAGAGGGTTTTTTATTTTCCTCACAGATATGATTCCGTCTGCCCAATTGCTGTTCCTGGTAATACACAATAAAAAATATCAAAATCCATTTTTGCAGAACAGGAAGGGCAAGAATTGATCACACTCTTCCATTACAGAAGCAAACAGCGAGCCAGAAGGAGAAGAGGGGAGATGAAAGAACATCAATGCAGAGAAAATGTGCAAAGCCACAGAGAAGCACTGCCCGACATAATGACTCAGCTACCGCGCAGGGGGACCAACAACTTTCTAAAGCATCTCAGAAACATTAGGCAGAGAGACGGGATGCTCCTTGCCCCAGTACTCTAGCTGTGGGCGCTGCCTGATGCAATTAAAACAAGCCCACAGAGCCTGTGCGCAGATGCAGTGAGGTGCCTTGTACTACTGAAATATCACATCAGTGTTGTAAAGCTGACCAGGCCCTAATCTACACTTTTTCAACAGCCGGCACACCATGCATAATTAACACACATTACTAATTCAAACCTAAAGTGGCTCCCATGTAATATACTGCAGTTCACTTTAATTAAACACATGTACTCTCGAACGATCTGCAACCATGTAATGTGTGTGAATGAATAAAGAAAAGCAGTGGGATTGCGGTCATGTGCAACCACAGACCCATAAACTGAAAACAAGATGGATAATTTCAGGGCATTTTAATATTATGCAATACATTGGACCCAAAATGTAATTGGACCCTTTAAAAATGTATGAATTTCATTGCACACATAACAAAATTTAAAAGCGGCATTTCCAATCAAATTATGCTTTTCTCAGAGATAATTTCACTTTAGTTAGGTACTGTATTTTTGCAATGACTTTAAATTTAACTAACTGGTTCTGAATGTGATTTTTAGTGGATGTATAAAGCTGTTCATTACAATAACATATTCCACTAACATCTGACAACCATATTTAAGAGATACATTTAAAAGGCACAGAAACATTTCTTAATGTTGTTCATTGTTAATTTACTCATCCTCCAGTTGTTCTAAACCTTCTGTTAAACATAAAAGAAGATATTTTGAAGAATGAACATTTGACTTCCATAGTAGATGACAGAATGACAGAATTTTTCTTATTTGTGTGCACTATTCCTTTAAGTGTCCAAATGTTTTTGGAGCCAATTGTGTATTTTTAATCTACATGACTTTAAGAATTCAAATTATATAAGTAAATCTCGGGATGGTGCATAAACAAGATGTTTTTAAAGGCAAATCCTTTATCAGCTGGTGTCCATAAGTATAGGCTGAAACTCTGCAGTGATCTGTAAGCGAGCGTTTGAGATTGCCAGGAGCCAGGCTGACCTTTGACCTCTCCTGAAACACATTATTAAGATAAACCTTTTAAGGAAAAGTCGGGAGACTGGATTTACTCTATTGTGCTTTAAACACAGTAATGGAAACAACCCCAGTGGGCAAGCCTTTGCTGGAAAGTGTTATCAGACAGCTGACCTACTGAAATATCAGTGTTGTGACCCACACTGCCCCTGCATTAAAAACAGCTGTCTTCTCACAGAGCAAGTCGGCTGGAATGAAAAAAAAACCTCTTTGCTAAATTTGACAAAGGACCCTTAGTGAACTGAAATTGTGATTTCAATGCAAATTCATTCATTTGCTTCTTCACTGTTCCGGTTCTGCACAGGCTCGTACACATACACTGAAATTCTGAGGCGGCATGTTGTGGGTGTTACGAAGGTGAAGTTCAGAGACAAATTGTGGAGGTGTAAGAAAGACAACACAGGAAAATGATACATCTGTTCTGTTGCTGCTCAAACATGTACTTTGACACAATTACCTTGTGTGAGTGAATTTTCACCCTTCGGCTTGTGAGAGGTACAACCAGCCAGTGACAGGTGAGAACGGAGATGACGATTACCTCCAAAGTGCTTGGGAAAATTGACAAGCTGCTAGAGGGATAGCAGCAGTTGATACTTCACTCCCAACAAACATCTCAAGCTTAGTGATATGACAGCCTATCACTCTTTTAAAGTGGTGACCTGTGCTGTTTGTCATACACCAGCAGCATGCATCTTTTAAAAGCTAAATGATTTTTAATTGGTCACATTATGGTAATAAATACCCACTGTTTAAGAAAATGTAAGAATAGAAACCCTGATTAGGGTGCAGTCAGGATATCAAGTCAGTACTATACTGGCATCCAGTGGCTGATATGGAAAGATTGTAGGAATGCCTATAGCGATTCCACTTCTCTGTGTGGTTACACCAACAAATTACCTTCTTACATACATATGACCATTTACACACAAATTTGTCCAATGCATGTGGAATTGGTCAGCATTTTAAATATCAAATCCTTTGCCGTCTATGTTAAAGGAATAGATCACCCATACATGAACATTATGCTCAGTTTTTTTTTTTTTTTTTTTTAGTTTTTTTTTTTTATTATAATATACAAATGTGAGTCAAAGTGCCCCAGTGTTGTTTTGGACCCCATTGACTTGAGGACTGGCAAGAACAAAATAGATTTTGTGTGTGTGTCCCACAGAAGAAATAAAGTCATAAATTAAGTCTGTAACTGTTTTGTAGCAGTAAATGACAATGTTTTGTTTTGTCTCTTGAGAAAACAACCATTTTAGGAGGTGGTGATTTTGTATGAATTTGTAAAATGAAATTTATAGTTCACCAAAAAAAAAATCAGTCCTCAATCACTCACCCTTTTGTCAAAACCTTATACAAAACCTTATATGTTTCTTTCTATGCTGAGAAAAAAATAATTTAATAAAAACTTGTCAAAACCTTATAGGTTTCTTTCTATGCTGAGACCGAAAGATGTTTTTAAAAACGTGGGTAAGTGGTTAATGGTACCCACCGACTTCCATAGTACGGAGGAAAAAATACTAATGTAAGTCAATGGCTTCCATCAACCGCTTGGCCACCCAAGTTCTTTAAAGCATTCGTTTCAGTGGAAGAAAGAAATCTAGGGATTCGTCACAACATGAGGGCGAATAAATGATGATCGATTTTATTGATTAATAGATTGATTGCGTGAACTATCCGCTTGAAGATCCACCCTTAACATACTAACGGGTGAGATTGTGCAAATTCTTATGAATTAGCCACCAATTTGCCTAAAAATTAGGGATGTAACGATTAACTGTGAGCCGGTTGAAAATCGATTCAAATAGGTGACGATTCAAATCGGGTGAGATGCTAAACAAATCGTGATTCATTTAGGTGTAGAAGTTTATATGAATGCATGTCTGAGGGGAACTTACTGTCTTTAGAAAAGTTTATATGGTATTTTTTCTTTTCATCTTGCCTCTGTATAATGCATATTAAAGTTCGTAGCTGCTTTGTTTACAGCAGAAACCAAGGAAACGCTTTAAGCTCCACCTGCTGGCAGAGAGTGAATCTGCGTCTCATTCAGCTCTTCCGCTGTTTCATGTAGATATTTTTATGTATAGTTTCACAAAAACTTAAGTCTGATTTGGGGCTTTTTTTTTTTTTTTTTTTTTTTGTTATTTACATTTACAATATATTTAAATTGTGTTGTTTAGCAGACACTTTTATCCAAAGCTATACAAATGAGGACTATAGAAGCAATCAAAATCAACAAAAGAGCAATAATATGCAAGTGCTATATTATTATATTATTATAGTTATATTATAATTTCACAAAGAAATGTACAGCATTTTGTCCGTGCAATAATAAAAGGACACATTTAATTCATAATTTGTCTTAAATATCATTTTGTTTAAAAATAGTGAATCGAATAGAATCGTGAAATCAAAATCGTGAATCGAATCGAATTGTGAGTTGAGTGAATCAATACATCACTAATAAAAATGGTTAAGAATTTACATGAGACTGTTCTGTTGGCTGACCTTGTGAGCAAAGTAGACGTAAAAGATCCATACATGTCATAAAAACAACTTTTTCCTCAGAACTCATGAGTTTTGAATCGCACAATGACTGAAAAGATGGAGGTCTGTGTTACAATTAACAACATGCTATTAAATGTATGCTGTGTGCTGAGACAGAAAGCAGGAGACTCACAACTATACACTGAATGTGCTTACGCTTGTGTATTCAATTACCTCGCCCCAAGTTAATCCATGGTTCAACAACAATTTTAATTTCATGGAAGAGTACACATATACCTGGGGATTGAAAGATTTCTGCATTTTAATGACCTGGGTTACAGTAGGACACCTGCCGACACCGTCTGCAGACCTTTTTTGTGCAACGGCGCTAGTTCTGACTGGCGAGAATAAACAAACGCTCAGCAATCTATCAATCAAGCGTGTTGCTATGATAACTAATGGTGTGAGGAGATCCCGCGTCTCTGCAGAAGTGCTCTCTCCATCAGTAACACCAGCAGGGATTCTCTGATGGCTCTTTATACATCCTGGTAAGAGAGACGGGAGTATTTCCTCCCAAAATCAAGGTGTGATTGAACAGAGATAACTGACATGAAGTGTGCCTCTAAAATGATTGAAAGCCTCAGTGCTCGTGCAAGCTTGACTGTACCTCGGATAGGCGCTATAAATGATCTAATGGATGAGAAAGTCAGCATGTTTTAACAGAGAAAGGAAAACTCTGTGAAACTTACTCTGACTGATAACTTTCTTATTGTGGTGTGTTCAATTTGATTTCAAACTGCTTGAAACACTGGTTAAACTTTCTTTTGGTTGACTTTTTCCTCAGTCATGAATGGTGTACAAATTTTGATGACAACAGTGTTGGGGTCAAAGGATTGAAAGGATGTTTTTGGTTGTTGTTATTATTTTTTAGTCCTCAGTTGCAGCACAAAAGAAAATAAATAAATAAATAAATAATAAATAAATAAATACAGAGGCTAAAAAATTATTATTTAAAAAAAAAAAAAATTACACTCAACCCCAGCCAAACCAAAAAATGCAGAGGCTAAAAAATTATTATTTATACCAAGTATTAGTTTATATTTATTAATTAGCAAAATTCATTTGAAAAAAACACCAAAAAAAAAAAATCAAAAAAAGCAAATATTAAACAGAAATATGTGTGACAAATAAAACAAATAAAACAAATAAACTACTAACAAACTAAAAAACAACAAAAAAATATATATATATATATATATATATATTTTAATATATATATATATATATATATATATATATATTTTATGATGCAGTGTTTTCGGTAGTGTTGATGTTTGGCAAATTGCATTGAAACCGATGGGGGTTAAACTGATGCCCAACACAAATGGGGCACCCATATTATCAACACAACAGGAGGGTTAAGCTAGAAAGAAATCTGCATTGACAGTTCTAACTCCTGTTTGTGATTGGACAGACTTGCTCTGATATTGCAAGAATGCAGACAAAAACAAAGCTGTCCCTGGTAGATGCTCATTAAACTCAACTCAGACCATTTTAAATGCTAATTCTGCAGCGGCTTGTGGGCATTCTGCATTATGCCAGCATTTTTTTTTTTTCTAAATCCAGAAGACTGGAGAGCATCGCATGAATATCAAACATTGTGTATAAATTAAATTGGAGATTTTGACTGGAATGACTTTGAGCATCTGTTTTAAATTTAAAATTCCAAATGCAAAGCCCACTTTGGAAAATGAAATGGAATTTGTACTTCAGAGCCATCAACTCTCTAGGTTGTTTTTATTCTGTAACAAGCACTTATTATGATGAGAGCTATTAAATCTGGCAGTAGAGGAGACCATGTCAGCAGCGTCTGCAATGTCAAAAGTCCCTGCGAAAAGTCCAACCGGTGGCCTCTCTCTTCATAAAGAGGCTTTTCAGCAGGTTCTGCCAATGCCAAAGGTCAGATTACGCACATAACCACTGTTGCTTTATCAGACTCGCGGACAGAGCACCGCCAAACACCTCACCAAGAAGCGGCGGCCCTCTGTCTCATATCGACAGGTGGGGGAAATTTTTTTTTGAATACAATCGACTCGCACAGTCATGCCTGCTGACATTTCCAATCAATAGGCCTCTATAATTGATCAATCTGCTGCAGCTGCAAACTTCTAAACTGTTTCAACAAATAGATACCAAACAAAATATCACAAGACAAATTGGTGAGCCTAAAAGGGCATCATTAGATATTAAAGCAGAAGCAGCAACTTGTCTGTGCTGGCCTTGGGCGTTCTATTTAGAGTCAGTAATAAATAGTTTGCTCACCAGTATCATCTGTCGCCTTGCCTTGGCAGTCACTTTTCTCTCAGAGATTTTACCACACACAAAGCTGCATCAGAAGGCCTATATTGGCTTATATGAGCGTAAGGTAAACATCAGGATAAACAATAGCAAATGCTGTGGGAAAGAAAATGGCTGAAAAATGAAAATTCAACATTTACTTACACTTTGATCCATACCAATCATCATATTGATCCATACCATTATTTCCTCTGTGGAACACAATAGAAGATATTTTTTTAAAAAATAGGATGAAATAAGGGCAATTGGGTCTAATGTTTCAGATGACTTTCATTGTATATGGACAGAAACAGTTGATCATTTTTCAGAATTTATTTATTTTTTGTTTTCTGCAGTAGAAAGTAAGTCATACAGGTTTAGAACAACATGAGAATAAGGAAATAATGACAAAATAATCATGACAAAACTTTAATTTTAGAGTGAAATATCCCTTCAAGACTATACTCTTTTAAACAACTGTTCATTCAAAATTATGGGGTCTGCAAGATTTAATTTATTTTTTTTTTTTTAAGGAAATTAATCTTTTTATTTAGCAATGGCAATTAACTGACGGTTTTGATCAAGTTCATGACATTTTTAATGTTACAAAAAATGTACACTTGAATAAATGCTGGGCTTTTAACTTCTGAATAAATTCAATTCTTTTTTCAGGAATTCACAGTTTCTGCACAATATTAAGCAGCACACTTGTTTTTCAACATTGATAAGAATTATATGAAGAAGGGTCTTGCGACACTTAAGATTGGAGTAATGCTGCTTTAAAAAACAGCTTTGCAAATAACAGGAATAATTTAAAAATATAAAAAAAAGATGGAAAACTTTACTTGTAATATTTTACCGTTATTACCAGTTTTTTTATTTTTTTTTATTAAATAAATGCAGCCTTGGTGAGCATAAGATGCTCCTTAAGTAAGAATAAGAAAAAAAATCTTACGAGCCACAAATGTTTGAACAATAGTGTATTTTTTGTTACATGAGAGCAAATATGCCAGTTTTGGTTTTCAGTTTCAAAACTAATAACATTATGAGGTTGGGTGACCCAATTAGACTTTACTCAGCATCTTTCAGCACAGGACACCCTCTTCTGCATCTACTCGCAGCCCATTAAATATCCACTTAAATGCACAAAGTCGAAGAGCTCTTCCATTAACTGTGCTTCTTTATGTACATTACAGAGCAGACTTCATAAAAGCTGTATTTTTAACTTCCTTAGTGCATCTGTGGGGATATATTAATTGAATAAATTAAAAACCTCCCGAGACTCCCGAGAATATTAAACATTTGAAAACTATTTATTGAACATTTATAACCAAATATCTGTTAAATACATCATTTATTCCTATTTTTATTCTTTATGTCTCAGTGACAAAGAAAGAATACCAATATTTACACTTTGAATATGGAATGTTGCATGACACTTTAAGGCGCAAAATCTTTTGGCTTTCGTTTGATCGGAACCATAGTGAAAGAAAAAGGTAATGAAGCTGTCAGTAATGGTAAAAATCATAATTATTCAGCTAAGAGTAAATTAACGTGTCTTGAACTCCCCATTTCAAGTTCCTTCAAATGAGGCAAAGTTGATAAATTATACTTTGAAAAGACAAATATCTTTGTATATTACACATAACTGGCTCCACACTCCTGCACACGTCACAGCTTCGTCTCCTAGGCCACGGTTTTGAAGGTCTGTAGTATCAAGTTCGTTTGGTGGATAAGCCTGTTGGCACTGATAAAGACGTTTATTGCCCTGTGGACGGGAAAGAGAAAAGTCACTGCTCAGGACATCAATTGGCTGATCATATTTCAATGAGAAATGTACTGTCATAGAAGATCTGTGAAACAGATGTCTGCTAGAAGCATAAGCACTGCACTTTAAAAAGACATCCGTCAATGCCTGCTTGCTTACTTTCCATCTTTGAAGTATGTTTTCAGCGTATCACTGAGCTTTTGGAGTACTTTCACAAACTCCTTCTTTTGGTGTTCAAGTGCCTGGGAAAAAAATTTTAAACATGTTAATATTTGGCTATTAAGGAAAAAAGAATTGAGCATAACTAGCAGCGTTTTGTGACATACTGTTGATTATGCAAAAAAACAGATCAAGGTTATAGTGAGGCACTTACAATGGAAGTGGACTTTTTTTTATGATTAAAAATAAATGTGAGGCTTATTTTCTAAAAGCACTTACATTACATCTCAAATAAAAGTTTTAATACACAAATTTAAGTAATTGAAAGGTTTCAGCCATTAGGCGGTCATTGCAACAAAGTGGTGTAACGAAGTATAATTTAGATGAAACTTTACACAAAGAAAGGTTAGTAAATGATTTTCTTCACATTAAAATCATGTTAACACACATAATATTTACGACTTGTAGCTCTATTACTACAACAAGTATTTTAATATTTATGGATTGGGCAGATTCCACTGCAAGCTGCACTTTATTTTTTTCAAGAAAAGAATGGACAAGTCGAAATTAATTTATAAGCACTATCAATTGAGCTTAAGGAATAGTTCACCCCAAATTTTTCTGAATATTTACTCACCCTCAAGCCATCCAGATGTTTATTTATCAAAACAGATGATAAAGACATCAAAATATTGTTTTTGTAAGAAATCCATCATTAAGGTGTTTTAAACTTTAAACCGTTGAGTCCATAAACAATAATAATAAACAATAATAAATAAAAATTCTAATCAGCAGTTTGGACTCTCATTCTGATGGCCACCCATTCACTGCAGAGGATCCATTGATGAGCGAGTGATACAATGCTAAATTTCTCAAAGTCCATTCCCATGAAGAAACAATCTCACCTGCATCTTTGATGACCTGAGGGAGTACATTTTTTCAAAATTTTCATTTTTGGGTGAATTATTCATTTCAAGGTATAGTTCCAAGAATGAAAATTACCCCATTACCCCATCCTCAAGCCATCCTAGGTATATATGACTTCTTCTTGCTTGCAAATACAAATACAATAAGTGTTATAAGTAAAAAATGTCCTGGTTCTTTCCAAGACTTAATAAAGGCAGTGAATCGGGTTCGAGATTTTGAAGCCCAAAAAAGCGCATCCATCCATCATAAAAGTACTCCACACTGCTTCAGGGTGTTAATTAAGGCACTTCTGAAGCGAAGAGATGTGTTTTGTGAAAAAAATATTCATATTTAAATACTTTATGAACCGTAATCTCTAGCTTCTGCTACTGTGGTATGCGTGCTCATGTATAGGACAAAAAGTGTGTCAGAACACAGGACAATCTCATGACAGCACATACCAAAGTTTGTGTGAGAGAATATGGTTTATAAAGTTTTAAAATATGGATATTTTTTCTATACACAAAACACACACCTCTTCACTTTCAGAAGGGCCTTTTTAATCCCCGGAGCCATGTGGAGCACTTTTTATGATAGATGCACTTTTTTGGGCTTCAAAATCTCACTCCCCATTCACTGCCATTATAAAGCTCGTAAGAGCCAGAACTCCAATATAGCTCTGATTGTATTTGTCTGAAAGAAGAAAGTCATATACACCTAGGATGGCTTGAAGGTGAGTAAATAATGGGGTAATTTTCATTTTTGAGTGAACTATCCATTTAACTTGTATTAATCCCAGAATATTATTTAAAAAAATATCCCAACCTGCTTGTGCAACAATGGAACTTTAATCTGTGAAATAAGAAATACTTACCCTGCGATTCTGATACTGATATTTTTTAAACACATTGTTGACTGTGTCCAGCAGCTCTTTTATGGCACTGGCGAGTCTCTGTGGAAATCAGCGAGAGGTCAGGAGTGATGAATACATTTATGAACAGCGAAGCACTGACTAAGCAGTCAAGCAGTGGAGGGTGGCAAGATAACAGAGGAGAGGCCTATTAAAATGTCTACAAATCTTTCACGTTTGAACATCTCCTGAGGTCTATGTATCCATGGTATTGTTAGCTATGTGAGATCCCCCTTAGTCGTTAATTGTTGGCTAATTGCTTAATTAAAACTAAAGCCTAGACTTTAAGCAAGATTATAAAGGAAAGAAAAATCTATAGGCTCCAAACGATTTTGACTGCAGTTATTGTGTGATCATTAGTCTAGTTTGAATTAAGTACAACCTAAGTAATCATTTAGCAGATGCTTTATCGTAAGTGACATACAGTACACTTATTACTGGGACATTCCCTCTGGAGTGACCGGAGGTTAAGTGCCATGCAGATTACCGGGCCAGATCTTTAACCACTATGACATCAAGGTTAAAACATGGGACAGGATCCCTCACTTTATGGTCTGTAGGCGAAGCGCACTCTGTCGTTGATCTCGTCTGGGATCTTACTCAAGATATGTTTGAGGGCTCGTGCTTTCCCCTCGTTTAGGTCCTGGAACTTCCTGCTCTGGTCTTTCAAGTCATGTACTCTGTGAACTATGAATCACAAAACGTCTCAGGTTTCAGATTCATTATTTGTATCATTCATTTTGAGTGTCGGAAAGATCCAGATATAGGGACTGTACCAGAAGCAAATCATATATTTTTTTTTTACCTTCCACGTCATCTGCAGCCATGCGCAGTAGTGATTCTGTGAAGTTGATCTCAGGCTCTTCTTCTCCAGTATCTTCATGATGATATCCTGAGTGAGGCCTGGGTTCTCTTTCTCTGCCTTGAGAGGGTGGCGTCGATTGAAAAGCATTAAACTCACATCAGTAAACCTCATATTATGTTGAGCATGAAATTAATCGTTTTTAAAACCAATACATCACAAGGGCCAGATGAGATAATTAACATTTCAGAAAAATAAATGAATTTATTGATGAATGACTGAAGTAGGGCACTTTTAGGCAATTCTTACTTTTGATAAATGCTGCCCGAGGTACGCAATGCGACAGTAGTCTGTGGCTGCTGACCAGGTATTTATCCTCTCCAAGTACTGTCAGAAGAACAAATTCAAAGATCAGACATTTATCATATTCACCAATACTTTATGATTTAATACTCAACTGGCTTTAAGCTACACCACTGCTTAAAACTTTTGGGGGTCAGTAAAAACTTTTTTCATACTTCTTTATCAAGTATGCCATTCAACTGATCAAATGTCGACGAATCAAAGACATGTATAGGAGTTATATAAAGATTTCCTATTTTCAAATAAATGAGGTTCTTTTGAACTTTGTATTCAACGTGTATTCAAAAACACAAATGTATCAGTGTACACCAGAACAGCTGTAAAATGTTTTTATTTTTAGATAAATAATAAAGTAATTCAATGAAAGAATAAAAAGTCCATAACTTTTGACAGTGCAGGTTCAATTATACAAATATAAACATACATGGTTTATAATGGTCAATAAACCATACGTAGTTGCTTAGAACTGAAGTGGTAAATCTAAATACCCTCATTGAAGACTGGTATACTGGACTGCATAGCATTGTCAATAGAGACAATATGAATTTTGTCTCAGCCTTTCAATTCCTTCCTACGCGGTCCATTGTCAGCCTCAATGGAGGCCCACTCTCAGGTACACAAGGGGTCAGGTGAGACCACACAATTCATGCATTTTCTCTCAAGCACTCTAACAATGTTTGAAAGGAATACATTGACTTGAATTGAGATCTTCAATATCAAAAAATGTATTCTCACCTAATAACAATTCACTTCATGACAAATTTTCTACATTTCAAGATTTACTTTGTAATAATTTTTTTTTCACATATTCAGGTACAAACTGTTTAGTTTAAATAAAATCCATAAGTGGTTAAAGTCCATACTACTTTGGAAGTTTTAAACACATTATTAGTGACAGCTAACAGAATATACAAATATAAAAAAACAACAAAATTTTTTTTACTCTGAGGTGCAATTAAAAAGATACAATTAATTATATAACTCTTACTGCATTAAAATAAATATTATGATCAAGCCTTTCTCAATGTAACTATTTTTAACGCATTACTATTGCTGCATATTTGTTTATAACCAGAAAGATAACACATCTAAATATATAGATAGTTTATGAAGGTGCTGTATATATATGTATTAAGGAGCAATGGTTTCCCTCAGTCCAAACTTGTACTGCAAGAGCCTCACATAACATGCATGACATAATATCGTGACGTCATCGGCTGACCCAATCGAGACACATTGTTTTTTTCACCACATAGCCTAGGTAGTCCCTGCTAGTGAACCTATGTTTATCTATTTAACCTGCTAACCCTTCCATTACAACAGACATTGTCAGCAAATGTTTTTCTAGCATCTTGAGGTCAACAATCCCGTCCGGCTCCTTTCGGTCAGTCCAAGGCCGTTTATATAAAAACCGCCAAGGCCAAATGAAACAGACACATCAGTTCTGACTTATATCGCAGCTTTTGCTTATTTCTCAAGATGTTTCTCTAGTGTTAGCATTCTACTAACATTCTTTCCTAGACCAAAACTGAGCAAGCTGGCTTATCGCAAAGTTAGCAGACAGATCTGTTCAGATTCGACGGTCCCTGACATGTAAGTAATGGAAGCCGAACAGTCCTTAACAAAATACCTGGCTCTCGTCTCTCACGCTGCACGTCCCATCAGTCTGAGGGGTAGTTAATAAAGGTTTCCTATGATGCTTGCTAGCAAAATGTATCTGTGTTTCTTTTTTTTTTCAACTTCGAAAGTCGGAAGTTTTTCTGAACCGTGAGAGCTTTAGAGAAAGCTTACGACTTCCGTCTCCTGCCAAACACAGACAGTACCTTCTATAAGCGTTTGATTGAGTCCTCATACTTTGTATTGAATATAATGATAAATTAACTAGTAGGAATATTTTGAAAAGTCTTTTTTACTTTGCAAATCAGTAAACATACAGCATTTTTTTTTTTCGCAAAAACAAATAACAGATATATAAATAACAGTATGATCATTGTAGAGAAAAGAAAAAAACTATAATGCTTGAACATGAACAAAATTTTTAATAAAGCAGAAAAAATCCCACATTTGGCTTCATGTAAATGTTTCAAAAATATGTGTCATTTTTTATCTTTTATAAGTACATTTTATGTCCACATGGTCAAACTATTTAAAGGTTCAACTACTGAGATAGCATAACAATTTAACTTGATAATAACAGAATACAATAAAAGAGCTCTTTTTACAGCTTTTAATATAGGATACTATTTTTGATACTTTACAGGGAAAGTCCAGATGTGCTTTAGTGTTTGAGATGAAAGTGATATACCAGAACAAAAAGTACAAAAAACGGTAAAAAGAAACATATGTGAAAATCATTTACAATTTAACTTCTATCCATTTTACTGACATATACTACATACTTTTAATAAGTGAAGATTACTAATAATAAAAAAAACAAAAAACCCTTAAAATACCTCAAGTACCGTCACTGAGTGTGGTGAAAAAAAAAATTTAAATAGTCATTTGTCCTACAAGAAATCGTTCAGCTAGCCCTCTGACATAAAAGTCCAAAAGTTTACTTATTTTTATTCAGCAGGGAGCCGATTTCCATATTGCCTTAGTAAGCTCAAAAAGATACAGATGCTTTGATTAAAAGTATGAATGATCTAAACAAAATCCGTGTGTACTTGTAAGTACAAGGCTCTTAGCAGTAAGTAGTCACTTAAAAAAGCAAACAAGGGATCACAGTGTGATGCTACTTTAGTTATTCTGCAAGCCAGAAAGACGACCTAAAGCCACTCATCATGACATTAGAATCAGCTCTCGATTCATCCATCAATCTCAGCAGGCTTTTTGATTTCCTTTTCTTTCGTAAGATCGTTCTTCATCCTCTTTTTTCAGTCATCATTTTTTTCTTGGAGAGCTCATTCCATCTGATTGGCAACCGTCTTTCAGCGTCCTGAGGTTTTGCATTCAAGTTTCATCGATGGCCCTGAAAACAAAACATTTTATTTGATATTTAAATATCGTCTGTGGCTGGCAAATGGCACTTAGCCCGTCTATATTCAATTTGTGTATTGCATGATACAGTCTAAAGACACTTCTCTGCCCTTTTAGCTGAAGTATCAAGTTATAATTCAATTTTGGTATGCGTGAATAGGAAAGAGCCTTCTTAAGCAGTTAGGCTGACCTGGTGCTCCATAACTGCTCCTTGTAGGGATCTTCTCCAAATCCTCTATCCTCGTCATACTTGCTCTCTGTCTGTTCTTTCATGCATCTTAGGTCATCAAAGAGTCCTAATGGATGTATGCAGTGTGGGAATGATTGGAACAAGTCATTTTTCCATGGTAGCATTTTTTGTATCACTCACTTCCTGCGATGCACACCAGTCTACTCAATGCCTTTACTCCGGGCCTGCACACTCATCCTCTACAATTGTCCTCACATATTGCTCAGGCCAGCTTGTCTTCGTGACTGCTGCTGCGTTGATTGTCCTGGCACACTATTGAATATAGTGCATCAGATAATCGCTGCTTACGTTGTTCCATACCAGTGGGATTTTGATTACCTTAAACTTAGTACAGAGTTTGATAGCTACCTCTCGTCGTCTCACCAGTGCTTGCAACTCAATCACTGGTAAGCGTGTGGTCGCAACTATGCTAGCGTTTTAGCTTTAGTCAGCACCATTCATTCCTTATGGATCCAAACAGGGATGCAATTTAGAAGCGACCAAACACTTTCACTCCAGTTTCACGATATCATACATTATAGTCGATAATTTTTTATCCACTTAGGAAATTCTTTCACACCGTTTACTTTGGTGTCAACCCAATGATTTACTTCTTGTAACTACTTCTTAACTGGTAAGCTTTATATGGTGAAAACACAGTTGGAAGTTGTTTGGTTACAGCTTCTAAATTCATCCCTAGTTTGGATTCCTAAGGAATCAATGTTGCTCAAGCTAGAATCGCTAGCATAGTGGCACCACGCTCTATCATGGATTGAGTATCTTTATACAGTCTATGGTATCAACTCGTCGAATTGATGGAAGAACAGTAAAGTTGAATATGGAAAAAATGGTTGCATTTTCGGCTTTTATGAAAACATCATAGATTCAAAAATTTGTGGATTGTTAGGTTTTTATTGTTTTTTTGAAAGTAAGTCCTTTATGCATTGCCAAGGCTGCAATTTGTTTGATTTCAAAAAATACAGTACCACTGTTACTACTTTGAAATATATTATAATTTTAAAATAACCTCTGTCTTTACTTATTATACTCAGATTTTTTATACAATACAACGCGTGTGAGTTGTATTTTCCTATCAGCGGCATCCATTCATACGGGGTGTCACATTGTCCTTCAGTGTCGTACATGATCCTTCAGTACAATCGTCCGTAATCATTGTGCTGATTTGGTGATCCAGACAAACAGATTCTGAAAATAACACAATGTTCTTGTTTATTCGAATTGTCCTTGAAACAGTAAAATGTTTTTTTTATATGAGCCGATGAGATTTTTCAGAATTCTTTGGTCAACTGAACATTAAAAAAAAAAAATCAAGCATTTCTTTTTAAATATATTTTTTTTGTGACAATGTAAAAAGGCATTACAGTCAGTTTTGCGATCAGTTTTAAATGTGTCCTTGCTCTGAATAAACATTCATTTCTTTAAAAAAAATCATCTTACTGACCCCCCAAATGTTTTGAACAGCAGTGTATATTCAATATTGCCAAATAATGATAAATTACAAAAAATTTAATCAAACTCTGTACAAATGTCAGAGGTCAGTATCACTTCAGACTTTATTCCATGAATAATATAAGAGGAGCTTGGTTTCTGTATCCCTTCTTGTTAACTCACCACAAGCTGCCTCATCCTCTTCAGGCCTGAATCTTATTCGCATTGCGGGGGTCTTGTACTTCGGTTTTCTTTCCTCTTTCTTCTGCCTCTTCAAATTCATCTTCGTTCTGGTTGTTGGCTCCTCATTCACAGAGTTTCAAGTTTTTTTTCCTCCTATCCCCTGCGCAAATGATTCATTTCATAGAGAATAAGTCATTAAATAGAAAAGCATAAACTTCAAATGATATCAGTTCCTGTGATAAAATTTTAAGAAATTGTAATTTGCACTTCAAAATTCAAATAACTGAGCTTTTTTCGAGAAATAATACAGAGAAAGCGTAGCCACAGTGTTTACGCCACACTGCCTTGATGTTATTGAATAATTAATTTATGACTCTGCATGCAATTTGTCATTCACTCGGTGTGTAAGTCGTCCGGATCAGTTTTTTTTCCTCTCTACATGTGACACAGATCTAATTTCTGAACAACGAGCATAAACAAAACATTGATCTTTTCAAAATCTGTTTCAGGTCGCTTTCCATTTCTAGATCATGCAGTTTCTTACTGCAAAAAGGAAAATTTGCAAATGCAGGACCAAAAAAAAGACACTGAGGACAATATATAAAATAATAACACACTGCATTATCAGACACACCTTTTTTCGTGCTTGTGCATCTCCTTTTCATCTTCCCCGTCCAGCCATACCATACATGGTGTGATTGCACATGTGCATTCTCTGTATTTCAACAGAAATAAAAACTATAATAACAGTAAAAATTAGTTTTTTCAAAGCTGTAAAAAAAAAAAAAAAACAGCAGATTATTGTTTTACAAGAAAAAAAATACTTTATGGTTATCTACTTTGAAATTTCATGTTTAATTTTATCTGTAATTTTGTGTAAGTTTAAACACCGCAATTTCATGTGTAAAAAAAATAAATAAATTCATGTCACTAAACACATCAGTGTTTTTAATTTTAAATGTTGTCCACAATTCAAATCCTGCATCTGCTTGGTAAGCACTTTCTCTGGACTTTGTGTGCTACACAGAACCCTTAAACATTCATGAAATACTATTGTTGGACATACAGGAAAACGCCAATACTCTGCCACAAAACGGTTATTCTCTTCGTTCCTTTGACCAGCACATAACTGTATCCAAAGCCTCAAGTGTAGGTCTTTTTGTTCTGTGAAGTGGGCTCTGTCTGTGTCTGTTTCCCGGGGCCCGTCGCTTTATGGCTTAGCGTGTTGCGAGGGTTAAATTGCCCAGCTCTTTCTGGGTTTCGTATAATGGAAATGTTTCCACACAAGCTCTGGGCAACTGCCTTTTTCCCCCTTATCCTCTCCTCCCTCTATCCTTTGATGTGCTTCTCTTCCTCTTTCTTGCCGTTTCCCTCCTCAGTAAAAATATCAATTTGTGGCCGAGGGCTGCTTCAATTGCCACTTGTTGGTCGCGCATTGTTATTTGTCAATTTTCCAAACAACACCTTGAGGGTGGATAACCACTTTTCTCCATGTTTCCGTTTCCCCTTCCTCATAATCCTTTGCTAGGTGCGAAGGATAAACATCCCTTTGACACCAAAGCTGTGGTGTGCCCACATGATATAACACTTTGCAGGTAGCCACAATCACACAGTTACATTATTAGTTACTGAGGTCATCTGCATCCTGAGAGTGTGACAAAAAGGGCCAACATGGCCTTGTGAATATATACTTCAAACTGCAAGGAATAGGTAAGTGAGAGAATATTTTAAAAAAGAATATAAGGCTTAGAAAATATTAGTGAACGACCGTTCAGTCAAGTGAACAGCCACCATTCCTTGCGTTGTTGAGGAACAGGCAAACTGGCAAATTAAGTCTATTATCAGGCTAATCCATAGGACGTCTTCCCTTACTAATTAAAAGCAAAAGATACCAAATAGTAAATGTGTGGTGCAGACGTGTGAAATATGTTTACACATTTCCTTCTGTACCCATGAATTGGAGCTTTATTACTATGCAGCAGCAAAAAGGCCACGTAAGTAAATGTGTAACGTTGTATGTTCCTTTCGTCTGACCTGAAGGCAGTAAACGAACTATTAGCAGCTAAAAAAACTGATCCTCTTGCATAGGTAGTGCCTAGCTGTCTGCGGGTGCGGTAAGTGTAGCCTAAGCGGTTTATAGCTGGCGTTGCTTCAGTTGGCAAATTTTATCAATTTTTTAGCATCTCGGGCCTGTACTGGAATGCTTTATATTTAGTTTATTATATATATTGTGCGATTCTCCTTTAAATCTCCGCCTCAGCTCTTCCCACCTGAAGCTTTTTCAAACATTGAATTAGGATGGAATTAAAATTTCTCAAGTGATACTTTATCTTGTCTTACTGCATGTGAATGCTATGGGTAATGAGAGTCAAATTATGAAGATGCTTGTCATAGCGTCCTCCAAATAAAGACCGCGTTGTACAGTGTCAGTGCACGCAGGGGGCGTTCTCTAGCCTCAAACTCAGCACAGAGACTGTAAAAACATAAATTTAAATGACACAGCTAAGTAGAAAGGGTGTAACTGAATATTATAATTTTATATATTTCCTAACCACTTCATAAATTTGTTGTTAACTAAATTAGATTCCTCAGTTTTATTTGAGAAAAAATGTTTTATTATGCAGCATGACACTATGAACCTCTAATTTCTCTACAATGCACGGTGAGGAAGAATAAGTCTTTTACATGTTAGAATGTGTCCAAACAAAGGCATATTAGAGTGCTGTGAAAAAGTTTTTTAAAATTGTTTGAAATTTGTCCTGAATCTTTTAAGTGTGACAAATAATGAAAACAAAACAAAAAACAGAAAGGGGGGCAAAAACTTTTTCCACAACACTATATATCAGGTCAGCTAGAATGTCAGTATTAAAATGTTAATAGCCGGCAAATATGCATCACTCACACATGGTCAAATGCCAGGTGACACATCTGAAGTATTTACAGCTTGAGGTGGCCTAATGCAAGAAAAGATCAACCATATGACGAGACTTAGACATGCTTAAGATGTAAACATTGCTAGGCAGGTTGTTTTTCCAACAAACTTAACTCCATTTCACATCTCTCTCTGCACATTTCAGCTGTCTTTTGTAGGGTGAGATGGCATGAAATGAGATTATAGTCATGATTGTAGGGTTAAAAAGTTTTAGGGTCAATAAAAATCTTTGAGAGAAAAAAACAAAAATGGGTGCATTAAGATGCATTAAACTGATCCAAAGCAAACAGTAAAGACCATTTTACATGTTTCAAAAATTAATAAGTAAATGATTTCTGAAAGGATCATGTGACACTGAAGACTGGAGTAATGACTGCTGAAAAATCAGCTTTGGGCCAGCTTTGTAATGATATTTAACATATTGCTCTTTTTACTGTATTTATCTAACAATGCAGAGCCTTTGTGAGCATAAGAGACCTCTTTAAAAACACTAAAAAGATCTTACAAACCCCAAACTTTTTTAACAGTTAATTAATTTTAGCTTGATCATACCAATCACAAAACATAAAATGTGTTTGTTCTTAAATTAATAGCAAACACAGTATATTAACTGTTAGTAGCAGGATACCCAGCAATCAATTTTTTATTTTATTTGTCCAATTTGTTTTTGAATTTGTTAAAGTGTGTTGCAGTGGCAGAATGTGATTGCACTTCAAGCATGATACACACAAACTGTAAAGCAGTTGTCAGGACTGTGTGTTACCTTCTGCGGCGGCAACAGTGCATTTTTTATGGTCTTGTAATGTGAGTGAGAGATGATCTTTTGAAGCTTGCAGGGTTCTTGTGCTGTTCCTGAAATGTTTAGGAAGAATAAATAACTGTAATTTCAGTGATGTTTTAGAACATTAAAAGTCTAGGTTTTACGGATTGCAAACTGAACATCATACAGTAGTCAGCATTTGAAGTGGATCGAAAAAAAAAAAAAGTTGTCCAAGTTGTCCTAACAAAAGAACACATTTTTGGTTTTTTTCGGTTTTTAGGACAACTTTGATGAAAGGTTTGAACACACTTCAAATGTTGACTAGTATATTCCCCTGTCCTTACTGAACTACTACATGCAAATTCACACTCTCCTTGAGAACTCCGTAATCACATAATGCATCACAGAATCCTTTGTAGTTTTCTCTGACCTGCACATCAATATACTGTGTGTAGAGGTTCCTGATGAGCTTTCCGCAGCTGACTGTTCTCCGCTTGAAGGTTGTACATATTCTCTACAAAGGAGGAAATCTGGTGATGAAAGACTCTAGCAAATGTATGTGGGTCAGGGGCATTTTATATGGCTGGAAAAATGGATTTGGTCTGAGCCTTAAACCTGATTACTCTGAATACATACAAGAGTAGCACACACAGATTCACCTTGTCAGTCTGGAAATTTCAACCTCCTTCTCCCTCTGCAGATTGTCCTATTTCCAACCTCGTGCTCATCCAGAGGCACGTTCATGATCCTGCCCTTGATTTTGGTGCTTCTCTTGAAGTTCATAGTATTGCATCTTCAAGTCTTCATGCTGGGACTGATTTAGATTGGTATGCAAACGAAATGAAATTATTATATTTAACATTGTCTACAAGTGAAAATACCATAACTAGTTTATCAAAAACTTCCATTATTCCATCTCACCTTCAGTCATTTGATGCTCTGTCTGCAGAGCATTCAGTCGATAGGTTGATTCTTGCTGTCAGGTCAAACAAACCTGTAAGTTTATTATGCATCCCAACAGCTGACAGGCAGCTCTATCTGGCATGTTTATACATCATTAGTAATTCAAAACACCAAAAGTTTTAAATTACATTTTCTTTGTTGAGGCCTTCTGTGATTCCCGCTTAAACACAAGCACAATCTATGATGTATTGACAATCAATAGAGGCTTTAAAAACAAACGTGATGCAGGAATGCAATTCAGCACAACCTGGACTCATTATCATTCCATTATCTATCATCATTATCAATCGCATCCAGATTAAGTGGTTGTGTATATCAGGAAATCAATTATTGTGCAAATGAACCCGACATTACCCTCTTCATCCTTTCTTATGCTCAAGTCTTTTCTTTCTTTCTGGAGGGATTTTCTCTAATTTAGAATGATGCTCATATACCACTGAAAAGAGAAAGAAAAATATTATTTTTTATATAAAAAGTTCCTTTGTAATATTCAATTTCTTTTACAACAAGATAAGGTTTTCTTTTTGGACAAAAATGTGATATGGACTTGACAGGTTTTATGAGATTCACCTTGATATATGAACACTATAAATCTGGCACAGAAAGGTGAAAATCCTCAGTGTGGTGTCACCCAATGTTTGTCAAAGGACCCCATTCAAAAGCTTAGAGGCAGAAAGCATTGCCATCAGTGAAAAGCAAATAAGTATTCTCAAGGACTCCTTTGTTCACAAGAAAACTCTTGATGCTGTTCTGATGCGTGTCAATTATTATGCACCAACTATTAGGCTTGGATAAGAGGAATCAACAAAACAGGCCAAAACATTTTCAAAAGAATCTCCGGAGGGCATGCATCAGATATCTCAAACAATCAGATACAGACCCTATTCAAACATCTAATACAAAGTGCCTTCGCTTTAGGATCTTTTTCATTAATTTTTTCTACTTGCAGCTGCGCAGAAAGTGCCTCTTGATGCTGCTGGTACTTCAAAGCCGTCGCCTCAGTCTTTTGCAGCTCTTTAATATGCATCTCCATATGAGATCAATGAAGGCGTACAACGTCCCCGCAGACGAAGAAGGGAAAGTAGGAAAGACTGAAATATTTCTTCGCTGATCGTCCCCCTCGAACTAAATTCCTTTCCCCATCCTTTCCTCCTCTTCTTGAGTATACCGTCAAGACTATGTGCCATCCGATTCTTCTTCAGTAACGTAAAATTTTTAGTGAATGCCACATGATGCCGTCAGTTTAACTTTTTTTCCTCTCTCGCTGAATGCTGTCCCTTTAATGGACGCAACCAGTTGAGTTCGCCTAGACTTCTCGAGTAATCCCGAAGTATAGGCTACTTACTTAATCCCTTACGGAAAAAATAAGTCCCGACTAATGGGCTCTGTACTTGCTCTTTTTTCAAAACTTTCATGCGTGTCATTTCACAAAAGGACTACTCATTATTGGGAGTTGGTTCGAACCAACTCCTGCCCTTTTGAGTACAGTGCCCACCCAGCAGCCAGTGCGCTGACCATACAATACATTTACTTCGGTTTACTGTACTCAAAAGAGATTAATGTGCAATCAGAATCCATCCAAAATAACACATATGCTTATAAAAAGTAGTGTTTTTTCTCACCTAGGGGCACAGATTATTTATTATAATGGTTTTCTGAAAGTCATTAGGCTTCAACTTCTATACCACATAAATTCCACCACATTCAGATATGCCTAACGTAATTGTTTTTCATTAGCGTTTTGTGGTGAAAGAAATATGGTAAAGCTTTTAAATAGCGCTAAGGTGAAATTTAAAATGTATAGGCTAATTACTAAAAAAACCTACTAATTCATCACATTATTTTATGTAGGTAAACAACGTGAATCATATTTTTGCACAAGTCGTTCACAATTTGTCAAAATCATTAGCCTACAAACATAACATTTTTTAATTTATAGTTTCATTGTCTTGCTACTACAAATTTAAATTACATGAAATTTCAGTATAAATATAACTTGACAGAAGGCAATCTGCTGAGACTAGTTTTGCTAGTTTTGTCATTTAACTTTTATGAACATGATTGCAAATCATAAACCAGATGTTTGTAGTGTAAATATTCTTATTTTATGCAGAGGAAGTTTCCAACATGACTAGAATGATTCTAGTAAATTTGAACTTTTCTTGCAGTGAGGGTGTCACAGTGGTGGTCTTCATTCTACAAAGCACTTTAATTGAGCACAATCATTGCTCTGGTCAGGTATCATTCATATTTCCTTTGTGATATATGTCTGAGTTGTGCAGCTGTGAAATTTTGATGCTAGTGATAGATAGTTCTTTACATTCCCTCCGTCTCATGGGCCGACGACACTACTTGATGTCCTGGAAACAAGTGAATGAAGTAGACTTGGGGTCAGAGGAGAAGCCGCTTCCTGAGGAGAAGAGTTCAGGAGCAGATGATCTTTAGAAAGCTTATCTGCCATCATGCCAGCTGTACTACTAAACGGACAAGAACTTTGGGGACCAACTAATGCAAAAATGATTTGAACCTTTCTCTTTGTCAGCAAAGATTCAGACCTGACAAAACCTCTGCTCAGTCTGCCGCTGTTATCTGGGTGATAATGTGGGACTGGAATACCTGGCTGGAAGGAGACCATCGAATGTGCTGGAAAGCTGAAGAGCCAGTCAGTGTGAAGTATCCACTGCCTAATCGACCTCTCTTATGAACACTGTGATGAGTCAAATGATATACATGCTTGTTCACTTCTAAAAGCGGGTAAGCAAGCCAAAGGGAAGAAAGGATTAAATGTGAAGTAGGCATCCAGCCCCTTGTTCTTGTTTGAACGGCAGGCAAAGAAGGATCCTGAAGATTTCCTTTGGTCACCTTGCTACCTTTATAAGTTGCAGGTACTGTAAGTCGCAATATCCTTGTATGTACACACTAAAAAGTAGGTTGCAATATTCTAGCAATATTCAAGAATCTAGCATGTTTGATTTGTCATATGCCTTTTCAAAGTTTTATCACAACAATTTCAACACTTCTTTCATCAAAATATTCCTGCTGTGACTTAAGTAGCTGACCTGTGGGTTTGATAGACTTTCTTTAAAAAAAAAAATGCAAAGAAATAAATGTTGAGTAGATAATAAAAGTCAGTTTTTAACGTGTCCTCCATATAATAAATATAATTAATTAAAAATTTAAAAAACTGTTCATTTTAATAAAAATCAACTCCTGGGACATAAAAGTGTAGAAAAAGGACACCCCAAAACGACATTAATGGCTTTTCAATGACAGCGTAAACTGCCAATCAACTGATTTTCCTCTTTCCTAAGAAAAGTATGTTTTTGTGTTTTGCTACAAATTCACAAATATTGTAACCTCTTTGTTTTTGAGCTGATGGATTGGTGTCAAATAATTCTGAGATCTCTATAAATACGAGTAATTACGTTGAACAATGTTGTTTTACGATATTTCATACTCAGAAGAAAAAAAATGTTTCAAAACTATAGCAATATTTTTATGATACAGTTATTATGTAATACAGAAATAGCAAGTGATATACATCAACTTTTAAAGTCATTGATACTGATGTGGTAGGCCTTCATAATAAATAATATGGTTAAATATAGCCTATTTTTAGTTTGACTGGACAAGTTAGGTCATTTAACATGGTAGGCCTTCATAATAATAATATGGTTTAAAAATAGCCTATTTTTAGGTTGACAGGACAAAGTTAGGTCATTTTAACATGGGAGGGCTATTCTGACTGGATGTCTCACAAACCACTGGAAAAATACTGCTCATTGTAAACAATCATTACAGGTACACATGTGGGTGTCATTTTAGAGTTACTGTCACTATGGTTAAAGCACACGCCTTGTTTGAGTTCATTTTATATTATTTGTGGTCAGACTGGAACAACTGGCAATAGTCATGAGCAACACCTATGCAATACGCCACAAAGATTGTAAATTACCAAACTATAGAAGAGGGAAAATCTGTTTTGAATCATTGGTGACCAATGTAAACAGTCATGTCATTTGGAACAACAGAGTCCATTTGGAACAACAGAGAAACATTTCTTCTATTTGTAGTCCATTAATTATCCCCCACTGAGCCACACCACTCAATTTATTAACATTTTTACTCATTTAACTAATTTATTTACATGGTAATGCAATTCTACTAAACGCTAAAATTAAAAAAGAATACACAACATTAAAACCATTTTAATTGGTTTAGTTGTACAGTGTTTTAAAGGTTAAAGAGATAACATCCAAAAATGAAATTTTGTGTCATGCTTTATTTTATTTCTTGTGTGGAACACAAAGAAGTTATTTTGGAGAATGTTTTCAGCTGTTTAGACTATACAGTAAAATTTAATTGTCCCCCACAGAGAGATGTAACAAAATATATATTTGTGTTCCACAGGGGGAAAATCATATATGACATAAGGGTGAGTAAATGATATGGACATTTCATTTTTGTGTAGATTATCCCTTTAAAGGAATAGTTCGCATCAAAAATTAACAACGTCAGGCCATTCAAGATGTTTTTTGACTTTCTTTTTCTTCAAAAGAACAGTATAGAAGATTTTAGCTGAAACCGTGGTCCTTGGTTATTCATAAAATATAGGTCAATAGGTAATGACACTAAGAGTAAAAAAAAAGTGGTTACAGAAAAACTAAATTAATTCTTCAAATTGTGTCTTCTAATGATATATTGAAGTCTTATGAAGTGAAACAATTGCTCTGAACCTGAATGGATAAGTATAAGTTTCACTTCGTAAAACCTCAATATATCATCAGGAGCCACAACATTTTATTTTCATTTGTATCTTCTTTTTTTCTCGTTAAAGTACGGTACTCTTGACTCGTGTTTTATGAACCACAAGGGATCATGGGTTCAACTAAAAATCTTCTTTACTTTTCTACTGAAGAAAGACAGTCCCATACATCTTGGATGGCCTGAGGGTGAGTAAACAGCACATTTTCTGTTTTGGGAGAACTACTCCTTTTAGCAGTGCTTTTTATTTGGAATGAAAAAAGAAGGTAAATACAAGATCATTGATGATATACAATGTAATATTACTTAATGTACAAAACTATATTGCAATGTATATTGGTGCAGTCTCAGTTGATTACTGAGAGCCACCATGTGGGAATGATCTCTGAAACACCCCATCCAATCACATTCCCACGGCTATCACAGGATCCATCTTGATTGGCGTACTCTTTAATCCTCCCTGCATCCAGCACATGGTCCCACATGTTCACCCCTGTCATTTTTCCAGTGAACGCAACTGATGAGTCCAGATCTCTGTAGATACCTGAGCGGCTGCGCTCTTGCCCGAGCAGAATGAACCCATTACTGGGCAATACGTGCCCTTCAGCTACTCCAGGCACTCTGGCAACATTCTCTCCATTCACCCACAAAGTGGCCAGCCCCTGCTCTGAGCTCCAAGCTGCACAGAAGTGTCCCCACTGCCCATCTGTTTACTACGCTGTGAGCTTCCACTAGATGGGTCTCAACACCGCCCACCGTGAGGAGCACCGAGTGTCTTGCCAAAAGAAGCTGGAGCTCTTGAGGTTTTTTCTTGGTTCCGTAAGAGAAAAGCACTGTTTTATTCAGAGTCTGAGTCACTTTGGCCCACAGACAGATGGTGAAATGATTGTAGGGACATGGACATGGAGGGTATTACCTCTGCGAAGATGTGCTTGGAGCGCATTGGAAATAATAAAGCCATTTCACAGCCTTAAAACAGAGTAAGCAAGAAATTAAAGATTCATTAATGCATTGAATCATTATGCAAATACTAACACAAAGTACAGTGTTTGCAAAATATTTATTTATTATTTCTCAAGGCCAAAGATATTTTAAATTACACATTCTGTTATAAGTTAAAAGTTTGGAATCATTGTTTTTTTTTAATGTTTTTAAAATAAGTCTTCTGTGCTCACCAAGGCTGCATTAATTTGATAAAAAAAATACAGTAAAAACACTAATATTGAAATGAAATATTATTATTACATTTAAAACGATCGCTAATATATTTAAAAAAAAAGAAGTCATTTGATTGCAAAGATGAATTTTCAGCAGCCATTATTTCAGACTTCAGTTGTGCTCAGTTATTTAGTTAGGGCTTTTTAAAGCCTTTTTTCAAGATTCTTTGATGAATAAAAAAAGTTCAAAAGGACAGCATTTATTTGAAATAGAATTTTTTTGTAAGATTATCAATGTCTTTTTACTGTCACTTTTGGTCTCTTCTTCTATTAACTTAAAATATATTATAATTTATTTCTCAATATTAATGTTTTTACTGTCTTTTGATTAATTAAATTCAGCCTTGTTGAGGATAAGATAAATACACAGTGTTTGTCTGCCCTGTCAGTTCCGAATGCCCTAAACCAAACTGCCCTTTGCAAATTAATAAAGTGTATTAAATTAAATTAAAAAACAGTGAAATCATAGATACCTGAGGGCAGAAATCGATGTGCCGTTGCTCGTTGGAAAAGAGCCAGCTGGGCATGTACCCTTTGGAGATCCGCAACGGTGGCCATAAGCGCTCTCTCCAGCTTCCCGCCATCTGCATTGCTTGCTTCTTGTTCCTTTGGATAAGCGGAGAAAGACTTCATGGCCACTTGCCCAAGACCTGCTCCCAGCAGTGAGCTGCTCTCCAGTTTGGTGAGACGTGTGGCCTGGTTCTTGCTGAAATGAATGAGCTGCTGCAGCGTCTCATTGTTTTTGGGCTTGATAATATCTGCAGCCTCTCTGAGCTGCTCCATGGCTTTATTCAGATTGCCCGTTCATCTGCTCACTTATACATTTACAGGTGTTTTCTGAGGCTTGGACACACGCTTTGTTGTGTTTAAGCTTATGGAGCTCCTTCTGTATGGAGTCCACCTCCACCTTAACCATGTCTTCATTCTGATGCAAGAGCATGTCTTGCTTCATTTGAGAGTCCTCCAGCATGATGAAAAGTTTGTTCCAGCGTGAGAGGTCTTGAGGCGTACAGGGAATTTGTGTTGCTCCTGCTGTGGACAAAGAGTATGGTTTTTACTGCTCTGTGTTGGTGCAACATAATACATTTTTTTAAAAGTTAATACCTTAAACACAATAAAATAATACAAAACAAAATATAGTTGTAATGAATAACATTGTTATGGTTTGTTTTCATCCTTTTTTCCCCAGGTCTGCTGCTAAAAGTTTTGTAGTGGTCACAAGGAATACCAACTGCCTCTTTGCTAAATTCTCAGAGACAAGTTCTCTGAAAATGAATAACCTTTGATGCTCATAAGCATCCTCTGGTTAAAATGTTCAAGCCCCAGGCTTGGCTTTGCAGGAGAGTGTCAGTGGAAAGGTATGTAAATGTCAAATGTCATGAAACCTACCAACACTTTTGTATTTTTGAAAGCTGTGGGTCATGACTCATGACATTATGCTTTCATAGCACTGTGCATTAAAAATACAGATATTTAAATATATTTGGGTTGTTGACATTAAATATTTTTAGAAAGTTGCCATATGCTGTTCTGTAATATGGTACATTTAAAACTTTTAACAGCAATATTTTGCTTTTTTTATAATTATATGTGTGCAACTTATTATTTTAAGTTAAGAGGTTTTATGGAATATTGTTCTTGAATTTGTCGCATGAACATTTAAATCTTGTGAAAAGCATAAATGTGAAATGTGAAAAAATCATTTGTATTTTTTGATATTTAATTTGTCCACATATAAAATATAAAATGAAGACAAAAATGTACTTAAAAATAGGGAAATAATGATAAGCACCTAATATATGTTTCCTTTGATCAATTTTAACCTGAAATTTAACTAAACAATTCAACTACCACTTTATTCAGTAGTTCTGTTTTAAAATAATTTGTCATGCAGTCATGATTATTTTAAAATGTCAAATGAAAAGCAAAATGTCAGTACAGCTACATAAAAATAAATAAATAAAAATGAAGAGACATCTGGAACTGAAAAATACTTACTTTGCAGGCGTTCACCATTGGAGATTTCATTATAGTAGGAATCAGAGTAATCCTCTCCATATTCATAACCAAACACATTCCCACTAAAAAAGCAGGGCCGCAGAGGGCCAGCAGGGCCCGGGGCGCATACATTCTGATGTTAATGCTGGTGTGTATGTTAGTCTGCCCCTGCATGTAATCAGATTATTTTGAAGTAAATCAGATGTTCTGTTGTTCCTCGTGTGCCTGGAAACCCACTGAGCGTACATGAGACTGAGCAAGCTCTTTTAAACACAGCACTCAGAGCAGGGCTGTCACAGTCTGAGTAATACTTTGTTGGAGGTGGGCAGCATATGTGATCTACTCAAATGTCACAGCCTCTACCGCTGGTTGGGCAGAAATTGTCATGGGGGTGTGGAAAGGAAAAGTAGAAAAGAGGTTGGGTCTCCCCAAAGGAGAATTCTGCTTCAGGTCAATGTGGAAGCAAAGGGAGAAATATTTGGGCAAAAAAGATGTTTGATCTTATGGGAGTAGCTATAATGTCACCAGAGGGAGCTTTCCTTTGTATGTTGTCCAGGAGTTAACCCATCCATTTATTTCTTTCTTATCACTGCTCAGCACTTGAATATGGGAGTTCCTCTTTTACGTCTGCTTCTTAAAGGGATAGATCAGACAAAAATGTAAATTTTGCCAGTGATTACTCACCGTCATGTCATTCCAAACCTGTATGAACACAAAATAGGATATATTGAAGATTGTCCTCCACAATGAATGTCAGTGGGGTCCACATGTCATCAAAAAACATGAAATAATTTTGCATTCCACAGAAGAAAGAAAGTCATATAGGTTTGGTATGACATGAGGTTGAGTAAATCATGAGAGAATGTTTATTGTGGGTCAGTCCATTTAATAATCTGAGGTTTCAACTCTCAAAATATTAACAGGGAGTGTAAATATTAACTGTGGGTGCATTGGAGCATCAATCTCTGATTGAAGTTTAACTCATTCGCCATATTGTATAGAGGGAAAAGAGAACTTGGGAACTGAGTTACACAACCCAATATTGAAATAATTGTGTCAGGGACTATATTAATAAATTACCAGCAGATCTCAAGATAAACAATGAGTGATTGAGTATGTCATGGCTATTTAGACCCTTAGGGCAAACTCTTAATGACACAAACAAGTTAATAAATACAATACAAAACAATGAAATAATATCGTCTGGTTTCCAGCTTTCATACTATTGAAAGAAACATTTGTGACCTCACTACATTTTGTAAGAACAGACAGAAAAACTGAAAAAGTCACCCTTCACGCAATATTGTGTCTTGAACACCTGAAACGTATTTTTTTCCTGAAAGGTCTTTTTCCAGCAGAAATATTTTTGTCAGCATGAATCAGACCAAAGCAGATTTAAATGAATGCTCCACCCACTGCTTATGAGCAGAGAGACGTTTTTAGAAGCACAGCCAAATAATTTATTGAGGTGAGGACAAACATCTGTTAAATACTCCTTGTCTGAGGCGTGTCTTTATTTTCCAATATACTGGCTATTATAAGAGGGACAGAAATAGCATTGTTTAACTGCAGACTGATTTAGTGTGCGTCTACTTTTGTGCTGGGCACATGTGTGAGTGTTTAATCAGTATCACCTTTTACACTCTGTTCTTAGACTGTAAAATAAGTACTTTGCTACAGTAATATAGTATTATATAACACAGTAATATATATATATTATATATATATATATATATATTCATTAAATTTTGTTTATATATTTGTGTGTGTGTACATTGTGTACACACTGTACATTCTCTATACATCTTCATTAAATTTTGTTTTGTGTGTGCGTGCACATGTATATGTGTGTATGTATATTTACCTTAAATATGATGCCATAAAATGGTTTATTTATTACCTCAGAGACTGGCAATTAAATATTTTGGCATTATTAATATTTTTCTTAGAATATTATAATATTCTGCATTATATAATCTTCATTGTTTCATTGTAGAGAACACTGACTCACGTTTCATATTTTTTTCCCCTCACACCTTTGGCACACACAGTTGTTGACACTATAAATGTCTGACATATTTGCTTAGAACTTTCTGATTGTTTTTGCTAGTAAGCGGGGCTTGATATGTGCATATTTCTCCCCTAATTCAGACGAGACTCCAACTTTTCAGAAGGCATTAAAACAACTCAGTAAAGGAAAGCTTTATGTGTTTTCCATTTTAAAATGATGTACTGTTTGAACATAGATAAAACATCTGACAGTTGTGCTTTTTATATATATAGATATATATATATATATATATATATATATATATATATATATATATATATATATATATATATATATATATATATATATATACTCTCTCACACACACACACACACACAAACATAATGTCATTAGCTGTTGTACTTGGTCCACAATTAACAAATTAAGTAGCAAATAAAAATGGTACTAAATGGTATTTCTGCACTACTTATTCAAAATTAAGTAAACTATGCACATATGTATATGATTTTACTAAATATCTGCTCATTATAATGGGCAGATCTATCTACATCAAGTCAGTAAGAAAACAGTATTAAAAATTCCAAAAGACAGAAATTCTGAGAAGCAGTCATTAATCTGACCGTTTATGAAATCTCTCCTCCGGTGATTTATCAATACTGGCAGAGAGTTTCATTCCATTCTTCTTTTTACTATTTGTGGGGGATTTACAGACATGCCGCATATGTGTCACATAGAAACAGAAAAATTTGATCACATGTGATTTGTTCTGCATTTATAGTTCAGCATTCAGTTCACAAAAAACAGAGCACTCTCAGTCAGAACAAAATTGAGAACATGTGGAGATGGAAATATTTACACTTCTGGGCCTTCTGGGGGGTGAGGTGGGAATTAGACCCAGTGTGAACCAGGCAACAGATCTAGCCTGTTCCTATAAATGGGTTTCAGATTGTGAGGTATACAGGAACTGAAATTTTGCAGGTGTCCTGTGACGCTCTTTCTCAATAAAGCAATGCAGCTGGTTTGTGGGCCGTGCAACAAGGCACCTGTAGTGTATACCATAAACCAGAGGGGATATAATATATTTACACTTGAATAAAAAAAAATAAAAAAAAAACACACACCTTTGCTTCCCTCCACTGACACACATTCAGGAATGGAAAATGACCTCAGGGCTCGGCACAATCTGAACAGCAGAGAGGTGAGAGGTTGAAAATGTTTCATACAACAGCAGTTTGTATGTTAACCATCGGTTGCCAGGTCTCTGCTGTATGTCACTGCCACAGGCTTTGGAAAATCATTAGCATGTTAAGAAAATATAGCTGACTTTGCTTTCTAAAAGGAACACATTTAGTTTCACTGGCATAGAAGCAGCCAATCAGTTTTGCTTTGGGTAATGGTGGACGGAGACATCTAGAAATGAAAAATTCCTCAGGTGAAAGGAACATGTTCACCCTGAAGTCAGACAAAGAAACATGCTGATTTACGTCACCCTGCTGTCCATGCCGAGCTCGCTACGGGCGACAACTTTTCTTTTTCCAATCTCAGGGGGCTACTTCAAACCTGCCTCATAAAACGCTGTATTGTTCAGTTTTAACTGTGCGGTACTGCTGATGATATTTCCTTCCTGTGGACTTAAGGGTTTTAGATATTCATTTCACTCAAGAATGTTTTGTTCATAATGATGGTACCTCCCGGGTCTATGAAGCCCCAGCACTGTGAAATAAAGCACTCTTAGAAAATTGAGCGCATACGCAGACATCATTTTTGCTTTAAAACATCAAATTTTCACCCCTAGCAAAGATGCAGTGTGTGCTTTTCTGAACCTGTGAGGTGAAACATTACAGCTCTCTAACCAGATCCCAGTAGTGTCATTCAAAGGGCCAGCAGATCTGGAGTACATTATGAATCCCCAGTCACTGACAGAAAGGATGAATAATTACCTGATTAAAATGTCTCAGTGAGTGATTTATGCAAGAAGAAGCTGCAAGATGTTCCTCCTCTGGGACATTCGGTTTATTCAGTGCTACTCAGCTGCCAGTAATACATTGTATGTATGAGAGAAAATGACACTTTGCACTTGCATGACTGACATGCAATGTAATTTAAATGGCTGTCCAACTGAGCTAATTTTCAGTTTTTTGAAAGCCACAGCATAGTCACAAAACATATTGTGTAACAAACTGAAGCAAAGGGGAAGGGGCTCCCTTTTATACAACTGAAAAAGCAGCTTGTGTGCAAGGTGTTATTTGCATGCTGGCATGCACTGAAACTACACTGGTGCAAACCTCATGAGAAAAGCTCCCAAATGTGAAACATTTGAAAATAATGCACATAATTGTGGTGATACAATACATATAGTAATGCATATGCATAGGAAACAGGCTATTTTAAGTAAGTTTCACAGAATATAATAGAATTGCTACTGCGGCAGGATATTTTGTCTACAGTAGGGCTTGTTTATTCTTTCTCTCAGTAACTTGGGACATGCATTTCACAAAAACAACCACAGGCAAAGAGGAGGAAAATACTGTGAAAATACATTGATTAAAAAAAAAAAGATTTACTGTTTGCTGGCAGTGACATCAAAATGTTTTCACTTGGACTGAGAAAACAGCATTTGCACAACTTCTCTATAAAAAATGATTCTGCCCCTGTAAATTTCTCTTAACTATTTAGATTTATGAAAAGTGCAGTAATAAGAGATCAAATTGGATTTGGATCTTTTACAAAACATTTGTTTATTGAAATCTGGTGTTTTGGGGAAAATCAAATGTGACACTAATGAATTTCTTGTGTACTTTAATTCTTTTGGACACATCTCATAAGGATATTAGTTGATAAATGAGAGGGGCAAGTGGGTAAATGCAATGAGGTCAAACTGAGTATCAGTGACATCTGGCATCTCTCCTACTTCCTGCTTGGTGCACAGCAAAAGACCCAGGCTATCATTTACCCTCTCAGCAAATGTAGCCAAATAGTATAATCAGTGCTGATTAAGACATTAAAGAGGAAAAGTTAATCACAGGTTTCTGTTCCAAACAGTAGTTTTACCAAATTATTCCGTATCCACATTTTTAAATCTGTATATTTTAAAACAGTGTATTAAATGGAAAATTAATATGTGAAAAAGCAAAATGAAAGAGAAGTATCATACTTTATTGCACTGTTGAAAAAAAAAAGTTATTATTATAAGTCTTTTTTTTTCTCCTGGGTATGTAACTAATGGTGTCGTTGATATGAAGAGGGAAGCACACGATTTCCTAAAGTCAACAAATATCTTTATGTCTTGTTGACCAGGTGTCTAGGCATATCACATCCCCTCTGTAAGCTGTCTCATCAGTTTCAGCGATGAGCCCCTCACTGTGGTGTAGGTCTCAAACATGATGATGTTATTACTTTGGTACTGGCAACACAGTACATCCCTGCAGGGACCTGGTCCACACCGTGGCATTGCAAGAAATCTGACCTTGTACTTATCTATCTATCTATCTATCTATCTATCTATCTATCTATCTATCTATCTATCTATCTATCTATCTATCTATCTATCTATCTATCTATCTATCTATCTGTCTGTCTGTCTGTCTGTCTGTCTGTCTATCTATCTATTGTGGCATAAAGTTGTTTTATTCAATTTCCTTTCATTATTAAACAAACGTATACTAAGCTTTCTAAATTAGGACATGTCGTGGACTTAGATTGTTTATATATATATATATATATATATATATATATATATATATATATATATATATATATATATATATATATATATATATATATAAAATTACAAAATGTACTATGCTTTAAAGAACAGCACGAACCACATAGCTCACTTACACAATATCGCGGTATTCTACGGGAATTCACCAGGCCAGCGGAGCCGCTGACGTCACGTCCGTTGTTGTATTGCGTCAATCCTGCTTCAATCCTAACCACGAAACGTTGCCATTTCCGCCTGGCAGACGAAAAGTATACGGTTTGTGATAACGATTTACCCGATCACGATGTCTCTGGGTGTTTTATCTCCTCATATAAAACACTCTACCAAAACAGCCAAGGTATACTTATCGGTGATAAAGTGTACTCGGAGGTGTTTCTGGCCATCGATAGCTCGTTAGTATCCGAGGAGACACTCTCCACGACCCCGTCCATGCTAGATGGCCTCGATCGTGAGACTGAGACAGACCTGCGGATTCTGGGCTGCGAACTCATCCAGGCCGCCGGGATTCTTCTGCGTCTGCCACAGGTTACTGTCTAAATATGTTAAAGTATATGTGAATTAGTCCGTTAGCTTAGTTCCTAATGATCTTAAGGTATAAGACGATGTGCTTGGCACCGGCACGTTCATACCGGCGGCCCTTTGTCTTCCTTCAGCTGATGTAAGCCCTGTAAATGTATTTTGGAATGTCGTTAAAACAGATTATTTGTTTTCTACTTTTAACTGTCTAACAAGTAGGTGTTGTTTTTGCATGTCAAGTGACATAAACGTTGTTTTTGATGTATTTTTTAGTTAATTTGAATAGGTGGCGATGGCGACCGGACAAGTCCTTTTTCAACGATTCTTTTACTCGAAGTCCTTCATCAAGCACAGCTTTGAGGTAAGTCAGGACATATTAAAATGAAAAAAAAAAAATGATTGAACCCAGATAATGAAAATAATTGTGGTTGTCACTTTAAATCAGATTGTTGCCATGGCCTGCCTCAACTTGGCATCAAAGATAGAGGAATCGCCGAGAAGAGTGAGGGATGTGATCAATGTTTTCCATCACTTAAAACAAGGAAAGGGCAAAAAGTAAGTCGATTATGGGTTTTTTTATCTTAGTTAAAGTCCCAGGGTGAAACTTTTAGCATTAAATCCAGGAAATTTAGTAGATGAGACCCGTAGAATTTCATATCCATTAATTACGGGATTGCGCATGTAATGATGATTTTCGTTTACATAAAGCCATTTTGAAAATTGGGTTATTTATTTTTTTATTCTAAACATGTTAGTATCATCTGTGAAAGAGAAATATGAAATAACGCAGAAAAAAACATAGACCACAGAAAATGTAGTTTTTTCTAATAATATATCATGTCCAACATGTACTTACATCAGCCGTTTTTGCTTTTTGTGTTGAACCAGGAGTACCCCTCTTGTCCTTGATCAAAACTACATTAACACCAAGAAACCAAGTGATCAAAGCGGAGCGCCCGTGTCCTAAAGGAGCTGGGCTTCTGTGTTCACGTCAAAAACATCCACACAAGGTAAGTTTTCAATTCTAAAATTCTGCTGCTATCCAGAATATACTTTGCTGCTGTTATCTATTTTTGTGTATGAAAAATCCTGCTAGTGTCCGTAATTAATTTTCAGTTTTTAACTCTTTCAGATTATAGTCATGTACCTGCAAGTTCTTGAATGTGAGAAGAATCAGATGCTGGTACAAATAGCATGGTAAGTGTGATTATGTTTTTGGATGTCATAAAAATGCCCTGTAAATTATGACTTGGAGTTTTTTTCCCTTATAGAGGAGACATTGCCTCAGGTTTATGGTTGGACTCATGCCGTGTTTCCACTAGTAACATTTGCTGATAAGACCTTGAACTTGTGTGAAAGAGCTTGGTAATTATCCACCAAGTACTATGGTACTAAGTATCTACAGGACCTAGTGGAAACACTGCATTATAAAGCATGAGTTGTATTTTGTAGTTGGTATACCTAAAGGTAAGATAGGTTCACATCATTCTGGCATCACATGTTTTTTTGTAGTAAAAATGCAGAAGTGTTTCTGTAGGTCACATGTTTGTTGGTTTCATGCACATCATTGAGGTTAAGGCTTATGGAGAGCTCTGTTTAACTTTGTCCTTTCTCTACTCTTTGATTAAAGGGTAGCCCATGGTGGTAAGTGTCACAGAAAACACCCGAACTCCTCAGGCACAAGACCCGGGAGCCCCTCCCACCTCATTGGCTGGCCTTTTCGAGACTGCCAGCCAATCCAGTGAGAGCTCTCAGCGGAGGTTCTCTGAATGGAAGGCCTTGGCTTTGCTGGGGGGTCCAGGATTTGGTTTTTTTTTTTTTTTTTTTTTTCACACAGAGCTTGAGTACTAGTACTTAGTTGTGCACTTTATGCTCTCTAAATCCAAAAGATTTTTTTTTTTTAGCAGTGAAAACGGTATGTTACTTTTTTCATATGAATCATGTTCATGTGAATTTTGTTACAGTAAGTTGTCCCTGATAATCCACCTTGAAGTGATTCTTGCCTCTCCTCACAACTTTTTGATACGGGGTTTGAAAAAATTCGATTTCGCAAAAAACATTAGCTTTTGTTGTTCTTCAGTTAGTTATTTGTTTTTTAAATTTAAGATTTAGTATTGCCACCATCATGGCTACATTTAAAAAGTGAGGGAAAGGACATGAAGTTAAGAGTCTCCAGAAGCCATATGAGAGAGAGAGCATGGCAGGTGTTGCATAGGTGTTTCTTTATGTGTTGCAGGAATTATATGAATGACGCGCTCAGAACCAATGTGTTTGTGCGGTTTGAACCTGAGACCATTGCGTGTGCCTGTATTTACCTCGCTGCTCGAGTACTTCAGGTACGTCTTTGGATTTATCTGTCTATTTTTATCTATTTCATTCTTTCTTTTTATTTCATTAGGTCTTTTTCTATTTCTTCAGATTCCTCTTCCTTCCAAGCCATACTGGTATCTTGTTTTTGGTGCTACGAAGGAGGACATCAAAGAAATATGTATCAGCACCGATGAAGCTTTATTCTAGAGAAAAGGTAGAGTTTGTTTATTTGGCTTGGCACATTACTTTGACAGTCTCTATTTCTACTAATTGTTGTTACTTCATGCTGTTGTTAAAACTCCATCATTCTCTCAGCCTAACAGTGAACAGCTTGAAAAACAGGTGGAGAAGAGGAAGGGTGGCCCTGGAAGAGGCAAGACTAAAAGCCAAAGGACAGAATCCCAATGGCACGCCAGCTCTCGCTGCCATTGGTGGATTTTCCCCAGCATCAAAACCCTGTAAGTTTTTGTTTGTTTGCTTTTTCTTACTAAACAAGCTATTTGCAAGTACTTGTCAGTTCACAGGTAGCTAAAATGTTTTCCTTTTCCCAGCTTCTCCACGAGAAAGTGAAGGTGGAAGAAAAATCGCCAAACTCTAAACTAGTGAAGGAGACTGAGAAGAGACTGTTGTTTCCAAAAATCCCCTTAAATGGGTACGTTTTAAAATACAGCACCATAACCAATTATTTATTATTATTATTTTTTTGTTTGTGCCGGGCAATGTGATTGTATTAGTGTTGTCAAAAATACCGACCACGAAAGTCGGTACTGAAATTTTAAAAACGTCCATTTCCTGCTAACATTTGAGCGCTGTTGAGCGTATTCTTAAAAGATATGACTGCGTTTGGCTACAATGATCATGGCTTCACGCTCTTCACCGAGCACTTTCACAGAAGCACACAAGAGCGTTTGAAAGCCGCGTCTGTCAGCGGGTCCCTAATATATCTGCACATAGACAGATCCACTGACAGACGCAGCTTTCATTGTAAAAAATCGCGATCGGTTTCTTTTGACAACACTAGACTGTATATACTGTGTGAAATGTGTGTATACCAAACAATAGATTTGTCTTTTGATAAGAGATGGTTATATCAGTTATACTGGTATGTCAACATTTTTTTAAATTCTGAAATTATTCCTGTTTTTTAACTGTTGTGTTAAAGCTGTTTCTGTACTGATGCCAAATTCCATCATTCACAAATAATTTGACCATTTTGGGGTAAAATAAAAATAATAACATTAGGTCCCTTTTCATCTTTGAATGTAAGGTTGCTTATTGCTACAACTTTCTGGTAAATTTTCAAACAAAAACAACTACATTGTGGAATTATTTTATCATAATGTGATTTTGGTCGTAATGCACAACATTTTTTATTAGTAGTTCATGTTAAAAAAAAAATGTAAATACTTTTTAAAATGTAAGTTTATTTTTTTAATTTATTTTTTTTTTTTTTACTTTAGCAATGTTTTTTCACATTTTAATTTAGTACTTCAGCTTAGTACTTATTTTAAGTCACATGAATTTTAATTGACCTAAACTATAAAAAATATTTTTTGGGGTTAATAGCAACACTGCTGCCCATCTCGGTTTTGTTGTTCTTTACTGTCCTATATTGATTATTGTTTTTTGTTTGTTTTATCTTTCCTGTATAGCAGCATGAAAAAGGAGGATAGCAAAGTGTTTCAGAATGGCAAGAACCACAGCCGGTCTCGCTCACGATCTTGCTCGCCATCCCGATCTCCACACAGACAGTAAGTTTCAACATACACTTTCACTTCAAGTGATATTTCATACCTGTACACCAGGTTAATGTTTAAAATAGATTAGTTTTTTCTGCCGCTGACATGCTGTTCTCTTATTTTTAGTCAGAGGAGCCACTCCGGAACGTACAGCTCTCAGAGCAGCCACAGTCCATCGCCACGGCAACACAAAAGGTCGCAGAGCTTCACCAATCACGCAGCTCAGGACGGAGCGAGACAGACAGAGCGATACTAGTCGGCACAGCAACAAAAGGAGGCGATCACGGAGCCGATCTCGCAGTAATCCCCGCAAACAAGCCCGTGACCGTGACTATGTGAAATACAAGCATGATCGCAGTCACCACTGGGACCATCGTGAACAAGACCGTGACAGATCACATGATCACGGACGAAGCAAACACCAGAGCAGGTCACATTCTGGACACAGCCACAGCAGACACAGGAGATGAGACGTTCAGCACTGCTGAATGAAACCGAGGGGGACTACGATGGCATTGGACAACAGGACTAAATTGTAGATTGGAAAATGCTTACTTCAATACAATGTTTCCCCAGAGTTAACCTTGTTAAGAAGTGGATGTTCTCTTAATGTTTTTGTTCTTGCATCTGACCGGCTCATGTAGTGTTTGGTTAGGCAAGCTAGTGGTGCCTTTTATGTATTTGACAATTGTGTTATATGTTAAAACTTGAAAGTGAACAACTGACTGCTAAAAAATCTGCCAATATCAGGGATCACAGTTGCACAGGAAAGCGCAGACAAGACCTGTGTGTTAAATATTTTCCAAAATGCCCAGCCGTTTTTGTGCACTGTACAAATAAAGCTTATTTTTATGATGACTTCTTTGTATTCATCTCTCCTCAAAAAATAAAAATGCTTTATTCAAATTATGAGATCCTTTGTTTTACTGCATATGGTGTGTTTATTAAAGGGTTAGTTCACCCCAAAATGAAAATACTCTCATTAATTACTCACACTCGGGATGTCTTCAGGTTTGGAACAACCTTCATTCATCTTCGGAACACAAATAAGAGTATTTTTGATGAAATCCGAGAGGTGTGGTACTCATGAGTGGTGGCAGACTGACCCGGAAGACAAGAAAACGTTGAATAAAGTCATAATTTTAGGGAGTTTTTTTTGCACACCAAAAGTATTCTTGTAGCTTCATAACATCATGGTAGAACCGCTGATGTCTTGCTGTCTATGGATTTCATGAAAAAATATCTTAATTTGTGTTCCGAAGATGAACGAAGGTCTTACAGGTTTGGAATGACTTGGGGGTTAGTAATTAATGACAATTGTAATTTTTGGGTGAACATTCCCTTTAAGTTACTTCAAATTAATGAAATAAAACAAAACACTCCTTGGCTCTTTTCACAAAGCTGCTGGTGTTTTCAGTGGCTAATAGAAGCTGGTTTTATATCTTGACCACATTAGCAGAATAAATGGTAACTTAGGGTTAAGTGAACTAGCATTTTTTAGGTAAATGTTTATGAGTATGCTAGTGTTATTTGTTAATTCATATTCATTCATAACTAACTCACATTAAAGTCATGATTGAATGGAAGTAGTGAGAATATCCAGATGAACATTACTGAAACAAAATCTATGGAAGGAACTTTTATTCATCGTTCTATTCATAGGATAGAGCTTGCAAGAAAAAGGACAAATCTTGCATATATCAAAAGTTTCATTTTACCTGAAGACTGAGTTATATTTTATTTGAAATTTACAAGGTCAAAAATGAAAAAAAGTGTCAACATTAACGAATGTAATATTATTGTGAAGTGTTACAGAATAAATATTAATGTTTCCATGTATACGAGTTGTACTGTAAATGTGTAACTTTTAATGTGCAAGCATTTATTAAAAAAAAATAAATGCAATTTTTTTGCATTGTCAAATTTAACACGCCGGTTACACTTTGGTGCAGTTGTGTATCCAACATCATAGTTAAAGGTAAAAAGGAAACACTTTCAGCATCATTGTAACAGTATAACATTGTTATACTGCTTAAACTTGATCAAATGGGTCTGAAACAAGTCATATATAAAGGAAAAACATGAATGAATGAATTTGTCATCCGGTGACTGTTCCAGGAGTTATCCTGCGTATATGTGTGTAGGACTTCCTGAGAGTCACACTGCCATGGTGAGATACTCCACGTGGAAGCACACACTCCTCAGTCAACTTGTTTGTCTCTGGGTTCCAGCAGAGAACAGTAGCAATCACTTCGTTCTTGTCATCACGACCACCAGTAATGAAGAGCTTGTTATTGCAGGCAGCAATGCCACAGCTGGCCCTCTCACAACCCAGCTGGATTATTAGCGTCCAGGAGTCTTCCAGAGGACTGTAGGAATACAAGGCCTTCATCGCACCACCTTTATTTGAGAGGAAAATACACATTTAATTAGCAAAGCAAGGCGGTTATCTCTGGTGAGTGGTTTGTTTCATTTAAGCAAAAAAAAAAAAGAAAAAGTAAAAGGCACAAACCAACAACAAAAATGGCGTCCTTAAAGGTCACTGCATTTGTGCATTTGGCCTCAGTTGGCATCGGGCATTTTAAACTCCATTTGTTTGACAGGGAATCAAAGCACTGCATGTTGTTTGTGGCTAGCTTGCCATTGGGCTCTCCACCTATCACAAAGATGTATTTGTCATAGCTGGCAGCAGAGAAGGAGCTTACGCTCAGCATGAGCGGTGCTGCCTGGAAGGTGGATAAAAATATTAACTGTGAATTGTAATGAAAATATATGATAAGATTAAAAACTGTAAATGCACAGAAAAGTTATTAAAGGTGCTGATTTCAACATTTTAATGTTAGAGACAAGTGGAAAATGGAAGGAAATGTTAATATCTCAGATGAGGATTGGGATGGAATTTGTAAAACACAATGAAAATCTACAATCATCTTTTTCATTAAGAACTCAGATGGAAGAATTGAATTGTAAAAGAAAATGTATGACTTTTTTTTCTAACTTTTAGTATACGTTGTAAGGAATAGCTCCACATGTTCTGTTGTATATCGTTGCTGTTTAGAGGAAGAAAATAATGTTATAAAACATCTGAGAAATCTATCTATCTATCTACTGTCTATCTATCTATCTATCTATCTATCTATCTATCTATCTATCTATCTATCTATCTATCTATCTACTATCTATCTACTGTCTATCTATCTATCTACCTACCTATCTATCTATCTATCTCTCTACCCATCCATCCATCCATCTATCCATTCATATAACACAAATTTTGAATAATTGACATTTTTTAAGTTTTTGAAAGAAGTCTCTTATGCTCAACAAAGCTGCATTTATTTGATAAAAAAAATAATCAGGAAAAACAGAAATATCGTGCAATATTTTTTTTAATTATAAAATAACTTTTTTTTATCAATATATTTTAAAATATAATTTTTTTTCAACAGAAATGTCAGCAGCCATTACTCCAATCTTTAGTATCACATGATTTGGTGCTCAATTATTAATAATGGTTCTCATTATTATTAATGTCAAAACTTTTATAACATTATAAATGTCTTCTTTGACCTATGTAATGCATCTTTGCAGAATAAATTTATTATTTCCTTTTTTTTTCTTACCCCAAACCTTTAAATGGTACTGTGTCACAGTTTACACAACAATATTAAGCAGCAAAAGCAGTATGTTGTAAACATTATTAATAATTATCAACATTTCTTGAGCAAATCAGCATATTAAAATGATTTTTGAAGGATCATGTGACACTGAAGACTGGAGTAATGGCTGCTAAAAAGTCAGCTTTACCATGACATAAATAAATGAATTTTAAAATATGCTACATAAATCTATTTCAATACAAATTTTCATTATATACATTTTTCATACCTGGAATATATTCTGTACTTCACAGATGTTTTTAAAAAACAAATACTCTTTCAATTAGTTATTTGTTAACTGTAAATGAAAAGGTATTTCTCCCTCTCTGTCAATTTTTATTTATTTATTTTATTTTTTTTACTGTTGGGACTGCAAAGGGCCCGAAGTTACCATAGCGGATACCGGATATTTACAGGACTCACCTCTGTCCAGCAGTTGTGAAATGGATCATAGGCTTCAACACTGTTCAATCTCTGGGTTCCATCAAAGCCACCCAAAACATACACTTTTCCTCAAACAACTGCCATCTTGTGTCTCCAGCGGCCTGTGTTGAGAAACTCTATCTGGATCCATTTGTTTAGTGATGCATTATACTTCCACACATCATGCAATGTTTCCTTGCCACCTGTTTTAAATGTAAAAAAGTGAGGTTTACACATTTCTTTGATCTTGCACATCAGCGTCCATGCGAATAAACAAACTACATAGTTACTGTCACTTTATCTCTATCTCGGTGTGATGCACTGATGCTCACCTGATATGTAGACTTCATTTCTGAAGGTGACACACGCAAACTCCACCCACTTCTTATTTTCATTCTCAGATTCCATGCCTGTGTTGGGCAGTTTTGCCACCTCTAAGCGACTCCTGCGTAGTGGGTCCAGACAGGTCACCTCAGATACAAACTTCTCATCCTTTGTGCATCCTCCAATGATCATAAACACCTCAGACTGAAACTCCCGCACTCTAGGTTTGGTACGCTCTGAGATCACCTATAAACCAGTTCACACAAAAATGAAAATTCTGTCAACATTTACTCACCCTCAAGTTGTTCCAAACATGTATAAATGTCTTTATGTTCAACACAAAAGAAAATATATTTTATCAGAATGTTGGTAACCAAACAGTTGATGGTAGCCGTTGACTTCCACAGTATGGGGGGAAAAAAAAAACTATAGAAGTCAGTGGCTACCATCAACAGTTTGGTTACTAACATTCAAAGTCAGAATTCTTTGTTAACCACTCAAAATTCAGATTTGCGCGAGAAATTAACTCAGAATTGTGAGATATAAGCTATGATTGTGAGAAAAATCGGAATTACCCACTTTTATTATTATTTATTCTGTGCCAGAAATTAGCTCCCATAGTTTAATCACTGAAGTGTTTGTGAATTTACATTATTTAAAACACATTTTATAAATATTTTTACACAGTTATCATATCATCTTTCCAAAATATATTAAGTTTAAAGTTCACATCAACTGCTATCTAGCTGAACAGTTTTTGGTTAATAAAGGGATTGTTTTACTTAGTAAAATAAATATCATAGTTGAACTGCATAGTTTGTGCCCTTTTATTATTATTAATAAACATAATTTCTATATTATTTTTTTGCAATGTTCAAAGTTAGAAGGTTCCCTGTATAATTTACAGCATTCCCTATCAGACAGTTTCTTTCATATGTAAGCAAAGTGGACATTATGAATTAATACACTTCCTCCAACAGAAAGCTTGTCATGTCATCATGACGCACAGTCATAATCCCTAAGCTTGGATTTCACTTCCTGTTTTTGAATGTCTTGTGACCACTTCAACATGACATCAAGCATTTAGAAAGGTCACCTTTGTAAAACTGACCTCTTTGCCTGAGAGGTGATAAACCCGGGCCTCCTGCAGCAGTGGGAACACCTCGGCACACTGGCGGATCAGAGGGTCTCCTTCCACCCTTTCTACAAAGTACCATGGGTCCAACAAGGGCAGCCTCACATGTGTGAGGACACGGGGCAGCTGGGCTAATCTTTCATCCTGTTGAGCCCTCAGCCAACGCATAACCACCTCAAACACCTGCTCCTCTTCTGTTACCCCCAAGTCATCATGCTGGAGCAGACCGACCAACACATCTACAGGAAGCTCAAGGATCTCATCATGGTCCACCACTTGAGAGAAGTTTTGGATAATGTAGGAGTAGACTTGGGCTTTCAAAGACCCCAGCGAATGCACATCAGCTAGAAGCAGGATTCCCACACAGTTTTCCGGGTGAAGGGCTTCTGCTAAGTAACTGGCACAAGCGTCCACTATACGCGGAAACTGCAAACATAGATTAGATTTGAGGTCATAACAGAGCAATCAATTATTGCTTTGCATTAAGACATTTAGGGACTTTAAAGAAATACATTTTATACTTTTATGCAGCAAAAATGCATTACATTGATCAAAGGTGGACAGCGTTACAATATTACAAAAACTTACAATCCTAAAATTTTTTTATTACATTTTCCACAAAAAATATTAAGCAGCACAAGTGTTTATAATAAATGTTTTGAGTGCCAAATCAGCATATTAAAAATAGTTTCTGAAGGAAACATGTGACATGTGCTTTGCATCAAGAATAAATTATATTTTAAAATATATTAAAGTCATAATAAATTGTAATATTTAACAATATTACTGTTTTTACTGTATTATGATCAAATAACATAAATTTTGAGCCAAAAGACGTCCTCTTGGAAACTATCAATAAAAAATCTTACCGACCCTAAACTTTTAAAGAGTAGTGCTTTTATACCGTATATATCTACTGTAAAATTGTTTTTAAAAGGTGCTATATATGCTTTTATAATGTGAAATAGCCTGATACCAGATTTGGCCTTGGCAAAAAATAAAAATAAAATTATAAAATAAAATAAAAAAAAATAGATAAAATTCATTGTTATGATGGTTATACTTAAAAGTTTATGATTTGATATATAAGCTACATCAACTATATTTAGCAAACTCGTGCCCCCACCCAGCTACAGTACCTTAACCCAGATGTGACTACTATAATTGACTGTAATGGAAAATATCCCCACTGTAAATAATACACAGTTTCACTTCCCCGTTATGTTTGGTATTTTTGAGGTGATTTTGATGTCTTCACCTCCAACAAACAGAAACAAACATAGCAAAACACCACAGATGTGGCACTGGGGAAGTAAAAGCTATCATGTGTACCAAGCAAAAACATCCTGCTGAACACCATTTTATATCGACTATTCTATCATAAACGAAAATTCTGATATAAAGCTGATAGTACAAACCTGAAATAGACTGGCTGCCTCAAGCATTCTCTGAACATTGTCCTTGGTTATGATGACTTTGCGGGTGTAAGTGTATTCTAACAGGACTCCCATGGTGTCAGCATCAATGCCTTTAATATTTACGTTTTCTTCATGTTTTTCTCTCAAGTCATTACAAAACATTGCTCTGTAAAATATATATGAATAAAAATTCAATTGGTATATCTAAAGAAGAATCACTGCTCTCTTACTATTTAAAAAAAATAAAAATAAAAATAAATGTTACATGAAACAAGCAAACTCAACTAATTTCTTCAGATGAGAATGTGCTACTGGCTGACCTGAAATAATGACTGGCTGCAGCAAGTACCACTCGATGGCACTGGAAGCTCTGACCCTGTACGTGGAGGCTGACGTCGGTCAAGCTGTCCTCCAGCCGGAGACTGTGCAGTCCATCCTGCAGATAACCAGCAAACACAGAGTCTTCTTCAAACACGACCTGCCCATCTTGTCGTTTCTCCTGCACCGAGCTCTCTAGCATGCTCAGACCGCCTGCTGAAGCTTCACTCTTGGCAGATGGAGGGCACTCAGAGTTATTCTCTAAAGTGTCAGCCATGATCTGGAGTGCCAAAAAGTTACAGATTTCAACTCTGAATCGAGTTCAGCACCATGTGATGTCTAGATATTTGACGAAACACTAGAGCTGAAAGCTGAACTGTTTCGTTCCTAACTCTCAAGCTTCCTGTTTTCATAACGGACTACAAAGAGGAAGTGCTGAGGCCTCGCAAATTTGGCTCTGCAACTTCTCCATTCATTTCATTTATGGCTATTCCTCTTTGCTGTCTGTAAACTAAAAACTGTATTTTTAGGGGAAATATATAATTTCATATGCTCAGGCTATACGTCAGACATCACGGCTTCATCAAAAAAGAAAGAAAACAAATGTTCTTATACCTTTTGATAAAAAAAGAGAAAAAAGAATGAAAGAGACATCCTTTTCAAGTATAGAGATTATTAAACACTACAGTCTGACCTCACAGCAGTATTAACATGAATTTAATTTAGATTTCATCAAGTACTGTAGGTCAACTATTTTAAGAGTCATAACAGAATGATGCAAGCTCTAGAAATGTACTAGTCGATGTTATTGGTTTAACCATGTTTGCTCCAAATCTGTTTTAATAATAATTTACAAAGCATATTTTTAAGATGGTTTCATCAACAAAAACTTTGTATCTCGTAGGAAAACAAGCCAAAAAACAGACAAAGTGTATTTATTCAAACTGGAATGTCTGAAAATGTTTCTCATTGCAATGTTAATTTAGTAAACAAGTTTTAGATTTAGCATGCAAAGATATAGCAAATTATTCATTTCTATGACAACCTCTGGAGATGCACTTAAGGTCTGGTATTCTGTCAGATTTGTTAGTTAAAATATTGTATACATACACATAAATACAAAACATGTAAAAATGTCCTGATTTCTGTTTTCCCCCTCCATTTCTTTATGCTAATCAAAATACATAATATACAAAATGATTTAATAAACTTTAGGTTTTGCAATAAAAATTTAAAAACAGAAATGGTTCATTTAATTTCATACAGCAAAATTGTTCCATTTCTGTTGAGACAGGGGAAGGCAAATAGGTAGTAGGCACAAGTGACAGGTCATTAAGAGAGGATGGGATAGTTCAAGTATGATAATACTTCTCTGGAAGGTAAAAAAAGGGCGGAAGTTCTTTGTTAGGCCAGAGCTCAACAACACTCAAAATACAAGAGAATTTTGACAGAAATGCATGAAATGTTCAGGTACACACTAACCGATGCAATGGTGTCTGAACCGTGTACATTTAACAAATACAATGAGAGACATCAGTAGAAAAACGAGGTCTACAGTCAGTGGCTCCTCTGGCTTTGTAGCCTTTTTAAGGCACATTAAAGGAGAGTTTGGTGTGAGGAGGCAAGACATGGTGATTGTGCAAGTTAGTCGCCCAGGTGGAGATGACTAGGGTCCTCAGGGCTGAATAGCAAAGGTCCTTCACGGGACTAGAAGGGAGACTCTGCTGGAGTGATGGAGGTTCTCACCGGAATCGGTCATGAGAAGGAATTTGGGCATTGGCACATAGTGACAAAACGGCTAGCGGTTACTCTTCATTGCCTCTTTGGATGCAAGTATAAGGGGAGTGAGGCTGGAAAGAGGCTTTGCCAGCTTCAGGAAGGGATGCTGCAAGAGACAGAAGGACATTAGCACATTTTCCAGAAAGTACCTAGTCATCATCACCTACACAGTCTATAACAGGGGTTCCCAAACCTTTTTTTTTTTTTTTTTTTTTTCTCAGCAAAACCACTTAGATGTAAAATATTTACTTTAAGTACCTCCTAAGAAATTAAATAAATATTACAATAAATTAAGAACACCTCCATGTATTCATGGTTCTCGTGGTGATGGTTGACAGTCACAAGACTGGCAAAAAAAAAAAAAAAAAAAAAAAAAAAATTAATTATTCTTTTTAGTGAATGAATTTAAATTATTATTTTAATGAAACATTAATAATTCATTTTGACTACAAAAATTAAGGCAAATGTACTTTAACTGTACTTCAAAGTAAAAAAAAAAAATATTGACAATTAGAAATCATTTTACACCACAAGTTGCAACTACTAATAATAAGGGTTGTGTCTTAAATTCTTCATTTTCAAATGTCAAACCCTCACGCATATAATATTTCAAACCTCAAGAGTTTTGGCAGAATACTGCTGAAATGCTGTAAACGTGTCCACAAAAATGTTGGAAATTATGTGAATGTAAATAAAGAGAAACTAGTGCACATTGCAGTCCCAAATGCACTCATCTAAATAGGGATTACCATTTTATTTTGATTAATCTTGCAGCCCTATTTATGTATTTTAATTTGACATTGAATTTTATTAATTATTCGCTTTTCGTCACCTCACAAAGCCATTGCTAATTTCCTCACGAACCCCCGTTTGGGAAACCCTGACATGTTCAGAGTTATGAACTAACAAAACTCATTTGTTGAGGCATTTTTGGGATTCAGTTTGGCTCCTTACCTGCAAGAGTTCTTTTCCTCCACCTCTCTTCTCCACATCCAATCTCGAGGGCAGCGGTTTAGGAAGTCTCTAAAAATGGGTGACAGCTTCTCTGGGTTCTGGAGCTCTGGGGTGCCATTTAGTAGCGATGAGGTACAGCGCCCTGGAGATAAACATTAAGCATTAATGCCATAAATCTTTTCTTCAAAGTTAAACAGATCACTTGAACCACTGTCATTAATTACAAAAAGACTTATCAAATGAATCAGCCACAGACCAATAAAAGAATAAAGACAGGAAAGGCTCACCCTCAGAGGATTCTCGTTGAGATAAGGAGGTTCGCCCTCTACCATCTCAATGGCCATGATACCCAGGGACCCATATGTCCACTTTGGGCCCGTAGGCTTTACGTGTGACCACTTCAGGGGCCATCCAGTAGGGTGTTCCAACCATGGTGCTTCTTTTACTTTGCTCAGGCGTGATTTGAGCACAGAACCCAAAATCAGCTGAAAAGAGAAGAGCAGACAATTCATTCAAACTGTTCTGATATGATGAAGCCAGGACTTGACAGTGGGATCATGGACTCACTTAGTTTGACGGATCCATCCATTCCTAATAGAACATTGTCACTTTTGATGTCTCGATGAATGACCTGGTTTGAATGCAGGAACTCTAGAGCTTGTAAACACTGTAGAGGAAACAGACCCCAATGTTCATGTGGTGATGAGAAAAACAAACAGCTCTGAGCTCACAACTACTATGCCAGAAATACTGTACCTCTCTGCAGACAGCAGCGATTTGTGCCTCATCCATACAGGTTTCTGTAACCACATCAGTCAGAGAGCCTCCAGCAAGATACTCCATTACCACAAAGAGCTCATCTCTACCAAGAAGCTGCACATACAAAAAAAAAAAAAAAATACAAAAAAAATACCAGAAGGTAGATGTTACAGTAGATGGCTGAAAACATATTATGGGATACAATGCACAAAATAATCAAGTTTAAATAGCTTTAAGGGCTGTAACTACCTGTCTACGAAGTTGACAAATGTTTGGGTTCTTCAGCTCCTTCATCACCAGGATCTCATTGATGATCAGCTCCTTCTTGGGCTGCTTCTGTAGGTTAATCTGCTTGATAGCTACCTACAGAAACATATCACTGCCAGTTAGCTTAACCTATGTCAACTAAATGTGAAAGCACAAAATAAAACTCAAAGAATTAAATTATGGCTGCCCATTTAATGTTAATTTAGTGTAATTAAAAGTTTGGGGTCTGTAATATTTTTTAGAAGTCTCTTATGCTCAGCGAAGTTGAATTTATTTGATCAAAAAAAAACAAAAAAACATTAATATTATGATGTGTCACATGATTTGCTGATGTGGTGCTCAAGAAAGATTTCCTTTTAATGTAGAAAACAGTTGTGCTGCTAGAAATGTGCATTTATTTGAAATAGAAATCCTATGAATGTCTTTACTTTCATTTTTTATTTATTGCGTGAACAGTAGTGTACATCAAACAATTGTCTTAGACCCACATGTAAATTAAAATTTTATTCAATGACTTTTTCTCAGGAAAACATTGATTCAAATTAGATTAAGAAACTGAATAGAGAAAAATACCTCCTGGCCAGTAGCACACGTCAATGGCTGTATACACCGTACCAGAAGCACTGTAAAGAGACAACATTCAATTGAAGCAATCTTAGATTATAGTTAATATAAATTCAACTTACTCACTAACTGTTTTTGTGATACAGACCGACATATTGAAAAAATAACCAAGAATCACAGAATATATTTACCCTTGTCCAATTTTTTCATATCTTGTGTATTTTTTCTTGGGGTCTCCAATACTGACAATAGTTCCTGAAATCAATCACAACAACACAGTTAGGATTCTGTCATACAGAATCACTTTCACATCCCGCAGTGCATATAATAAAACTATTGTTATAGTGAGCATCTCTAATGTTTAGTAAACACCAAAGACTTACTAAGTTTCTCCATAATCTCCTCATCTGTCATCTTGCCCTTGCCCTTCTTCTGTTTATCTGCAGCTTTGCAGCCATCTGTGTCTGCAATGGCAGCAGGTGCCGGAATAGGATCGATGACAGAACGAGTGTATACCTATCCAGACAACAAAGACACCAACAATATGGAGTTCACTCAAGAAACAGTATGAAATTAAATTAAGTAATAAACCTATTTTACATGATAAATATGACAAGAAATCTTCACTCACAGATATGGTATGCTGTGGACGTGGTGCTACAACAGGGGGCGGGGCTTCATCATCGTCATCATCATCAGGATCCTTAACTGGTGATTGCTCTGAGCCTTTTTTTTTGCTGGTGGTGTGTCTTTATCTGAAATCAAGAGGAGGAACATAGATATTAGAGAATGAATTCAAATACAGTTGGGAGTTGTGGTATGTATCTGTACCCATTTACCTGTAAAACTGAGGTATTTCTGCCTGCTGTTGCCTGTGGAGTCGTAGAATTTGAGCACATCCAGCACAGCCTGAGGGTTTTTCTTCTGCTCAGATTTCGTGATGTTGGAGGTCTGCAGCAGCCGAGCCCACTGCTCTGGCATGCCCTGAAACACAGAAGCGGGAATGAAAATAAGAAAGTGAGTTAGGGCCCATCTGATAATTTGATTAATTAAACTTCAGCAAATTAAATCAGTGCACTCTGACAGACAGGAGACAAATGGTCACAGAAATCAATCTAGGCAATTGAATTGGCAATTCTTTCTAGCATCTGATGGATTAGGACAGATCAGGGGCAGCATGGGTAAATTGCACCAGTGGAAAGTATGAAAGTATGTCTAACTCACAGTGAACTCCCCCGTGACAGAATCGAAGCCCACGTGTATGGTGTGGTCTGTCGAAGTCAGAAGGATTAGAAATCTCTGGGACGCTCCTTATCCTTGTCTTTTTTTTCTTCCTTCAACAGAAAGTAGGATTGTGGTTACATGCTTCTGGTCACTGGCAAAATGACAGATTCCAGTGGACAATTTTACAATCAATGAGATGAGCCTCTGTGTCCAAAAATGTGATCAATTACAGCATACTACAGAAGGGTCAGTTAAAGGAATGTGTTGAGTTCAATACAAGTTGAGCCTTATTGTCACCATTTGTGGTATTTTGTAGCAAAAATCTGGGTTATAGTAAGTCATTAACAATGAAAAATTTTTAACTAAAAAGCTACATTGAAACCTATGAAGCTAAATTGAAACCTCATGACATGCATATGGTTAACCCTTCTGACAGAGAAAAATTAATACACATGAATGATGCAATTTAACAAATTACTATCTGCTTAAAATCACAATCCTGCTTCAAAAACTTGCAGCTAAATAACAATAAAATCAAGGAAGACATCATTTCAGTGAAAGTTTTCGTGCTTTTAAAGAAAACCCAATTTTTGAGTCAAAAGTATTTTTTCTGTGGTATTCAACACAATTTGCTATTTTGTATTGACCCAAAATATTGATTTTGAATGCACCCTGGGTCCTCTGGTCTAACCTTTCTCTGCTGAGAAGATGGATGATCTTGTTGCGTGGTTTGTCCCTCTTTTCCTCTGGGACGGAGGGCAGGGGTTTAGAACTTGGGTTTGTTGACATACTGTCCTTGATGCCAAAGTTGCCTGCTCATTCTGACTGGAGGGGCAGGGGGTTTGTCCTCCAGCTCTCCGTTGTCAGACATGACAGGGAAACACACTCAGAAGGGTAATAGGGTTTCAGAGATGAACCTGCAGAGGGCGTCAGAGAAACAAACAACATAGCCAATAAATGAACTGCTGCACTAAAGACAACTGAAGACACAACAAATGAAGAGAATGACAGATAGCAAGCCATTTTAGCAAGAGACTTTATCAGGGTCAAGATCACTAAAAGAATACAAGCAAAATAAACAAGGTTATTCATCCAGTAATGCGTTGTTTGAAATGCACATAAAAACAATGTAACTATTTCACAGTAAAATCTCAGAGGAGCAATTTCAGAATTTTATTGTATAGACCTTTTATGAAAGCTTTCCAACCACCACAACAGCCACACCAAGAGTCTGCTAAAACAGTGCAAAACTTACTAACCACTAGCCAACAGCTGCTACTGTGCTACAAAACAGCCAGTCAACAACTTTAGCATGGACAGAGAGACTCTGTCTCGTTGTTTCTGCTAGCTGCCAACTCATCTTTTTTTGAGATACGCCAACAATGTCCGCCCTGTGCAAAAGCAACTGATTACATTTTGGAGTATTCACTGCCTATCTGTAACACAGAGCACTGTCAGTTAGCTTAGCATTGCAGTCCTCTGAGAGTAACCAGTTCTAGCAGGTCATCAATTCAACTGAAAGTGCTGAGGTGTTCAAGCCAGAGTGCACAAACAAGTCTGCACAACAGGATGTCTCGCTAAAAGATGGCTGGTGTGACATCAGCACACTTAGAGCTTTGCTACCTTGCTTTCTGCACTATGATAGCATTTTAAACCAAAAAAGAACCTAATACATAACTGATTTAATGCATTCTATATAGGCAGCAACCTACAAAAAGACTTCTATTTGTGTGAAATATTTAAGAAACTCGACAGACAAAAATACAAGGCACATGGAAAAAATGTATACTTTTCAGTTCTGTATATGACTTTTTTTTTTCTGTACATTTTTCTTGGATAGAAAATAGACTATGGGATTATCTTCTTTGTAACAGTTACATGCAATGCCGATTAGATCTTCAGTGGAGCCACACAAATGGTTCTTAGGGAAATTTTAAGAGTTTTTTTTTTGTTATGTATTTAAGAGCTTTCATATTTTGCTGTAAAACTGAAGCTGAAAATGCTATACAATTATATCTGAATGGAACTGCAAATGATTCTCTTAGTAATGAAACAACGAAAATGTGCAGTTTTGTTAAATTTTGGCCAAGACAGTTTTGAAGGGCCAAAAGATTTTTCAATGATGTGTTTTGAATACACAGAGCACAGATAAGCTACAACAGGTAAACAATTCAACAATGTGGACACATTTCACCATGAGCAAAAATGATGATAGAATAGCATCAAGTTCAGCTGAAATACTGAGAGGCCGAAGAAATTTACAACTGGTTCATCATGAGGTCCTCAACAGCATATGTAGTTCAATAATTACCGAAACTTGTATTTCAGTTTTGGCTAAAAATATATAAAAATTAAAAAACTATTTACTGATTGTTTGGTGGAAGCACATTTATACTGCTTTTAAAATTCTATCCTAAAAGTTCTTATTTTATTATTATTTTTTTTTTTTTTGGAATAGAGGTGAATTTAATGATGTGTCCTCAATCTTTTTCTTTTTCACAAATGTTCTACTAGTAATGAAAAGACAATTTATTCAGTAGCTTAGTTGAAAAAAACCAGGTTTCATGTGGCCTAAGATGGTACAAAGGTGTTTTTGCCAACAGTCTATCAAGTCTAGATAGAAATCAGTGCCAACATGCGGCTGTCTGCATCCTCTCCCATCTCCGCCCCTGTCATTAACATGTCCAAATAAGGAAAAATCCTGTCTTACCATAGTGAGGTCAATTCAGCAAATCATGTGCAACTCAACCTCGACGTGACCACAAATCTCTTCCTGTTTGACAGCACAGTTCAACTGTGCATTGTATTCAAACAACAAAGATGTGATGCAAAGGTGATGCAACATTAAATATTTAGCCTAGTTGAATTGTGCATTTCACCACATGATTTAACTTCTATACAGACACATAAATAAATCCAGAAGAAGTGCTTTCATCACGAAAGCTTTAAAAGATCCTTAAATAGACAAGAAAGTCATTTTTTACCTGAGCTATAACAAAGATATTCTGAAGAATTGAGAAAAGATCAATAAAAGATTAACTATTGCACAAGTCTTGCATGATCTTAGACTAACACTCGTGAACCAGTTCCTGTTTCCCAATAGAGAAAAAAACATGGGCAGAATAAAGATCAGAGGACTTGCTGCAAGAACATTCTCTGAAGCTAGTCTGGTTAGGAATATAGAAATAAAACTCCAATACGTATCACATGCAATCCAATGAAAAAACCTACACAAAACAAAAACACTTGTATCTTTTTTCATTAAGAAGTCAAACTGTCTTTTGAAGCAGCTTTTTCCAGCAGCCACCACCACTTACACTTCAGCTTGTAAAAAGGCACACAGTCAACACTAAAGAAATCAAGGAAAAAGGATGCAAACAGATGCCAGTACCACCACTAATGCCACCTCACCCTGAAGAACCCTGATGGAAGATCCAGTTGAGGTCCCTGGCCCAGATCTGCCACACTCCTGGGACATTGAGGGTCTTCGCTATGGTGTGTCCACAGTCTCTTTCTCCCTGTGCTCCACTGAAGACAGCTGAGATAAAGGCGCTGTTGATGCAGGCATACTTCATTCCACAGCAGGATAAAAAAGCTGCGAGTGCAGTCATGCCTTTGTGCTGCGCATTGCTATAAGTGATATACCAGCCCTCAGGCCTGATGTAAGGCCCTTACAGCGGAGGAGACATTAGACTGGACATACCTTTACACATCACTGACTCTCGCTCTGAGGAACCACCACCGTTACACAACAATCGCACTACTGGGAAATGAAATCAGGATTACGGGAGGTGTTTTAAAGAGCTTGATTAGAGAGCACTCTCACCCACAAAAATCTATAAAAGCGTATCTGAAAATAAACTCTTGTTTTAAAGCATGGTTTCATTCAGTATTAAATACCTCTACACAGACTACCGGATCACAGATTTCAGTAAAAAAAAAAAAAAAAAAAAAAAAAATCCCATTTTTTCCTTAAGGAATGTTATTTGGGATCATCAAGTCTGAACTTGCTTCCCCGTAATAACAGTGATTTGGAGAGGTGTGGCTCTTTCCAGCACAACAGTGCTTTATAGGCCCAAACACACTTCTGCACGGTCCATTTCATGGAGTTTTTTCCACTCACAGCCAGTGTTTCAGGTTTTCCCTTTAGAAACTGTTACTCTAGCGCTATCATGAATCTTACAGCCTCAAGCTACTGATTGCACAACTATTTCCTGTGAAGCCATGGATAACGTGATTCAGGACTCCAAAGGAAAACGTTTTATGAATCAAATCAGCCAAATGACTTATTTTGTAAATAAATTACAGAATAATTTGATAAAGAGTGAGCTTCAACAAGATGAGGTCAAAGATCATTTTTAAAATGTTTCAAGAATCTTTTTCACGAAGAACTGGTTTGTAAGAGAACCATTTTTCTGTGAATCAGACATCAAGGCTTGTGATGAGTTCACTGTTGAATGCAAGAAAAAACTGGCATTGCACCCTGAAGATGTACTTAACCAATGAGTCACATGACAAAATGGATACACACAAAGTTTTCCACAAAGTCAAAGAATGAGCAGATTTTAAATTATTGTCACAAATAATTTTTTAGCATATTTGTGACTGTTTCAGTTGTAATTTTCTAGAGCCCTGCAGAGGACCATTTATTCGTTTGTCAATCAAACCCATTGTCTTATTACTTTGCTGGTAATGTGAGGATTTAAAAACAGGGTTCCTCAAACTAGTGCCCTGCATATTTTAGCTCCAGCCCAAACACACATGAGCAAACTAATCAAGGTCTTCAGGATCACTAGAAAATCAAAGGTTGACCAAGATTTGAGTTAAACTCTGTCTGCAGGGCAGAAGCCCTCCAAGACCAGGTGTGAGGATCCCTGCTATAAAAGAAGATAAACTATACGGTAATATCATAAAAAATTTATGATACATTTTTCATAGTCAATATCAAAAATTCTCACAATAAATTTCAAATCTTTATTACATAATTTTTATATGGTGAAATGTAATTATTCTGATGGTTTGAGTTTTATTCAAATCAATCGCTGGTCTTCCACAGTAGCACAGGCATCAAAAGCCTTCTGACTGTATTGTTGCGCAGTGTTTCTCCTGTTTGTCAGCGCCTCTTTCATCTGGCTGTAAATCTGAATAAACCATTGAGTCATTTGTTTTCTTCACTGAATTCAAGTGCTTCACACAGGATCTCACAGCGCTGTTTAAAAGAGCTGCCGTTTGAACTTTAAAAACTGCCATTTGAGCAGTGCTGTTTCGTTATGATTTTGGTGCATAAACATTATATCGAACCATTTATCAAACTGTGTATTATCCCATTTTATCAATGAAACGTAGATCATAATAAGTATCGTTATCATTTCATTAGGGATGTAACTATTCACTTAACTCAAGATTCGATTCACGATTTTGATTTCACGATTCGATTCACGATTTATTTTCTTTTTTTTAACAAAATGAGATTTAAGACAAATTAGAAATTAAATATGTCCCTTTTATTATTGCTTGGACAAAATGCTGCACATTTCTTTGTGAAATTGAAATATAAACACTATAATAATATATCTATATATAGCACTTGCATATTATAGCTCTTTTGTTGGTTTTGATTTCTTCTATTGTACTCATTTGGAAGTCGTTTTGGATAAAAAGTGTCTGCTAAATGACAAAATTAAATATAATGTAAATGTAAAATAACAAAAATCCTAAATTGAAATTTTAAAACAAGCCTCGATTTTTTTGCAACTGGCTCGCGGGTAATCGTGCACCCATACACATCGCACAAAAAAAATCTTCCACATGAAATGCTCTACTTATAAAGACCTGAGAGAATATATTTCAGTATGTGGAAAAAAAAAAAAAAAAAAAAAAAAAAAAAAAAAAAACAAAACAAAAAAGTTTGCTAAATTAAAATGTGCCAAAGCACAATAAATAGATGCACTGTTAAGTGAAGCATGCCCTGATCTATGCTTGACAACAACTACTGGCTTTTGGCTTTTCACTTGCTCACTGCTGTGACGAGATTAAAAAATCGAGCAAATTTTGGTGAGTCAACTTTTTTTATTTTTTACGTTCTCTCTTGTATTTACTTTTCATTTATGCATCAATCAACACACAGCGACAGACTAATCTAAGACATGAATTCAAGACTGAAAGAAGAGCATGACACTAGTAAGACCAAATTCATGTATTTGATTTCCAGGGACCACATGAATTGAAAAAAAAAGCAAACATTGAATGCAATATAAGTTCCACTAGATAAAAGCATCTGCCAAATGCATAAATGCACAGTAAAGCAAGGCAAGTAAGACTTAGCCAAAGGCTCTCAACTTGTGTGAACGAACAGGGGAAGTGAGATGAAAATGCCGGAGAAAGCTCATGGGAAGAGGGACTCTGGACATTCCCGTCTGCTCCCCTGAGCCTCTTTGATGCGAGCCGCGCCAGAACTAAACTAACCAGCATGTATTTGTTTTTTCACAGTTACAGACTGGTGGGCCAAAAGTAAACATAAGGTGCCAGTGACTGACTATGCATGCAATGTGGGCCCTCCATATGAATGCAAGAACATCACTATTCACTAATCAGCATTCAGCCTACAGGCACGATACACTGACACAAGTCCCCGTGGACTGGATCTATCAAACATTTCTTGTCAAAAGAATTTGAGCTATGTTACTTCTAATAGTGCTGATTACAATCTTCAAGCAACCACTAGAGAGACAGTGAAGGAAAAAAAAAATCATCAGCAGAGTGCTTCCACTTCCTATTACTCACATCCCCTCCTCTTCTGATTGGTGGAAGGATAACAGAAGCATTTCCTGATCCTACCAGCCACAACCTCTATAGGTCACACACTTGCACTTGATCTGACCAACTGAACCAAAACAAAGATATCAGAGCACACCTCTCTTTTACAGATGTGTGGTTGTGTAGAGGAACTGTTTACAGGAAGACAGAACAGGGGCCTTTTGTATTTGCGGCTTCTATAAAAGGAAATACTGAGAAAGGCTTCCTGAACTAAGCCTAGCTGTCGTCCTCCTTCCACGCTACTGGAGAATGAAGGCATGTGCTTGTCCAGCAAAGAAGCAGCCAACTTTCTAATTGCCAAATTTTTGCTTATTGTCAAAGAAATGAAAATGTTGTCATCATTTACTCACCCTCATGACTGCATTTCTTCTGTGGAACACAAAATGAGATGTTAGACAGAATGCTATGAGAACTATCAGAGTCAGTCCACCATTTATTGAACGTTACTGCATTGTTTTTCATACAAAGGTGAATGGTGACTTAAAAACTGTGGTTAATGCCAAACATCTGCTTTGTTTTCCAAGAAGAAAAGAAAACACATTTGTCACAAGACATACCAGCAAAAACATGAAAGAATTTGATTTACTGTATTTTTTGTTTCTCATACAAGTACACTTTAACAAACACTAATAAAAAACAACAGTTGATGTAAAAAAATAGGCTTAACATAAACTACGATTTTCTTCGGCTTGGATGTGTTGACTACTATCTACTTAAGCTGATTCATATTCTTATGGAGAAAAACAACCCAGAAAACGAAGCACCAACTACCTCTGGGCATTATCAAAACAAGGCTGTCCAAGTATTTAAAATAAAAATAAAAGCTCAGTAATAAATCAATACACATCACCCTTTCTAAATATCAAGAGACCTGCGCACTGTTGGCCGAGCAAATTTTGCATTTTCAACTCACCAGAACTCCCGCAAACCTCTTCAAAGTTTTGCCTCCGCCTTTTTCACTCTCATAAACTGGTTTTGCTGCAAGTAATATGATAATATTTCCCTTGATATTATGATTTGCGACGCCGTGTCGACGTGCTTGTAAGTTCTTTTAGTTAACTTCTTCTTGGACCCAGGATCTGCCAGTGTTATGGCGGAGGGGAAGCGGAACTGTCGACCCAGCCCAGTGTTTGGACACTAAACGAAGACTTCACTAAACGTAGCTTTTTTAGGTTGGACAGGGTTTAATAAAATCTATTATTCATAAAAATCTGAATTAATATTCTTAAACTGCGCGAAAAACGAACGGTGATAAGAAGTTTTCTGCAACCTCAAACTACTACTGTTTGCAAATGGGTTCCGTCCATGAATGCTGACGGCTCTGTTGCATGACGGGAAATGTAGTCTACATTTAATTGCACCGCACTTAAGTCGAATACTCTAAAAAACTACATTTCCCTGCACTGATCTGATTCTAACTTTGCCAAATGATTTCATTTTACGACTCACCGGTATGCCAAAGTAAGTGTTTCAGTCCTATGAGAGCCAGGCGTTTAGATAAACATAAATACTTAATTCATATATTATAGATAGTAAGACGCAAGCTATTTAAACAAGACATAAAAGTAACAACATTAAAAAAAAAAAACTTTATTCCAAGTCAAAATGAAAAGAGATCCAAGCCCTCTGCTGGCACCAACTGGAAAATACATTTAATATTATTCCCTATTGTTACATTCATGGTCGTCTACATATGAAAGGCACATTTACAAAAATGTAACTGATTTCCACTGAATAGGCTGTAATAATTGGACATTTGATTTAGGATGCATTGTAGATGTAGACTATTTTTTTCTCATCTCTTGGGTGCATCGTGGGCAGTACCTGTAAATGGAGAACACAACACTTTAAAACTGCAATATTAAGTACATGAAGTCAGTCAGTATGTGCTAATAAGTGTGCTTATAAAATAAATTAAGTATAGAATTTGGCTCACCATTTTCCTTTTGGTTTGGTTGTTAGGCCAACACAAGCAAAGTGAAACCATTCTATTGGACACTGTTAAAAGAGAAGAAACCTTCCTTTTCATTCTTTTACATATAAACTTTCCCCCCCTTATTTTTATTTTTTTTATGTAAACGGTGCTTGTGTCTGTGTGACAATTGTATTTTCTCTCAACAATGGCTTAAAAAAAAAAAAAGATTTCTTAAATAACTATTACTCACATCAGAATTGTCAACATCCAATCATTTCTCCATATGATACTTGACTACATAAACAGTATGTGGGTTCATTAGGGTCCACTGGCATATCCAGGACATCTGATGGGTGCATGGCGAGCAGAGATTCACTTATGTTTGCACTAGTGTTTGAGAGACAAAAGCACACACAAATGTTGAATACAAAGCCTTAAAATAATATACACATGCATCAAACAAATGTGTCCTTTTAATATGACAGTTACCCATTTTTCAGTTTTTTCTGCTTTGGTGAGTCTTGATCCGATCCTTTCTTGTCTCTTCCATGGGATGCCCTCTTGTCTTTTCTTTTTATATTCTTATCTTCTGAAACAACAAATGAATCTGTTTAGGCTCACCCCAAATTACAGCAAAAGGGATACACTGTGGGCATTGATTGTATTGATACATACATGAAGAAAAGCTTTCTCTGAACAATATGACTTACTTCGAGATTGCTTTCTCATCTGAGCTATCCAGAATGCCTGAGTCCAGTTTCTCCCTGCAGATCATTTCTCAAAGCGTGCAAGATCAGCATCTAATCTCCGAATGTGTTTATCCACCTGGAAATGCAAGGAGACTTGTTTATGCTTGATGCATCAAATGGAACATGCAAATATAAAACTGAGGACTCTGCATCTCACCATTTCATATATCTGCATTGCAAGCTGAACTTTGTCATCACTGTACTCTTTGCATTTGTTATAGGCATTTTCAATCTTCTTTAAATGCTGGACACGCTCCTCGGATGCCAGATTTTCTTACTTTTGCAACTATACTCAGAAGCTAGTTCACTTATCTCAGCTTTTTTCTCTGTGAACAACAGTAAGAAATATAATTGTTCATTAGTCATAATTAAAAAAAAAAGTTAACTGTAACGGCCTCTGATACAAAGTGGTCCAAACATTCATACCTTCAGTTCTATTATCTAAATCCTCCATTAAATGAGAAGTTTCTCTGCAACTCGCAGGGAAGTCCCCTCGATACCTGGAGCCAGTGATTATAATTAAAAATCGTGCAAACTGTATTTACATGGCAGGAAAATAAACAACATGCATGCACACGCTACAGGAAGTTAACTTATACATACTGAGCAAGGGTATTATACGATACAAAACATTACTTAGGCATCACTCAGTCATGTACAGTTACAGCATTTTATCGTAACGTAACACACCAAGACTAATAAATTTATAATGTTAAACACACAACAACTCCTCAACTCTCAAGTTGGGTACTCAAGAGGAACTCATCTCATTTCATACAACTTGACAGCATTTAAAATGTGGCAACGAGTTTTTGAAGAATACCGTTTAAAAACTTACTGTCTAAATAATGTTCTAAGTACATTCCTTTCGCCATTTTGGTTTGAGTTGGCTTTGTACTGCAGGCGTGTATACGATGGTTTATTTAGCGCGCGCTGAATTCCCCTTTCTGGAGTTGCTATGTAGGTTATTCGATTTTTTATATGAAAATGATCAACTGTGCACTACTATTAAGTAAACGCATAAGACTGTCCACTTGGTTTATATATCAGGTATTGTAGCGTAACAGCTTTTATCTGTAGTGCATCAAGTCACAACTTGCTCTACATCGCCATCTACTGCAGTGGAGTTTGCAGTCCGCTGCGTCGTTATCTGTGAAAAAAAACAACAACACAATACAGGTTGGTATTATACAGTTTTATATATGTCCGTATACTCGGTCGTAGATTTCTTAATATTAACTGCAACCTTATGTCGTTTTTGATAATGTTTAAAAAGTGAGGAACAAGACAACATGATACAGTCTATATGGATGGTACATACTGTAAAATGTTCAGAAACCGTACCACAAGGTGGCGGTGTGTCGTCTTAGGTATTAAACATAGACAGGTTGCGCCTCATACCAATACCACGTGGAAATACAAACAGACAGCTTGACTGATAGGCTACTACTGACAGTGGACATGGTGTGAAACTGCGGTCTAATTTTGTACATACGGAGTTTAATAAGAGATCGGAGACCTGAAGTCATCCTCAGCATCGGTGCTCTAAATCCCATATAGAAATCTGATATATGGCAATATATGCAAATCACAATTAAACATACAAGTTCATGTTTGAATTTCACAGATATGAAGGTAAATGTCTTGATACTTGTACATATATGCATAATCTATTAAAATATAGCACAAATGGCCGTTTTTATATGTCACAAATATTTTCCCAAGTACACATATATATGACACATGCCTATAAAATGCATGTTCATGTATGCGTATTTCACAGATATGAAAATATATGTCTGATACTTGTGCAACATATATTATAAAATATAGCAAAAAGTATGCTTTTATATATATATGAACAATTATTTTCCTAAATACACATATATATGACACATATATGCCTATAAAATGCATGTTCATATATGGATATTTTACAGATATGAAAATAAATAAATGTCTGATACCTACAGTATACATATATGCAACATCTATTTTTAAAATATTGCAAAAAAGGCCGTTTTTATGTAACAAATATTTTCCCAAATACACATATATGCCTATAAAATGCATGTTCATATATGGGTAAAGGATGTTTATCTTAGTGTTTATAAAACATATATACATATATTAAATATAGGTTTCAAATATATGAACTAAATATTTAAAGACTTTTAAATTATTAGGCTACAAAAAAAAAAAGAAAAGAAAAAACCTCAAATGTTGTTCTAAAGAATTTAAGAATCCCAAAACTGAAAAAAAAACTGCACCATGGTTTCCATGAATATAAAAAGCAGCACAACTGTTTTCAACACTGATAATGACAAGAAATGTTTTTAGAGCATCAAATCAGCATATTAGAATAATTTCATGTGGCATCATGTGACACTGAATACTGGAGAGAGACCTATTTAAAAAAAAAAAAAAAACTCAAACTTTTGAACAGTAGTGTATTTTATGGAATGACACAGTAGATGCATTTAGAGCACACAGAAAATATACAAATGTTTTATTTATTACATACAATATAACTCATACAACACATTACACACACAAGAACATACATTAATGAGTGTAAACCTGCCCTTGTTTTTGTTACCCAGGTGTGAATGAAAATGGCTCAGCGAGGAGGGACTCAATGTTTCACAGATCTGACATGATGTAATGTGTTGGGACAGAGACTGTGGTAGAAACAATTTAATCTGACTCTTCTCAGAGTGAACACAATCAATGGATCTTCATCAGTTATTCTGCTCTGTGCCTCAGCAGGTGAGTGTGTATTTCTAGTGAATGCTTGATCTTACTTGACTGATTGCATAAAATCTCTCTAAAGTGCTGCACATTTCTCTTCTGTTTCAGCTGTTGTCTTCGGAAATACTATCAGTCCAGATTGAAACAGATGTTGGTGCTGATGAAGGTTAAAAGGCTACACTGTCCTGCAGTTATTCCTCCTCTTGGGGTGCAGATAATCTCTTCTGGTACCGTCAGTATGGAAAAATCAAAAACCAGAATTTCTTGTAGGCCACATACATTACTGCAAAAAAGACTGAGGTATCTGGAGTAGATTCAAGATTTTCTGTTAAAGTAACAAAAAAGGAACAAATCCATGAGATTCTGGAGATCTCTTCTGCTGCTGTATCAGACTCCACTCTTTCTGTACTACTGTGTTCTGCAGCCCACAGTGACAGGAAACACATCAACACTGTACACAAACCTTTCCTTATTTAATCCAGTTAAAACAAACAATAGACAGAGAGTCAAAGATTAAATGAATCTGAAAACTGCAGTTGTAAATAATAAGCTGAACAATAACTGAATGAAAAGAAATAAAGTAAGAAAAAAAAATAAGCTGATGAATCCAGGTGTACTTATGTAAAATAGTAGATAAAAAGATGACATATTTAAAATAAATGTGCCATAAAAATAATCAAATAAAGCATCCTAATATTGTTAATTACTTTAATCCTATATAAAATAGACTGTTGTTTACATTTTTTTTCGTCAACTGCTTACACACATTTTCAAAACTTTTGCACACACAAAATGCCTCTTATCGCTGTCAAAATGAAGCACTGCATTCAAAATATCACAAACATATCTCAAAGCAAACATTTGTCTTACGTTGCCTTACATGATACATTTGTCTTAAATAATATACATTTTTGGATGTATACACACAGTTGTTCAAAACCTAAAGCTCTTCTTTCATGAGCTCCTATATACATTACTATACAAGACTGAAACTAATTGGCAGAGATATGTTGAAAAATTTCACGGTAAACACGAAAGCAAGATTGAATCCAAAAACTTTTTTCTTTTTACTGTAAGTATTTATGGTTGTGAATACATTATTACACAGTACAAAAGAAAATAAATACATCAACCATGTGTAGTCATGTAGTTGTGTATTTACATGCCTATTCTAATGCCATGATTGGTTTGTGTTAAGTTAAGCAATGAGTCTTTGTACATGTGAGGAATTAGTGTGAGGCACAGATGATTAGTGTGCCATTTTGAACTGGATGTGATTGAAAAAGGAAATCAAGACACTTCCTGTTAGATTTCTGTGTGTTACATAAGGAATTTTTTTGCAAAAAGTGTTTTATGAAAAGGCCGAGAATTAGTGTATGGTTTTGCATTTTTTTGTGTGTGGTTCTGGTGTTTGAGTGTCAGGTTTCAGAAATTGTGTGACAAGTAAAGATAAGCAGTTGAAATAAACTGTTTCAATCCGTTATCATTTGTAACAGATTGTGTAGGTATAAATGTGCCACAAGGTGGCAGTGTTCTCAGGCATTCTCTAAGTTAGGTTTCTGAATGTCTTTATAACTGAACAGCAGAGAGCATCAGTAACACACAGTCAGAGCACAGAGAGAAATAACACACAACTGATCTGATCATATTCACCATGAACAAATACATGCTGCTGCTTTTCATTATGGCATCAGGTGCGTCATTTATGATTACTTCAGATCATATAGCTACTATATTAGACATTTTATTGATTTTCTTTCAGAACACTTGTAATTTTTACCTTTAGCGATATACAGTATTTTAAGTAAGACAAAATGAGGTTATTATTGTGCTTAATGTTTGCAGATGTGACGGCTGTGGACAAAATTGAGCCAAATAAAGGGACGAGCCTCATCGGAAACAGAAGGAGAGTCTGTAACGCTGAGCTGCTCATATGAGTCAGACAGTGAATATATATATCTGTACTGGTACAGACAATATCCTAATGGAGAACCTAAATATTTATTATATGAAGGAGCACGATCAAACCGTGCTAAGGACAGCTCTGATCCTCGATTACAGTCAAGAACTTCTCGCATATTGACTGAACTCATTATTAGTAGTGTGACTTTGTCAGATTCAGCTCTCTACTACTGCGCCTTAAGAGTTGAAGCCCAGTGATACAAAATATGAAACAAGTCATACAAAAAACTACAAGCCCATTTTTTACTTTGAAGCTATTATTATGAAAACCAAATAAAACCTCAATGAGAGATAATAACTGCAAACACCTGCGTGAGGTTGAGGGAAGAAATCTTTTATGAATATGAACAAAAGGCAAAAAAGAAACGCTTTTTAATAAGGTCAAAATGCTTAAAAGGGTTTAGGGTTGCAACTGTGTGTGCTATCAGTAATGAGCACAGGCCACTAAGAAAAATGGTTCCTTCAAAAATAAAGGCTTCTCTTTTGTCTTGAAGTATCAAAAGAGGAGGGCCTTAGATCTGACGTTATGTCTGACAGAGACTGTGGTAGAAATGATTCATTCTGACTCTTCTCAGAGTGAACACTTGTACAATGGATCTTCATTCAGTTATTCTCTTCTGTGTATCAACCGGTATATGTATAATTATTTGGTTGATTATTATTATTTTTTTATAAAAAACAAAACAAAACAAAACAAAACAAAACAAAACAAAACAAAACACTATTGAGCTACAAATATACCTCTTTTTTAGTTGCTGTCTTTGAGGATATCATTAAAACCAAACAAAAACAGATGTTTTTGCTGATGAGGGTTTCAAAGTGTTACATTTCCTGTAGTTTTTCTGCATCTGGAGGTTCAGATTATCTCCACTCCCTGCAAACATGTCCTTGAGAGGCCCATGCTGGCTTTTTGCAGGCACAGTGGGCTAGGGCCAGCCCACACCAAACCTAAACAGGCCCAGTGTGGGCTTGCCCAGGCGAGGCCCACAGCTTTGGGCTCACCACAGGCTCTATGTGAGCAGGCCACACTAGTGAACTGTCCACATTTATCCCATGATGGCCCTGTGTGGACCAGCCCGTTCAGGCCCAGAGCAGCTTTTGTATCCTTTAGGCCCATGCTGGTTTTGTGTAGCCAGCCGTGTGTAATGCAACTAAGGAGTATACAAACAACATTGACTGGCCATTATTTAGCCACTCATTTAAACTGGAATGGCTCAAACTAAAAGAGACCTTTTCAGAACCTGTTGTTTCATATAGGCCAGGGATCCTCAAATCAGGCTCACAAGATCCACTTTCCTGGGCCCGTATTCACAAAACATCTTAAGGCTAAAATTAGCTCATAACTCGCCGATTTAGGAGAAAATCTTAAAAATAATGGGCGTGTAAACCTAAATTTAGGACTCTAAATTTTTGCTCTAAGAGTATTTTTCACAAAGCGTTTTAGCTCTAAAACTAGCTCCTAAAAATGAGCTCCTAAATCTGTGAATGGTTAGGAGTAGTGAAGAGGACTCTTAAGTCACTAAAAATTAAGCCACAAACCATCCTAAAATGGCTGTTGCCGGCAATCTGCCTCTGAATATAAACATTTTAAAAAACATTTGACGATAATGAGCTTTTAAAAAGGTATCACCTTTGGTTTTAGAGTTATCCCAACTCCAAATTTTCCTTTTTGATTATATCCTTGTTTTTTTTTATTAACCAGCTGGGCAAGAAGTAACAGTTGTGCTTGTGTCCAGTTTGGTTTTCCTTTACGTTTGCATGCTATCAGCCATGATTATTGTACTCTGTTAATTAAAAAGGCTGTTTATATTCATATTCACTAATTATGAGAAGCACACATGTAAGAGGCTGACAGTTAGGTGAACATATACTTATTATTATGTAAGGAATAATTGACGACAGAGGTCACCTGCTGAACACATTGTACTGTGTCCTGGTTAGGAAATGTGTCATTTCAAGGCCAGTGTAAAGAAGGTTTTTTTGTTGTTTGTTTTTTTTCTCTGTTTTAAAAGTGTACATTGCTGATGTTTTTTGCAGAGAGGTTACATGTATGTATGGCCTATGTTTGGAATGATGTTAAGAGTTTAAGACAGTGTATTTGTATGCATTTTAGAAGGACTCTTTATTGGTGAGGTTACCACATCATGGTCCAGTTTGAATATGGATTTAAAGTTCTTGTCGACGTGAGACCATAGTCTGACTATTCTATTTTTGACTGTTCCTGGTTAGGAAGAGTCTAGTGTTTGAAAGCCGTGGTGTGTTTTCATTACAAAAGGTTGGATTCATTTGCTATCAGCCAACTTCAGCTATGGACAGTGTTTTGAGATTGATGTACTACAAATAAGACTTTTGCACACATCAGCTTTCACATGACGAAATCCTACAAACTTACAGTGCTTTGTTTGCTTTCTTTTGCTTTTTGTTCTTTTGTGTATTTACATTTTTGGCTATATGTCTAACATCGAAACGGCACTGTTTTGTTTATGCAATATTTGCAGTTAACCATAAGAGGGCAGCAGGTATTCATTATTACCTGTAAGAATCCTCATTATTATACCAAAAGCAAAACTCTCCCATTCACTTCTTTATCTTCAAGTTGTATTCAACATTGACACAGTTGTGTCAAACAGGTTGAGGAATATATTTCTCGTTACACTATTCATTCTAGGTATGAACATAATAGAACTGCATTTTCAGTTGTTTACATCGTTTTACATTTAATATTTTTTAAACCTTTATACAATATTGATCATAGGATATGATTGATCAGCCAGGCAAACATGTGACTGAAGCTGAAGGAAGATCAGTAATATATAAAACAGATTCAGAACTATAAGTTTTATTTTGGTACTTTTGAACAATCATTTGAAATGTGGTGGGAGAAAAAAAAATTATCAAACACATTTAAATGATATACAATAAATAATACAGCATATGGAAGAAGGTGAACAGCAGCAGGAAGCTCAGAGAGTAGGAAGTTCCTGTGTGTGTTTCTGACTGATCTGCAGTGACTTACAGCTGAGAGCACTGAGAGACTCAACAGAGAACTGAACTGATCTAAATGAAAATGGACAGATGCTTTATGCTGATTCTCATTATGGGAACAGGTACATTGTTATATAATTACAGCGTTTTAAATAATTACAGTTTGTTTAAAATATTTACTTTTGTAAGAAATACGGTAAAATGGGTTTGCAAAAGCATTTTTATCAACATTGCTTTCACAGTTTAAAAATCAGTTTATTTGTGCTTATTATTCACAGGTTTGGTGGCTGGAGACAGCATTGAACCAGATAAAGGGACAGAAAAAACTTCTAAAGAAGGAGAAACTGTCAAACTGAGCTGCTCATGTAGTACAAGTACCGATTATGTTTATCTTTACTGGTACAGACAGTATGCTAATGGAGGACCACAGTATTTACTATACAAAAACGCACGCTCAGCGAGTGATGCAGACACCTCTGATCGTCGGTTTCAGTCGACTGCATCACGTACATCCACTGAACTGACTATTACTGATGTATTTCTGTCAGATTCAGCTCTCTATTATTGTGCTATAAGAGTAGCAGCCCAGTGATACAAAACATGAACCACGTCGTACAAAAACCTAAAGCACTTTTCAACTTGAACTTATCTAGTAAAACCACAATCACAACCACAATCTATACAGCCCCCAATGTAATAAAAAACATGGTAACACCTGCACTGAGGCCTGTTATTAACCTTCAAAGAAAAATTAAGATATCATGTTCCACATGGCTCCTTTTTTTTGCACAAAGTCTTAAAACACCCTAACTAATTATAATGTGGAATTAATATGCAAAACAGTACAAATACAGGCAGAAAATGAATTTTGAGTTTATTGGCACAAAATGTTTGTCCTTGTCCACCACAACAAAGGTAGAAATAAAACTCTGAGCCAAGTCAGAGAGAGGAGTCAAAAGAAAGCTCTTTATATCCCTACCTTAATTATGAATTTGATCTTATAGTTTAAGATGGTAGCGCATCCTGATATCCTCATTAGAGCTAAGTAGGCCAGAGCCTGGTCAGTACACTGGTGGGAGACCCTTAGCTGCTAACTAGTTTTGGTATCAATGTCAACTTTGCATTAAAAATTACATAACTGAGCGACTGGCACTTAACATGCATAAAAAAAAAAACATCATATTCATGACGTGTCATGTCATAATTATGAAGGTGTCATGTCAGTCTTATGCACACCCCTTCAAGTAAAGTGTAACCCTAGTTTTAGTCCATCCAGCAGGGGGTGCTAATTCCCTGGCTTGAATGGGTGCAAAAGTCCTAATATAATGACGTAGACTTAAGACTGTGAAAAGGAGCATCCTTCAGATGAGGCATTAAACTGGCCTCATGACATTCTGTTTTCATGAATACCCCTCTATTAGAGCAGCTTTATTAAGGCACAGAGTACAAATGCAGCTGTTGCATGCAGTAGGCAGTGAAGGAATGGAATCCTGGAGTTATTGTGACTTTCATAAAATATATATTTGTTTCTTCTTGAATAATTATTAATCAAAGTTACATTTATGCATGTTAGACAATAAGTTGAATATGGCTTTAGTCTGCCTTTTTACTCACTAAGAAGCTGCTGTCATTGTGAGTGTGAGTAGTTAACCATATTTGATAAGATTCAGGGCAAAGCCCGGCAACCTTGAAGTACAAGTGTTCTCTGCATATGTGTGTAAGTGTCTGTCTTTGCAGCTAGATGTGGAGAGAGCCCTAAGAGGAAAACTGTCATTTGCCATCACCCTGATGTCCAAATAATCAGATATACATCTCTGGAGAGACCTATTGCATCTGACCTCTGATCACTTGTCACCAAAATAATCACTAGAAGATATGCTTTGAGTTTTACGTCCATGTATGGAGATTTTCTAAGTTTATCTTTGTTCCGACCAACATCTTGCTGACCTATGCATTGACGCAATTAGCAACCCTCTGTAAGAGTAAAATGGTGTTTCTGACATGTAAGCAGAGCGGCCTACGAACTCCATCACGAGTACTGCAGCTGACTTCTGCGAATAAAACTGCAAACTATTTGCTTCAGTTAATTTTTCTTCAATTGATTGCATCTCTGACTCCTGGTCTTCATTCAACACCTGGTCCTTGGATTTTAACTGTAAATTCCCCTACAGCAGAGTCTGGTTCTTCACTAAAGCTAAGCAGGCCAGAGCTTGGTCAGTACATTACTGTAGTGTGAGACCCATTGTGAAAAGCTTGCTTGATGCTGCGAGTAGTTTTTTCCAGCCAGCATGGGGTGCTCATTCCTTGGCCTGAATGGGTGCAAAAGTCCTAATTTAATTACTTTATACTGTGAAAAGGAGTATCCTTCAGATGAGGAATTAAACTGGCCTCATGACATTCTGTTGTCATTAAGGAGCAGAAAACAAATGCAGCTGTTGCATGCAGTAGGCAGAGTCCTGTTCCTCACTAAAGCTAAGCAGGCCAGAGCCTGGTCAGTACCTTGGTGGGAGACCATTTGTGAAAAGCTTGCTGCTGTGCAACTAGTTGTAGTCCAGCCAGCAAGAGGTGCTCATTTCCTGGACCTGAATGGGTGCAAAAGTCCTAATATAATTACTTTAGCTTGTGAAAAGGAGCATCTTTCAGATTAGGCATTAAAGTGGCCTCATGACATTCTGTTTTCATGAATTCTCAATTACAATTTTTTTTTTTTTTTTTTTTTTTTTTTTTTTTTTTTTAAAGTGGTAGCACATTCTGATGGCTTTAAGGCTGTTGTTGAAAAACCACTGTGACTTCTAAGAATAAAAATTCACTGATCTGCTACTAAGCAAAACTTTAAGACAGATATAACTGGCATTATGCAGTAGCTATAGGGAGCCAGTAGAGGGAGAGCAGTATGATCTGCTGATATATGTGGTGCTGAAATCTCACTCTGTCAGGGACTCTGACCAGGATTCACAATAAACAGCATTCAATGGTAAACAGATATGTATGTGTGATGATTGATAGGATGATTGATGAATCTGAAAACTTTTTGATACATTTATATATATATATATATATATATATATATATATATATATATATATATGTATCAAAAAGTTTTCAGATTCATCAAAGGCAATGGGAAATGAGAGACAATATGAGATGCAAGGATTTTTTTTTTTTCAGGACTTACTGGGTAAGTTACATTAACCAGTGAAATTTTCTCTTTTAACCAGGTGTGAATAAAATGGCTCAGAGAGGAGGGACTCAGTGTTCTGACATAATAATGTGTTTGACAGAGACTGTGCTTGGGATGATTCAGTCTGACTCTTCTCAGAGTAAACACATATACAATGGATCTTCATTCAGTTATTCTGTTCTATGCCTCAGCAGGTGTGTATTTCTGTTGAATGATTGATTGTATTATTTGACTGATGAGATTAAATGTCTCTTAAATGCTGCCCATTTTATATTCTGTTTCAGCTGTTGTATTTTGAAATACTATCAGTCCAGATTGAACAGATGTTGGTGCTGATGAGGGTCAAAAAGCTACACTGTCCTGCAGTTATTCCTCCTCTGGGAGGACGGATGATCTCTTCTGGTACCGTCAGTATGGAAGACCAAAACCTGAATTTCTTGTAGCCACATACAGTACTGCAAAAGAGACTGGGGTATCTGCTGCAGATTCATAATTTTCCATTAAAGTAACAAAAAAAAAAAAAGAAAGAAAGAAAGAAAAAAAGAAATGTTCTTGTGATTCTGGATATCTCCTCTGCTGCTGTATAAGACTCCACTCTGTACTACTGTGTTCCCTTTCGAAAGCTTCAGTCGATGCTGCGCTGCTCAGCGCATTGGGAAACGTCTTGTTCGTGACCAGCTGTGAATAATGTGTGTAACACGTCGATAGAATTGACCCGGTGGTAATATAGCCTCGGTTGATGACGTCATCGGAGCGCGTCCGCAACACGGGGCTATAAATAGATAAGCCACAGGTGCATCAACAGGTCTTTTGTCTTCAGATCATTCTGTGCATGTGTGCGTCAGGAAGATTCTTTTTGTCTACTACAGATCTTCGTACGATGACCCAACGAAACAGTAAGTGTTGTGTTCCTCCATGCTCTCGTCCTATGTATGAGCTGGATACGCATGATTACTGTTTTGTTTGTTTGGGGGAAGAGCACGCGGTTCTGGCTTTAGAGACGGGCGAGTGCGAGCATTGTGAACTGTTCTCAGTGAAGATGCTTCGTGCTCGTCTGAACTATTTTCAGACCGCACCCACCTTTTCGTCGGAGGGCTCTCGTGCGGGTCTGCGTGACGAGCGAGCGACGGGCCCGTCCCTTTCGCTTGCAGTGTCACCAGATCCACGCATCCTCTCTCGTGATCTCGAAGCGCGCTCCGGTGCTTCTTCGATTCACGAGGAGGATGATATATCTCTTGAGTCTTCGGGCGATGAGCAGGCCTCTGAACGCTCCTCTCGCGAGAGGAAATCGGTCGAGGAGCTGCTCGAGGTGGTTACTCGCGCGGTGGACAGGCTGCAGCTTGACTGGCCACGCGACCAAGAGACCCCCAAACGTAGTAAGCTGGAGGATAGGTTTCTGTCGGGTGGTAGGAGAGAGAGACCGCAACATCAGTCTCTCCCCTTTTTCGAGGACCCTCCATGATGAACTGTCGAAGTCATGGAGCAAACCATATACCTCCCGCATCTTTGTGCCCTCGACGTTGACTTTTTCAACTATCGTGGATGCAAAATCGCGGGGATATTCGGAGATGCCTCGGGTTGAAGAGTCGCTTGCGAGCTATCTCTCACCTGAATCTGCATCCTCGGTGAAGAAACCTACTCTCCCCACTAAACCTTGTAGAATTACATCATCGCTAGTGGGTAAAGCTTATCAAGCTGCAGGTCAGGCTGGTGCTGCGCTGCACACTATGGCGGTGTTACAGGCATATACCAGGCTGACCTATTGAAGGACTTGAGTGTGGGCAGTACAATCGACGAGGAAGCATTCGCTGAGCTTCGTCGGGCCACAGATTTGTCTCTCCGGGCGACCAAGCAGACGGCTCGTGCCATTGGCCGGTCGATGTCAGCTTTAGTCAGCACGGAGAGGCATCTGTGGCTTAATTTGACGGGCATTAAAGAGAAGGAACGTTTGTTTCTTTTAGACTCCCCTATCTCTCCATCTGGCCTGTTTGGCGATTCAGTTAATTCGGTCGTCGACAGACAGGTTTAGGGAAGTAAAGAAACATGAAGAAGCGTTCGTTCAGTTTCTTCCTCGCCGCACTCAAGGGGAGGGGCCATCAGCCACCCAGCCTCGCCCCGGTCCTTCAAAAACCAGGGAGGTTAAAAAGCAGAGCGTGACAGACCGTGCTCCCCCCTCGTAGGGATTTGGGGACAGGTTCGCCGTGCTCAGCAACCTCCCAAGCCAGACCTCAGGACTTTTATTAATAGGAATAAGAAGTCCTGACGCCATGGCACCCGTGCTGGTGGGGGTAGTCCCTCACGGGGTGGGGCCGCGCTCGAGAGCTTTTCGCCCCGCCCCGTTACCCTCACAAAACCCCTACATCCCCGCCGCTTCTGGTGTCTCGGGGGGCGGGGGTTTCCAGCAAGATTTTAGATGTTCCAGTGCTTCCTGCCATCATTCTGGACACGGAACATCTAACATCCCCTCAAAAGGAAGTATTGAAATTGGTACCACTCTCAGAGAGTCTGGCAGCGTGGAAACTTCTGCCAGGCATTTCTGCATGGGTATTGAGCACAGTACGGGTAGGATACAGGATCCAATTTATTCGTCATCCTCCACGTTTCAACGGCGTGGTTTCCACTTCCGTGAAACCGGAGCTGATGCAGGTACTGTCTCAAGAGCTACAAACTCTTCTGGGCAAAGAGGCCATAGAACATGTTCCTCTTCCACAGAGAGAGTCGGGCTATTACAGCAGATACTTCTTAGTTCCCAAAAAGTGTGGGGGATTGCGTCCAATCTTGGATCTTCGAGGCTTAAACCGTACAATCAGAGCACTCAAGTTCAAGATGTTAACCGTCAAGACGGTCGTGTCGCAAATTCAGCATCGCGATTGGTTTATCACGATCGATCTGAAGGACGCATATTTTCATATAGAGATTTTGCCACAACACAGGAAATTCCTGAGGTTCGCTTTCGGGGGCGAAGCATACCAGTTTCGGGTTCTTCCTTTCGGCCTAGCCTTATCACCCCGCACGTACACAAAATGCATGGATGCAGCGCTGGCTCCATTACGACTCCAGGGCATCCGCATTTTGAATTATATCGACGATTGGCTGATACTAGCGCAATCGCGAGAGATGGCGCTACAACACAGGGACATCGTGTTAGCTCATCTAGTTTCTCTGGGGTTGAGACTCAACACCGAGAAGAGTGTTCTCTGTCCAACTCAGAGAACGACTTATCTCGGGATCGTTTGGGATTCGATCACGATGCGGGCACAAACTGTCTCCCGCTCGGATCGAGACCATTCAGCAGACCATGAGCAAGGTCAGGCTAGGCCAGGATCGCACTGTTCGTCAGTATCAAAAGATGCTAGGTTTCATGGCTTCAGCATCCACGGTGATTCCTTTGGGGCTGTTGCACATGAGACCGTTTCAGTTGTGGCTAAAAGCCAGAGGATTTCATCCGAGAGCCAATCCTCAAAGGCGAATAAAAGTGACGCGCCGCGGGCTTCGTACACTATCTCTGTGGATCAGACCCCGGTTCCTTGCCTTGGGTCCCACTCTAGGGGCACCGTGTCGTCGCAGACTGCTAACGACAGATGCCTCCCTGTTGGGCTGGGGAGCAGTTTTGGATGGCCACCCAGCTCAAGGGGAATGGGGGGGTCGTCAGCTCGATTGGCACATCAATTGCCTCGAGCTGATGGCCGTATTTCTGGCTCTGAAATATTTCCTCCATCATTTGAGAGACTGTCATGTTCTAGTACGGGTGGACAACACAGCAACAGTCTCATATATAAATCACCAGGGGGGTCTGCGCTCACGCAATCTGAACAAGATAGCGAGGCAGATTTTTCTTTGGGCCCAGGACAAGCTCCTGTCACTCAGGGCAGTTTACATTCCGGGGCGTTTGAATGTGGGAGCGGATTTACTGTCCAGACAGACACTTCCGACAGGGGAATGGAAACTCCACCCAGAGGTAGTGGAACAGATTTGGGAAAAATTTTACGAAGCAGAGGTGGACCTCTTCGCCTCCCTTCAGACAGCGCAATGTCCCCTCTACTTCTCTCTGAGTCACCCAGCCCCCCTGGGTCTGGATGCGATGGCACACACATGGCCCAGAATGCGCCTGTATGCATTTCCTCCAGTTTCTCTGCTCCCGGGAGTCCTAGCCAGAGTTCGCCAACAAGGGTCTTGCCTCTTGCTGATAGCGCCACGTTGGCCGAACAGGGTTTGGTTCTCGGAGATAATATCTCTTCTGTCTCAGGCAGGGGGTACGATATTCCATCCCAGGCCCGACCTGTGGAATCTTCATGTTTGGCCCCTGAAGGGTACCAGCTGAGGAACACAGGGCTGTCGCCGTGTGTTATTGATACCATCCTTAGTGCTAGGGCTTCCTCCACCAGACGGAGTTATGCCAGTAAATGGGGTGTCTTTGACAGGTGGTGTGTGGTACACAATGTAGATCCGGTCAACTGCCATATTGCTTCAGTTCTGGACTTCATGCAAGAGAAGTTGTCAACAGGCACATGCCCTGCTACTCTTAAGGTTTATGTGGCCGCTCTTTCGGCTTGCCACGCCTTGATTGACGGGGTGCCACTCGGGAGACACCCTCTGCTCTCTCGCTTTCTTCGTGGGGCCAGACGACTGAGGCCTACAGTAAAGACCAAGATGCCTTCTTGGGACTTAGCTATAGTTCTTGAGGGTCTGGTTGAAACCCCCTTTGAACCTTTAGAGTCAGTGTCTGATAGACTTCTAACTCTAAAAATGTTTTTCTCATGGCAATAACTTCTTTGAAGAGAATTGGGGATATGCAGGCTCTGTCTATCTCACCATCATGCTTAGACTTTGCCCCAGGGAGCGTGAAAGTGATCCTGCATCCTCATCCTGATTACCTGCCTAAGGTTCCGTTTTCGGCTGTACATCCGGTCATTCTAGAGGCCTTCTGTCCTCCGCCGTTCGCAACGCCGGGAGCAGGAGAAATCTTATAGACTGTGTCCAGTCCGTGCTCTTCAGACTTACGTCCACCGCACTAGCCAGTGGCGTAAGTCGGAGCAACTGTTCGTCTGTTATGGTGGTGGTAACAATGGAGCAGCTGCCACCAGGCAGACCATATCTCACTGGGTCAGGGATGCTATTGCTTTGGCTTATGAGGCGCGCGGTCAAGCTTCGCCTTTAGGTCTTAGAGCTCACTCCACAAGGGGGGTCGCCTCCTCTAGTGCTTTAGCAAGGGGTGCCCCCTTACAACGGGTTTGTGATGCGGCAGGTTGGTCCTCTCCGCACACATTCATAAGATTTTATAGTTTGGATGTCCATGCTACTCCGGGCTCTCATGTCCTTGAGTCAACATCACAAGCTAATGTCTGAGGCCTTCTTGTGGTTTGGTAGCACACCTGCACAACCTTAGGGGTCCAGACATTTTCAAGCACGGCGGCGTGGGTATTCTCGTTCCCAATGCGCTGAGCAGCGCAGCATCGACTGAAGCTTTCGAAAGGGAACGTTCCCGGTTACTTAGCTGTAACCTTGTTCCCTGAGAAAGCGGAACGAGATGCTGCGCTGCATTGCCGTACTGAAATATGTCCCAGGACTGCTCTTCAGACAAAATGTCCTGTTGATGCACCTGTGGCTTATCTATTTATAGCCCCGTGTTGCGGACGCGCTCCGATGACGTCATCAACCGAGGCTATATTACCACCGGGTCAATTCTATCGACGTGTTACACACATTATTCACAGCTGGTCACGAACAAGACGTTTCCCAATGCGCTGAGCAGCGCAGCATCTCGTTCCGCTTTCTCAGGGAACAAGGTTACAGCTAAGTAACCGGGAACGTTCTGCGGCCCACAGTCACAGGAAACACATCAACACTGTACACAAACCTTTCCTTATTTAATCCAGTAAGAACAAGCAATAGATAGAGAGTCAAAGATTAAAAGAGAATCTGTAAACAGATGTGCAGATGAAGTAATAAATTGAATAAGTGAATGAAAAGAAATTAACTGATAAAAAGCTGATGAATCCAAATGTACTTATGTTTAGGATCCTTATATTGTTAATTACTATTACTATTACTATTGTTTAAGTTTCAGCTATTATCATGTGTAACACATAATGTAGGTACAATGTGCCGCAGTGTTCTCAGACATTCATTTACTAGGACAGGGGTCGGCAACCTTTTCGTCATGACGTGCCATTTTTAATTTTTTTGGTCAAACACTGTGCCAACCCCCCCCCCCATTTTATTTTTATTTGAAATATACTCAATGATGATGGTTTATATAGTGTATAATATGATCAAAAATTTAAATTAGTTTTCACCTATTTGTTGGGGCCCCTGTCAGCCAGGGGCCCTTGGAATTGTCCTAACTTTACCCCCCTATACGGCGCCCATGACTATCAGTCCAGATTGAAAAAATAAATAAAAATCTGTCCAGATTAAAAAAAAAAATATATGTATATATTTGTCATTCAGATGACCAAGAACATCCTAATTTTGGAGGGTGACCACATGTCAATTAAGAAAAATATATATTTTTACAAGAGATACGTTAAAAAAAGTAGTGTAGAAGTATTTCCCCTGTGATCTACTGCTTTTATATTGTTGAATTTAAACAAAGGACCTTGGATTTTTGTATCGTTTTCACTGAGTGCCTATCTCTATGTCTGTGACAAATGGAAGCTGAATCTTAGTCAAGAAATTCTAAAAAATTATAACATGCTTTTGTTAAGAATATGAAATGTTGAAAATCTATAATAAAAATTCTAGTGGGAAAAAATGTAATTATATAACAGTTACATACAAATATATTATTCATGGCAACCTATGGATGAAAGTGAACAACAGCAGGAAGTTCAGAGAGGAGGAAGTTCCTGTGTGTGTTTCTGACTGATCTGCAGTGACTCACAGCTCAGAGCACTGAGAGACTCAACAGAGAACTGAACTGATCTGATTGAACATGGACAGATGCTTTATACTGATTCTCATTGTGGGAACAGGTATACATTATTTACTGAACAATTAATGAAAATCTGTAAATTATTTAGATTTTTTAAACATTATTTATTTATTCATTGGAGAGTTTTTTTTTTTTATCAAAAAATCTCTTTCACAGATCAAAAATCTAGTTATTTGTGCGTTTTGTTGACAGGTTTGGTGGCTGGAGACAACATTGAGCCAGATAAAGGGACAGAAAAAAACTTCTAAAGAAACAGAAACTGTCAAGCTGAGCTGCACATATAGTACAAGTAGTGAATATGTTGTGCTTTACTGGTACAGACAGTATCCCAACAGAGAACCACAGTTTTTATTACTCAAAGGTGCCCGATCACGTTCTGATGAACACACCTCTGATGATCGGTTTAATTCAGCTACAACACGCACATCCACTGAACTCACTATTACTGATGTACGTCTGTCAGATTCAGCTCTCTATTATTGCGCTCTAAGAGTAGAAGCACAGTGATACAAAACATAAAACATGTTTTACAAAAACCTGAAGCTCTTTTCACTTTGAAAATATCTAGTGAAAACCTCAATCAAATCCACAATCTATCCAGCCCTGAAAGTAATAAAATATGGTCACACCTGTATAAGACTGAATTGGGCCTTTGTTATAAGGCATACATGTCAATAAGAAACTTCAGAAAAGAAACATTAACAGTTTATCCAGATATCATGTATGTGAGTGTTTATTTTAAATAATTATTATATTGAATTCATGATTTAATGTAATTAAATGGTTTCAATATAATTTAGCAATAGTGTTTTCTTGATTTCAGGCTGTATGCAGCGGAATTCTCTTCCAACATGAACAACAGCATAACATTATTTATATTTATAGTAACACATCAAGGCAAATAAATTGTTTAAAATTATGGAACGCTATTGTCAGTCAAGCCCAAAATAACATTCAAAATGTGACTATAGTGGAAAAAAAACACTAAATGCTTTACTTAATTTCAAACAACAACCCTTTTTGACAAAATATTTCCAGTTAATGATGTTACATCCCCTCAAATGCAGGAACATATTACAATAGTTCCATTCTCTCATTCTCATCTTAAATAAGGATCACAGATCAATTTTATTTATATTTTTGGTAATCATACAGTTCATGTGATTGGATCTGATGTCAAATTCATTATAATGTGGCTCAGAGAGGAGGGACTCAGTGTTCATATGATCTTAGTTTCTGACAGAGACTGCTGTTGAAAGGATTCAGTCTGACTCTTCTTAGAGTGAACACTTGTACAATGTATCTTCATTCAGTCATTCTATTCTGTGCCTCAGCTGGTATGCTATTTGGTTAATTATTATAGAAATGTAGATTTTTATTGTTAAAAATTAGTTCTATGAAAAACATCTCGGTAAAATTACCAATATCCCTCTTCTTTTTCAGCTGCTGTCTTTGGGAATGTCATTAAACCAAAAAAAACAGAATTTATTGCTGAGGAAGGTTCAAGTGTTACATTATCCTGTAATTTTTCTGCATCTGGAGGTTCAGATAATCTCCACTGGTACCGTCAGTATGGAAGATCAAAACCTGAATTTCTTGTTCTCATCTATATCAATGCAAAACAAGCTGAGGTGTCTAAGATAGATCCAAGATTCTCTGCTAACATTCCAAAAAGTGAACATGTGGATCTGAAGATCTCCTCTGCTGCTGTATCAGACTCTGCTCTGTACTACTGTACTCTGGCGCCCACAGTGACAGGAAACACATCAGCTCTCTACAAAAACCTGTTACAATGAGAGACAAGAGAGAAATACAGCAAGAAATAAAGCAAATAAATGTTAAATTATCTCAAATTATTATCTTGTGTAATACAGTATATACTGTACATTCACATGTAGTTCCTGCTTGTTCCAAATTCTCATTACATTTTATATAAAAATGGCTAGACTATAATAAATAATAAATATTCTTCATATTTTCATCAGTCATAAATGAAAATGATAAATGCAAAGACATAAAGTATTTAAGCCATGCCTTTATAAATCTGCAGTGACTTACGGCTCAGAGCACTGAGAGACTCAACAGAGAATTGAACTGATCTGATTGAACATGGACAGATGCTTTATACTGATTCTCATTTTGGGAAGAGGTACATTATTTATGGTGTATTAAAAGTGTATTTACATGATGTGAAAACCACAACCTTTCAAGCCTCCAATGTAATAAAATATATGTTGTGACAATTGTGCGCTTGAAAACTTGAGATGCCACTTATGCAATATACTTGCAGTTAACCAGAAGAGGGCAGTAGGTGCTCAATATTACATTCAACAGTACATTGGATCATCATTAAAATGCCAAAAAAAAAACCAACAACAACAAAACAACAAAAAAAAAACAAAAAAACAAAAACTGTCATATTTACAGATTTATTAGTACTTCAACGTAGACACAGTCATGTCACACGGGTTGAGAAATATATTTCTCTTTACAATACAATATTCATTCTTGGTATGAATTCTCCTTTAATACAGCTGTATATTCATGTAAGTTGTTTATATGTTGTATTCTATTGTACATTAAATATTCTTAAATCTTTACAGAGTGCAGATCAGAGGACACAGTTGATCAGACAGATAAACATGTGACTGAAGTGTCATCAAATTCAGTTCCACTGACAATCCAGAATCTGCATGTGTTTGACTCTGCTGTGTACTTCTGTGCTCTGAGGCCCAAAGTGAGAAAACTCAAGTCAAACTACATACAAAAACACGTGAGCTGAATCTCAGTCAAGAAATTATAACTTGTGCTTCTGTTTAGAATATGAAATGTTGCCTTTTATTTTGAGTACTCATTTTATGCACAACACTAATATAAAAAGTGTAATAATCTAACAATTAAAAAGACAACATTGAGCCAGATAAATGGACAGAAAAAAAAACCTTTAAAGAAAAAGAAACGGTCAAATTGAGCTGTTCATATAGTACAAGTAGTGAATCTGTTTGGCTTTACTGGTACAGACAGTATCCCAACAGAGAACCACAGTATTTATTACTCAAACGTGCCTGATCACAAAGTTCTGATCAACACACCTCCGATCGTCGATTTCAGTTGACTACATCATGTACATTCACTGAACTCACCATTACTGATGTACGTCTGTCAGATTCAGCTCACTATTATTGTGCTCTAAGAGTAGGAGCCCAGTAATACAAAACATGAAACATACAAAAACCTGAAGTTCTTTTCACTTTGAACTGATCTAGTGAAAACCACAATCAAAACCACAATCTCTTCAGGTCTGAATTTAATAAAATATGTGGTCACATATGTGTAAGACGGAATTAGGCCTTTGTTATAGGCACAAATATAAATCGGAATCTTAATGAGAAAGGCAATAATAAACTAAAGTGAATGACAATAGTGATCATGCAATCATTATTATATTGATTGTATAATTAATTAAATTAAATTATTTCAATTAAATTTTTAAAACAGTGTTTTCTTGATTTAAGGCTGTGTGAAGTAGAATTGTCTTCCAAAATAGACAGTTGGATAACATATTATTTACATTGATAGACAGCTAGATTGTTTCAAAAAAATGGTACACTGTTGAGAGTAAAGCCCAAAATAACATAATGGAAGAAAAACTAACACAAAATATTCTAATTTAAAACTAAACCTTTTCAGTTAATAATCTTGCACCCCCTCAAATGTAGGACAATATCATTACAATAGTCCCATTATTATAAGGTCAAATTCTTAAATAAGGATGGCAGATCTAATTTGGTTTATTTGTTCTGTAATCATACAGTTGTAACATTAGTTCATGTGACTGGATCTGATGTCAAATTCATTATAATGTGGCTCAGAGAGGAGGGACTCAGTGTTCATATGATCTTAGAGTCTGACAGAGACTGCGGTTGAAAGCATTCAGTCTGACTCTTCTCAGAGTGAACACTTGTACAATGGATCCTCATTCAGTCATTCTATTCTCTGCCTTAGCTGGTATGTTAATTGGTTAATTATTATTATATAAATGTAGATTTTTATTGTTAAAAATTAGTTCTATGAAAAACATCTCACAAAAATTACCAATATCCCTCTTCTTTTTCAGCTGCTGTCTTTGGGAATGTCATTAAACCAAAAAAAAAACAGAATTTATTGCTGAGGAAGGTTCAAGTGTTACATTATCCTGTAATTTTTCTGCATCTGGAAGTAATTATTATCTCCACTGGTACCGTCAGTATGGAAGATCAAAACCTGAATTTCTTGTTCTCATCTATATCAATGCAAAACAAGCTGAGGTGTCTAAGATAGATCCAAGATTCTCTGTTAACATTCCAAAAAGTGAACATGTGGATCTGGAGATCTCCTCTGCTGCTGTATCAGACTCTGCTCTGTACTACTGTGCTCTGGCGCCCACAGTGACAGGAAACACATCAGCTCTCTACAAAAACCTGTTACAATGAGAGACAAGAGAGAAACACAGAGACAGAGATGAAGACAGAGAGAAAGAAGCTGTAACTGGCAACTACAGTATTATGAACCAATGAAAAAAAAACAAAAAATTCTTATGTACCAAAATCATAAGGTGGACATTTTCTTTTTATTATAATGCATGAATTTATGTGGTAATGTGGAAGGTTTACATTAAATTACATTTACATTGAATCCCAATGAAGCTGCTCTTTAATACCTGAAATTCAGAAAACTGCCAAATAATAAAAAATCTAAAATGATTCTCATGTGCAATAAATAGTTCAGGTTCATCTATGCCACAAGTTGGCAGTGTTCACACACTTTCACATGGAGATACTGCTATGTTTTATATAACACATCACACTACAACATTATGTTATACATTTATTTTGGGCAAATTCTAAATGACAAAATTTACATATTATTCAGGTTTTCATTACTTAATATTCCCAAGCTAAATATGAGGAATAAATATGAGGATATAATAAATATGAGGAAACTGGCAAAGCAAAAAATATTGGCATCAATATTATTATTATTATTTTTAATATTAATGCTTTTTTGTAGAAACACTACATGGCCTATGCACCATCATCACCACTGTAATGTTTTTGTGCACAGTGAGGAAGCTAAACTGTATTGTTTACATTTTTTTTTATTGCTTTGGCGCAATTTTCACAAGCAATTGGTAAATTTTCAAAACTTTTAGAATTTATATCACAACAGATCACCAAAAGTGCACTTTTTTCAAACATTTCATATATTCAGTTGTATTAGTACAATACACATGATCACAAAATATCATTTTCACTACACAAAAGAAGTGTTTTATCTATATAAATGTTTCATTCACAGAAACTGCCTTTCATAAAGCTATTACTATCAAACTTTCGATTTGCATCTCTTATCATTCAGTTGAATACATTTGTCTATCAATTAATTCAACTGATCTTAATGTTTAATCAATGAATCATTTATTATGTCCATAGATTTTCAACTTGTCTGCTTGTTGTCTGATAATTTACCAATATCCTGTATAGAAGAACAACATGTAATTGTCACAGTTTTATGTAATTTGTAAAAGTAAAATATTGACAGCATACTGTTGTCCTCTCAGAATTAACAGGAGACAACCTGGTGGTGGTCGTGCACGTGTTTTGACTGACCAGCAGGAGTTAGCTGTGGTGAAAATGGTCAGGGCAAGGAATGACATACGGCTGTCTGAAATCAAGCAGGCTACTGAGAACAGCAATGACACCTTTGCCAATGTGCCATCAATTTGCCTTCCAGTTATTGCCCGCCTTTTGAAGAAGCACCAGGTTTCTATGAAACAAATTTACTTGGTGCCTTTTGAGAGAAACTATGCCTGAGTGAAACAACTGGGTTTAGAATATGTTCAGGTATAACACTAGATTGGTGTACTGTATGACATGCAATTTAAAGTACTGACTAACAATGTCAACTATTATTTGTAAAAGAGCTAACCAAATTATTATTATTTTAGAGGGTGATGGAGCTGGATGCTGCTGTGAATCATCACAAGTATATTTATTTTTAAGTATAACACTGAACACCTGATAGCTTTTCTAAATGAGCTGGAGCAGGCCTGTCAGGGTGAAGATGTCATGTTATTGTGTGGGACAATGTCAGTTTCCACCATGCAGAGCTGGTTCGGGAATGGTTTCAGGCACATCCTCGGTTCATGACCCTCTACCTTCCCCCATACTCCCCTTTCCTCAACCCAATTGAGGAATTCTTGTCTACATGGAGGTGGAAGGTGTATGATCGCCATCCTCATGAGCATGTCACCCTTCTTCAAGCCATGGATGAAGCTTGTGGTGATATAACTGCAGAGCAATGTCAAGCCTGGGTTTGTCATGCCAGAAGGTTTTTCCCGCGGTGCCTGAACATTGAAGACATTCACTGTAATGTTGAAAAAAATTTATCAATAAATTGAATAAAAATAAATCACAGGTAGCTACCAAAATCTAAAGGTAGACAAATCATTTAACTAGTATATGAAAAAACTAAATACTGTACAAACAAAATAATTTTTTTTTAAAGTGAACGTATCTTCGTCAAAATAAAGATGAAGTATGTTAAAATCCTACAGGTCTGTCTTGGAATCATATTTGACAAAATCAATTTAGAACATGGTGTAATAAAAAATAAAGTAAAATGAACAATGTAACAAATGTTAAAAATATCTCGCATGATTCTCATGTACAATATATAGTGCATCTTTTGCTTGTTCCAAATAGTTATATCTAAACTTAGCTAGACTATAATTAGAAAGTCATTATTCTTCTAATTTCCATCAGTTAATATTTAATGTTCATGAGAAATAAGAGGAAATACAGTGAAAAAACCCAAGAACATCAAGTATTTAAGCCATGCCTTTATAAAGCAGGAAGTTCCTGTGTGTGTTTCTGACTGATCCGCAGTGACTTTCAGCTCAGAGCACTGAGAGACTCAACAGAGAACTGAACTGAACTGACTGAACATGGACAGATGCTTTATACTGATTCTCATTGTTGGAACAGGTACATCATTTACTGAGCAACTGATGAAACTGAACATTTTTAAAACATAAAACCCCAAATACTAAACGATTTAATTGACTGCCCCCCCCCCCCATAAAAAAGTAAATTGTATTTTTAATTATTTCTTTTTTTCTATTATGTGTTTATTATTATTTTGGTTGTGTGTGCTTATTGTTCACAGGTTTGGTGGCTGGAGACAACATTGAGCCAGATAAAGGGACAGAAAAAACTTCTAAAGAAACAGAAACTGTTATGCTGAGCTGCACATATAGTTCAAGTAGTGAATATGTTGGGCTTTACTGGTACAGACAGTATTCCAACAGAGAACCACAATTCTTATTATACAAAAATGCACGGTCAGCGAGTGGTGAACGCACATCTGATCGTCGGTTTCAATCGACTACATCACGCACATCCACTGAACTCACTATTGGTGGTGTACGTCTGTCAGATTCAGCTCTCTATTATTGTGCTCTAAGAGTAGGAGCCCAGTGATACAAAACATGAGACATGTCGTACAAAAACCTGAAGCTTTTTTCACTTTGAACCAGTCAAGTGAAAACCACAATCAAAACCCCAATCTATCCATCCCCAAATGTAATAAAATATGTGGTCACACCTGTGTAAGACAGAATTAGATATTTGTTGCAAGGCATCAATTGTAAATTAGAAATTTAAGAAAAGTAGCATAAATATGTCCAGATGTCATGTTCCACATGTAAACCACTTTTATATGGTCATGTAATCTCCATTCTCTGGCAGAAACAGAATCACTTTTTAATAATCTCTTAAATGTTAAACCATTTTAAATTCTTTAAAAATTAATAAATTAACTTTCCTTATATTGATTTTTATTACATTCCTGACATTCTGATTCAAATTCCAAATTCAGCTTCCAGTGAGTTGTGACCAATTGAATTAAAATTCATGAATGAGAGCCAGTTAAATTCTGAATTGCTCCCAAAGCTGCTTGCTTTAATTTTATTTAACACAGAAAGTTAACCATATACTGAATATCATGTTGGAAATGTAAAATTAAACAAACCAAAGTGCAAATGTACATTTCTTGAGCTTTTCAAACATAGTATTTATTTTATTAAGTGCAGTGGAAACTGAAAGGCAATTTAAAAAATATAAATAAAAATAAAAAAATAAAAAACTTTTACAGGGTGGACAGATTTACTAAACAAAACATATTTCAAAATCACACATAAAACACATTAATAGCTCAGAGAAAACAAGAGAAGACATTAATAAGCCCTTTTGTTTGGTACTCAGGTGTGAAAAGTAGCTATGACTTGGCTCAGAGAGAAGGGACTCTGTGTTCACAGATCTGACATGATCTAATGTGTCTGACAGAGACTTAGATGAAACAGTTCAGTCTGACTCTTCTCAGAGTGAACACTTGTACAGTGGATCTTCATTCAGTTATTCTGCTCTGTGCCTCAGTATATACATTCATTTTTATGTATCTCTTTTTAAAAAGTGTATTTTTTTTTTTTTTTTTAAGAAAAATCACTAAAGCACTAAATGTACATTTTCTTTTTCAGCTGCTGTCTTTGGAAATGTCATCACACCAAAAGGGACAGTTATGTGCTGAGGACAATTCAGATGTTACGTTATCTTGTAATTATGCCTCTGCAAATTATCCCTACATATGTCAAGTATAAACCAGGCGAGTTTGCAAGTTTACCTAGCATGATGGCTGGTTAGCTTTACTAGTGATTAGCAAGCAAATAATATAATACACATTCATTCATGAATATGAGTGCTATTTTTTAATGTTTAATCTTCAGTGATACTGAACTTGCTCAGCCAGCTGTCTGTCATCATCTTACCCCAAACACTGGAGTGTCCGTGCTCAACTTAACTAGCCATAAGGCAGAGGCGGCGTCTATGCAGGTGAACGAACAATGGTGTAATGATTCAGTTCGACTCCCAAGACAAGACGATGCTCACCCAACTGGCCAATAGGAACGTGGCCCCGCCCATGACACAATTCTCACAGTGAAAGCAAAATCCTGACACGAGAGCAAGAAATTGCATCGAGAGCAAAGAAAAGCGTTTCGAGAGACTTTTTTTTAGTCTCAGATATTATTTTTTTTGCTATTGGTGTGAAAACCTTTTCTCTCAAATATTCTTTTTTCTCTCATGAAATGCTTTTTTGCTATCAGTGTGATAACTTTTTCTCTCAAACTTTTTCTCCCCCAAAACCTTTAATTTCCCCCAATTAAAAAAAAAAAAAATCCAACCCCAATACTTTATGATAAACATATTTGTAGTTTAAAAACTATATTAAAATCAAAATGAATGTACTGTAGCAGTCAATCATACAATCATTATTATATTGATTGCAGCATTTAATGTAATTGAGTGATTTCAGTAAAATTTTGTAATAGTGTTTATTATTATTATTTTTTTAAGGCTGTGTGAAGTAGAACTGTCTTCCAACATAACAACTGGATAACATATTATTTATGCTAAGGCAGATAAATTGTTTCAAATGATGGTACGCTGTTGCGCAAGCCCAAAATAATAGAAATGGAAGAAATGCAGGAACATATTACAATAATCATATTCTCATGAGGTCATATTAAAGAAGGATGACAGATCGAGTTTGGTTAATTCATTAAATTATTTATTTATTGGTAACCATACACATTTAACGTTAGTTCGTTTGACTTGATCAGATGTCAAATTCATTATAATGTGGCTCAGAGAGGAGGGACTCAGTGTTCATATGATCTTAGTGTCTGACAGAGACTGCGGTTGAAAGCATTCAGCTTGACTCTTCTCAAAGTGAACACTTGTACAATGGATCTTGATTCAGTCATTCTGTTCTGTGCATCAGCTGGTATGTTATTTGGTTATTAAATATATATTTTGAGTTATTTTAAAAACATCTCACAAAAATTCACAATTTCTTTTTCAGTTGCTGTCTTTGGGAATGTCATTAAACCAAACAAAACAGATGTTTTTGCTGAGGACGGTTCAAGTGTTACATTATCCTGTAGTTTTACTGACTCTAGCACTACAGATTATCTCCACTGGTACCGTCAGTATGGAAGATCAAAACCTGAATTTATTGTACTCACCTATGACACTGCAAACGATGCTCAGGAGTCTGATGTAGATCCAAGATTCTCTGTAAACATTCCAAAAAGTGAACATGTGGATCTGAAGATCTCCTTTGCTGCTGTATCAGACTCTGCTCTGTACTACTGTGCTCTGGTGCCCACAGTGACAGGAAACACAAGAACACTGTACAAAAACCTGTTACAATAAGAAACAAGAGAGAAATACAAAGTTAGTGAAAGGTATACAAATATGTAATCAATATAATGCACAAATTTTCAAGACATAAAACAAAAAATTGAATTTATCAATTACATCAAGTCCCTATAGAGCCCTTATCAGTCACTCTAGAATATCCTGTCATTCTGAAAAAAATTATTTCAATTGCAATAAGTAGTACTTGCAGTGAACCAGAAGAGGGCAACAGTTGCTCAATATTACATTTGATAATACAGCAGCTTTTGTTGTTACATTATATTATAAGATAATCATTATTATATTGATTGCGTGATTTAATGTAATGATTTCAATATAATTTAGTAATACTGTTTTCTTGATTTAAGGCTGTGTGAAGTAGAATTGTCTTCCAGCATGAACAAATGGATAACATATTATTTACATTGATAGACAGATAGATTGTTTCAAAAAATGGTACACTGCTGAGAGTAAAGGCCAAATTAACATAATGGAAGAAAAACTAACACAAAATATTCTAATTTAAGACAAAAACTTTTCAGTTTATAATCTTGAACCTCTCAAATGTAGGTCAATATCATTACAATAGTCCCATTATTATAAGGTAAAATTCTTAAATAAGGATGGCAGATCTAATTTGGTTTATTTGTTTTGTAATCATACAGTAACATTAGTTCATGTGACTGGATCTGATGTCAAATTCATTATAATGTGGCTCAGAGAGGAGGGACTCAGTGTTCATATGATCTTAGAGTCTGACAGAGACTGCGGTTGAAAGCATTCAGCTTGACTCTTCTCAAAGTGAACACTTGTACAATGGATCTTCATTCATACATTCTATTCTGTGCCTCAGCTGGTATGTTATTTGGTTAATTATTATATACATTTTATTGTTAAAAATTAGTTCCATGAAAAACATCTCACAAAAATTACAAATATCCCTCTTCTTTTTCAGCTGCTGTCTTTGGGAATGTCATTAAACCAAACAAAACAGATGTTTTTGCTGAGGAAGGTTCAAGTGTTACATTATCCTGTAATTTTTCTGCATCTGGAGGGAATGATTATCTCCACTGGTACCGTCAGTATGGAAGATCAAAACCTGAATTTCTTGTTCTCACCTACAGCAAAGCAAAACAAGCTGAGGTGTCTAAGATAGATCCAAAGTTCTCTGTTAACATTCCAAAAAGTGAACATGTGGATCTGGAGATCTCCTCTGCTGCTGTATCAGACTCTGCTCTGTACTACTGTGCTCTGGCGCCCACAGTGACAGGAAACACATCAGCTCTCTACAAAAACCTGTTACAATGAGAGACAAGAAAGAAACACAGAGACAGAGATGAAGACAGAGAGAAAGAATCTGTAACTGGCAACTACAGTATTATGAACCAATGAAAATAAAAAAAAAATTCACAGGCTGTACCAAAATCATATGGTGGACATTTTCTTTTTATTATAATGCATGAATTTGTGTGGCAATGTGTAAGGTTTACATTAAATTACAGTTACATTGAATCCCAATGAAGCTGCTCTTTAATACCTGAAATTCAGAAAACTGCCAAATAATAAAAAATCTAAAATTATTCTCATGTGCAGTAAGTAGTGCAGGTTGATGTTTGCCACAAGTTGGCAGTGTTCACACACTTTCACATGGAGATACTTCACATCACACTACAACATTATGTTATACATTTATTTTGGGCAAATTCTAAATGACAAAATTTACATATTATTCAGGTTTTCATTACTTAATATTCCCAAGCTAAATGTGAGGAATAAATATGATGATATAATACATAGGAGGAAACTGGCAAAGCAAAAAATGTTGGCATCTAATTTTTAATTATTATTATTATTAGTAGTAGTAGTAATGCTTTTTTTGAATTTATTGCTTGTGAAAAACACGCAATTTTTTTTTGTAGAAACACTACATGGCCTATGCATCATCATCACCACTGTAATCTTTTTTGCACATTGAGGAAGCTAAACTGCATCAAAAGGGTTTACAGTTTTTTATTGCTTTGGCATATCTTTCACAAGCAATTGGTAAATTTTCAAAACTCTTAGTACTTATATCACAACAGATCATCAAAAGTGCACTTTTTTTCAAACATTTCAGCATATTTTCATTGTGTTAGTACAATACACATAATCATATTTTTTTCATTGTGTTAGTACAATACACATAATCACAAAATATAATTTTCACTACACAAAATAAGTGTTTTATCTATATAAATGTTTCATTCACAGAAACTGCATTTCATAAAGCTAATAGTATCAAACTTTTGATTTGCATCTCTTATCATTCAGTTGAATATATTTGTCTATCAATTAATTCAACTGATCTTAATGTTTAATCAATTAATCATTTATTATGTCCATAGATTTCAACTTGTTGAAAAGGTCTGCTTGTTGTCTAATAATTTGTAAGTTACAAATTGCTGAAAGATATGCCCGGGTATTTTAGCCTAACTTACAAAGGTCAACTGTCAGCTCAATCATCAGAACTTTTCACCAAGATAACCTATAAGTCTGCTATAGTAACTTCACTATACTTTTACAATATAGTACTCTTACAGTAATGGCATTACTGTATAGAAGAACAACATGTAATTGTCACAATTGTATGTAATTTGTAAAAGTAAAATATTGACAGCATACTGTTGTCCTCTCAGAATTAACAGGAGACAACCTGGTGGTGGTCGTGCACGTGTTTTGACTGACCAGCAGGAGTTAGCTGTGGTGGAAATGGTCAGGGCAAAGAATGACATACGGCTGTCTGAAATCAAGCAGGCTACTGAGAACAGCAATGACACCTTTGCCAATGTGCCGTCAATTAGCCTTCCAGATATTGCCCGCCTTTTGAAGAAGCACCAGTTTTCTATGAAACAAATTTACTTGGTGCCTTTTGAGAGAAACTATGCCTGAGTGAAACAACTGGGTTTAGAATATGTTCAGGTACAACACTAAATTGGTGTACTGTATGACATGCAATTTACAGTACTGACTAACAATGTCAACTATTATTTGTAAAAGAGTTAATAATTATTAATTTAGAGGGTGATGGAGCTGGATGCTGCTGTGAATCATCACAAGTATATTTTTGATGATGAGGCTGGTTTTCAATCTGGCCAAAACCAGATGCCATGGATGTAACCTTACTGGCCATCCAAGTGCCTGGACAACGTGGGGGAAATATCTCAATGTGTGCAGCTATATCTGAAGATGGTGTGGTAGGCTGTAGACCAGTTCGGATCATAGAACACTAAACACCTGATAGCTTTTCTAAATGAGCTTGAGCAGGCCTGTCAGGGTGAAGATGTCATCTATGTTATTGTGTGGGACAATGTCAGTTTCCACCATGCAGAGCTGGTCCGGGAATGGTTTCAGGCACATACCCTCTACCTTCCCCCATACTCCCCTTTCCTCAACCCAGCTGAGGAATTCTTCTCTACATGGAGGTGGAAGGTGTATGATCGCCATCCTCATGAGCATGTCACCCTTCTTCAAGCCATGGATGAAGCTTGTGGTGATATAACTGCAGAGCAATGTCAAGCCTGGATTTGTCATGCCAGAAGGTTTTTCCCGCAGTGCCTGAACACTGAAGACATTCACTGTAATGTTAATAAAAATGTATCAATAAATCAAATAAAAATAAATCACAGGTAGCTACCAAAATCTAAAGGTAGACATATCATTTAATTAGTATATGAAAAAACTAAATACTGTACAAACAAAATTAAAAATTTTAAAGTAAACAAATCTTCAGGCATTATAAAGATAAAGTATGTGAAAAACACAAAAACATTAAGAATTTAAGCCATGCCTTTATAAAGCAGGAAGTTCCTGTGTGTGTTTCTGACTGATCTGCAGTGACTTTCAGCTCAGAGCACTGAGAGACTCAACAGAGAGAACTGAACTGAACTGATTGAACATGGACAGATGCTTAATACTGATTCTCATTGTTGGAACAGGTACATCATTTACTGAGCAACTGATGAAACTGAACATTTTTAAAACATAAAACCCCAAATACTAAACGATTTAATTGACTGTTGAATTGTATTTTCAAAATTATTATTATTATTTTTTCTATTATGTGTTAATTATTATTTTGGTTGTGTGTGCTTATTGTTCACAGGTTTGGTGGCTGGAGACAACATTGAGCCAGATAAAGGGACAGAGAAAACTTCTAAAGAAACAGAAACTGTCAAGCTGAGCTGCTCATATAGTACAAGTAGTGAATATGTTGGGCTTAACTGGTACAGACAGTATCCCAACAGAGAACCACAATTCTTATTATACAAAAATGCACGGTCAGCGAGTGGTGAACGCACATCTGATCTCCGGTTTCAATCAACTACATCACGCACATCCACTGAACTCACTATTGCTGGTGTACGTCTGTCAGATTCAGCTCTCTATTATTGTGCTCTAGAAGCCCAGTGATACAAAACATGAGACATGTCATACAAAAACCTGAAGCTTTTTTCACTTTGAACCAGTAAAGTGAAAACCACAATCAAAACCCCAATCTATCCATCCCCAAATGTAATACAATATGTGGTCACACCTGTGTAAGACAGAATTAGATATTTGTTTGCGAAGCATAAATTGTAAATTAGAAACTTAATCCAGACATAAAATCCCAAATCTGAAACAAAAACAAAACTGCCATCTATTAATCTCCATTCTCTGGCAGAAACAGAATCACTTTTTAATAATCTCTTAAATGTTAAACCACTTTAAATTCTTTAAAAATTAATAAACTAACTTTCATTATATTGATTTTCATTACATTCCTGATATTCCGATTCAAATTCCAATTCAGCTTCCAGTGAGTTGTGACCAATTGAATTAAAATTCATGAATGGGAGCCAGTTTTTAAATTCTGAATTGCTCCCAAAGCTGCTTACTTTAATTTTATTTAACACAGAAAGATAACCATATACCAAATATCATGTTGGGAATGTAAAATTAAACAAACCAAAGTGCAAATGTTAATTTCTTGAGCTTTTCAAACATAGTATTTATTTTATTAAGTGCAGTGGAAACTGAAAGGCAATTAAAAAAATAAAAATAAAAATAAAAAAAATAAAAACTTTTACAGGGTGGACAGATTTACGAAACAAAACATATTTCAAAATCACACATAAAACACATTAATAGCTCAGAGAAAACAAGAGAAGACATTAATAAGCCCTTTCGTTTGGTACTCAGGTGTGAAAAGTAGCTATGACTTGGCTTAGAGAGAAGGGACTCTGTGTTCACAGATCTGACATGATCTAATGTGTCTGACAGAGACTTAGATGAAACAGTTCAGTCTGACTCTTCTCAGAGTGAACACTTGTACAGTGGATCTTCATTCAGTTATTCTGCTCTGTGCCTCAGTATATACAGTACATTCATTTTTATTTATCTCTTTTTAAAAAGGTTTTTAATTTTATATATTTATTTTTAAGAAAAATCACTGAAGCACTAAATGTACATTTTCTTTTTCAGCTGCTGCCTTTGGAAAAGTCATTACACAAAAAGGGACAGTTATGTGCTGAGGAGAATTCAGATGTTACGTTATCTTGTAATTATGCCTCTGCAAATTATCCCTACATATGTCAAGTACTTCTCACATTTTCACTGAACTCTTTATTAAGAGTGTGACTGTGTCAAATTCAGCTCTCAAACAAAATGGTAGAAGGATTGTAACTGTAAAAAATGTACTTTCACTTGCTTTATGACTAAGACATTTAACATCATGTGACTTTATTTCAGCTGTGTAACACTGGCAAGAAACCAAAAGAGGGCAATATCTCTCAGTGTCACACTAACAGAGTGGTTTCCTCCTCAGAGTCCTATATTATTATGAAAGCAAACCTGTCTTATATATTTTGACTTCATTATTTGAAACAGATCATGAGGTGGTCCAGGAATATATTTATATTTGCACTATTCATTCTTGGTATGTATTTTTACACATTTTAAGCTTTTAGATAACTCATTTGTAGCTACTGTTTGTTGACATGGATTTTTTGATACTCATCAAAAATCATAACTACATCAAATATTCAAATAGAATGCAGATCAGAAGACAAAGTTGATCAGCCAGAGAAATACGTGACTGCAGTTGAAGGAAAAGCAGTGACATTATATTGTATATATACAACAACCTCAACACAACCATACTGTACCTCTCCTGGTACATCCAGAGAGCAAATGACCTTAATATAGATACATACTGATGAGAGACAAATATGGAGGAGCAGATAATGATGCTTAATTTCAGGAGAGATTTCACTCTAAACTTTCATCAGATTCAGTTCCACTTACAATCCAGGATGTGCATGACTCTGACTCTGCTGTGTACTACTGTGCTCTGAGGCTCAGAGTGAGAAAACTCAAGTCAAACCACATACAAAAATACAGAGACATAAACATGTATGCGACTGTTTCTTTATGATAAACATATTTGTAGTTTAAAAACTATATTAAAATCAAAATGAATGTACTGTAGCAGTCAAACATACAATCATTATTATATTGATTGCAGGATTTAATGTAATTGAATGATTTCAGTATAATTTTGTAATAGTGTTTATTATTATTTTTTTTTTTAAGGCTGTGTGAAGTAGAACTGTCTTCCAACATAACAACTGGATAACATATTATTTATGCTAAGGCAGATAATTTGTTTCAAATGATGGTACGCTGTTGTGCAAGCCCAAAATAATAGAAACGGAAGAAATGCAGGAACACATTACAATAATCATATTCTCATAAGGTCATATTAAAGAAGGATGACAGATCGAGTTTGGTTAATTCATTCAATTATTTATTTATTGGTAACCATACAGTTGTAACGTTAGTTCATGTGATTGGATCTGATGTCAAATTCATTATAATGTGGCTCAGAGAGGAGGGACTCAGTGTTCATATGATCTTAGAGTCTGACAGAGACTGCGGTTGAAAGCATTCAGCTTGACTCTTCTCAGAGTGAACACTTGTACAATGGATCTTAATTCATACATTCTATTCTGTGCCTTAGCTGGTATGTTATTTGGTTAATTATTATAGAAATGTAGATTTTTATTGTTAAAAAAATTAGTTCTATGAAAAAACTTCACACAAAAATTACCATTATCCCTCTTCTTTTTCAGCTGCTGTCTTTGGGAATGTCATTAAACCAAACAAAACAGATGTTTTTGCTGAGGAAGGTTCAAGCGTTACATTATCCTGTAATTTTTCTGCATCTGGAGGGAATGATAATCTCCACTGGTACCGTCAGTATGGAAGATCAAAACCTGAATTTCTTGTTCTCACCTATATCAATGCAAAAGAAGCTGAGGTGTCTAAGATAGATCCAAGATTCTCTGTAAACATTCCAAAAAGTGAACATGTGGATCTGAAGATCTCCTCTGCTGCTGTATCAGACTCTGCTCTGTACTACTGTGCTCTGGTGCCCACAGTGACAGGAAACACATCAGCTCTCTACAAAAACCTGTTACACTGAGAGACAAAAGAGAAACACAGAGACAGAGATGAAGACAGAGAGAAAGAATCTGTAACTGGCAACTACAGTATTATGAACCAATAAAAAAAATAAAAAAAATCACAGGCTGTACCAAAACCATAAGGTGGACATTTTCTTTTTATTATAATGCATGAATTTGTGTGGCAATGTGGAAGGTTTACATTAAATTACAGTTACATTGAATCCCAAAGAAGCTGCTCTTTAATACCTGAAATTCAGAAAACTGCCAAATAATAAAAAATCTAAAATGATGCAGTAAGTAGTGCAGGCTCATGTGCAGTAAGTAGTGCAGGCTCATGTATGCCACAAGTTGGCAGTGTTCACACACTTTCACATGGAGATACTGCTATGTTTTATGCAACACATCACACTACAACATTATGTTATACATTTATTTTGGGCAAATTCTAAATGACAAAATTTACATATTATTCAGGTTTTCATTACTTAATATTCCCAAGCTAAATGTGAGGAATAAATATGATGATATAATACATACGAGGAAACTGGCAAAGCAAAAAAACATCATCTAATTTTTAATTATTATTATTATTATTATTAGCAGTAGTAGTAGTAGTAGTAATGCTTTTTTTGTAGAAACACTACATGGCCTATGCACCATCATCACCACTGTAATGTTTTGTGCACAGTGAGGAAGCTAAACTGCATCAAAAGGGTTTACAGTTTTTTATTGCTTTGGCACATTTTTCACAAGCAATTGGTAAACATAAATAAATATTAGTACAAAAAACAAAAAATATCATCAAAATTTCACTATACACAAACATTTATTTACATAACTAATTGTGTTAGTACAATACACATAATCACAAAATATTTTCACTACACAAAATAAGTGTTTCATCTATATAAATGTTTCATTCACAGAAACTGCCTTTCATAAAGCTATTACTATCAAACTTTCGATTTGCATCTCTTATCATTCAGTTGAATACATTTGTCTATCAATTAATTCCACTGATCTTAATGTTTAATCAATGAATCATTTATTATGTCCATAGATTTCAACTTGTCTGCTTGTTGTCTGATAATTTGTAAGTTACAAATAGCTGAAAGAGCTGCCCGATATTTTAGCCTAACTTACAAAGGTCAACTTTCAGCTCAATCATCAGAACTTTTCACCAAGATAACCGGTAAGTCTGCTATAGTAACTTCACTATACTTTTACATATTCCCCTTTCCTCAACCCAATTGAGGAATTCTTCTCTACATGGAGGTGGAAGGTTTATGATCGCCATCCCCATGAGCATGTCACCCTTCTTCAAGCCATGGATGAAGCTTGTGGTGATATAACTGCAGAGCAGTCTCAAGCCTGGATTTGTCATGCCAGAAGGTTTTTCCCGCGGTGCCTGAACAATGAAGACATTCACTGTAATGTTGATAAAAATGTATCAATAAATCAAATAAAAATAAATCACAGGTAGCTACCAAAATCTAAATGTAGTCAAATCATTTAACTAGTATATGAAAAAACTAAATACAAACAAAATTTAAATTTTTAAAGTAAACGAATCTTCAGGCAGTATAAAGATGAAGTATGTTAAAATCCTACAAGTCTGTCTTGGAATCATATTTGACAAATCAGTTTAGAACATGGTGTAATAAAAAATAAAAGTAAAATAAACAATGTAACAAATGTTAAAATATCTTGCATGATTCTCATATATAATATATAGTGCATCTTTTGCTTGTTCCAAATAGTTATATATAAACTTAGCTAGACTATAATTAGAAAGTCATTATTATTATTATAATTATTTCAGTGTTCATGAGAAATAAGAGGAAATACAGCGAAAAACACAAGAACATCAAGAATTTAAGCCATGCCTTTATAAAGCAGGAAGTTCCTGTGTGTGTTTCTGACTTATCTGCAGTGACTTTCAGCTCAGAGCACTGAGAGACTCAACAGAGAACGGAACTGAACTGATTGAACATGGACAGACGCTTTATACTGATTCTCATCGTGGGAACAGGTACATTATTTACTGAGCAACTGATGAAACTGAACATTTTTAAAACATAAAACCCCAAATACTAAACGATTTAATTGACTGCCCCCCCCCCCATAAAAAAGTATTTTTTTTTTTTTTTTTTTCTATTATGTGTGTATTATTATTTTGGTTGTGTGTGCTTATTGTTCACAGGTTTGGTGGCTGGAGACAGTATTGAACCAGATAAAGGGACAGAAAAAACTTCTAAAGAAACAGAAACTGTCAAGCTGAGCTGCACATATAGTTCAAGTAGTGAATATGTTGGGCTTTACTGGTACAGACAGTATCCCAACAGAGAACCACAATTCTTATTATACAAAAATGCACGGTCAGCGAGTGGTGAACGCACATCTGATCGTCGGTTTCAATCGACTACATCACACACATCCACTGAACTCACTATTGCTGATGTACGTCTGTCAGATTCAGCTCTCTATTACTGTGCTCTAAGAGTAGGAGCCCAGTGATACAAAACATGAGACATGTCGTACAAAAACCTGAAGCTTTTTTCACTTTGAACCAGTCAAGTGAAAACACAATCAAAACCCCAATCTATCCATCCCCAAATGTAATAAAATATGTGGTCACACCTGTGTAAGACAGAATTAGATATTTGTTGCAAGGCATCAATTGTGAATTAGAAACTTAAGAAAAGTAGCATAAATATGTCCAGATGTCATGTTCCACATGTAAACTACTTTTATATGGTCATGTAATCGTCATTCTCTGGCAGAAACAGAATCACTTTTTAATAATCTCTTAAATGTTAAACCATTTTAAATTCTTTAAAAATTAATAAATTAACTTTCCTTATATTGATTTTTATTACATTCCTGACATTCTGATTCAAATTCCAATTCAGCTTCCAGTGAGTTGTGACCAATTGAATGTGGACAGGGTGGACAGATTTACTTAACAAAACATATTTCAAAATCACACACAAAACACATTACAGTTTTTCTCAATCGTTTTGGTACATTTCTCCAAACTCAGGTAACAGCTCTCAAAACAGTTAACACAGTGATCAGTACACTTTGTAATTGTCCTAAACAGATAGTAAATTCTCCTTCATTTCATACAAATCACAAATCAAAACCATAATTTTCTCAAAACACTGTGCACAAAAATCCCAAATTTTATCACAGCAGTTCATACAGCCAACCAAATCTTTAATATATCAGGAAAAACATTTGTTACTTTTTCATTGTTCTTCACAAAGATCACAAGCATTTTTGTACCATTTTCAAAACACAACAAACAAAACTCTGTGAATTGTAAAATAGTCAGTTGCACACCTTGTGTCTTTAATTAACGCCAAATTGTTATCTGATGAGTTAGTAATCCACTCAACACAGAAAAAGCCAATTTCCTAATTGTTCACATAGCTGTCTTACGTAATTACAACAACTACAAAAGGGGAAGAGAAGAAGAACAAAGAAGACAAATGAGGAGATACAGTAAGACAAAAAAAAAAGAAGTATGAGCAGTGGAAACAGAAGAGGTTTAAGAGTGAGAGGTGGTGGCCAGGGTAGAAGGAGAAGAGGAAGAGGAAGAGGAGATAGAGAAAGAGAAAGAAGAGCTGAAGATGTAGGAGGAAGAGCTGAAGATGTAGGAGGAAGAGCGAGAAGAGCTGAGGGTGTAGGAAGAGGAGAAGAGATTGAAGAGATGGATAGATTGGAGGGCAATGGTATAGTGGAAAGAGAAAATATAAGAAGAGGTGGACAGGGAGGAAGAGGAGGCCAAGGTGTAAGAGGAGGGAGGAGAGGTAAAATGAGGGTAGGGTACACACGTGTTTCAAATGAAATCAGAGCCACACTTATTGACCATGTCATAAATCATGGTCTCTCACTGAGAGAAGCTGGCCAGAGAGTTCAGCCCAATATAAACAGATCCACAGTGGCTTCAATTATCCGTACATTTCAGAGGGAAAAACGGTAAGAAACTATATCATTCTACTTTTATAATGAGAGTTCATGTAGTCTTGTTTGACACAGGTCTAGATCTCTGCAGTAAATGTTCCTGCTTGTCCAAACCTTTTTCAGAAATGAAGTTAGAGAACATTTAGGTGGACGAACAAGACTTTTTTTCAGTTGAACAAGAGCATGTCATTGTTGACATGGTGGTCCAGAACAACACCCTCCGCCTCAAAGAAATTCAGCAAAGAATAACACAGGACAATCAACTGTTCCACAATATCCACCAATGCAGTCTCTCCACAACTGACCGTGTTCTAAGAAGAAATGCTATCCGAATGAAGCAAGTATACAAAGTGCCCTTTGAGAGGAACTTTGTGAGAGTGAAGGAGTTGCGATTCCAGTTTGTTCAAGTATGTGCAATCCAATTACTGCAATTTTACTGTCAACTCAAAGATATATTTTTCCTGAATTTTAAGTATGTGTCCATAAACTATTCCATGCCACTATATGTGAAAAGATTTAGGCATATCTATGTATACTGCTGCTTCAAAGTGTGAACTCAAACTTCAGCAACAATTTTACAGTAGTATTGACTGCAATCAGAGCCATTACTGTAAAACACAAATTTACTATATTTTACCTTGTGTTCTTTTTACTCTTGAGAATCTTGGAGTTAGATAGCAGTGCAACTCATTATTAGTACCTGTATATTGATGAAGCAGGCTTCAATCTTCAAAAAAAAAAGAAGAGGGAGAAATGTGATTGGCCATGCTACAGTCAATGTCCCTGGACAACGAGGAGGCAACATCACTCTCTGTGCAGCAATTTCTACAACTGGTGTTGTGGCACACAATGCTGTCTTGGGACCATACAACACAGCAAGGCTCCTACATTTTTTAAACCTCCTCAATGAAATCCTCTTTCCGCAGGGTGATCAGGAGCAAATTGTGTGGAATTTTGTAGATGTTTGGGACAATGTCCAATTCCACTGTTCAGTACTAGTACGAGAGTGTTTTGAGAATCACCCACATTTCAGGATGGTGTTCCTTGCACCATTTTCTCCTTTCCTGAATCCAGTTGAGGAATTCTTCTACTCTTGGAGATGGAAAGTACATGATCGCAACCCTTACAACCAAGTAAGTCTTCTTCAAGCGATGGAAGAGCCCTGTGGAGATATTGGGGCACAAGCATGTCAAGGACAGATACAGCATTCAAGGAGTTTTTTTCCCACGATGCATGACTCGTGAAAATATTTTCTGTGATGTTGATGAAATTCTCTGGCCAGATGTAATTGAGAGGCATGATCAATAAAATAATTGATTCAATGAATGCAGTACATTTATCACTTTATTTTTTTTATTTACCTATGTACTTATTTGCATTATATATATATATATATATATATATATATATATATATATTTGTGTGTGGGGTGAAAACTCATTGTTATACACCTGAACTCCTCATTAAAGAACTTAATGAAAAACATGTATTTTCATTTATTTCTTTGTGTATCTTCAGCTGAATTTGTTATAAAATCAACAAAATACACTTTTAGTTTTGATGTTAATATTGAATTTTAATAAATGCATTACTAGAATAAAATGCTGTGTTTCATTGTGCAGTGAATACTTAACGGTTTCGCCAGCATAAGAGTGTGTTTAGTTTGCTGTGTTAACTGTTTTGAGAGCTGTTACCTGAGTTTGGAGAAATGTACCAAATCGATTGAGAAAAACTGTAATAGCTCAGAATACAAGAGAAGACATTAATAAGCCCTTTCGTTTGGTACCCAGGTGTGAAATGTAGCTATGACTTGGCTCAGAGAGGAGGGACTCTGTGTTCACAGATCTGACATGATCTAATGTGTCTGACAGAGACTTAGATGAAACAGTTCAGTCTGACTCTTCTCAGAGTGAACACTTGTACAGTGGATCTTCATTCATTCATTATTCTGCTCTGTGCCTCAGTATATACATTCATTTTTATTTATCTCTTTTTAAAAAGGTTGTTTTTTTTTTTTTTTTTTTTTTTTTTTTTAAAAAAATCCTGAAGCACTAAATGTACATTTTCTTTTTTCAGCTGCTGTCTTTGGAAATGTCATGACACCAAAAAGGACAGTTATGTGCTGAGGAGAATTCAGATGTTACGTTATCTTGTAATTATGCGTCTGCAAATTATCTCTACATATGTCAAGTACTTCTCACATTTTCACTGAACTCTTTATTAAGAGTGTGACTGTGGCAAATTCAGCTCTCCATTACTGTGCTTTAAGAGTTGAAGCCCAGTGATACAAAACATGCAACAAGTCATACAAAAACTACAAGCCATTTTCACTTTAAAGCTTTTATTATTAGATACTGTAATAACTGCAAACACCTGTGTGAGGTTGAGGGAAGAAATGTTTTACAAAAGGAATAAAAAGGCAAACAAATGGTAGAAGGATTGTAACTGTAAAAAATGTACTTTCACTTGCTTTATGATTAAGACATTTAACATCATGTGACTTTATTTCAGCTGTGTAACACTGGCAAGAAACCAAAAGAGGGCAATATCTCTCAGTATCACACTAACAGAGTGGTTTCCTCCTCAGAGTCCTATATTATTATGAAAGCAAACCTGTCTTATATATTTTGACTTCATTGTTTGAAACAGATCATTAAGTGGTCCAGGAATATATTTCTATTTGCACTATTCATTCTTGGTATGTATTTCCACACATTTTAAGCAGTTAGATAACTCATTTGTAGCTATACTGTTTGTTGACATGGATTTTTTGATACTCATCAAAAACCATAACTACATCAAATATTCAAATAGAATGCAGATCAGAAGACAAAGTTGATCAGCCAGAGAAATACGTGACTGCAGTTGAAGGAAAATCAGTGACATTATATTGTACATATACAACAACCTCAACACAACCATACTGTACCTCTTCTGGTACATCCAGAGAGCAAATGACCTTCCTCTAGATACATACTGATGAGAGACAAATATGGAGGAGCAGATAATGATGCTCAGTTTCAGGAGAGATTTCACTCTAAACTATCGTCAGATTCAGTTCCACTTACAATCCAGGATGTGCGTGTGTCTGACTCTACTGTGTACTACTGTGCTCTGAGGCTCAGAGTGAGAAAACTCAAGTCAAACCACATACAAAAATACAGAGACATAAACATGTATGCAACTGTTTCTTTATGATAAACATATCTGTAGTTTAAAAACTATATTAAAATCAAAATGTATGTACTGTAGCAGTCAAACATACAATCATTATTATATTGATTGCATGATTTAATGTAATGAATGATTTCAGTATAATTTTGTAATAGTGTTTTTAATTATTATTTAAGGCTGTGTGAAGTAGAACTGTTTTCCAACATAACAACTGGATAACATAATATTTATGCTAAGGCAGATAAATTGTTTCAAATGATGGTGGTACGCTGTTGTGCATGCCCAAAATAATAAAAATGGAAGAAATGCAGGAACATATAACAATAATCATATTCTCATAAGGTCATATTAAAGAAGGATGACAGATCGAGTTTGGTTAATTCATTGAATTATTTATTAATTGGTAACCATGCACATTTAACGTTAGTTCATGTGACTTGATCAGATGTCAAATTCATTATAATGTGGCTCAGAGAGGAGGGACTCAGTGTTCATATGATCTTAGTGTCTGACAGAGACTGCGTTTGAAAGCATTCAGCTTGACTCTTCTCAGAGTGAACACTTGTACAATGGATCTTCATTCAGTCATTCTATTCTGTGCCTCAGCTGGTATGTTATTTGGTTAATTATTATAGAAATGTAGATTTTTATTGTTAAAAATAAGTTCTATGAAAAACATCTCACAAAAATGACCAATATCCCTCTTCTTTTTCAGCTGTTGTCTTAGGGAATGTCATTAAACCAAACAAAACATATGTTTTTGTTGAGGAAGGTTCAAGTGTTACATTATCCTGTAATTTTTCTGCATCCGGAGGTTCAGATTATCTCCACTGGTACCGTCAGTATGGAAGATCAAAACCTGAATTTCTTGTACTCACCCACAGCAAAGCAAAAGGAACTGAGGTGTCTAAGATAGATCCAAGATTCTCTGTTAACATTCCAAAAAGTGAACATGTGGATCTGAAGATCTCCTCTGCTGCTGTATCAGACTCTGCTCTGTACTACTGTGCTCTGGTGCCCACAGTGACAGGAAACACATCAGCTCTCTACAAAAACTTGTTACAGTAAGAGACAAGAGAGAAACACAGAGACAGAGATAAAGACAGAGAGAAAGAAGCTGTAAGTGTTTTATACTGTGTAGTGTACTATATAAAGTATTATGTATGTCAGAAAAATAATAGAACCAATGAAAATAAATCACAGGTAGCTACCAAAATCTAAAGGTAGACAAATCATTTAACTAGTATATAAAAAAAAAAAAAAAAAAAAAAAAAATGAATACAAACAAAAATTAACATTTTAAAGTGAAAAAATCTTCGGCAATATAAAGTATGTTAAAATCCTACAGGTCTGTTGTACAATCATATTTGACAAATCAATTTAAAACATGGTGTAATAAAAAATAAAATAAACAGTCAATGTAATAAATGTTAAAATATTTTGCATGATTCTCATGTGTAATACATAGTGCATCTTTTGCTTGTTCCAAATTAAAGTACATATTACAGTATAGTACAGTAAATTATAGTATAGTATATATATACATAGCTAGACTATAATTAGAAAGTATTTTTTCTTCTAATTTCCATCGGTTAATATTTCCATGTTCAAGAGAAATGAGAGGAAACTACAGTGAAAAATGCAAGAACATCAAGAATTTAAGCCATGCCTTTATGTTGCAGGAAGTTCCTGTGTGTGTTTCTGACTGATCTGCAGTGACTTTCAGCTCAGAGCACTGAGAGCCTCAACAGAGAACTGAACTGATCTGACTGAACATGGACAGATGCTTTATATTGGTTCTCATTGTGGGAACAGGTACATTATTTGCTGAACAGCTGATGAAACCGAACAGTTTTAAAAGATAAAACCCCAAAAGCTTTTTCCATAAAAGAAGTAAATTGTATTTGCAAAATTCTTTTGTTTATTTTTTTATTATGTGTTTATTATTATTTTGGTTGTATGTGCTTATTGTTCACAGGTTTGGTGGCTGGAGACAGTATTGGACCAGATAAAGGGACAGAGAAAACTTGTAAAGAAACAGAAACTGTCAAGCTGAGCTGCTCATATAGTACAAGTTATGAAAATGTTTGGCTTTACTGGTACAGACAGTATCCCAACACAGAACCACAATTCTTATTATACAAAGCTGCACGGTCAGCGAGTGGTGAACGCACATCTGATCGTCGGTTTCAATCGGCTACATCACGCACATCCACTGAACTCACTATTGCTGATGTACGTCTCTCAGATTCAGCTCTCTATTATTGTGCTCTAAGAGTAGCAGCCCAGTGATACAAAACATGAGACATGTCATACAAAAACCTGAAGCTTTTTTCACTTTGAAAATATCTAGTGAAAACCACAATCAAAACCACAATCTATATAGCCCCAAATGTAATAAAATATGTGGTCACTCCTGTGTAAGACAGAATTAGATATTTGTTGCAAGGCATCAATTGTAAATTAGAAACTTAAGAAAAGTAGCATTAATATGTCCAGACTACTTTTATATGGTCATGTAATCTCCATTCTCTGGCAGAAACAGAATCACTTTTATAATAATCTCTTAAATGTAAAACCACTTTGAATTCTTTTATAATTAATAAACTAACTTTCATTATATTGATTTTCATTACATTCCTGACATTCTGATTCAAATTCCAATTCAGCTTCCAGTGAGTTGTGACCAATTAAATTTAAATTCATGAATGGGAGCCAATTTTTTAAATTCTGAATTGTGCCCAAAGCTGCATGATTAAAATTTTTTTAACACAGAAAGTTAACCATATACTGAATATCATGTTGGGAATGTAAAATTAAACAAACCAAAGTGCAAATGTACATTTCTTGAACTCTTCAAACATAGTATTTATTTTATTAAGTGCAGTGGAAACTGAAAGACAATAAAAAACAAAAAACAAAAGAATATATATATATATATACACACACACACACTTTTCCAGGGTGAACAGATTTATTACACAAAACATATTTAAAAATAACAAATAAAACACATTAATATCACAGAGAAAACAAAAGACATTAATAAGCCCTTTCATTTGGTACCCAGGTGTGAAAAGTAGCTATGACATGGCTCAGAGAGAAGGGACTCTGTGTTCACAGATCTGACATGATCTAATGTGTCTGACAGAGACTTATATGAAACAATTCAGTCTGACTCTTCTCAGAGTGAACACTTGTACAGTGGATCTTCATTCTTTTGTACTTTTGTCCTGTGGTGTGCCACAAGGTTCTGTGCTGGGCCCTTTGTTGTTTAACTTGTATATGCTTCCCCTTGGACAGATTATTAATAGTTTTAAAATAATATCTTATCATTTATATGCAGATGACATTCAGTTATTTATGTCGTTTAGACCTGATAGTCTAGATAAACTGTCAGTTCTACAGGAGTGTTTAGTCTCCATTAATAAATGGATGGCAAACAATTTTTTTGCAACTTAATAAGGATAAAACTGAAATGATGATCTCTGCTCCTGACAATATTATACCTAGGATTAAGCAGGTTTGGGGGGTTTCAGCCACTTCAGATTGTAGGTGAAATAAGAAATCTAGGTGTCTTTCTGGATAGAGCCATATGTTTTTAACAGTCATATAAAGTCTGTAGTTCGCTCATGTTTTTTTTCCATCTTAGGAACATTGCTCAGATTAGATCGGTGGTCTAAAGAAAAGAGATGGAGATGCTTGTTCATGCCTTCATCTCGTCACGTTTGGACTATTACAATGTTCTGTATACTTGTTTGAATAAGTCTTCTATGGAGCGACTACAAGTTGTACAAAATGCAGCTGCAAGGCTGTTGACTGGTACCAGTAAGTGGTCTCATATAAGACCAGTTCTCAAGGACCTTCATTGGCTCTCAGTTGAATTCAGAGTGCAGTTTAAAATTTTAGTTATCACTTATAGAGCCTTGCATGGTCAGGCACCTCTCTATATTCAGGATCTTTTACATAAACATTCACCGGGTCGGCTCTTACGGTCTTCTGGTCTGGACCTTTTAATTGTCCCTAGAACACGTCTTAAGACTAAAGGTGATCGTGCTTTTTGTACTGTGGCACCGAGGCTTTGGAACTCACTTCCATTAGCACTGAGAACTATGGGTTCGGTCAATTCTTTTAAAAAACACCTGAAGACGCATCTTTTTGAACTCGCTTTTATATAACAGCAGTGGTTTATTTGTCTTTTCATGTTTGTGAAGAGTGTTTCTGTGTGTTGTGTTATGGTAGATTTATTGTATGCATGTTTGATCCTTTTTATTAACAGATTGTAAAGCACTTTGTGACTTCTTGTCTGTGAAAGGTGCTATATAAATAAATTTTACTTACTTACTTACTTACATTCATTCATTATTCTGCTCTGTGCCTCAGTATATACATTTGTTTATATTTATCTCTTTTTAATAAAGGTTTTTTTTTTAAAGGAAAATCACTAAAGCACTAAATGTACATTTTCTCTTTCAGCTGCTTTCTTTGGAAATGTCATCACACCAAAAGGGACAGTTATGTGCTGAGGACAATTCAGATGTTACGTTATCTTGTCATTATGCCTCTGCAAATTATCTCTACATATGTCAAGTAATTCTAGCACTTCTTCCAACATAAACCCCTGGATAAAATATGCTTTATGTTTAGGCAGATAAATTGTTTCAAATGATGGTACGCTGTTGTGTATAATTGTGCGTCAAACCCATAATAACATTCAAGATGTGACTGTAATGGAAGAAATGGAAGAAATGCAGGAACATATTACAATAATCCTATTCTCATAAGGTCATATTCCTAAATAAGGATGACAGATCAAGTTTGGTTAATTAGTTCATTTATTTATTTATTGGTAACCATACACTTTTAACATTAGTTCATGTGACTGGATCTGATGTCAAATTTATTATAATGTGGCTCAGAGAGGAGGGACTCATATGATCTTAGTTTCTGACAGAGACTGCGTTTGAAAGCATTCAACTCTTCTTAGAGTGAACACTTGTACAATGGATCTTCATTCAGTTATTCTGTTCTGTGCCTCAGCTGGTATGTTATTTGGTTATTAAATATATTTTTTGTTGTTGAAAATGAGTTATATTAAAAACATCTCAGAAAAATTCACAACTTCTTTTTCAGCTGCTGTCTTTGGGAATGTCATTAAACCAAACAAAACAGATGTTTTTGCTGAGGAGGGTTCAAGTGTTACATTGTCCTATCCACAATATTAATCTAATGAAAAAAATGATCAAAACATGAAACAAATATTCTAAAGTCTAAGATTCTAAAGTAAGTCAAAAGGCCAGGTTTTTTTCAGTATGCAAATTTGTGTGGCATTATGAAACGTGAATTGTAGTAAATCCAAACAATACAGTCCTTTAATTGACCACTCACTTTATAATATTCTACCATTCAGAAAATAAAATACTTTATTTGCATGAATGTGTATGAGATTGCAGAATTTCAGTTATGCCATACTTGCAGTGAACCAGAAGAGGGCAGTAGGTGTTCAATATTTCACTTGAGAATACAGCTTTTATATTTCTCCACAAGCTCCTCCTTGGATCGTCACCATAGTACCAGAAGCAAGACTCTTATATTTACTGATTTTTCTTCAACATAGACAGTCATGTCACACAGGTTGAGGAATATATTTCTCTTCACATTATTCATTCTTGGTATGAATTCTCATTTAATACAGCTGTATATTCATGTAAATTGATTATATGTTGTATTGTACATTAAATATTCTTAAATCTTTACAGATTGCAGATCAGAGGACAAAGTTGATCAGCCAGATGAACATATGACTGAAGCTGAAGGAAGATCAGTAACATTACAGTGTAAATATAAAACAGATTCAGCACAAGAAGATTTATTCTGGTATATCCAGAGAGCGAATGACTTTCCTAAATACATCCTGAGGAGAAGCAAATATGGAGGAGACAATGGCACCGAGTTCCAGGAGAGATTTCACTCTAAACTTTCATCAAATTCAGTTCCACTGACAATCCAGAATCTGCATGTGTCTGACTCTGCTGTGTACTTCTGTGCTCTGAGGCCCACAGTGAGAACACTCAAGTCAAACCACATACAAAAACACATAGGCATAAACATGCACATGACTGTTTCTTAACAATACACATTTCTGAAATGTACAAGCTATAATAAAATCATACTAAATATAATAGTCAAATGAACTACACTACTAATCATGAAATCAATATTATCTGTCAATTCTCCAAACTGCTTATCCTATAGGGTCACAGCAATGTAATATTATATTGAAATTAATTTTATTTAATTACACGAATTCAACTTCATTTTAAATTAACATTTTTTTATATTATAATTATTATTTGAGGGCTGTGCACAGTATAATTGTCTTTAAAACATGTGAACAACTGGATTATGTAACATGATGTAAACAAGTATGTGTTTCATCTGATTTTGTTTTAAAGAATTACCAAATTAGAATGATCTATAATTTAAGACTGATGGAGAGAAAAATGTGTTTCACATGATGCTACACTGTTGTGAGTCAGGCCCAAAATGACATTGAAAATGTTTCTGAATCTGATGGAGGAAAAACTTTAAAACAGTAAACCACTTCCCTCATTACTGTCAAATATCATTTTAATTAAAGCGGCCACACTCTGGCAAATAGTAATAATTTTTTACAATAACTATTACAATAACTTTTTTCAATCATATTCCTTAATAATGTTCACAGATTAATAATACAGTTGTAAAAATTGATCATGTGATTAGATCTTTCTTCTCTTCTCAGTGTCTGAATTGAGCTATAACATGAGGGAGGAGGGACTCAATCATTGAATCAATTCAGTCTGACTCTTCTCAGAGTGAACACTTGTACAATGGATCTTCATTCAGTTATTCTGCTCTGTGTCTCAGCTGGTATTTATTTACATAATAACATACATTCTCAAAACTGTTCACTAAAAAGTAACCAATTAATTTTTCCTTTTCAGCTGCTGTCTTTGGAAATGTCATCAAACCAGAACAGCTTGATGTTTTTTCTGAGGAGGGTTCAAGTGTTACATTATCCTGTAGTTATTCTGCTTCTGGACGTACAGATTATCTCCACTGGTACCGTCAGTATGGAAGATCAAAACCTGAATTTCTTGTACTCACCTACAGCAATGCAAAAGAAGCTCAGCAGTCTGATGTAGATCCAAGATTCTCTGTTAACATTTCGAAAAGTCAATATGTGGATCTGGAGATATCTTCTGCTGCTGTATCAGACTCTGCTCTGTACTACTGTGCTCTGGTGCCCACAGTGACAGGAAACACATCAGCTCTCTACAAAAACCTGTTACAGTAAGAGACAAGAGAGAAACACAGAGACAGAGATGAATGAAAATTGTGTGCAATGTGAAAGGTATTCATTACATTAAATTACAGTTACACTATGAAGCTGCTCTTTAATACCTGTAATTCAGAAAGCTGTTAAACAATAAAACATCTCAAATGATTCTCACGTGCAATAAATAGTGCAGGTTCATGTATGCCACAGGAGGGCAGTGCTCACATACTTTCACATGGAGTTACTGCTGTTTCAAATCCTATATAATAAGAGAAAACAACATTATGTTATATATTTTTATTATGAAAATTATACTGAAAAATTAAAGATAATTAAAGATACAAAGTAAAAAATAAAACGTAACTCTACAAAGAAAAATTACATATTATTCAGATTTTCATTACTTAATATTTCCATGCTTATAATAAGGTGAAAAACACAGGCATCAAATATTTTAAGTGACTATAGCCTTAAATTAATTAATTGAAATTATAAATACATTAAAATACCTTAATTAAAATTTGGTGTTAAAAGGTCAGTGTAAGGTGTTAAGTATATTTCCGATAATTGACTTTATACAGGCACTTATTGAGTTTTTGTTAATATTTATGCTTTTTGTAGAAACACTACGCACCATCATCATCACTGTAAAGTTTTGTGCACAGAGAGGAAACTAAACTGCATCGAAATAATTTAAATATCATGCTTCTCGTGGTGCTTCTGAGGTAAAAGCTTGTGCAAATCTTTTTATATACAACATTCTCTTATTGTCTAATAAAATAATAAAGTTATCTTACACAGTTAAATGACAGTCAATTGCAGAATTAAGTTCAGAGAGCAGGAAGTTCCTGTGTGTATTTCTTACTGATCTGCAGTGACTTACAGTTCAGAGCACTAAGAGACTCAACAGAGAACTGAACTGATCTGATTGAACATGGACAGATGCTTTATACTGATTCTCATTGTGGGAACAGGTACATTATTGTTTAAATAATGAAACTCTGTTCATAAATATTCATGATGATTTTAAATCTCAAACCACAAAGGCTATTTATATTACTTTAGTCATTTGTATATTTTAGGGGTGCACCGATCAAGATCGGCCGATGGTTAATGCGCATCTCCTCAGTAAAGCCGGTTCTGTAATCAGCGATAAATCCCATCAGGTGCGTGATTTCACATAGAGCAGCTGTTACTAAACGAGCCGTTGTTAACTGACAAGCTGCGCAAATAAACGCTGATAATGAACGTGGATTTGCGCAGCTTGTCAGTTAACAACTGCTCGTGTACATAGGTGTCATTTACACTGGGGACATGTCCCCACCACATTTTGAAATGGCTGATTTTGTCCCCACCAATTTTGAAAGCATTTGGTTAAAATGTTCTAAAAAATCAAGCGAACCAAGAAATGTTAAAGGTTTATTTGCACAAAATAAAACATGCAATGCAGTTTAGATTCCAAAAGAAACAATGTACATTGTCCAAAAAAAGTAACTTAAACAAAATAAACTATTACTGATTCTAAAATGACCCAAAAACATGCATGCGCCGATCGGTAACTTGAACTAATTCTTGACACAGTTTCTTCTTGTCCAAGTTATACATTGTCTCTCTGTGAACATGACAAACAGCCACACTGTTGAGTCGGGTTTGTGACATTGAAGAGCGCAGCCAGGTCTTCAGGCATCTCAAGGCACTGAAGCTTCTCTCTGCTTCAGCAGATGAGGCAGGAGCAACGAGCAACAAATGCAGAAGTCACTTCTGAGCAGGTTTTGTAGGTGTAATTGGCAGTGAACATGGCCAAAAAATGTTAACCCAAGACCTAATCCTTACAGTAGGCTACACTATCAACAGTGGCGCCCCTAGAAAATTTTAATAGGGGTGGCCAGATGAGGCCACAGTAAATCTTGGGGTGGCACACACACACAAAAAAAATTAAGGGTTTCAATACTGACAAAAAATTATATCTCTGCGATTTCTGGGATTTTATCGATAACGATAAATAGACAATATTTTGCTGAGTGTGTCATTGTGCTGATATCTTATTTCTAATTGTGCTGACAGCTGACTCCTGAATTTTTTATTTTTACCTTTACACCATTTTTTTTTTCTAAAAGTGTGCCCCATCTTTTATGTCAGATACTTGCATTTGGGATTTTACCAAGCAAATGCAATCAGTATCAACACAATTGATCTTTGCAATGCAGAGAAAACAGAAGCTGCATCTGAAGTGCCATTTAGATGTTTTTACACACTGTTTAATGCAGCTCTGTGGGACATGGAATAATTTAACCTGCAGTTACAAATGAATAAATAATGTTTTGATATTTTAAACATAAAACATTGAAAACGAATGTTTGAAATTATTAAAAAAATTAAAAGGTACCTTAAATGTGAAATTACAACTGCCAGTAGGTGGCAGCGAGTCACTGTTAATAAGTGAGTCATTGCAATTGAACCGAATCATTTAAACGGTTGATTCATTCAGGAACGAAAGATTGTCGTGTCGTGTTGCTAAGATACGCAAAACAGTGGCTGTGTTTGGAATGATTTTTGTTTTTAGAAATAGAGCAAAAAAAAGGGAATATGTTGTCTAAAACGTAAGTCTCTTGATATTAACTTATTGTTTAATTAACTGTTGTATAAAATCAATATCACATTTGTAGTTATGCTGACTTTTGGAGAAAAACGTCACTTTTTGTGTGATAGTAACTATATGAAATTATATAGATCTATAAATTGTCTGACCCATATATCTTGAAAAATGAGATAATTCTAAATTTCCAGTGAAAGAACGCACTGAAAATGCGTGTGCGAACTAGACTCTAGAGCAGGGGTACTCAAATATAAACTTGAAAGGTCCACTTACCAATTTTCCATTTAGTCCGAGGTCCGGAAAAGTGACCATCAAATTCCAAATACAGAACTCCAACAACAAAAAAAAAATTCCCCAAAACTTTTGAACTATACACAAAAAAATTACATGGTAGACCTTTTAGTGTGAAAGGTGACACCTTCTTTGTGCCACCAGTTGTTTAAACTTGGGCATAAAAGGTGTGAGGGCCAGGCGGAGGCACTGATGTAAGTGTTCATTGGTGAGTGTGCTGCGGTAAGCATTTTTCACCATGTTCATGGTTGAAAAGGCAGATTCACAGCAGTACGTTGAGGGAAACATGGTGAGAATCTGAAGGGCCATCTTCTGCAGCAGAGGAACACCTACTGCAGTAACCATCTTCGTCCAGAAGGTGACAGGGTCACAGTGAGATTCCTGCAGTGCTAGGTTTTCTTGGAGCTCAATTAGCTCTGTTTGCAGAGAAGCAGCATTGGCCCATGGGAAGACTTTCGTGGCTTCAGTTGAAAATTCTGCAACATTTTTGACAAGAAATGGATTTTCTATGCACAAGACTAGTTTTGCCAGAGGGAAATCTTCAAAGCGAGTTTGGAAATTTTTAATCAGCTTTTCCAGGAATTCAGCATAATTATGACGGTGATGTTTTCCTGCAGTCTGATCCAAAAGTCTTGGAAAGTGAAGCAGGTTCTGCTGTAAGTCACATTTGAAGACCTCCAGCTTCCTCTGGAAAGCACGGACCGCTGACATGAGGTCACACACTGTGCTGTTTTTGCCCTGGAGCTTTATATTAAGGTCATTGAGATGGGAAGTAATGTCAGTTAGAAAAGCAACAACTTCCATGTCTTCTTCATTCTTCATGAAATCCAAAAATGGTTTGGCTTTTGCACTCTTCTGATTCAATAGAAATGTCTCCAGCTCTTTCCGCAGTGCCCAAAACCGCTCGAGTACCTTGCCTTTACTAAGCCACCAGACATTGTTGTGAAGGAGCAAATCATCAAATGTTCCATTCACCTCTATTAAAAATGAGCGCAACAAACGATGTTGCAGAGCAGAGGATGCTCTCAGATAGTTGACAAGTTTCATGACTTTTGTCATTACTTCTGAGTACTTTTCTCCAAGGCTGGCACACAAAACCATCTGGTGAATTATGCAGTGGTATGCCATGAGGTCAGGGTGGTGAGTTCTCAAGCGTGACACTAATCCCCTCTCTCTCCCAATCATACATGGTGCACCATCAGTAGCAATGGAAACAACATGCTTCAGGTCTATCTCTCTGTCTCTAAGCATCTGTGTCACTGCTTCATAAATGTCATCCCCCCTTGTGTGTCCATGGAGGTTTGTGAGACCCAAAACATCTTCATGAAATTCTCCCTTTTCATCATCAAAAAATCTGACAAAGACCATGAGTTGTGCATTGTCTGTGTTGTCTGTGGATTCATCCACAGCCAATGAAATGAATTTGGCTTTTTTAATAGCAAAGCTAAGTTGTTCAAGCAAATCATCAGCAAGTATTTCAGTTCGTCTTGCAGCAGCAGTGGAATCAGAACAGGGTATTTGGCTTATTTTCTGGACTATTTCATCCTTTTGAGTCCCTTCAAACAGAGCAGTCACCACTTCACTCATACACTCCTTGACTATTTCAGCATCAGAGAAGGATTTCTTGTGTTTTCCTAGGACCCATGCTACTCTTAGTGAGGCTTCCGTGGCCTGCTCCTGTTGTGTGGCTGATCTAACTATTACACTGCTTGTAGCTTCATAGGATGATTTCAGCTGGTTTATTTTTATGGTCCTTACCTCTGTGTTCTGAGGGTAATTTTGTTCAAAATGTGCATGCTTGGTTTCATAATGTCGTTTTACGTTACCACTTTTGATGATTGCTACCGTCTCGGTGCAGATTAAACACATTGGTTTTCTGCTTCCCACGGGGAGCACGAATGCATATTTTTCTGTCCACTCACTCTTAAACTCGCGGTTTTCAGAATCAACTTTTCTTTTTTATCAGCGGCCAACTTTGAGCACGCCATTTTCACTTTCAGTCAGCAAAAAAAAGGCAGTTATCGATATTTGCACTGTGCTCGCAAATGGTTAGAATGCCTGTTCGCCTGCCCGGCCCGAATGTGATCGGTAGATAAATCTGGCTACCTTGAGTTAGCGATCCAGTGACGTAGTGGCGACGTTGCTATAGCGACGCTGTTACAGCTACTGTGATTGGACATAGATGAAGCAGCCAAACCGAGTAGACACCTCAACGATATATAGCGCGGAATCACAATTGCTCACCCTATTGAAAATTAATTTGGATTATGATTAAATTAGCACGTTGATATATCATTAGTCTTTGGCTTGATTATTTTATCAAACCGCTAATAATGTGTTATTAATTTAAAAAAAATGTATCTCTAGAGTCTAGACCTTCACGTAATGTATGCGCGCACCCCTGGCCACCCCTTGGGGGCGCCCCTGACTATCAACTACAGCTAAGCAACAGTCTACAACGTGTTTAGGAAAACTGTTATTGTTCATTAGATAATAGAGGTAATCAGCAGGCCTACTGTTAAATCATAATGTAACGTTGATTAGATGGACTGATTAACTAGCTAGCCAGCTAGAATAGCTAGTTTTGTAAACAGATTTCTTACTGCTGGATTTTACAGTAGGCCTCCATAATAAGATCATCACTTACAGTACAGCGCTGTTTGCTAAAGTAGTTTCTAATGTCTCCTCCGTTCTCTTGGACATTGTGAGTTTGGGATGATGTAAATTAGGCTACTGTAGTCGATCACACCGGTGTGATTAGAACGGTCAGTGCATGACGTGATCAACTGCTAAATTCAAATGTGCTTTCGCGCGTTGGCTGGCGCTGAGTATTTCGGGAGAAGTGGATTAATTCACGTGTTGTAAATCCAACAGACCCGATTCTCTGAACTGCGTCTGCGGCACAAATCGCGCATACAGCTCAACTAACGCGATCTTTATAAAGGTGTTTAAACAGCAAAACACTTCAACTTGCATATATTTGACAATCGGAATATCAGTAATTTTATGCCATATCTAAAAAATATGTGAATATTTTGAATAAAAAATGAAAAATGACATAAAAGCAGATCATCATTCATTCAGCTCTATTGTTGCTGCGGTGTGTCACGTGACAAGCAATGACGCGTCACCATGGAAACCATAAAGTGACACATTCTAAATAACGGTCGCCTTGAAAAACTCATGCTGGGGAGTCAGCCAGAATATTTTAAACTTACGTGCGAAAGGGTTAAATGTTTAGCTAGCTAAGTTACTACATTTTTCTACAATTGATTAACCTGTGCAGTGTTGCCGTATTGGGCGGGTTTCTTTTTTTTTTTGTCCCCACCACTTTTCAACACAAACTGACGCCCCTGCTCGTGTAGTAACAGCTGCTCTATGTGAAATCAGCACCTGATGGAATTTATCGCTGATTACAGAACCGGCTTTACTGACGAGATGCGCATTAACGATCGGCCGATCTTGATCGGTGCATCCCTAGTATATTTGTAAAACATGCCTAGAAATTTGTTTGCAGTTCATATACTTATTGTTGACAGGTTTGGTGACTGGAGACAACATTGAGCCAGATAAAGGGATGGAAAAAACCTCTAAAGAAAGAGAAACTGTCAAGCTGAGCTGCACATATAGTTCAAGTAGTGAATATGTTCGGCTTTACTGGTACAGACAGTATCCCAACAGAGAACCACAATTCTTATTATACAGAAATGCACGGTCAGCGAGTGGTGAACGCACATCTGATCGCCGGTTTCAATCGACTACATCACGTACATCCACTGAAGTCACTATTACTGATGTACGTCTGTCAGATTCAGCTCTCTATCATTGTGCTCTAAGAGTAGCAGCCCAGTGGTACAATACATGAGACATGTCATACAAAAACCTGAAGCTCTTTTCACTTTGAAAATATCTAGTGAAAACCACAATCAAAACCACAATCTATCCAGCCCTGAATGTAATAAAAAAAATGGTCACACCTGCATGAGTCTGAATCAGGTCTGTTAAAAATTCCAAGAGGCATGAAGTGAAATGTAGTTCTTTGTGGCTCCTTTTATAGCCTATAACTACATTCTCAAAACAATTTCCGAATGCTTGTGATAATGCATTCAAAACAGGGAGATCAGTTAAGTATGATTTGTTGAATGGTGCTGGCATTCTCACCCTTATTCAATATTAGCAATATTTGTAGTTCTTCAAATGAAGTGTCTTTCAGTATCACTCCTGTTGAGTTCGTGGCTCTTCTGACTCTCCAACAGCATCCAACCTATTTGATATTATCGCTCAGTCTTCTGGGTTTATTTTCATGGCTTTTGAGTTTCTTTTTACATCTCAAATCAAGTCCTTAAAAAAAGAAGGATACACAGAGACAAAGACTAAGAGAGCAACTGTAAACTGTAGTTGTGATTAATATTTATAATAGATTAAAATAGATTTAATAGGTAAATAATTTGATAAAAAGCTACTGAATTCAAGTTTACATGTGCAAAACTGTAAATAAGTAAACATTTAAATAAATATGAAATTCAAAAGTGTATTGTTAATTACATCAAATCCGTACAAAAGTAGCTTATAGTTTAAGTTCTAAAGCATTATCATGTGTAACACATAGTGTAGGTATAATGTGCCACAAGATGGCAGTGTTCTCAGACATTCAGTAAGACTTGCAGCAGTGAACAACAGAAGTGAACTTATGCAGGTATAATGTTGCTCAGAGAGGAGGGACTCAGTGTTCAAAGATCTGACATGATCTAATGTGTTTGACAGAGACCGTGGTTGAAAGGATTCAATCTGAGTCTTCTCAGAGTGAACACAATCAATGGATCTTCATTCAGTTATTCTGTTCTGTGCCTCAACAGGTGTGTATTAATTTGGTTAATTGTGATTAAAAAAAAATCTTTAAATTTCTAAAAAGTTACAAATGTAATTTTAAAAATGTTTACTTTTTCAGCTGCTGTCTTTGGAAATGTCATCAAACTGAACAAAACTGATGTTGTTTATGAGGAGGGTTCGAATGTTACATTGTCCTGTAGTCATTCACCTGCAGCTTCAGATGATCTCTACTGGTACCGTCAGTATGAAAGATCAAAACCTGAATTTCTTGTACACACCTACGGTGGTGCAAAAGAAGTTAAGGTGTCTGATATAGATCCAAGATTCTCTGTTAAAGTTGAAAAAAGGGAAAATATCCATGTGGATCTGAATATCTCCTCTGCTGCTGTATCAGACTCTGCTCTGTACTACTGTGCTCTGCAGCCCACAGTGACAGGAAACACATCAGCTCTCTACAAAAACCTGTTACGATAAGACACGAGAAAAAAGACAGCAAGAAATAAAGGGTATAAAAATGAAATTATCTCAAATAATTCTCATGTGTAATACAGTATATAGTACATACTGTACATTCATGTGGAATTCCTGCTTGTTCCAAATTTTTATCACATTTTATATAAAAATAGCTATACAGTTGTGGCCAAAATTTTGAGAATTTCATAAATATTAGTTTTCAAAAAGTTTGCTGCTAAACTGCTTTTAGATCTTTGTTTCAGTTGTTTCTGTGATGTACTGAAATATAATTACAAGCACTTCATACGTTTCAAAGGCTTTTATCGACAATTACATGACATTTATGCAAAGAGTCAGTATTTGCAGTGTTGGCCCTTCTTTTTCAGGACCTCTGCAATTCGACTGAGCATGCTCTCAATCAACTTCTGGGCCAAATCCTGACTGATAGCAACCCATTCTTTCATAATAACTTCTTGGAGTTTGTCAGAATTAGTGGGTTTTTGTTTGTCCACCCGCCTCTTGAGGATTGACCACAAGTTCTCAACGGGATTAAGATCTGGGGAGTTTCCAGGCCATGGACCCAAAATTTCAACATTCTGGTCCCCGAGCCACTTAGTTATCACTTTTGCATTATGGCACGGTGCTCCATCGTGCTGGAAAATGCATTGTTCTTCACCAAACTGTTGTTGGGTTGTTGGAAGAAGTTGCTTTTGGAGGGTGTTTTGGTACCATTCTTTATTCATGGCTGTGTTTTTGGGCAGAATTGTGAGTGAGCCCACTCCCTTGGATGAGAAGCAACCCCACACATGAATGGTGTCAGGATGCTTTACTGTTGGCATGACACAGGACTGATGGTAGCGCTCACCTTTTCTTCTCCGGACAAGCCTTTTTCCAGATGCCCCAAACTATCGGGAAAGGGGCTTCATCGGAGAATATGACTTTGCCCCAGTCCTCAGCAGTCCATTCACTATACTTTCTGCAGAAGATCAATCTGTTCCTGATGTTTTTTTGGAGAGAAGTGGCTTCTTTGCTGCCCTTCTTGACACCAGGCCCCATCTTCCAAAAGTCTTCGCCTCACTGTGCGTGCAGATGCGCTCACACCTGCCTGCTGCCATTCCTGAGCAAGCTCTGCACTGGTGGCACTCCGATCCCGCAGCTGAATCCTCTTTAGGAGACGATCCTGGCACTTGCTGGACTTTCTTGGACACCCTGAAGCCTTCTTTACAAGAATTGAACCTCTTTCCTTGAAGTTCTTGATGAACCTATAAATTGCTGATTTAGGTGCAATCTTAGTAGCCACAATATCCTTGCCTGTGAAGCCATTTTTATGCAACGCAATGATGGCTGCACGCGTTTCTTTGCAGGTCACCATGGTTAACAATGGAAGAACAATGATTTCAAGCATCACCCTCCTTTTAACATGTCAAGTCTGCCATTCTAACCCAATCAGCCTGACATAATGATCTCCAGCCTTGTGCTCGACAACATTCTCACCTGAGTTAACAAGATGATTACCGAAATGATCTCAGCAGGTCCCTTTAATGACAGCAATGAAGTGCAGTGGAAAGGTTTTTTTGGGATTAAGTTAATTTTCATGGCAAAGAAGGACTATGCAATTCATCTGATCACTCTTCATAACATTCTGTAGTATATGCAAATTGCTATTATAAAAACTTAAGCAGCAACTTTTCCAATTTCCAATATTTATGTAATTCTCAAAACTTTTGGCCACGACTGTATATTCAGATTTTCATCAGTCAAAAATGAAAAATGATAAATGCAAAGTATTTAAGCCATGCCTTTATAAAGCAGGAAGTTTCTGTGTGTTTGACTGATCTGGATGACTGCAGTTCAGAGCACTGAGAGCCTCAATAGATATTTATTTATTTATTTATTTATTTATTTATTTATTTTATTTATTTATTTATTTATTATGGTTATTATTACTATTAGGTGTATTTATTACAAAAATGTGCATGATCATATAGCTATGAACACGCCTCTGATCCATGGTTTCGGTTGACTACATCTACATCTACATCCACATTCACGCTTACTATTAAAAATGTAGCTCTTTCAGATTCAGCTTACTATTATTGTGCTCCATTAGAAGAAGCCCAGAGATATAAAACATGAGACATGTCATACAAAAACCTGAAGCTCTTTTAACTTTGAATATATCTAGTTAAAAACTATAATCAAAACCACAATCTATCCAGCCCTTAATGTAATAAAATATGTGGTCACACCAATTTGAGTCAGACCTGCTGCTAAAATAAATAAATAAATAAAATCCTGTAAGTATTGACAAAGTGTTTAAATATCACAGAGTGCTATTGCTATCATTTTAGCTTTTTTTCTCAGAGGAAAACACTTTTTAATCTAGTGAAAACAATGTAAAATTGCATAATCTATGATGTTCAACGATTCAGTTAAGATCCTACAGAGTGGAGATCAGAGGACACAGATGTGTCACAGTTCAGTCACATTTTTGTCTGGCAGAGGACACAGCCAGACAAACATGTGACTGAAACTAAAGAAAGATCAGTAAAATACATTGTAAATATGAAACAGATTCAGCACAAGATAATTTATTCTGGTACATCCACACTGAAAAGAAAAAAAAAAGAAAAAAAAAAGATTCATTAAATGAACTAATTGCTTTTAAGGTAGTTGTTTTCAATTTATTTTCGCTACATTTAAATAAACAAATTCAGTTGACAACCTTTCAACATTATTATTACTATTATTATTTTAAATGTAGCTAAAATAAAATGTTTGCAACCACTTACCTTAAAAAATATTTAGTATCATTTTAAGTGAATGACTTTTCTAAATACATCCTGAGGAGAAGCAAATATGGAGGAGACAAAGGCACTGAGTTCAATGAGAGATTTGACTCTGAAGTGTCATCAGATTCAGTTCCACTGACAATCCAGAATCTGCATGTGTCTGACTCTGCTGTGTATTACTGTGCTCTGAAGCCCACAGTGAGAAAACTCGTCAAACCACACAAAAACACAGAGACATAAACACACATGTGATGATTTCTTCTCAATAGGCATTTCTGAAATGTAAAAGGTATATTAAAGCCATACTGAAAGTAACAGTTAAATAAACTACAGTAATAATCATGCAATCAGTTTTAAATGATCCACCCATCTGTTCCTAATTCTGATTATATAACAAAATTGTCTTGACCCGTGTCTTTATCATTTCTGTCATACAATAACATTCTAGGGAACTGTGTGCTTTTAGCCTCACTGCAGCAGTTCGGGAAGTTCTATTTTAGCATGACAACAACTATGGGTGCAAAGAAAAGTTCATAAAGAATGACAGCATTTTTTAAAAAAAATATTTGTTTTCACTCTAAGTCAGATAGGGAGTTCTGAAATTATTTCAGCTTTTGACTTGATAAATCTATGATGTGGGTGGAAACTACTCATTTAAGTTCCTCCTGTATGTGTGTAATGTCTTCAAACAATCGCGTGCTGGACTGGTAAACTTCAGACTAATATTGCATGCTACACATACTGTAAACTATGTTATTCTGTCTGAGGAATTTACTTCTAATTGCTGCAGTTCTTGGTAAGTAACTTAACTGTTAAATGTAACAATTTTTTTATTATTCTTAGACAAGAACATATGAAAATGATTTCTTGATTTTCTTTACACAAGATTCTGTCAATCAGCCAACAAGAGTTCAAACAGCTTCTGAACATGAGATGGTTAAACTTCACTGCACTTACAGTACCAGTGACCAATACCTTATCTTTACTGGTAACAACATAAAACCAATGCATTCCCAGTTTACATGCTCCATAAACTCTTGACTGGATCAAGCAGCAGTGAAAAGAATTTGAGGAAAGATTTCACGCAGATCTCAACAATTCCTCAAGCTCAGTTTCTCTGGTCAATCCAGGACGTGTGACTCTGTTTACTTCTGTGCTCTGCAGCCCACTGTAACTGAAACACATACACATCCTGATAGGGACTAAGAGCTCTGAAACAACATGAGCATGTTTTTAACTAGAATAAACACACTCCAGCAGTGGGTGGAGCTTATTGTTGAGAGTGTGAGGCAGAGTGAAACAGCTACAGTACAGTTATAAAGATTATATTGTTGTCATCACTGTCTCTGTAAAGATATCATGTTTCTTTTCATCTTTATAATAATCCAATTTTGCATGGGTAGAGATATTCATTCAATCAATATGCTTATTATGAAAAAAAAAATCCATAAATAAAATCCATTTAGCTTTATAAAGTTTATAAATGTGTTTTATTGTTTGATTAATTAGGGTCCTTTTCTTTTTCACAGGAAACTCTTTTGGTGACACAATACAACCATGGTTTCTAGAAAAACATGATTCTGAGGGTGAAAATGTGACTCTGTCCTGTAACTACAGTCTCACTAGTGGCAGCACTGGTGTTAATATCCAGTGGTTTCGCCAGTATCCCGGAGCAAAACCAGAGTTTTTACTTCTTGTCACTGAATATTCTAACAAATCTGAGCCTGAACTACGTCTGTTTTCAGAAGCTAAAAAAGAAATCAAACGTGTGGATCTGGTGATCTCTTCTGCTGCTGTATCAGACTCTGCTCTGTACTACTGTGCCCTGCAGCCCACAGTGACAGGAAACTCAACAAACACTGTACAAAAACCTTCCCTTTTATCTAGTAAAATTAAAAAAACACACATACACACACACACATAGAGACAAAGACTAAGAGAGGAACTGTATGTAGAGTATGAATAGGTCTGATAAAATAATCTGATTTAAAAAAAAGTACTGAAGCCAAAACAGGTGCAAAACTGCAAATAAAAATATTGAATCAACTTTACATTTTCTAATAATGCTAATATTCTTAATAACATCAAATCCATACAAAAGCCTATATGTTTCATGGATTATCATGTGGCACAAGATGGCAGTGTTCTCAGACATTCAATAGAAACTGCAGCAATGAACAGCAGAATTTAATTTACAGAACAGAAGTTATATAGATATAATGTTGCTCAGAGAGGAGGGACTCTGTGTTCACAAATCTGACGTGATGTAATCGTGTTTGACAGAGACTGTGAAACTAATTCAGTCTGACTCTTCTCAGAGTGAACATTTTTGTACAATGGATCTTCATTCAGTTATTCTGTTCTGTGCCTCAACTGGTGAGTATTTGTTTAATTGTGCGGTCTTTGGAAATGTCATCAAACCAAACAAAACCAATGTTGTTTATGAGCAGGGTTCAAGTGTTACATTATTCTGTAGTCTTTACCCTGGAGCTACAGATAATCTCCACTGGTACCGTCAGTATGAAAAATCAAAACATGAATTTCTTGTACTCACCTACAGTAGTGCAAAAGAATCTCAGCGGTCTGATGTTGATCCAAGATTCTCTGTTAACATTCCAAAAAGTGAACATGTGGATCTGAAGATCTCTTCTGCTGATGTATCAGACTCTGCTCTGTACTGCTGTGCTCTGGTGCCCACAGGAAACACATCAGCTCTCTACAAAAACCTGTTACACTGAGAGACAAGAGAGAAACACAGAGACAAACATGACACAAAGATAAAGAAGCAGTAACTGTAACCATTACTACATTATGTGTGTCAGAAAAATAATAGAATGGAAAAATCACAGGTATACCAAAATCAAAAGGTCGACCATTTAATCAGTCTATTGGAAAAACAAAATATAATCAAAATGAAACATTCTAAAGAGAGCCATTATTTGGCAATATACAGATGAAGTAAGTCCTAGCTGACAAATAAATTTAAAATATCTTCTTAAAAAAAATCAAATGTAACAAATGTTAAAATATCTCAAATGATTCTTATGCGTAATATACAGCGCACAATAACATGGTGCTCTGGCTTGTTCTAAAATCTGATTATAAAAAAAGCCAGACTATAAATAATAAATATTGTTCATATTTTCATCAGTCCATATTTCCATGTTTGTTATAAATTAAAAGAAATTAGACAGAGTGAAAAATGCAAAGACATCGAGAATTTAAGCCAAAAAACTCCCCACAAAAAAACATGAAGCTCTTTTTACTTTGAACCAGTCTAGTGAAAACCACAATCAAAACCAATATCTATTATCCCAGAAAGTAATAAAACATGTTGCCACACCTGTCATAGGTTAAATTAGGCCTGTTATAAAACTTCAAAGAAATATTAAAACTTAATTTACATAGTTTACATAATCAACACCACTATATTTTTTAACATTGAACTTCTCTTAAAACTGACAAACTAACATTGTCCTTCTCAAATATAATCCAAACTTCTCACCAAATGCAAAAGCACATGTGTTTGCTACATTCATATGTGGCCATCCTTTGTAATTAAATAGTGTTGATATTCCAGTAATTTCTGCGAGGACCAATCAAAGGCATAGAATGACATTCTAGAGAGTTTGGGGAGGGTTCATTCTATTCCAGCATCACAAAACTCCTGTAATTTCAGATGCTGGCCACTGTGTGGCATAATCTATGATGTTTGTGGCAACTGTTTATTTAACATCCTGCTGTGTGTAACTTCTGAAACAATTGTGATTGAAAAACCTATTAGACTAATATTGCCTTCTGTACATAAACTATGTTAATTTAAATAAGGAATTTACTTTTAATGCCTGAATTCCTTGGTAAATAACTGTTAAATGTAACAAATTTCTATTAGGCCTATAGTTAAAGTTGAGTTTATTTTATAATTTTATCTGCAACTGAAAATCCATGACAACATACAGAAAGAGAAGAACACTGCAACAATTTAATAGTAATATTGATGCTGAAGTCATCTGAGATCATTTTCAAAACCATTCATAATTGAGACGCATGATAGTGCCAGTTGCTCTTGTTTCAAACAAAAGAGTCCGCTCTGGTTACAGTTACTGTGATGAGCGGACCAAAAGGACTATCCAGCATTGCTATGGAAATATTAGGAAATATAAGATTGACACATTTGACCAATCAATCAAATAATTCAGAGCAGTCTAATAAGAAACTGTACAGTGTGTTACAGTGAATAAAGTAATATAAGCTCATCAAATGCATAGAAACATACTGTATGTTGTAAGATTAATAATCATTGTACATATAAACACAATTAAGTCATATTGTTTAATATATATATAGTTGTGCTGTTTAATATTTATGCAGGATTTTTTTCCAGGATTCTTTGATGAAATAAACCCTTTCTGAAAAAAAGAATAAATTCATATATATATATATATATATATATATATATATATATATATATATATATATATATATATATATATATATATATATATATATATATATATATAATATTACAGTCTTCACTGTAGCACAGGCTCCTCCCAGCAGTCAGAAAGTGATTTGAATTCATTGCTGCTTAAACAAATGCAGAAAGAGGAAGAGGATCACAACATCTCTTTATATTTTCTAAGAGTTGGCGATTTCAATTGCATATAATGGCACTGTGGAAAAGTGCCATTGTGCCCATAGTTTTATATATCTGTGGTGAGTAGAACAATTAAATAATGGTTCTTTTTAAATATATTTAAAATTAATCTTCATTATGTGTGAATGTGCATTTTTTTTGCTGCCAATGAGAACATTTCTTATTCATAATGTTTTTATTCAATTTCAGGTTGTAATTCTCAATCTCAAGACAAAGTTGATCAGCATACAAGGATTCAGTTTGCTTTTGAAGGTGATACTGTAACGATCAACTGTACATATCAGACTACTTATGGAAGCCCGACTCTCTTCTGGTACCAGCAGAAAGTCAATGGAATCCCCAAGCATATGCTATATAAAGTCTCTAAGTCTGGAAACAGTGAGGAAGAATTCAAGGAGAGATTTCATGCAAATCTCAGCACAACTGCAGTTCCTCTCACAATTCAGGATGTGCATGTGTCTGACTCTGCTGTGTACTACTGTGCTCTGAGGCCCACAGTGACTGAAACACACTCAACACTCATACAAAAACAATACATTAGCATAAATTACATGATTATGCAATTTATTTGTTTTCATTTATTCTCTATAAAACCCCTTTTATACATAAATATATTGTAGTTGTATACTTGTAGAGGGAACCAGAAGAGGGCAGTAAGTGCTCAATATTACATTTGACAGTACAGCAACTTTCATTGGTATCCATAAGGTCCTCCTTGGATCATTATAATACCAAAAGGAAAACTCAAGTCAAACCACATACAAAAACTTTTGAGCTGCACCTGTTTAGATTATGAATGTTGCACACACACACACGCACACACACACACACACACACACACACACACACACACACATATAAATATATATAGTATACGGCACAATATGGTTGAAAGTGAAAATCAGCAGGATGTTCCTGTGTGTTTCTGACTGATCTGCAGTGACTTACATCTCAGAGCACTGAGAGACTCAACAGAGAATTGAACTGATCTGATTGAACATGGACAGATGCTTTATACTGATTCTCATTGTGGGAGCAGGTACATTATTTATTGAATAGTCTAATTAATGAACATCTGTGCAAAAATATGTCCATGGTTTTGAAGTCTTAAACTCCAAATCCTTTAATGGTTTGATTTGACTGATTGTTTTTTTCCTCAAAAAGTAAAGTGTGTTTGTGAGATATGAGATATATAAAGATCATATAGGTTTGGTGGCTGGGGACAACATTGATCTGGATAAAGGGATGGAAAAATTCTCTAAAGAAAAATAAACTGACAAGCTGATCTGCTCATATATACGAGTAGAGAATATGTGTGGCTTTACATGGTATAGACAGCATCCCAACAGAAAACCACAATTCCCATCATACAAAAAATGCATGGTGATTGGGTGAAACATGTCGTACAAAAACTTTAAAGGGGTCATCGAATGCGAAATGCACTTTTACATATTGTTTGAACATAAATGATAAAAATCCACCCAGTGTTTTTTTTTTATTATTTCCTTAAATCATTACCCCTTTCTCAAATCAAGCCGTTCTCAGATTCCTGACAGTGTGACGTCACACTGGCCAAGGTCGCTCCCACGATTGTCAGTGTCAGTCTTTGATTTTATCATAGCTCCGCCCTGAGTAAGCTGTCATCAGTCCAACATTGTTTCAATGTCAGAACGGCTGTAGACAAGAATGTCTCCTAAGCAACTGAGGTGTTCTGTTGTTGGATGTAATAATGAACATAGCAGTCTTCATTTACTCCCGGCATCTAAGCCGCTAAAGATTAATAAAATAAATTAAAAAATTAAAAAATACTGAGTCAACATAAATTAAAATGGGAAAAATTATACAAGAAAATAAATAGATAAACACTTAAACTTACAGAGTGGTTGTTAACAATGGATAAATATGTGATATGTACAGTATTAGAAATATTGTTGATAGTTTTTGTAAAATTCAGTGAAATGTGCCATTGTGCTTATCACAAGGAAGCCAGAAATCATATCTTTGAGGGACATGAAAAAGTCTTGCATAGTAGGAAAATTCTCAGAATAACTTTTATGTTCCACAAAAAAAAAAAAAAAAAAATCATACAGGACTGGAATGACATGAAGATAAGTAAATGATTACTTAGTCATTACTTGGTTATGAAGCTCTTGATTTTAGTTAACTGTCCCTTTAACTAAAATACAAATACATCCCTTTAAGTTAAATAAAATACAAGGCTATAAGCATCAAAATACACTTAAGATATTACTTTTTATTACTTATTATATAACTGGATTATAAATAAACATGTTCATCTTTAATTTTTATTACTGTAATTTACAGCTCTGCTGACGATGTATTATTTAGAGCACTAGTCTAACAGTGACGTACTTATCAATGGTAACCAAACTGTTGAGTAACATTTTGAAGCTCTTATGAAAACCAAATCAAAACCTCAATGTGAGATGATTACTGCAAACATCTGTGTTACAAAAATATACTACAGGTGGGCAACACTTAATTCATGTTACTTTTGCAAAAAACAAACAAAAAAAACAAACAAACATAAAGCTACCCCATATTATATATGAAGGTATTTAATTTGCTTTTTTTTTTTTTTTTCTGTGACAGACTGTCTGACATTAAAATATGACTAAAGTTGTAGCTTGTCACTTGTGTAACAAAGTCTACTATGCACTCACTTAGAATTGTTACTATTTAGAATTCATCTGTATCTTAACAATAATGGACAGGAAATTTGTTTCACATAATAGCCAGGCCCTTAGAAAAACTATTCCTACAAAATAAAGCTTCTCTTTTGTCTTGAAATATCAAAAGAGGAGGGACTAGATCTGACATGATGTAGTTATGACTGACAGAGACTGTGGTAGAAAAGATTCATTCTGTCTCTTCTCGGAGTGAACATTTGTACAATGGATCTTCATTCACTTATTCTGTTCTGTCTCTCAACCGGTATGTATATTTATTTGGCTGATTATTTGGTTGATTATTAAAAGAAGAAAATAACATAACAAATGTACCTCTTCCTTTTCAGCTGCTGTCTTTGGAAATGTCATCAAACCAAACAAAATTAATGTTTTTGCTGAGGAGGGATCAAGTGTTACATTATCCTGTAGTTTTACTGACTCTAGCTCTACAGAATATCTCCACTGGTACCGTCAGTATGGAAAATCAAAACCTGAATTTCTTGTACTCACGTATGACACTAAAAAAGATGCTCAGTGGTCTGATGTAGATCCAAGATTCTCTGCTAACATTTCGAAAAGTCAATATGTGGATCTGGAGATCTCTTCTGCTGCTGTATCAGACTCTGCTCTGTACTACTGTGCTCTGGTGCCCACAGTGACAGGAAACACATCAGCCCTCTACAAAAACCTGTTACACTGAGAGACAAGAGAGAAACAGAATTTTCTAAAAACAGCCACATTTCTAAAAACAGCCACATTTTATTATAGTATGTGAATTTGTGTGGCAATTTTAAAGACACTTTACATTAAATCCCTACAAAACAATCTTTTATTTCACCAGTTACTTATAAGTTATCCTTCTGAATATTCTAAAATTCAGAAAAGAATGATTATTTACATTGATATACTACGGTTTCAGTTTACGCAATACTTGCAGCTAACCAGAAGAGGGCAGTATGTAATAATACGTTCAACAATATAGCAGCTTTTATAGGTCTCCATAAGCTCCTCCTTGGATCATCTTTACCATTTCAAAAGCAAATCTCTCATATTTACTGATTTATCTAGATTTCAACATATATAGAGTCATGTTACACAGTCTGAGGAATATATTTCTCTTTGTATTGTTTGCTTTTGGTATGGATTCTTTTTTAATAAAGCTCAACATTCATGTAAGTTAATTTTGTATTGGAATGTACATTAAATATTCTTAAACATTTACAGAGTGCAGATCAGATGACACAGTTGATCAGCCAGACAAACATGTGATTGAAATTGAAGGACAGTCATTGAGATTACAGTGTAAATATAAAACAGATTCAACACAAGAAAATGTATTGTGGTACATCCAGAGAGCGAACAACTTTCCTAAATACATCCTGAGGAGAAACAGATATGGAGGAGAAGATGACGCTCAATTCCAGGAGAGATTTCACACTGAAGTGTCATCAAATTCAGTTCCACTGACAATCAAAGATGTGCGTGGGTTCTGACTCTGCTGTGTACTACTGTGCTCTGAGGCCCACAGTGAGAAAACTCAAGTCAAACCACATAAAAAAACACAGGAGCTGAAACTTAGTCAAGACTTTAATGTGCTTCTCCTGGTTCAATTCAACTTTATTGTCAATTCTGCTATATGTACATGGATATACAGAGGACTGAAATTCTGTTTCTTTCAAATCCATGGTGTAAGACACCAACATGACACAGGCAAGTTTTAAGAATAAATAAGATACAATGCGTAGAATAAAGACATCACGGCACATGAGAGTTCAAATATATTTACAATGTAGTGCAAACATGGTTTTTCTATGGCATCGCTGCAAAGAACCTTTTGAAGCACCTTTATTTTTATGAGTGTGGGGAGTTACAATTCAGTGCATCAGAGAGAATTTCCTAACAACTTGGTGGAAGAAGCTGTTCTTTAGATGGCAGAAGCCTAAAGAAGGCATGTGAGGGGAGTGTGGCGTTACCCACTATGCTGAGTGCTTTTCGGGTTAGTCGGAGATTGTAGGTTTCGAGAAGGGAAGGGAGTGTGCCACCAATGATCTTTCCTCCTGCATTCACTATATGTTGCAGGGATTATTGGTTGTGGATGTGCAGTTACCAAACCACAGTCTGATGCAGCTGGTCAGGATGCTTTCAATGGTGCCACAGGGTGAAGAGCAGGGGGCTGAGAACACATCCTTGGGGGGCCCCTGTATTCAATTTGATAGTGCTGGATGTGTTGTTGCTGACACAAACTGCCTGTGGTCTTGCAGTGAGTAAGTCCAGCAATCAGTTGCACAGGGAGGTGTTGGGTGTTGAGGCCAAGCAGGTCGAGTTTCTGTATTAACTGCTATGGATGGTGGTATAAATGCTGAAGTAAAATCTACTGTATGAACAGCATTCTCACATAAGAGTGGGAGAGGGCGAGTAGAGAGCAATGGAGACTGCATCACCAATAGACCGTTTGGCCTAATATGCAAACTGGAAGGGGAAGGGATGTGAATATTACTTTTAATTACTCATTTTATACACAAAATTATATATATACATCTATCTATCTATCTATCTATCTATCTATATATATATATATATATATATATATATATATATGATAACACGTTATAATAACTTTTGTTACATATTATACATATACACATAGCTAGAAATATTTTATAGCTACTAATGAACTTACTAAACATTACCTAATGATTAACAAACGATTATTTAATGCAAATTGAAATGCATAAAAATGTCAGTAAACTTTCAGTGCGATCTTCATTTGTTGGTCTTTGTTGTGTCAACCTCTAATTACACATCTTTACAAATAATCTATTAATTATGTGTTCATGTTTTTGCAGTAGCCAATCTAAAGTGGAACAACTGTGTTTTACTGCTGTTTACTGCACTCTCTATATATTTTGTCTCTATTTTTACAAAATAAACACTACAGCAGTGGGTGATGCTTATTCACACTGAGAGTAAGAGAGTAAAAACAGTTATTCAGATACTATTGTTGTCATCACTGTCTCTCTGAAGACATCATGTTTCTCTTTACCAGGATAATAATACAACTTTGCATGGGAAAGAGATGCATTCAATCAATATGTTTATTATAATACAAAAAAAATATGTTACTATAAAATTATATTATAATGATTAAAAAATGTAATCTTTTATATCTTTTATAAGGCTTTTATATATCTATTATTTTATTGCTTGGTTGCTTTTATTGCATTTAAAAGAAAATCCATAAACTGTAGCAATTAGTAAGATGAATGATACTCTAAGTCAAAATAAATAAATAAATAAATATTAATAAGCCCAAATTTGCATATGTATAACTGAAATGAATCAATGTGAAATCAATGTGACATTAAAAATGTAATGAAACATGGTAATATTGTTAATTACATTAAAACCAAACGAAAGTAGTTAATAGTTAATAGTTTCAATCTATTATCATGTGTAACACAATGTGCAGGTATAATGTGCCACAAGGTTGCAATGTTCTCAGGGCATTTAATAGGAAATGCAATAACAGAATTTGAAAAATTTATGCTAGCCTACATTTTTAATATCATGTGAAAAGTGACCAAAAGGCGGGCAGATTTTTGGTGTAATTGTTTTTTCATATATCACCATTAAACATACTATAAAAATGAAGGTTCAGAGCTTTCACTGGTTTCACACTCACAGAGATCAGGAAGTTCCTGAATGTCTTTATAACTGAACAGCAGAACGCATCAGTAACACACAGTCAGAGCACAGAGAGAAATAACACACAACTGATCTGATCATATTCACCATGAACAAATACATGCTGCTGCTTTTCATTATGGCATCAGGTGTGGCATTTATTATTACTTCAGATAATTTAGCTGCTATTAGCTATTTTATTTATTTTCTTTCAAAACACTTGTAATTTATATCTTTAGTGATATACAGTGTTTAAAATAAAACAAAATGAGTTAATATTGTGCTTAATGTTTGCAGATGTGACAGCTGTGGACAAAATTGAGCCAAATAAAGGGACGAGCCTCATCGGAACAGAAGGAGAGTCTGTAACGCTGAGCTGCTCATATGAGTCAGACAGTGAATATATATATCTGTACTGGTACAGACAATATCCTAATGGAGAACCTCAATATTTATTATATGAAGGAGCACGATCAAACAGTGCTAAGCACAGCTCTGATCCTCGATTCCAGTCAAGAACTTCTCGCATATTGACTGAACTCATTATTAGTAGTGTGACTGTGTCAGATTCAGCTCTCTACTACTGCGCTTTAAGAGTTGAAGCCCAGTGATACAAAATATGAAACAAGTCATACAAAAACTACAAGCCATTTTTTACTTTGAAGCTATTATCATGAAAACCAAATAAAACATCAATGAGAGATAATAACTGCAAACACCTGCGTGAGGTTGAGAGAAGGAAATGTTTTATAAAAAGAATAAAAGGACAAAAAAAGGTAAAAATGCTTAAAAGGATTTAGGGTTGCAGCTGTGTGTTACGGAAATGTACTACAGTTATGCAACACTTCATTCATGTTACATTTGCAAATAAACGTAAATCTTCCCCATGTTATATAAGAATATGTGTTTCATGTAATCAACATGTGTTATATTTGCTGTGTTAAAAGTTATTAATTCCCAAAGAGTTGAATTAACAATCTACAGTGTTAAACAGTACTCATGTTCAGTGTTGTTATATGGTGTAATTTCACTTTTACACTAAAAGTGCGGAATAAAAACCCACAGAATTGTCTGGACTCCGCCCTTCAATGACTGCTGCATCACAAAGCGACAATGCCATTTTTTTTCTTTGAGCGACCGAAACGGTAAGTTGGATTGCTTTTCTCTTGATAAAAGTACACGGGAAAAACATTTTGTTGATAATTTTATTCAAAATATGATTGGTGGTGAACACATTTACAAATTACTAACTGCGAGTGTTTTTGTAAGGTTTAGTGTTAAGTTCGTGTTCGTGAGGTGCAGAGATGTAAGTTATAGAAGAGTGTGAAAGTTTCTCATGCTGGTTTGATTTCCTGAAAAAAGGTGATTACCTGTAAAATAACTTTTTGGAATGTGTTTACAATTTATGTAATATATGTTTTTGGCTTCTTTCATTTTGTTTTGTTGATACATCCTCTCGCCTCCATCCATTCCTGCCAAGGCCTGGTTTTACTACGAGTCTGGCACTGAAGCTATTTGGGCGGTTTTCTACTCAAATGAGAGAATTCATCAAATGGTAAACTTATTTTTTGAAAGCACTGAGTGTGGCATTTCTCTGTTTCCATGCTTTGAAAAGGTAACTTAAATAGTGGGACTGTTAAACATTATGCACTAACAATTTGGTTTCTGTGACGCATAACACCATGTTGAAGTGTCCATCTCGCCCAATGCAAATGTGCAGTCTTTCTGCAGGCAGAGCTGGCATAAAGCGGAACATTTACCAGTCATTTGATTGATGTTATCTAATGCCAAACTCTGAAATTAGAGTGCATTTAAAAACTTCCATTCGCCATAGGCTTAAGTGTGAACTGCGTAATCTGTACGTTGCTTGTTCTCAGCACTGAATATCATGTCTGTCATGCAGTCCCGGCGCCATGGACGGGCACTGGGGGGCCTGGCCTGCCCTGGACGAGCCTGTGGTTAACCTTCACCTATTCACCAGCTCCATGTCCCACCAACCAACAGTCCTTGCTTGTTTGCACAATTATTATTTATTTTTTTATCAATAGACTACTGTTATCAAAAGTTGTTTTGTATATATATATAACTCCTGAATAAAAATGTGTTTGGTCTGATTTAAAAAAATATATATTTTAAACGTATTTGTTTGGTTTGTCGATAGTGAGCGTGGAAATGTTTGGTTGTTTGCTAAGCATAGCACCCCTGCTTAATGTTAGTTGTAATTTAAAAAAAATGCTGAGCGATCTCGTGTGGCGGTGCTATGGATATACGGCGTTTCTTTAATCAAAATCCACCAAAATTGGCAGGAGAGTGCAGCAGCGATTTAACTTAAGGCGAAAGCCCTGGGTGTCGCAGTTTGCAAGACGATTCAACTACTGACAGTGCAGAGGCCAGCCGTTCCAGTTGCCAAGGCCTCAAGCAAGAATCGTCACAGGTGGCAGCACCAGGGGATCTCGGAGTTGAGAAACCCAACCAAGTAATCTTAAAACACTTTCCTGCACGTGTTTTCTCAAGCAAAAAAAAAAGATCATTCAACAGCTCCTGGTACAGAAGCAGAGACTGGCTGGAAGACTCTATTCATGCAGATGCTGCATTCTGCTACCCATGCAGAATGTTTTGAGCGCCCTCCTCTGGCACAGACACCACATTTACGATTATTGGATTTAGCGACTGGAAGCATGCAGTTGAAACTGGGAAAGGACTTAATAAACATTCAGCGTCAAAAGAACACCAGACCTGTGAAGCTACGTGGAGGGACAAGGAGAGACGGATTCAGACCGGTAAAGAAAACACAACTTTAATCGATGCAGAACATTTGGAACGCAACAGATACTACTTGTCATCAGTAATTGATGTCGTCAAGTTCCTTGGAGTGAACCAGCTACCTTTTAGAGGTGACCATGATGTTTTTGATTGTATGGCTGAAGATGGATGCAGATTATTTTTGTATTTATTTGAATATACTTTGAGGAAAGATGCTGTGTTGGCCAAGATAGCGCAGACTATCCCACACAATGCTAGGTATACTAGCCATGACATTAAAAACAGTTTGATAGAGATTATGAGTACTTTGGTCACAGAGCACATAGTGAAAGAGGTTAGCAAGTCATTTTATACAATAAAAGTGGATGGAACTCGAGACCCGACAGGAAGAGAGAATATTTTGATAGTTGTGCGTTTTGTGAATGAACTGAATGAGCCAACTGAACGTCTTCTGACAATTGCCACCGCTGACCAGGGAGACGCAGAAACAATGACTGACACGATCATTGAAGAATTAACAAAAGCAGGACTGAGTTCTGGGAAAATCATCAGTCAGGTGTATGACAGCACCTCCCTGATGTCAGGTAAACATGAAGGGGTGCAAAAACATCTTCAACAAAAATTGCACCAAGACATACCCTATGTCCACTGTTTCAACCACCAATTACATTTGGTGGTCACCCATGCTTTGGCAGCAGAGCAGGCCTTGGTGGACTTTTTTGCTATGTGTAACATGCTCTACAAATTCTGCAGAAAGCCTACTGTTGCCATTCTCTACAAAGGAGAGACATTGATGCGCCTCCTAGACCAACGCTGGACTGGTCATTTTGGCACAGTCTCCGTTATTCTGAGATCATTTGATGACCTATCCACACTGCTCTGAGAAATCAACAGGAGCCCAGTCTATGGAGCAGATGTGCGAGTTGAAGCAGCAGGTTTACAACGGGCCATGTCTGAACCCAGCTTTAGGTTTATTGCCGAGATGGTGCACAAAATCTTATCATATCTCGACCCCCCTAATCTGATGCTACAGGCAGAAGACATGGATCTGTTAACAGATGTGCAACTTGTAAATTCAGCATGTACGTGTATTGAAAATCTCCGTTACGAGACGGAATTTGTGACACTCTTGAAGCATTGCAAGGATGCAACAATAGAGCCTGTGCCAAATAAGAGACGACACACACTAAACACATCCTTCGCTATGTATGCAGTTGAGGAAAGAATTATATATGAAGATCTCAGCAACGAAACAGAGCTACGCAGGATGTATTTCATTTGTATCGATGCAGTTTGTGGGGAAATGAAGAAACGCTTTGGGGAACGCAGTTGTGTGCTGATGAATACGCTCAGATCTCTGGACCCAGAGGATTCTACTTTCTTGGATGTGTCCAAAGTGAAACCTTTACTGGACCTTACTAATACACCCATTGTGGAATCTGAATACACAGTGGCTCACCAATTCCTAAGCATGCAAATGAATGATTCATTTCCAGCCAACGGGGGTAAATGGACAATGAAAAAAGTTCTACAACACTTCCAGAAACCTCTTGAAGCAATGCCAAGCATGATGACGGCACTCAAACATGCTTTGACCTTTGGTGCAAGTACAGCACTCTGTGAGAACTCTTTTTTATTTGACTATTTTATAAAGTTCATGCCTTTTAAAAAAACAAAATGTAACAAAGATATAGGCTGTAACAATGAATACATAAATAAAATCTGTCAGGGCTTGACATTGTGACAATTGTGTTGTGTACAAATGATTATGAAGCAATATTCTCATCAGAGTTCAATCATCTTTGACATTTAAATATGCATATTTGTGATATTTTTACCTTTATAAAGGGAATTTTCCCCTTTTTATATATATGCTTCATCTTTCATTTTAAATTCTTAATTTTGATCAATAAATTAAATTAGAATAAGACACTATAGGACAGTTACCAATCAAATTGAATAGTTTAGAGAATCAGAATCAGAAAGAGCTTTATTGCCAAGTATGCTTACGCATACAAGGAATTTGTTTTAGTGACATAAGCCTCCAGTACACAGAGACGACAACAACACACAGAAAGAAAAATAAAAATGCAAATAAATAAATTGTATGAACAGTTGTGCTATAGATGATAATGGAATAGAATAGAGTACGATGCAGAGATGTACTTGGATGGAGGGGTAACAAATAAATATAAGGATATTGCAAATTTTTATTGCATAAGTGGGGAACATTTAACTGTTAATGAGGTAGATTGCCTGGGAGAAGAAACTGTTCTTGTGCCTGACTGTCCTGGTATTTGCGGCTCTGAAGCGCCGGCCAGATGGCAAAAGTTCAAAAAGGGGGTAACTTGGATGTGAGGGATCCAGAGTGATTTTCTGAGCCCTTTTCCTCACTCTGGATGTATACAGTTCTTGAAAGGTGGGCAGGGGAGCACCAATAATCCTTTCAGCAGTCCGAACTGTTCTCTGTAGTCTTCTGATGTCTGATTTTGTAGCTGAACCAAACCAGACAGTTATTGAAGTACACAGGACAGACTCTATGACAGCTGAGTAGAACTGTTTCAGCAGCTCCTGTGGCAGGTTAAACTTCCTCAGCTGGCGAAGGAACTACAACCTTTGTTGGGCCTTTTTAACAATGGAGTCAATGTCATTGTCCCACTTCAGGTCCTGAGAGATGGTGGTTCCCAGGAATCTGAATGACTCCACTGCAGCCACAGTGCTGTCTATGATGGTGAGTGGGGGGAGTGCAGGGGGGTTTCTCCTGAAGTCCACTATCATCTCCACTGTTTTAAGAGTGTTCAGCTCCAGGTTGTTAAGACTGCACCAGACAGCCAGCTGCTCAACATCTTGTCTGTAAGCAGATTTGTCACCGTCCTGAATGAGGCCAATGAATGTAGTGTCATCTGCAAACTTCAGGAGCTTGACAGAGGGGTCTTTAGAGGTGCAGTCGTTGGTGTACAGGAAGAAGAGCAGTGGGGAGAGAACACATCCCTGAGGGGTACCAGTGATGGTGTAGCAGCTTTTTGACATGAATTTGTCCAGTCTGACTAGCTGTTGCCTGTCTGTCAGAAAGCTGGTGATCCACTGACAGATAGAGCTAGGAACAGAGAGCTGGAGAGTCTGGAGGGGCTGTTGGGATGATGGTGTTGAAAGCCAAACTAAAGTCCACAACAGGATCCTCACATAAGTCCCTGTTTTGTCCAGATGTTGCAGGATGAAGTGCAATCCCATGTTGATTGCATCATCCACTGACCTGTTTGCTTGGTAAGCAAACTGCAGGGGGTCCAGTAAGGGTCCAGTGATGTCCTTCAGATAAGCTAGAACCAGTTTTTCAAACGACTTCATGACGACAGACATAAGAGCCACAGGTATGTGGCCAGCAGGAAGTGTGGAGAGGGGGATTGCAGGAGGTGTTAACGGTTGTGTACAGAGATGGTCAGAATGGGTGTGGGGTCTTTCAAATCTACAATAAAACTCATTCAGGTCGTTAGCAAGTCGTTGATTTGCCTCAGTGCAGGGGGATGGTGTCTTGTAGTTAGTGATGGCTCTCAGTCCTTTCCACACTGAAGTTGAGTCGTTGGAAGTAAACTGGTTTTCCAACTTTTTAGCGTAGGTCCTTTTAGCCACTCTAATCTCTTTGTTCAGTGTGTTCCTGACCTGATTGTACAAGACTCAGTCCCCATTTCTGTAGGCATCCTCTTTGGCCTGACAAAGATGTCTGAGTTTTGCTGTAAACCATGGCTTATCATTGTTGAATGTTAAATAAGTCCTGGTAGGAATATATATATTCTCACAAAAACTAATATAGGATGTCACAGTCTGTGAGTTCGTCCAGATCGGTGGTAGCAGCTCCAATCAGTGAGGTCGAAACAAGCTTGTAAATCCTGCTCTGTTTAGTTGGTCCATCTCTTTACAGTCTTTACTACAGGTTTAGCAGATTTAAGTTTTTGCATGTAGGTTGGTATAAGATGAACCAGGCAGTGATCAGACAGCCCCAGAGCTGCTCGTGGAAAAGAGTGATGCGCATTCTTTATTGTGGTGTAACAGTGATCCAATATATTACTGTCTCTGGTGGGACATGTAACATGCTGTCTGTATCTTGGCAGTTCACAGGAGAGTTTGGCTTTATAAAAGTCCCCAAGAATGATTAAAACAGAGTCTGGGTGTTGTTGTTCTGTCTCCGTGATCTGATCAGCGAGTTTCTGTAAAGCCAGGCTTACGTGCGCTTGTGGAGGGATGTAAACACTCACCAGAATGAACGAGTGAAACTCCCACGGCGAATAGAACGGCTTGCAATTAATGAAGAGTGTTTCGAGATCTGAACAACACATCTTCTTTAACACTGTTACATCTGTACACCACTGTTCATTGATGTAAAAGCATGTCCCGCCGCCGCGCAATTTCCCTGTTGATTCTGCGTCGCGATCTGCTCTAAACAGCTGAAAGTCCGGCAGATGCAGCACGCTGTCTGGGATGGCGTCATTCAGCCAGGTTTCCGTGAAACACAGAGCAGCAGAGTGTGAGAAACCCTTATTTGTCCGGGAGAGCAGAAGCATTTTGTCCGTTTTTTTGGGTAGAGAGCGGAGATTTGCCAGATGGATGCTAGGCAATGGTGTTCGAAATCCGCGCTTCCTGAGTCTAACGAGCGCACCTGCTCACTTCCCCCGTCTGCGCTTCTTGAAGCGTTTGATCAGCGCCGCTGCTCCACCGACAACAACGTTCAGTAAAACGTCCGAATAATTGAAATCCGGTAAAAGATTTTGTGGTGTGTTCTGCCCAATGTTCAGCAGTTCATCCCTGGTGAAACTGATTGTGTTTGACAAACAAAACACAGGAAAAATGAACAAAAACCGTACAAACACTGGAGAGCCAAGCACTGAAGCAGCCGTCTGCGGCGCCATCGAGAGCAATGACGCCGTAGATGTCGCAATGGCGCATTACACTAAATAAATAACATTAAATAATGTTATGAGATTGTTTTAAATTTTTTGAATATAATAAGTAATGTTGGAAAGAATGACACTTTTAAACAAACTAAACCACCAGTAGGTGGCTGCAGGTGATAAGCGGTCTTATTAAGTAAGTCATTGAGTCATTCATTCATACGATTCGTTCAAACGGCTGATTCATCAAGAATGAGGCAGTTGTTTATGAATGGGTCATTGAATCTTTGAGTCAACCGATTCGTTCAAAACGCTGAATCATCCAGTAATGAAGACACGGTTGAGTGTTGCAGTGAGACTGACACATTATGGTTCTGCTGTGATCTTTGAACTATTTTCGCTGCTGAAACAACAAAAACAGTCAATATTGCGTCTAAAATGTCAGTGACTTAATATTAATTACTTGTTTAGTGAACTGTCATATGAAATCAGTGTCACATTTTCAATCATGATGTGATGTTGCTTAACTGTATCATGTTATTAAAAACTCCACATTTTTACCGCAATATGTTAACTGAGTTTAACTCACACTGTTAACTCACTTTGTGTTTGCTGCGCTCATTTGTTATGATTTCTCCTCGAGAGACAGCTCAGCCTTGTTAGCGTAATTACATTATGCACTTTAGGTCGCCATTGAGACTAAAGGATGCAGAATCATTATTGCATTTTGGTGATTGTTATTGGTGTTTTAATCAGGCTAGGCTACTTGTCCGGTTGGGCAAGTAAAATTCTCTTTCACTTGGCCTTTTAAAAAAATCCACTTGTCCCTGATAAGCGGACAAGCGTTGATGTCGAGCCCTGCAACGTGTGTTTAGACTGCTTCAGTAGGCTAGGTCTAATCTTTACGACTCCTCTGTTGTATTGCGTCAATGGAGAGGTACGTCAGTTCTTCCTCGTTTTTGTCCATTTAATTCATAATTAATGATATTATGCATTACAGTGAGGTTGATCTCATTTGTGCCCCCCTGAAAAAATGAAATGCCTGTCCGTGAATTTGGGTCTGCTGCCGGGTCTGCTGTCATGTCGTCATATCTGCGTCAAGACACAAATGTGCTACTATCAAGTTTTTCTTATGACAATTACGTTCATGCAAGCATCGTGAAAGTGACTTGAAGGTACGTTAATATGGGGCGCCGTTTGTAAAGCGGCTCATGCTGAAAATAACGGCAACATTTTGTCACATTTAGCTTCAAACAATGTTTAAAAAACTGGTATGAATTTTTGACGGTCACTTTTTAGCACATTTACAACAATATTTGTCAACTTAGAGATATTTTAAATAGTTAAATCTAAATATTAAATGTTACACCTAAATGTTAAATGTTAAATCTAAATGTTAATTCTAAATCTAAATGTCAATGTTAAAACTAAATGTTAAATCTAAATGTTAAATCTAAATATAAATGTAAAATCTAAATGTTAAATCTAAATATAAATGTTAAATCTAAATGTTAAATCTAAATCTAAATCTAAATATAAATGTTAAATCTAAATATAAATATAAATGTTAAATCTAATTGTTAAATCTAAATATAAATCTAAATGTTGAATCTAAATGTTTTGGGTGAAACTAAATATTTAACTAATATGCAAATTCAAAATGCCGATACAGGTCCTTGAGAGTACTTGAATTTATTTTGTGCAAAAAGTTTTCTGGAAAAATTTCCATATTATTCCCTCCGGTCCACTAATGTGTTATTTCGCCAACACTTCGTGGCCTATGCGTACTAACAGTGACCATTAACATAAGTTAGGTGCATTTACGTTACGTTAAGTGTTTCCCACGTGAGGTACTTTGTGTTGTACTTTGCCATGATGTTAGAGTGACCATATTTCCTCTTTTTCCCAGACATGTCCTCTTTTTGGACCTAAAAAAATGCCTCCAGCCGGGATTTTTGAATCGCCCAAGATGTCAGGGATTCGGCTTTTACTTTCTACAGTCACCAATGATTGTGTGCGTTTTCGTATTAGAGCGCTGCTAGGGACTGTTTTCTTAATCCCGCTCCCACTGAATTTCTGACCATTATTGCCCATTCCCGTGATTTTTTTGTGTCCAGTCCTGCCCGCTCCAGCAAACTTTCTAATATTGCATAATTTCCGCACATCAGGGAGCATCTATCAATATGCAGAGTATTTAAATCTCTTTTGAATGAGCGCTCACTGTTCACTTTCACTTCTGTTTACGCGATCATGCACGCTCTGTGTAAAGTAAGATCAGATATTTGTTAATAAGCTCAGGATCTGCTGAGCAGCATATCCTCCAACTTGATCTATCAGCCATCTTTCTCTCCTTAATCCGTGATCAGTCAAGTCTGACTCCTGCAGCTTGTGTTGAATGCAGGGTTGCCAAGTCTGCATTTTTTTTCCTATGGCTACTTTTAAACTGTTAATGGGTTAATTTTCCCCCGTGGGTTAAAGGTTTGAAATGCTGCTTAAATTACATTTGACTGAAATGCTTGTATTGAAACATTTTGCATTCTGCCTATGATAAAACTGTGCTTGATGTTAAGTTTTGTGAAGGAGGGCCTCTGGTAGGAAGCTTTTTAGCTGTGTTAATGATCAATATGCATAACAGTAGCTGTAAAATATTTATTTTAGTTATGAAATGACATTTTCAGTTTTGATATTTGGGATATGGTCATTGCACTACTTTGGGCACTACTTTAACCACCAACCAACCACACCCCAGCCTCCCGCACCCACTGTCCTCTTTTTGGAAAACTAAAATATGGTCACCCTACATGACATTCATGTGCACACAAAACTACCAAGATGGTACCTCAATGTTTCACAGACACACCGTGAAATTAATGTTGAATTGCTTTGCTTGTTAAGACAATGTAAACCCATGACGTAAGAAAAACCTAAAAGCTTATTCATATATCTTTAAACTTCTGGTTACATGAACCTAAGCTCTTTACAATAAAATCCATGCAAAAGTTAATATCATTTTAGAATACAGTATAGGATGTACTGAATATTCTTCAGTTTTATGCAAAACAGAACTACAACAAATAGAATATCAGATCTCTGTCATGGCCAAAAATAAATGCAAAAATGCTTTCTTTTCAAGAAGCCAAGTTCCTGGCTTCTCCCAAAACTTTCAAGGACCCAACTGACCACGGAATCAGCTGTAAAGGAGGATGAAACCGATATCTAAGGTTAGACTATATTTCAGAACAACAATATCTATATTCATGCTTTACCTATATTCTGTGTTCATGCATTTTTTTGCTGAATTTGTCATATGTTATTTAGAATGGGACAGCGATATTGCATCAATTGGTCTCCTACTTCATTTGATTACACCAAGGTTTCAGAGTATGGGTTACCATACTTGGCAAAATGTCACGACTTTCACTAGATCTTTCTTCTCTTCTCAGTGTCTGAATTGAGCTACATGAGGGAGGAGGGACTCAGTGTACATATCGTGTTTGACAGAGACTGTGGTTGAATCAATTCATTCTGACTCTTCTCAGAGTGAACACTTGTACAATGGATCTTCATTCAGTTATTCTGCTCTGTGTCTCAGCTGGTATTTATTTACATAATAACATACATTCTCAAAACTGTTCACTAAAAAGTAACCAATTTATTTTTCCTTTTCAGCTGCTGTCTTTGGAAATGTCATCAAACCAGAACAGCTTGATGTTTTTGCTGAGGAGGGTTCAAGTGTTACATTATCCTGTACTTTTTCTGACTTTGGAGTTACAAACTATCTCCACTGGTACCGTCAGAATGGAAGATCAAAACCTGAATTTCTTGTACTCACCCACAGTAAAGCAAAAGAAGCTGAGGTGTCTAAGATAGATCCAAGATTCTCTGTTAACATTACAAAAAAGGACCATGTGGATCTGGAGATCTCTTCTGCTGCTGTTTCAGACTCTGCTCTGTACTACTGTGCTCTGGTGCCCACAGTGACAGGAAACACATCAGCTCTCTACAGATACCTGTTACACTGAGAGACAAGAGAGAAACACAGAGACAGAATGAAGACAGAGAGAAAGAAGCTGTATGGCAATTATGAACCAATGAAAGAAAAAAAAAAAAACACACAGGTAGTACCAAAATCAGAAGGTACACACAGGTCCCTATAATCCCTATGAAGCTTCTCATTAACACCTGTAATTCAGTCAACTGTCAAACTATAAAACATTTCATATATTCCTCATTTAGAGTGACCAGACGTCCGGAAAAATTCGGGACAGCCCCGAAATCTAGTAAAGGACAGTGATGCACGCGTAAAGGAGTGATTGATTGTTCGCGGCACTGTGTAAAAAAAAAAAATACTTCACTACACAATTATTTCGTTATTTTCGTTTAAGCTTATTAGCGTCAGGCTATACAGAAAGGTCTGATTTACGCACTGTTACTTACACCAGTCATTGCTTTTTTTTTTCTTTTCACAATGACATTTGAGTTCATGATGTTAATTTAATAAAAATATGTTTGCATAATAAATGAAAATGACAGACTGTTGATCTTTGAATAAAAATATGTTTGGTTCAGGTTTGAAATTCATTATCTTTTATTCTAGGATTTAACTGATTGTAATTAGCCCCCATCCAACCCCCCCGCCCCCCCCGTCCCGAATTTCAGCCAATCTCATATGGTCACCCTATCCACATTTGCAATAAATAGTGCAGATTGATGTGTGCCACAGGATGGCAGTGTTTACACACTTTCACATGGAGAAATAGCTATGTTCCTATCCTATATAAGAGAAACAGTCATACTACAAAAGGTACTTTGTGTTGTACATTGCCATGATGTTAAAAAAATGCCTCCAGCCGGGATTTTTGAATCGCCCAAGATGTCAGGGATTCGGCTTTTACTTTCTACAGTCGCCAATGATTGTGTGCGTTTTTGTATTAGAGCGCTGCTAGGGACTGTTTTCTTAATCCCGCTCTCACTGAATTTCTGACCATTATTGCCCGTTCCCATGATTTTTTTGTGTCCAGTCCTGCCCGCTCCAGCAAACATTCTAATAATGCATAATTTCCGCACATCAGGGAGCATCTATCAATATGCAGAGTATTTAAATCTCTTTTGAATGAGCGCTCGCTGTTCACTTTCACTTCTGTTTACGCGATCATGCACGCTCTGTGTAAAGTAAGATCAGATATTTGTCAATAAGCCCAGGATCTGTTGAGCAGCATATCCTCCAGCTTGATCTATCAGCCATCTTTCTCTCCTTAATCCATGATCAGTCAAGTCTGACTCCTGCAGCTTGTGTTGAATGCAGGGTTGCCCAGTCTGCATTTTTTTTCTTCCTATGGCTACTTTTAAACTGTTAATGGGTTGATTTTCCCCCGTGGGTTAAAGGTTTGAAATGTTGCTTAAATTACATTTGACTGAAATGCTTGTATTGAAACATTTTGCATTCAGCCTATGATAAAACTGTGCATGATGTTAAGTTTTGTGAAGGAGGGCCACTTGTAGGAAGGTTTTTAGCTGTGTTTATGATCAATATGCATTACAGTAGCTGTAAAATATTTATTTTAGTTATGGAAATGACATTTTCAGTTTTGATATTTGGGATATGGTCATTGCACTACTTTGGGCACTACTTTAACCACCAACCAACCACACCCCAGCCTCCCGCACCCACTGCCCTCTTTTTGGAAAACTAAAATATGGTTACCCTACATGAGATTCATTCGCACACAAAACTACTACGATGGTACCTCAACGTTTCACAGACACACTGTGAAATTAATGTTGAATTGCTTTGCTTGTTAAGACAATGTAAACCCATGAGGTAAGAAAAACCTAAGCTTATTCATATATCTTAAAACTTCTGGTTAAATGAGCCTAAGCTCTTTACAAAAAGTCCATGCAAAAGTTAATATCATTTTAGAATACAGTATAGGATGTACCGAATATTCTTCAGTTTTATGCAAAACAGAAATACAACAAATAGAATATCAGATCTCTGTCATGGCCAAAAATAAATGCAAAAATGCTTTCTTTTCAAGAAGCCAAGTTCCTGGCTTCTTCCAAGACCTTCAAGGACCCAATTGACCTCGGAATCAGCTGTTAAGGAGGATGAAACCGATATCTAAGGTTAGACTATATTTCAGAATAACAATATCTATATTCATGCTTTATCTATATTATGTGTTCATGCATTTTTTTTTTTTGCTGAATTTGTCATATGTTATTTAGAATGGGACAGCGATATTGCATCAGTTGGTCTCCTACTTCATTTGATTCCACCATCATTACAAGGCTGCAGGGACCTGGAAAAATGTCATCCAGTCAAGCTGAAAAACATCTTCAAAAAGGTACATTTGGACATTTATGTCACTACCTATTGTCTGCCTCAAAATATTGCCAGATGGGTTGTACATGAAAGACTAATATAAATAAAATCAGTTGGAGAGCTGACCTTGAGTGTTATTTTTGTCTTTGATCTGCAGGCACCAACAAGAAGAACAGCTTTATTGCATAGAAGAAACCACACAGCCATACATGCTCACTGATTGAACAACAAGGAACATCATTCATGGATGCTACACAACTGTCAAATCTACCTGACATATTTTTTCATGTCTAGGTAAATTTGATGATTTTGTGTTTTATTAACTATTTTATGTTTCTGTGCAACACTTAATGAATGTAACTGACTAATTAACCTCTACACATCTGATATATGCTTTAGAGTTGCCACTTTGCCCATTTGTTAAATAAACGTTAAAATTTAAACGTTAAAATCTGTCTGAAGACTCTTGATTTCATGTCTTGTACATTAACACCACACAATAGCATTTTTTTTTTAATTTGCACTGAAAAGAATACTTTATTAATAACACTTAAAGGATTAAAACAACACCAGGGGTGTTAAATACCCCATAGTGTAAAATTTAAACAACAATAGCAAGTGTAACACTTTATCCCTGGAGTGTAATTTTTCTACACTATAATGTGCTATATTAACACTTAAAATTCAACACTATGAACGGTGTATTTTTAACACTAGACAGATTGGGACCATATATGATCTTTAGTAGTGTTAAAATCGACACTTTAAGTGTTGAATATGACTAATGTTAATTTAAACTTGTGTAACAAAATCTACTATGCACCCACTCAGCAGTAATGAGCAAGGCCCCAAGAAAAACTATTCCAACAAAATAAAGCTTTTCTTTTGTCTTGAAGTGTCAAAAGAGGAGGGACTTAGATCTGACATGATGTAGTTATGTCTGACAGAAACTGTGGTAGAAACGATTCAGTCTGACTCTTCTCAGAGTGAACACTTGTACAATGGATCTTCACTCAGTTATTCTGCTGTGTGTGTCAGCTGGTATGTTTATTTATTTAGCTCATTATTTAGTTGATTATTAAAAGAAGAAAAAAAATACAAATGTACCTTTTCTTTTTCAGTTTCTGTCTTTGGAAATGTCATCAAACCAAACAAAACCAATGTTTTTGCTGAGGAAGGTTCAAGTGTTACATTATCCTGTAGTTTTACTGACTCTAGCACTACAGATTATCTCCACTGGTACCGTCAGTATGGAAGATCGAAACCTGAATTTATTGTACTCACATATGACACTAAAAAAGAGGTTCAGCGTTCTGTTGTAGATCCAAGATTTACTGTTAATGTGACAAAAAAGGAACATGTGGATCTGAAGATCTCCTCTGCTGCTGTATCAGACTCTGCTCTGTACTACTGTGCTCTGGCGCCCACAGTGGCAGGAAACACAAGTACACCGTACAAAAAACCTGTTACAATGAGAGCCAAGAGAGAGAGAATTTAAATAATATAATGTCAAAAATTATCAAAGCAAAAAATAAAGCAACATTCTAAATGAGCCAAATTCTTTTTAATCTGTGAAAAAGCAAAACAGGGCAGTTGTGGACTAATGGTTAGAGAGTTGGACTTGTAACCTGAAGATTGTGGGTTTGAGTCTTGGTACTGGCTTGTATGTGACTGAGGTGCCCTTGATCAAGGGACCTAACCTCCAGTTCCTCCCTGGGTGCAGCAGCAAAGCTCACTGTTATTGTGCTCTAAGAGTATTATTAGCCCAGTGATACAAAACATGAAGCATGTCATACAAACACCCAAAGCTCTTTTCCACTTTGATTTTTTTTAGTGAAAACCACATAAAAGCACTATCTGTCTATTCCTGTTGAGGCCTGTCATAAAACTTCGAAGACACTTATCTGGTTAGTTTTATACACATAGTCTTAAAGCACCTTAATTAACAAGCATTTTAATTAAAATTTTAATTAGTATTCTTTTTTTCCCCCCAGAAAATGAAAATTAATTTTAATATATATATATATTACAAATACATGAATAAAATGATTTTTGAGTTCATGAGAACAATAAAGTACTTGTGCCTTTGTCCACCACAACAAAATTCTAAATAAACTATGATGAACAATGTGCTTAATATGGGAGGAGTCAAAGGAACCTCTTCAAACAAACTGTGTAGTGTAGATCAAGTGCACTTGCTCACTAGAGTATATACAGCCACTCTGTCTCAGACTAGATCAGGGGTGAGAACAAGATCTGTATTTATATTAGACTTCATTTTTAAAGCAAAAAAGATGACAGACTGGATAAAACAAACTATCATTGTTTTCATATATGTCTGGGGTAAGTGACATTTTTTGTGAGTAATTCTTTTTAATACCCTTAAATACTCTTTTTAAAAGTTATTTTGAATGTTTATGATATTGCTTTGCTGATGTTGTTCATGATTTGAATCTACAGGAATTGAATCACAGGACAGTGTTGATCAGAAAGCAAGAGTTCAGATTGTTTATGAAGATGGAACTGTAATAATCAACTGCACATATCAAACACAGCTCACCCCGACTCTCTTTTGGTACCAGCAAAAAGTAAACAGAGTTCCTAAATATATGCTTAAAAGAATTGGTAATACTGGAGATGACGATGGAGGATCCAGGATGTGCATGTGTCTGACTCTGCTGTGTACTACTGTGCTCTGAGGCCCACAGTGAGAAAACTCAAGTCAAACCACATACAAAAACACACAACTTAATCACAGATGTGTTTGTTTCTTTACAGTAAACATTTTAGAAATTTAAATTTTTTTACAACTGTACCAAACAAATTAACCACAATTAATCTTGGATCCTTATTTAGGAATATGATTGTCCATTGACAGCGCTCTCTTCCACCCTCAATACCCATGGCTGAAGTGCCCAGTTGCTCCCCGGGTGCTGGATATAGCTGCCCACTGCTCCGGGTGTGTGTTCACAGTGTGTTCACTTCTCACTGCTGTGTGTGTGCACTTGGATGGGTTAAATGCAGAGCACCAATTCCGAGTATGGGTTACCATATTTGACAAATGTCACGACTTTCACTTTCACTAGATCTTTCTTCTCTTCTCAGTGTCTGAATTGAGCTATAATATGAAGGAGGAGGGACTCAGTGTTCATATCGTGTCTGACAGAGACTGTGGTTGAATCAATTCATTCTGACTCTTCTCAGAGTGAACACTTGTACAATGGATCTTCATTCAGTTATTCTGCTCTGTGTCTCAGCTGGTATTTATTTACATAATTATTTATTTAACAAATTTTCTCCAAACTGTTCACTAAAAAGTAACCGATTAACTTTCCTTTTCAGCTGCTGTCTTTGGAAATGTCATCAAACCAGAACAGCTTGATGTTTTTGCTGAGGAGGGTTCAAGTGTTACATTATCCTGTACTTTTTCTGACTCTGGAGTTACAAACTATCTCCACTGGTACCGTCAGAATGGAAGATCAAAACCTGAATTTCTTGTACTCACCCACAGTAAAGCAAAAGAAGCTGAGGTGTCTAAGATAGATCCAAGATTCTCTGTTAACATTACAAAAAAGGACCTTGTGGATCTGGAGATATCTTCTGCTGCTCTATCAGACTCTGCTCTGTACTACTGTGCTCTGCAGCCCACAGTGACAGGAAACACATCAGCTCTCTACAAAAACCTGTTACACTGAGAGACAAGAGAGAAACACAGAGACAGAATGAAGACAGAGAAAGAAGCTGTATGGCAATTATGAACCAAAAAAACAAAAACAAAAAAAAACACAGGGAGTACCAAAATCAGAAGTTACACACAGATCCCTATAATCCCTAGGAAGTTCCTCTTTAACACCTGTAATTCAGTCAACTGTCAAACTATAAAACATTTCATATATTCCACATTTGCAATAAATAGTGCAGATTGATGTATGCCACAGGATGGCAGTGTTCACACACTTTCACATGGAGATATTGCTATGTTCCTATCCTATATAAGAGAAATAGTCATACTACAAAATTATGTTAAACAATTGTATTGTATACAAATTATATTGAAAATATACTTACATAACAGAAAATATATAAATCAAGAAATCCCATATTCTTATAATAAAGTAAAATAATAAAGTTAAAAAAAAAAAAACATTCAGGCATTTAATATTTGTGCCTGTACAACCTTAATAAATTCAGAAATGGTATGTATATTGGTGTAATGCATACAGTATATTTCACTTGCTTCATCATACTGGCACTTACTGGGGTGATTTTTTTTTTTTTTTTTTTTTTGGAATTATAATGTTCTTTTTGAAGAAATACTCCATTGCATACACTCTGTGCTCCATCATCACTATTATCATGGTTTGTGCGTGAGGAAGCTGAAGTCCATCAAAAATGGTTTAATTAACATGCTTCTGATGTTGTTTTTGATGTAGGCTATATCCCCATGTAAAACTTTTTTATATACAATGTTCTCTAAATCGCTTATACAATAGCGTAGTTATCTTACACAGTTAAATGACAGTCATAAACAGCAGAGGAAGTTAAGACAGCAGGAAGTTCCTGTGTGTGTTTCTGACTGATCCGCAGTGACTTACAGCTCAGAACACTGAGAGACTCAACAGAGAACTGAACTGATCTGATTGAACATGGACAGATGCTTTATACTGATTCTCATTGTGTCAACAGTTACATTATTTACTGAGCAACTGACAAAAATATTTATGTACATAAAAATGTATGATCTTTTAAAATCTCAAAACCAAAAGTCTATACTGATAATATTTTGGTCATTTCTATTCTGTAAAACATGTTGTGACATGTATTTCCAATATTATTTTGATAACTTTGCTTTCACAAATCAAAAATGTTCTTACTGTTTACAGGTTTGGTGGCTGGAGACAACATTGAGCCAGATAAAGGGACAGAAAAAAACTTTAAAGAAGGAGAAATGGTCAAGCTGAGCTGCTCATATAGTACAAGTAGTGACTTTGTTGTGCTTTACTGGTACAGACAGTATCCCAACAGAGAACCACAGTATTTATTACGCAAAGGTGCTCGATCACGTTCTGAAGAACACACCTCTGATGGTCGATTTAATTCAAAAACATCCACTGAGCTGACTATTACTGATGTACGTCTGTCAGATTCAATTCAATTCAATTCAAATTTATTTGTATAGCGCTTTTTACGATACAAATCATTGCAAAGCAACTTTACAGAAAATTAAGTTTCTACAATATTTAGTAGTAGCTTATCAGTGGTGACTGTCAGTTTATGTGTATACGGCAGAAATGTTTAGAAAAATCAATAAAAGACGTAAACAAACAGACGATTAACACTATTAACAGCAATTATGCAATCAAACTTAGAGCAAAATGTGGTAGTTCTGTATGTTGTCTCTGGGTTAGCATCATCTGAGGTCCTCTGAGGGGTTGGCATCATCTCTTCTCAGGTGTTCTGGATCCAGACTGGAGCTTGTGTAAATCCTAGTTACCACGGGATGTAAATCCTGTGGCAAAAACAGAGAAACAAATAGAGACATAATTAGCGTAGCTGCTGTTCCAGCCAAGTAAAATTAATTAGTTTAACCCAAGCTAAAGAATAATAATGCACATTTTGATCAGATAAAACTGCAGTCCAAAATTATGAGATGCATTATTTGAATGCTTGGCCAAAGAGGTGTATTTTTAATCAAGATTTAAACAGAGGAAGTGTGTTTGAACCCCGAACATTATCAGGAAGGCTATTCCAGAGTTTGGGAGCCAAATGCGAAAAAGCTCTACCTCCTTTAGTGGACTTTGCTATCCTAGGTACTATCAAAAGTTCAACGTTTTGTGACCTTAGGGAGCGTGATGGATTGTAGCGTGGTAGAAGACTAGTTAGGTACGCAGGAGCTAAGCCATTAAGGGCCTTATAAGTAAGTAATAATATTTTGTAACTGATACAGAAATTAATAGGTAGCCAGTGCAGAGACTGTAAAATTGGGGTAATATGATCATATTTTCTTGACCTGGTAAGGACTCTAGCCGCTGCATTTTGGACTACCTGTAGCTTGTTTATTGAGGATGCAGGACAACCACATAGCAGTGCATTACAATAGTCCAGTCTAGAGGTCATGAATGCATGAACTAGCTTTTCTGCATCAGGAACAGGTAACATGTTTCGTAGCTTGGCAATGTTTCTAAGATGGAAGAATGCTGTTTTTGTAACATGGGAAATATGATTTTCAAAAGACAAGTTACTGTCTAATATAACACCCAGATTTCTGACTGTAGAGGAAGTAACAGTACATCCGTCTAATTGCAAACTGTAATCTACGAGATTCTGTGTAATGTTTTCTGGTCCAATAAGTATTATCTCTGTCTTATCTGAATTTAATAGGAGAAAATTATTGGTCATCCAATCTTTTACATTTTTAACACACTCTCTGTTAGCTTAGATAATTTTGAAGTTTCACCTGGTCTTGTTGAGATATATAGTTGAGTATCATCAGCATAACAGTGGAAACTAATCCCGTATTTTCTAATGATATTACCAAGGGGCAAGATGTATATTGAAAATAGCCGAGGACCTAGGACAGATCCTTGTGGCACTCCATATTTTACTGGTGATAAATGAGATGACTCCCCCATTTAGATAAACAAAGTGGTAGCGATCGGACAGGTAGGATCTAAACCATCTTAAAGCCTGCCCTTGGATACCTGTATAGTTTTGTAATCTATCTATGAGTATGTCGTGATCTATTGTGTCGAACGCAGCACTAAGATCAAGTAAAAACTAGCAATGAGATGCAGCCTTGGTCTGATGCAAGAAGCAAGTCATTTGTAATTTTAACAAGTGCAGTTTCTGTGCTATGATGGGGCCTGAAACCTGACTGAAATTCTTCATAGAGATAATTGTTTTTGCAGGTAGGAGCACAATTGAGCAGACACAACCTTTTTCTAAAATTTTAGACATAAATGGAAGATTTGAAATGGGTCTGTAATTTGCCAGTTCACTAGGATCTAGTTGTGGTTTCTTAATAAGAGGATTAATAACCGCCAGCTTGAATGGTTTTGGGACGTGACCTAAAGATAACGACGAGTTAATAATATTGAGAAGCGGTTTTTCTGCTACAGGTAACAACTCTTTCAGTAATTTAGTGGGTACAGGATCAAATAAACATGTTGTTGGTTTAGATGCAGTGATAAGTTTATTTAGCTCTTCCTGTCCTATAGTTGTAAAGCACTGCAGTTTATCTTTGGGTGCGATGGATAAAACTAAAGTAGAATCTGTAGAATCTACATTTGTTATTGTATTTATTCTATTTTATCAGTGAAGAAATTCATAAAGTCATTACTATTTAACTGTGAGGGAATATTTAGATCGGGTGGCGTCTGGTTATTTGATAATCTAGCCACTGTGCTAAATAAAAACCTTGGATTGTTTTGGTTGTTTTCTATGAGTTTGTGGATATGCTCGGCCCTGGCAGTTTTTTAGAGCCTGTCTATAGCTGGACATACTGTTTTTCCACGCAATTCTAAAAACTTCCAAGTTAGTTTTTCTCCATTTGCGCATAAGACTACGAGTTTCTTTCTTGAGAGCGTGGGTATTACTGTTGTACCATGGCACAGTACGTTTTTCTCTAACCTTTTTCAATTTGATGGGGGCAACAGCTTTTAATGTATTAGAGAAGATAGTGCCCATGTTGCCAGTCATTTTGTCTAGTTCATGTGTATTTATGTGTACACAGAGCAGTTGAGATAAATCAGGCAGGTTACTTTGCGAATCTGTCTTTGGTGGCTGGAACAATAGTTCTGCCCGGACCATAACGCAAAGCTATATAGTTATTATCATCAATACGCAAAAAGCACGATACAAGGAAATGGTCAGTAACATCATCACTTTGAGGTACGATATCTATGTCAGTAAGATCGATTCCATGTGATATAATTAAATCTAGCGTATGATTAAAACGATGAGTGGTGCCCTGTGACATTTTGCTTTACTCCAAAACAGTTTAATAAGTTAGTAAATGCAAGTCCTAATGCATCATTTGTATTATCAATATGAATGTTAAAATCTCCGAAAATTAGCACTTTATCAGCGGTAACCAGTAGGTCTGAGAGGAAATCTCCAAATTCTTTTAGGAATTCTGTATATGGCCCTGGTGGTCTATACACAGTAGCCAGAGAAAGAGATACAATAGATTTCTTTTGCATATCTGACAGTGTAACATTAAGCATAAGTATTTCAAATGATTTAAACCTGTATCCTGTTTTCTGGGTAACACTAAGAATATCACTATATATTGTTGCAAGACCTCCCCCACGACCAGTCTGACGGGGCTCATGTTTATAACAGTAGTTTGGTGGAGTAGACTCATTTAGACCAATATAATCATTTGGTTTTAGCCAGGTTTCAGTCAAGCAGAGTACATCAAAACTATTATCTGTGATCATTTCATTTACAATAACTGCTTTGGGTGTGAGTGATCTAATGTTTATGAGCCCAAACTTTAAAAATTGTTTTTTGTTCATTTATTATACGTTTTTCTGGTTTAATCACAATAATATTTTTTCTAGATCCTACATTAAATTTATATTTTGACCTCACTATTCGGGGAACAGACACAGTCTTAATAGATTGGACAACGCAAGTACTTCTTACATTTAAGCGGGTAGAACAAAAGCCATCATAGCAGTTATTTGAGAATTGGCTTACTAGTCATATGGAGCGTAGAGTCCTGGAGATGTTGTCCGACAGGAGTTCACCTCCGACTCTGCTGGGGTGCAGGCCATCAGCGCGAAAAAAGCCTAGGACACTCCCAGAAAAGATTCCAATTATTAACAAAGAGCAGTTTCTGTTCTTTACACCATGACAATAACCATTCATTTAGAGCAAAAAGTCTACTGAACCTTTCGTGTCCTCGTCGATACGTGGACAGTGGTCCTGACACGATGATCGTCTCCGCGGGCGTCGTGCTACGAACCGTCTCGATCAGGCTCCTGAAGTCCCTCTTCAGTGTCTCCGTCTGCCGCTGTGTGGTGTCGTTAATCCCGGCGTGAAGCACGACCGCTCTGGGGCTCTCGTCGGCCTTCAGGATCACGGGTATCTGCGCAGAAACATCGAGAACACGAGCATTGGGAAACAGTGAGTGTGCACTTTACCTTCGGCTAACGTAGCACGGACGTGTCGGACGATGGAGTCTCCGACGATCACAGCGTCGCGTTCCATCTCGTGGAGGGGAGAGAAGCGGTTCCATGTGGAGATCTCGAAGACCGGAAGGGGAGAAGTCATCGCCCGGGGCCTGGCTCACGTCCTCCGCTGCGGCTGCACCCAGGGTCCGTGGTGTCCCGGCGCCGGAGTGAAGGACATCTGGGCAGATCGCGTCCTGGGTGCACCGGGCCTGTGCAGAGAAACACACGGGGTGGAGGTGGTGGGACTGTTAGTAGCACACTGCATACTTACCCTGGACTTGTGAGCATCAGCCCGGGAGGTTTCCAGCGTGGCTCTCCGCTCTCTCAACTGGACAATAATTCAACTTTGCATGGGTAAGATATATTATTTTAAGCAATATGCTTATTATAAAAATCCCTTAAAATCCATTTAGTGTTACATATGCAGTATATATATTTTTTTTCCACAGGAAATTCTTTTGGTGACACAATACAACCATGGTCTCCAGAAAAACATGATTCTGAGGGTGAAAATATGACTCTGTCTTGTAACTACAGTATCACTAGCGGCACTAGTGTTACTATTCAGTGGTTTCGTCAGTATCCCGGAGCAAAACCTGAGTTTTTACTTTTTAATCACTGAATATTCTAGCAAATCTGAGCCCAAACTACGACTATTTTCAGAAGCTAAAAAAGAAATCAAACGTGTGGATCTGGTGATCTTCTCTGCTGCTGTATCAGACTCTGCTCTGTACTACTGTGCCCTGCAGCCCACAGTGACAGGAAACTCAATAACAATGTACAAAAACCTGATATACAGAACACAAAATAGCTTTAGCATCAAGAACAAAACTGTAACAAAATACTAGTAATTTTAATACTTAAGTCATACTTAAGTCATCTGAGGTCTTTTTGAAGACCATCGGGATACAAGTGCCAGTTGAGTTTGGAATAAAAGAACATGAGTCAGCATTGTGAGAGACATTAAAGTAAACCAAGCGTTAAAACACCACTGCTATCAATGATGAAAATGGATATTAGGAAATATCACACTGCCACTGAATGCCGCAACTGACTGATCAAGTGCAAAGAGCAGTCAAGTCTTTATTCACTGTATGTTTTGGTGAATAAATAATATAGGCTAATGAAATGCATGTATGCATAGCGTATGTATATCCTAAGATAACTGATTGTACATGTAATAATTAAGTGATATACTGTAGTTTAATATATACAAATTACTCTTCTTCACAGAGGCTCCTCCCAGCAGTCAGACCATGTGATATGAATTTACAGCTGCTTTAACAGATGCAGAAAGAGGAAGAGGATCACAACATCTCTGCATATTTTCTTTTGTATATAATGGCACTCTGGAAATGTACTATTGTGATCATATCATATATCTATATATCTGGGGTAAGTAGTACTATTAAATAACAATTCTTTTCAAATATATTTTTAAATGAAATTTCCTTATGTGTGTAATGTGCATATTTAGTCTTTTTTTTCTTTCAGGCTGTAATTCGCAATCTCAAGACAAAGTTGATCAGCATACAAGGATTCAATCTGCTTTTGAAGGTGACACTGTAATGATCGACTGTACATATCAGACTGCTTATTCAGGCCCGACTCTCTTCTGGTACCAGCAGAAAGGCAATGGGAATCCAAAGCACATGTTAAATAAATTATCTAAATCTGGAAACAGTGAGGAAGAATTCAAGGAGATATTTCATGCAAATCTCAGCACAACTTCAGTTCCTTTAACAATCAAGAACCTGTGTGTGTCTGACTCTGCTGTGTACTACTGTGCTCTGCAGCCCACAGTGACTGAAACACACTCAACATTCATACAAAAACTCAAACAATGCAACATCATTATGCACTTCAATTTAATTTATTTTTAAATGTATATTTTAGTCTTATTAGTTGTATTTTTTAATAATTGTTCAGTCTAATATTTTATTTTTATGACCTATATATACTTTATTTTAGGTTTCTTTCACTTAAAAGTTTACATTTGATTTACATGATCTAATTTCATATTTAGTTACCTTTAAATGTGCATTAATTTTCCCTTACTCTTGGTTTCAGTTGATTTCATATTACTCATGCCACTATAATTATAACATCATTACAAAACTGATTATTGCAATTTAAAACCGTTTTGTGAATGTGTAATGTGCTGAAAGGTGTGAAAGATCAGAAGAGGGCGATATACACTCAACATTAACATTTAATGAACCGGTCATCCTTCAAGGAGATAATGAGTCAGAGTTACTGACATGTTAATCATTTCTTTTAAGTAAATTAATTTGCTTTTATAACTCTAACTTGAGCGAGAACTCTATTGTGTTGGTGAAACCCAGGATTTCATGAACCATAAACTTGATAAATAAACCATAAACATTATACTTTAAAACAGCAGTAGGCCAACATAAATATCCATTATAGTGAAAAAGATCATCTTAATGATGAGATGAGATTAATTTCTTACTTTTTGGTTATTATAGTTTATATTTTTACTATGTTTACTGTGTTTATCAATCAAAAGTTTAATTTTAATGCTGTGTTTTGATCCTCTTATGCAACCCATTCTCATTCCCAAGGCATCAAAAAAAAAAGCATGGTCAAATGCCTCTAGAGTCACTATGAAGACACCAAAGGTGCCCCTCGGCGTCACTATATCGACGAACATCTCGGTTACGTATGTAACCACAGTTCCCTGAATAGGGAACGAGATGCTGTGGTGACGTCACTGTATGGGAACACCCCTTGGTGTGACGAATGTTTGAAGCCCTGTACCATCCCGCCAATTTCATTGGCCAAATAGCGCTTGGCACCGCCCTACGCATGCGTATGCATAGTACACCTGCGCACTATTTCGCTCAGATTTCATGATCTAAGGAAACGCTATCAAGGTACGGAATGGCCCGGACCGCAGCATCTCGTTCCCTATTCAGGGAACCGTGGTTACATACGTACCGATATGTTCCCTTTCATAGGTCACTTCGATGCTGCGGTGACGTCACTGTATGGGAACCCTATACCATCATGCCTGACATACATGAGAGAGCTGGGATCCGAGGAAAGCATCTGCTCAAACAGAGAGAACCCGGGAGCCAGGAGCCGTCCTCACATCCAGGCTGTAAAACTTGATAAAAGTGCTCGGTGAGGACCATCCTGCCACAGCACAAATATCGTCCATTGAAGATCCACTGAGGAAGGCTTGCGATGAGGCCACTGCCCTCGTGGAATGAGCTTGAATTCCTAAGGGCGAAGCGAGCCCGCGCGCCTCATAGGCTTAGGATATAGCCTCCACCAGCCAATGGGACATGCGTTGCTTTGTGACAGCACGGCCTTTATTTTTATGTCCAAAACAGATGAACAGTTGGTCAGACTCGCGCCATGGGGCTGTGCGATCAACATAGATCCTCAGCGCTCTCACAGGACAAAGGTTTAGATCTCCTAGCCCTGTATCTGTAGGGGAGAAAGCCTCCAAGACCACCTACTGGAAGCGAAAAGGATTCGAGGCGACCTTAGGGACATAATCAGGTCTCAGTTGAAGCAAAACTTGCAAAAACAAAAAAAAAGCAAATCCTGGTGCAAAATCCATGCAAGAAGGTGAAACAGAAAGAGCTTGTAAATCCCCAACTCTCTTGAGGGAGGATAAAGCCAAAAGACAGACTGTCTTTAAAGTCAGGATTTTTTCAGACATAGTTTCCAAGGGCTCAAATGGATGTCCTGATAAACCTCGCAATACAATAGATAGATCCCACGATGGAACTCATCAGTTCCACAAACCACGGCTGAGTGGGCAACCACGGAGCCACCAACAACAGTTGTTCCACTCTGTCCAACCATATTCTGGATAGCACCGCTGGAATTAGCTGAATCAGAGGAAAAGCATAAAAACTGGTCCTGGGACATTCATGTGCTAGAGCGTCCAGTCCCAGAGGTGATGGGGGGGACAGGGAAAACCATAGTGGGCAATGCCTAGTCGTGCTCGACGCGAACAAGTCCACTTCCGCTTCTCCAAATGCTCACCATATAAGGCTCACTGTTTGGGGATGCAACCTCCATTCCCCCTCCTCTAGGCTCTGTCTTGAGAGCAAATCCGCTCCGAAGTTCAAGTGTCCGGGGACATGAACCACTCGGATCGACAGAAATCTGTTCTGAGACCAAAGAATGATGTTCCTCGCCAGCCTGCACAGGGGGCGAGAGTGTTATCCTCCTTGGTGATTCAAATACGATACAACCGCTATGTTGTCCGACCTGATTAACAAATGACTGCCAAACAACAGTTTTGAAAAATATTGGAGAGCCAGAAAGACTGCCAGCAACTCCAATCTGTTTATATGCCAGCCGCGTTGTGCCTCCGTCCAAGTCCCGTGAGCTGGGCGTCCTTGACAAACAGCACCCCAACCTGTCAATGACGCGTCAAAAAAAAAAATCCATTCTGAAGGAATTTGGCCGACATCCAATTTTTTATCGTCATAACACACTTCCGTGTCACCGAAATCGTTCGATGTGGAAAACAACGGGGTGAAATCCTTTGGCTTATCGCCCAGCATTGAAATGAATGCATGTGAAGTAAGCCCAGACGGATTATGGGGGACGCTGCCATTAGACCCTAAAGTCTGAGGCACAAACTCACCGTCACTGAGCGGCCTGCTCTGAAGTGGCGAAGGCATGACACAAAAGACTGAATGCGTGCGAGAGTCCAGGTCTATTCCCAAAAAGGTTATCCGCTGAGAGGGGATCAAAACACTCTTTTGGAAATTTGTGTGAAGCCCAGGCTGCTAAGATGATTCAGCACAAGATCTCGATGAGAGTGTGCTTGGGTCTGTGATTGTTCTAACACCAGTCAATCTTCCAGGTAATTCAACACACGAACACCCTGGAGCCGCAACGGGGCCAGAACTGTGTCCATGCATTTCGTGAAAGTCCGTGGAGCCAGGGCTAAGCCGAAGGGAAGAACACGGAATTGATACGCTTTGCCCTCTAAAGCAAATCTGAGGAACTTCCTGTGTCTCTTGTTGATCTGAATATGAATATGCTTTTTCGAAACTGAATGGTGTATCCGTGACGAATTGTGCGTAACACCCATTGCAGAATGCCAGGCAAGCGTTCCCATGTGGCCCGGAAAAGCGTTAATGGCCTCAAAACCTCCGCCTGCGGCTGTAATGTCTCCACATGCGTTAAAATGCCTGAGCACAGGAAGTGCATGTGTCAAAGTCGCTGCGTTTCGTTTTATATAATCCTGAAGTGTGTTCAAGGCAGGATTTATTCCAACAGGATGAACATCGGGCCCTGCCGCTAGCGACAACGTGGCAGCTGCGTAGGCCGTCATAACGGGCCATCTTTGCCAGACCCTTGGGCCGTCCCTCGAACCCTGATGGCTGAATAGTGCAGAGTGTCTGAGGGGGCGCTCGAAGTGGTAGCTCGATCCAATGCGGCTCAAGGCGCCTTTTGCAGTGATACAGACAATGTTAGATCTTAGGGACTGCAGTGAGAGGGTTGGATGCGCATCAGCGGTCCAACAGCACTCTCTAATGGAGGGCACAGTCCCTGATTTACAGCAGGAGTATCAGGAACTGCTGTTAGGGGCCAAGAGGTCTTGGCTGTCGAACTCAGGTCTAGCCTTTTTCGTTGTCGCTGGTGAGCCGGTGGATAATCTCTAGGACCCCAATCCCTACGAGGGGGTACCATACCATGCTGCTTCGCTGCCCTAAATTTCTCCACCACTGAGGTGACCACCTCTCCAAACAGACCATCCTTGGAAATCGGGGCATCCATAAGATTCTTTGATATCGGTGAGATTAAGCCAAAGGTGGTGCTCAACCGTTAACATCCCCGCCATAGAACAGCCCACTGCTCGGGCAGTATGTTTGATAGCACGTAGCGCCAAATCCGTTGCCCGTTGCAGCTCTTTCACAGCCTCCGGTGTGATACCTTCTCCCTCATCAAGCTCTTTCAAGAGCTCCGCTTGGTAAGCTTAACCCTCTGAAGTCGATTAACGCGTATACGCATTTTGGGGTATTTTCTCCTGATAACCCCGAAAAGAACTTAAATTACACTTTCAGTTTTGATCGTACAGATAAGAAGAGCAATACATCAATCGAATCTGTAAAGGGTCTACTTTTTTTGTATACAGACATAATAACAACAAAACTTTGTGCACTTATAAAATAAAGATAACAAACAAGGAGTGCTGTCTGCAGCCTTTGTCTGCGCTGATCTTTGTCTGCGCTGATCTGAAGGAAGGAGGGGGCGAGACTTCCAATCCGTGGCCGAATTTGGCGCAAGATGTTCAGCAAGTGTCTCTTCCACTGGCGGCATCGCAGTATAGCCACGGTCCGCCATGTAAGAAATGGTGGCGAAATCCGCAGCCGCAGCGTTTGTAATTTGCGCTGAGTAAGGCTCTTTCCAGGACCTTGAAACCTCTTGGTGGAGGTCCGGGAAAAAGGGCAACAGCCTACGGGGCTGTGCAGGTCTACGACTGGTTAGAAAACTGTCGTCCAGCTTGGATGAAGATTGGGCCTCGGCCGTCTCCACTTCCCAATCTAGCCCTAGTTTATCCACAGCGCGAGTAACCACATCCAACAGCTCAATGTAGGAAGGGGAAGCACGTTTCTCCTGTCTGCTCAGAGGGAGAGAACTGCATGTGTCAGCCATAAAGTCCCCTGACTCCAAAGCCGCGGTGGACAAAACTTTGTCGTCGTGCAACCCACAACCGAAGGAAACAGCATTGCAGGCAAAATGGTGAAAACTCCAGTGCAGCACTGTCCTCGTAATCCATGTCGCCCCAAGCCATCGCCTCGTGCGGTGCCTCGGCAACCGCAAGAGAGTCACGGCGGGGGTTGGACGCGGAGGCGACCTTAGAAAAGACTTCTACTCTCGAGCGCTACACTTTTAGCCGTAGGCTATCACAGTGAGGACAAGAAGAAAGGCCACTAAGTGCTGTCTGCGCATGATGTAGGCCAAAACACACTACGCACCTTTCATGGTTCCTCTAGAATCTTTCTCCAAAGTTCATGACTTCTCTTTTACAAATGTGTTTTGTGCAGTGTAAGACCTTGCTTCAAACCAATCAACTATCAATCCACAATTTATAACACAACATTTAAAAAACAATGAAATAATGTAAATCGGTGTTTATATCAACTAAACCACTTTTATAATACTTGTATGCTTTTATTTAAGAAAAACAGGTGGTGTGGTGTTTTAAAACTTAAGATCAAAAATGTTCCAGTCATACTTTGCTAACATGCTATAATTGTAATAGTTGTATCCAAAAAAAAAAAAAAAAACCCCATTAGAAAGAATAATCACGGCTGACATGAACAGTCCTGTGAGAGATCATCATAAAGTGTTGTATAATACAGCATTGCTTCAATACAGACATACCAGTGGACTTGCACAGCTTTCTGTCTTTGTTTGGGCGCAAGATGGCCGTCTTCATTCCTCATCGAATTTCCTTGGTCTTCATTCTCTTCTGTAAAACAAGAAAATCTCTACTTACTCTGTGTGCAATTAATATTGCTCCTTAAACATATAATTAAATTCATTTAAAATAAGAGCATTTCAGACCAGAGCATTTGATGAGTAAATGTTGATAATTTTTTTTTTTTTTTTTTTTATGTACCTGGGAAGGGCTGATCATGGCAAGATTCGCTGAGACTCAGTAATAGCTTTTATAGTTTTTAGGAAGGTTTGTGAGGGTTGGCTCTTAAAAGAGCTGTTGAGCTCGATATTGTAGACCTGAAAAAGAAGGACAGCATTATTTGCAAGCAATCCTGTAAGACAGAAAGGAAGGAAATATTATTACATTACATGCAACTTATACATTACTGTGTTTTTTTTTTAAGACCACAAAAGCAGCCTCTGTAAAGATGCTTTATAATTAAATGTTAAATGCATCTATTATTAAAAGCAAGTCATTAATAGCATTTTTAAGACTTTAACCCTGTTCAAATACCCACACTTGTGGTCTTGGCCAGTGGAGAGCACTACCACACTATCTCCAATACAGCTCCGGAGCGCTATTCAACGCTTAGTGTATCCCATCATGCATCATGTTTTGGAATAAATCGTGAGACTTTTTGCCGAGATCTCACGAGAGGTAACGGAAGCCTTTCCAATGTATGTGAAATATTAATAATAATAATTAGATATTAAGAATAATTTAGTAGTAAAACAAAGTGTTGCATGTTTTATTGGTGCACAGAAAAGTATATTTATTTTGTACATCATTTGCAACTGCTTTTTATCACTTAATTAGAAGCACCACAAATTAAACTGTCATCTGTTATAGGAACTACTGAACAGACAGAAGTTTATTATAAAATGCAAAGTTGAAACTAAAAATAAATCTCTGTAAACACTTGCATTTTTACAACACTATAAGTGTGTCCATCAGGTAATGAAAAGTTCGACACACACTTGTGGTCTTCATGTTCACTTGTACACTTGGGACAAATACAGGAAATACATCAAATAAGTAATCAAGTGGTCAAGTGCAAAGACTGCAAGTGTGGGTATTTGGACAGTGCAAAAGTTTAAGAAACAACAAATGCTGTGCAAATTATAACAGCAGGAATGTTTGATAAAAGAGTAAAACTAACACAGACCTACCGCTGCAAATGTGTGCAAAATAAATAAATAAAATGTTTTTTTGTTGTTGTCTTTCTTTTTTTTTTTTTTTTTTTTTTTTTTTTTTTTTTTTTTTACATTTTTTGGATTTTACATTAAAAGGTATTACAAGCATAAATGTGATGACAGTGATATCTGTCATATAAAAGCACATCAAAACTACCATTACAGTGGTACAACCATAGTTAGTTTGGTGATTATTGTGCTACAGTATTACTATACCATAGTAAAACTACAGTTACTGTGGTAAAAACATGGTAAATGTCCTGTTTACTTGGTTTTAACTTCAAATTTCATTTGTTACTATTGTAAGTGTTTTTGTCACCATGATTTTACTACAAATACAACTTACATCTTTGAACCTGATATGAATATAAAACTGATCCAAGGTCTATAGCACGTCACGTGACCGATAGCGTTTAATCACCCTAGTTAGCAGGTGTGTTCATTTAGTTATACGCAATGACACTCAAAGACAGCATCGGATAACCGATATAATACAGCGATTAAACATACGGCGCTAATCTGATTAATAAAGAAGACAGAATACATTTTATAACAGACATTAAATCAGCGTATTTACGACTACTCACCGAACCTGTGGCACATGTTAACTGATGGCAAATATCGCTATGTGTGCTGAATGAGACTTCTTGAACATGATTTCATAGCGATAAACATCTCATCCCCTTCGCGTCTGAGTACTGAAGCCAGAAGTTTCCCACTGAAATCAATGTAGGTCCTAGGTCGTCGATATAGTGACGCCGAGGGGCACCTTTGGCGTCTTCATAGTGACAAAATATTCTAATAAAAAAAATAAAACTAATAACAACAAACAAATAATAATGGGTTGTGTATGTGTGTAATGTCTGCAAACAATCGTGTGCTGGTAATCAATGGGTAAACCAATGGGTTCCCAGTTTACATGCTCCATAAACTCTCGACTGGATCAATCAGCAGTGAAAAAGAATTTGAGGATGATTTCATGCAGATCTCAACAAATCCTGTCACTCTGTTTACGACTGTAACTGAAACACATACACATCCTGATAGGGACTAAGAGCTCTGAAACAACATGAGCATGTTTTTAACTAGAATAAACAGACTCCAGCAGTGGGTGGAGCTTATTGTTGAGAGTGTGAGGCAGAGTGAAACAGCTACAGTACAGTTATAAAGATTATATTGCTGTCATCACTGTCTCTGTAAAGTTATCATGTTTCTTTTCACCTTTATAATAATCCATTTTTGCATGGGTAAGAGATATTCATTCAATCAATATGCTTATTATGGAAAAATCCATAAAATCCATTTAGCTTTATACAGTTTATAAATGTGTTTTATTGTTTGATTAATTAGGGTCCTTTTCTTTTTCACAGGAAACTCTTTTGGTGACACAATACAACCATGGTTTCTAGAAAAACATGATTCTGAGGGTGAAAATGTGACTCTGTCCTGTAACTACAGTATCACTAGCGGGACCACTAGTGTTAATATCCAGTGGTATCGCCAGTATCCCGGAACAAAACCAGAGTTTTTACTTCTTGTCACTGAATATTCTAGCAAATCTGAGCCTGAATTACGTCTATATTCAGAAGCTAAAAAAGAAATCAAACGTGTGGATCTGGTGATCTTCTCTGCTGCTGTATCAGACTCTGCTCTGTACTACTGTGCTCTGAGGACCACAGTGACAGGAAACTCAATAAACACTGTACAAAAACCTTCCCTTTTATCTAGTAAAATTAAAACACACACATACACACACACAGAGAGACAAAGACTAAGAAAGGAACTGTATGTAGAGTATTAATAGGTCTGATAAAATAATCTGATTTAAAAAAAAAACACAAAAAAAAAACAAGTACTGAATCCAAATCAACAGGTGCAAAACTGCAAATAAAAATATTAAATCAACTTTACATTTAAAGCTAATATTCTTAATTACATCAAGTCCATACAAAAGTATAGCCTATATGTTTCATGGATTATCATGTGTAACACATTGTGGCACAAGATGGCAGTGTTCTTAGACATTCAATAGAAACTGCAGCAGTGAACAACAGAATTTAATTTACAGAACAGAAGTTATGTAGGCATAATGTTGCTCAGAGAGGAGGGACTCTGTGTTCACAGATCTGACGTGATGTAATCTTGTTTGACAGAGACTGTGAAACTATTCAGTCTGAACACTTGTACAATGGATCTTCATTCAGTTATTCTGCTCTGTGCCTCAACTGGTGAGCATTAATTTGGTTAATTATAAATTTTTTATATCTCACTAAAAATTTACAAATGTACTCTTACAAATGTTTTCTTTTTCAGCTGCTGTCTTTGGAAATGTCATCAAACCAAACAACATTCATTCACCTGCAGCTACAGATTATATCCACTGGTTCCGTCAGTATGAAAGATCAAAACTGAATTTCTTGTACTCACGTTCGGTAGTGCAATAGAACCTCAGCAATCTGATGTTGATCCAAGATTCTCTGTTAAAGTTGAACAAAGGAAAAAAAAAACATGTGGATCTGAAGATCTCCTCTGCTGTTGTATCAGACTCTGCTCTGTACTACTGTGCTCTGGTGCCCACAGTGACAGGAAACACATCATCTCTCTATAAAAATATGTTACAATGAGAGACAAGAGAGAAATACAGAGACAGAGATGAAGACAAAGAGAAAGAAGCTGTGACTGACAATTACAATATTTTGTGTGTCAGAAAAATAATAGAATGGGAAAATCAGGTATCTACCAAAATCAAAAGGTGGACCATTTAATCAGTCTATTGGAAAAAGAAAATATAATCAAAATGTAACATTCTAAAGTGAGCCAATATTTGGCAATATAGATGTAGTAAGTCCTAGTTGACAAATAAATTTAGAATATCTTCTTTAAAAAAAAATCAAGTGTAACAAATGTTAAAATATCTCAAATGATTCTCATGTGTAATATTCAGCACATACAATCACACGGTGCTCTTGCTTGTTCCAAAATCTGATTATAAAAATAGCTAGACTATAAATAATAAATATTGTTCATATTTTCATCAGTCAATATTTCCATGTTTGTTGTAAATTAAAAGAAATTAGACAGAGTGAAAAATGCAAAGACATCGAGAATTTAAGCCAAAAAAACCCTGAAGCTTTAGTGAAAAGCCAGATTTAGTGAAAACCACAATCAAAAGCAATATCTATTATCCCAGAACCTAATAAAACATGTGGTCACACCTGTCAGAGGTTAAATTAGGCCTCTTATAAAACTTCAAAGAAACATTAAAACATTCAGGATTTCAGTACACTAATGCATGTCTTAGGAATAGTTCACCGAAAAATGTACATTTTGTCATCATTTACTCACCCTCATATCGTTCCAAACCTGTATGAGTTTCTTTCTTATGTTGAACATTAAAGAAAAAGATTTTGAAGAATGCTGGTAACCAAACTGTTGATGGTCCCCATTGACTTCCACAGTATTTCTTTCTCTATGGATGTAAGGGACCAACAACAGTTTGGTTCTTCAAAATTATTCAAAATATCTTCTTTTATGTTCAACATAAGAAAGAAACTCATACAGGTTTGGAAAGACATGTGGGTGAGTACATGATGACAAAATCTTCATTTTTGGGTGAACTATTCCTTTATTTTCTACCTTAACTACATTTCAATTTCATTATTATTATTATTATTATTATTATTATTATTATTATTATTATTATTATTTATTTTTTTTACAAGAAAATATGTAGGTCAATATTTAAACTCATACATAAAATATTCTGCTTTTGTAAGTCTAAAATAATTTAATAAAATAGTATAATTTAAAAAACAGCACAGACTGCAACCAAACCTCATCAGGACTATAAAGAAAACAAAAGACAGTTATATGCATGTTGAAATTCAGTATGACTAAGGATAATATTATATATCACAACTTTATTTACATAGTTTACATAATCAACACCACTATATTCTTGAACACTGAACTTCATTTAACACTGACAAACTAACATTGTCCTTCTCAAATATTATCCAAACTTCTCACCAAATGCAAAAGCACATGTGTTTGCTACATTCATATGTGGCCATCCCTTGTAATTAAATAGTGTTGATATTCCAGTAATTTCTGCGAGGACAAAGCAAATGCATAGAATGACATTCTAGAGAGTTTGGGGAGGGTTCATTCTATTCCAGCATCACAAAACCCCTGTAATTTCAGATGCTGGCCACTGTGCGGCATAATCTATGATGTTTGTGGCAACTGTTTATTTAACATCCTGATTTATCTGGACTTCAACATATATACAGTCATGTTACACATTCTGAGGAATATATTTCTCTTCGCACTATTTGTTCTTGGTATGAATTCTTTTTTAATACAGCTCCAATTTCATGTAAATTAGATTTTGCATTGGAATTAACATTAAATATTCTTAAACATTTACAGAGTGCAAATCAGAGGACACAGTTGATCAGCCAGACAAACATGTGATTGAAGCTGAAGGACAGTCAGTGAAATTACAGTGTAAATATAAAACAGATTCAGCACAAGAAAATGTATTCTGGTACATCCAGAGAGCAAACAATTTTCCTAAATACATCCTGGGGAGAAACAGATATGGAAGAGAAGATAATGACACTCAGTTCCAGGAGAGATTTTACTCTAAAGTGTCATCAAATTCAGTTCCACTGACAATCAAAGATGTGTGTCTGACTCTGCTGTGCACTTCTGTGCTCTGAGGCCCACAGTGAGAAAACTCAAGTCAAACCACAAACAAAAACACGTGACCTGAATCTTAGTGAAGACAGTTTAACATGTGCTTCTCCTGTTCAAAACCAAAGTCAACTTTATAGTCAATTCTGCTATATGTACAGGACATACAGTGGACTGAAATTCTGTTTCTCTCAAATCCACAGTGTAAGACACCAACAATAAATGATGTTTTATTAACAAGGTTCGGGAGGAGCGCGTCAGATACTTAGCAGGGTTAGCAGGGTGAAGAGCAGGGGGCTGAGAACACATCCTTAGAGGGCCCCTGTATTCAATTTGATGGTGCTGGATGTGTTGTTGCCGACACAAACTGCCTGTGGTTTTGCAGTGAGAAAGTCCAGCAACCCGTTGCACAGGGAGGTGTTGAGTACACAGGGAGGTCGAGTTACTGTATTAAGTGCTATGGATGGTGGTGTTAAATGCTTAAGCGAAATTGTGGAATTACAAATTTATAAAATGTTAAATCTAGGTTCCAGTGTAATAGTATATAAACTGAAAAAGTTATGTACATTGTGTTTTACATTTTGAGGTAAAAAAGGATCAAATCAGGAAGCCCAGGTGTCTGAGATAATGACCTTTTGTCATTATCCTCTTACTTGCCATTTGGCTTTTTAAGACTGATTGGATTAGCACCTATGCATTTGAATGACACTGTTATGCTGATGAGATCAAGGCTGGGAAAATGCCAGTGTCTGGCTGATTCATGTACTGCATTTGCATGCTTGTTTAGATTGTCTCCACCTCTGTGTATTCCTCCCCCTAGAAATGTATATAAACTACAAATGTATCAATGACTAGTTAGACTTTTGATGACTGCAGCGCCACGCAGCACGTTCTCAATAAAGAGTCCTGCTGAAGATTACCCAAGAGTCTCCTGGCCTTCCCTTCTGAGTTTCCAACAGTTTTGGTGCCGTGACCTGTATAGAGCTTCTTGCCTCACATCATTCCAGACTGAATCCCAGATCCTTTTTCAGCTCAACAATGATTTGGTGAGTGTTACTCTATCCAAAGAACCACTACAGACCAGTAAATGTGGTTATCCTCTGCACCGTCAGAGAAGTGTTAACAAACAGCTGCAGGGTTTGGTTAACAGAATATTTATCCTCTGCTTTGCCAGGTAAGAAGGTTTATCCTCTGTTTAGTCAGAGAAGGTTAACAGTAATTACAGTGTGTTAGCAAGTTGGTTATCCTCTGCATTGGCAGGGAAGGTTAAATACATTATGACGTGTATTAACTAGCTTATCCTCTGCTTTGTCAGAGAGGTAATTAGTGTATCCTCTGCTTTGCCAGGGAAAGTTACCAGGTTTTTATTTGTTAACAAGTGTATCCTCTGCTTGCCAGGGAAGTGTTAGAAGTGTCCTGTTGTGTCAGAAAGACTTTACAAAATGTTGAGAAGGAATGCTAAGCTGATTCCAGCAGCTAAGACAGGTGGACTAGCTACTCCTTCATGGACAGACAGTGAGTTCAAATCATTGTTAGGAGAGCACATGGACTCAATAGTGACAGAGTCAGTCAGATTGGATTTGATAAAGAAATTTGGTATTGATCCAGAAAAAGTATGGTCAATTGAAGAGTGTAAAAAGGTACCAGGATCATGTATTCGCAAGAACAATGTGAAAGGCATTATCTGCTGCCACCGAGAATTTGGTTTAGCGCTAGCTAGACAACAGTCTCGGCATTACTCAGAGTTAGAGGAACAGAACAAAAAACTCCATTCTAGAGGATCCTCTTTGACTAATAAATTGAAACGCAACAAAGCTGCAGCAAAAACTGATGTGGAAGAAGTTAGTCAGCCTGATAATAATTATCCTGAATTACAAGCTTTCTTTGAAACAGATGTAGCCATCCAATCAGTAACTGAAGTGCCTATAGATTCAGTGAAGGTATGTGGCGCTAGGAGAAGATCTCAGAGAATTGAGGGAATTGAAAGTGTTCCTCCCAACTCTTCTGTTGTCCAAGTACAAACTGTTGCCAAAGTGCTAAGACCTAAAGATATAGAGAGACTATCCCAGAGCTTACCCTCAGCACGCACACATTTTACTGAATTTAGAAGAGCATTGATCAGCAAAATGCGTCTCTATGATATGTCTCTATCTGAGGTCACCCAGATAATATCCCAACTTTTGACAGAGTACGAATTCAGTGATTTTGAAAGTGCTGTAAATAATTCTGAGTTTCAATGTGCAAGTAAAGATGAATTGAGAGAGGGAGTTCTGAGAGAGTTAAAGAACACTGTTGGACCAAAAGTGGATTGGTCAAAGGTCACTAGTTGTGTACAGAAGGAAGCTGAAACTGTAAGTGAGTACACTGAAAGGTTTTGTCAGTCAGCTGCAGCATACAGTGGAATAGCTGACACTCCAGAGAAGGTACTGGATCATAAAGGACCACTAGTTTGAGCATGGTTTGATGGCCTTTTATCAGAGTACAGATCTGCTTTGCCTTTCTTAGATCTTACATGGTCCACTGGAAGCTTGCAAAACAACTTGGACAGGTTAGCTACTTGGGAAAGAGACCCTGATGTTAAAGCCAGAGTAAAGATTGCAGCAGCATCCTTTCAGAACAACACAGAGAACCAACAGAAACGTAAAAGTCCTAAAAGAGAGGGCAGTTGTCATTACTGTGGTAAACCTGGACACAGGATGAAAGAGTGTAGTAAAAGCAAGAAGAAATTAACAGCTTTACTCAGCTCCTACTCGGTCTACTTACCACTCTGAAGCAGCCCCTCCCCACTTCACCTAACTGTCGGGCTGTGAGTGCTTAACTTCTCCAGTAATGTACAACAAAGATGAAAGATTCTTTGTAAATAAAACTTCAGGAAGGTGACTGTCTCTTCCTCCCATTGAGAGAACACTAGTTAAGTACACTCACAGCCTTCAAAGCTATACTACAGCACACTCCAGTCACTCACCTATCCTTTTTGGGTTATTAGATTAGACCAGAATAAAAAAAAAAATAATACCAAAATCAAGATTACAACCAAAAAACAAAATAAATACAAATAGCATCTAACCAGAAGTGCAAGAATATAGTGTTTTATATACATAAAAGTGCAGAATAAGTGAAGCTATGATTTACAGAATGTACAGTGGGGTTGCTATATACAGTATTGAGCAGAGTATGCATAGAATATAAATAGGAATGAAGTGTAGGATTGTATGTACATTATGAACAGAGCAATGTAGGATTATATATACACATTATGAACAGCAGCAAAGTGAGAACAGTGGTAATAAATACAGTTGGATGAGTGTGCAAAAGTATTGTTTAAATGAATTCTATGTAAAATAACAGTAGTGCAATTATATTTTTATAGAATAGTTTACTGTGCTTTGTACAGTAACAACTTAGTTTACAGTGCGATAACTAGAACAGTGTGCAGTATGTGCAAAATATGAGTAGTGCAAATACATGTATGTAAAGTACTTTGACCAGTGCAGTAATAAAGTAGGTGCCTGTTAGATTGGTGGTGTGGTGTTCAGAAGGGTCACGGCCTCGGGGAAGAAGCTCTTCCTGAGCCTGCTAGTCCGAGAGCGTAGGCTCCTGTAACGTCTGCCGGATGGAAGGAGAGTGAAAAGTCCATGGTTAGGGTGAGAGGCATCCTTGATGATTTTTCTTGCCCTGCCCAGACAGCGCTTGTGATAGATGTTCTCAATGGAAGTTAACTGGGTGCCGGTGATCCGTTGAGCAGTTTTCACCACTCGCTGGAGTGCTTTGCGGTCAGATGAGGAGCAATTGCTGTACCATACTGAGATGCAGTTTGTGAGTATGCTCTCAATGGTACAGCGGTAGAATTCCACAAGAATCCTGGAACTCAGGTGAACTTTCTTAAGGCTCCGTAAGAAGTAAAGGCGCTGCTGTGCCTTTTTGACCAGGGTGGAGGTGTTATAGGACCAGGTGAGGTCATCAGAGATGTGGATGCCAAGGAACTTGAAACCCGACACACGCTCCACTACAGCTCCGTTGATGTAGATGGGTGTGTGTGCATGACTCCTAGTCCGCCTGAAGTCCACAATGATCTCCTTTGTCTTCTGGGTGTTTAGTTCTAGATTGTTGGTGGCACACCACACAGCTAGGTGCTGCACCTCATCCCTGTAGGCTGACTCATCGACCTTGATCAGACCTACCACCGTGGTGTCATCTGCAAATTTGATTATGGTGTTGGAGCCATAAACAGGAACGCAGTCATGGGTGAATAGGGAGTACAGGAGAGGGCTCAGTACGCAGCCCTGTGGCACGCCGGTGTTCAGGGTGATGATGAAGGAGGAAAGGTTATCTAATTTAACAGATTGAGGTCTGTTAGTCAAAAAGTCAAGAATCCAGTTGCAGATGGATGTGCTGATTCCAAGCTGGCTGAGCTTGGAGATCAGTTTGGGAGGGATTACAGTATTAAATGCAGAACTGAAATCAATGAACAGCATTCTCACATGTTTGTTTTGACTGTCCAGGTGGGTGAGGGCAGAGTGAAGTGCCGTTGAGATGGCGTCCTCTGTTGATCTACTGCAGCGATAGGCAAATTGAAATGGGTCTAGTGTAGCAGGGAGACAGGATTTTAAATGGGATGCAATCAGCTTTTCAAAGCACTTGGCAATGATGGGGGTGAGTGCAACAGGACCGAAGTCGTTAGGGACCGAGGCAGTGGAGTGTTTCGGTACTGGTACGATGGTGGAGGTTTTGAAGATAGTGGGGACAGTTGTTTGGGCCAGGAACAGATTGAAAATGTCCGTGAAGACCTCAGCCAGTTGCTCTGCACAGGCTTTAAGCACACGACCAGGTATTCCGTCAGGGCCAGCTGCCTTCCGTGCATTCACCTTACGCAGAGTGGAGTAAACAGCTGAGGTGGAGAGTGTGAGAGGCAGTTCACTGGATTGATGCTCAGCTTTGAGTGAGATCTCCTTATTATTTTTATCAAAACGAGCATAAAAGTGATTGAGCTCATCAGGGAGGGAGCTGGAGGGGGGCACAGTGTTAGGCAGTTTGTAATCTGTGATGGATTGTATGGCTTGCCACATACGCCGGGGGTCTGAAGAATTGAAGTGTTCTTCAATCCTCTGTTTATGTGCGAGTTTGGCCTGGCAGATACCCTTCCTCAGGTTGGCTCTGGCTGAGCTGTAAGCCTCGCGGTCTCCAGACCTGAAGGCTGCATCTCTTGCTTTGAGCAGGAGACGAACCTCTCTGTTCATACAGGGCTTCTGATTTGGGAAAATTTTTATTTTTTTTTGTGTGTGTGTGGTCACTCTGCCCACACATCTGTTGATGTGCTCCAAGACAGAGTTGGTGTAAATGTCAATGTTAATCTGAGAGTCTGTGGTGGCCTGGGCAGCAAACTCACTCCAGTCTGTGTGCTGGAATTGATGCTGAAGAGTGAAGTCAGCACCTTCCAGCCAGATTTTAACAGTCCTTATTGTAGGTTTCACACATTTGATGATTGGGGTATACTTGGGGAGCAGGAACAAAGAGAGGTGGTCAGACTGACCCAGGTGGGGGAGGGGTGTGACTTTGTAGGCATCAGTCACATTAGTATAAACGTGGTCCAATGTTTTATGTCCCTTTGTAGTGCAGGAGACATTTTGGTAAAATTTAGGGAGAACAGATCTTAAAGTGCAATGATTGAAGTCCCCAGCAACAATAAAGGCTCCATCCGGGTGCAGGGTTTGTAACTTGCTAATAGCAGCACAAAGTTCTTTCATAGCCACGTTAGTATTAGCATCCGGAGGTACATAAACTGCAGCAGCAATAATGCAAGTAAACTCACGTGGTAGATAGAATGGCCTGCACTTGATAATCAGGAACTCCAGATCAGCAGAGCAGTAGGTATCAACAATGACAGAGTCTGTGCACCATGATTTGTTTACATAAATGCCTACTTCACCACCCTTGTTTTTACCAGAGGTTGATGCTACTCTGTCAGCCCTGAAGAAAGAGCGTCCATCCATATGCACCACGCTGTTTGGGACATCGTTGCAGAGCCATGTTTCAGTGAAAAACATAACATTACAGTCCATAAGCCATTTCTGTGTGAGGGTCCAGATCTTTAGTTCGTCCATCTTGTTCATCAGAGACCGTACATTGGCAAGGAAGATGCTGGGCAGAGCTGGTCGATGTGGATTTAGCCTTAGCTTAGCACGCAGCCCTCAACGCATTCCCCGTCTTTATTTACGGTCTCGACGCCGACGCCGAGCACTTCCGGTCGGTGCGAGTGATCCGCTTGTCCGCGGTGATCTCAGTAGCTCCGGCGGGAGTTCGCTGAAGTCGAAAGGATGGTCTAAAACTACATTGGAACACCGTTTGTTGATGTCCAAAAGTGACTGTTTACTATAGCTGTAGTTCGCATAACTGAATCGCGCGAACACGAATGAAATAACCAGGTAAATTAACACTATTATCCGAAATCTGGTAAGACGCTGAGCCTCGCGATGTGTTCACGCCGCCATCTTGTCTATTATTTCCCATCTTGGGGAAATAGCCATCTTGGGGAAATAGCCATCATGATGCCGCCATCTTGTCTATTATGATGTTTGTTATGACTGATGTTCCATTAGAGGATGGAGATGTCGCACAGTAAAGTTCGCACAACAACTACAGGGACAGGCTATGACACACACAGACCAGAGGGGAGCCCAGGGAAGAACCAAAATGCAACAGGCCTCGGGGGCCAACCCTGTAGTGAAGACCTCCTCATAGGTTTCCCCTATCAGTAGTTTTATCCCCACTTCACTGGTCTATAGGTGTCAAATTAATTAAAACTAGACTGAGAAAAACACTATACGATCACCAGACTTAAAACCACTATATGATCAACAGAAGTCTAAAAATGTCTATGCATGAATACTGCTGGTCTGCTGTTTCTTTGTTTTCTTGTGTTGCAGGTATGTGTGCATGCCATGTCATCTTCATAAGAGGCACCCTGGTGTAAAGCATCACCTCAGACATCCATCAACAAGCTTCATGAGGACAAAGAGTCATCTGGGTGAATCTACATGGGAAATGGACTACAGAAAACAGACTTCAAAGCTATTCAGGCGCCATGGACTTCAGGACTTCCACTCTTATGCTACATGGTTTTCTGTGTCATGTAGTTTGTATGGCATGTTACCATCCATGTCATATGTGTGCATGCCATGTCATCTTCATAAGAGGCACCCTGGTGTAAAGCATCACCTCAGACATCCATCAACAAGCTTCATGAGGACAAAGAGTCATCTGGGTGAATCTACATGGGAAATGGACTACAGAAAACAGACTTCAAAGCTATTCAGGCGCCATGGACTTCAGGACTTCCACTCTTATGCTACATGGTTTTCTGTGTCATGTAGTTTGTATGGCATGTTACCATCCATGTCATATGTGTGCATGCCATGTCATCTTCATAAGAGGCACCCTGGTGTAAAGCATCACCTCAGACATCCATCAACAAGCTTCATGAGGACAAAGAGTCATCTGGGTGAATCTACATGGGAAATGGACTACAGAAAACAGACTTCAAAGCTATTCAGGCGCCATGGACTTCAGGACTTCCACTCTCATGCTACATGGTTTTCTGTGTCATGTAGTTTGTATGGCATGTTACCATCCATGTCATATGTGTCAACAGTTATGGTTCTAAAAATAACTATTACACTTAAGTAAATCTAGGACAAGACACAGAATAAGTTATATGTGCCTGTAACCTTTTCAAGTTACATGACTGCAAGATGGGGCTTATGTTAACAAACATAGGTCATAGAATGGACTTATGAAGGTTTAAATTTGTATTATGTGAGAGTTATTAGAACTCTCAAAGGGGGAACTGTGGAATTACACATTTATAAAATGTTAAATCTAGGTTCCAATGTAATAGTATATAAACTGAAAAAGTTATGTACATTGTGTTTTACATTTTGAAGTAAAAAAAAAAAGATCAAATCAGGAAGCCCAGGTGTCTGAGATAATGACCTTTTGTCATTATCCTCTTCCTTGCCATTTGGCTTTTTAAGACTGATTGGATTAGCACCTATGCATTTGAATGACACTGTTATGCTGATGAGATCAAGGCTGGGAAAATGCCAGTGTCTGGCTGATACATGTACTGCATTTGCATGCTTTGTTTAGATTGTCTCCAACTCCACATGTATCCCTCCCCCTAGAAATGTATATAAACTACAAATGTATCAATGACTAGTTAGACTTTTGATGACTGCAGCGCCACACAGCACGAGTCCTGCTGAAGATTACCCAAGAGTCTCCTGGTATTCCCTCCTGAGTTTCCAACAAAATCTATGAACAGCATTCTCACATAAGAGTCCTTTGTTTCCAAGTGGGAGAGGGCAAATGGAGAGCAATGGAGACTGCATCACCAATAGACCGGTTGGCCTTTATGCAAACTGGAAGGGGTATGAATGTGAATGTTGCTTTTGAATACTCATTTCATAGACAAAATTCTATATAAGTCACCTTTACAGATTGTGTAAAGATAGTGTCAAATACAATACAGATTGTGTCGAAGCAGCTTTACAGTGTTAAACAGGAAAATAGTATGTTGATAATGCAACAATAAATAGTCAGTTTACAGTTTTACAACAAAGCCAGCCATAGGCGACAGTGGCAAGGAACAAAAATACTATCAACAGTAATGGAGAAATTTTTTTTTTGGGACAAACCAGGCTCAGTCAGGGGACCATTTCACCACTGGCCAGATGAAACCAGCATGCTGTGATTTAATTTTAGTTCTATGTATATACAGTATACAACACCATGGAGGAAAGTGAACAGCAGCAGGAAGTTCAGAGAGGAGGAAGTTCCTGTGTGTGTTTCTGACTGATCTGCAGTAATTTACAGCTCAGAGCACTGAGAGACTCAACAGAGAACTGAACTGATCTGACTGAACATGGACAGATTCTTTATACTGATTCTCATTGTGTCAACAGGTACATTATTTACTGAACAATTAATGAAAATTTGTACATTAATATTAACTTTGTTTTAAAGTATCAAACTCCAAATCCTTTAATGGTTTAATTTAATTAACTGATTGTTTCCACAAAAACTAAAGTGTGTTTGCAATATATTTTCTACTTCGATTTCACAAATCAAAATCATATTGTTCACAGGTTTGGTGGCTGGAGACAATATTGAGCCAGATAAAGAGATGGAAAAAAACTCTAAAGAAACAGAAAATGTCATGCTGAGCTGCTCATACAGTACAAATAGTGCTAATGTTGTGCTTTACTGGTATAGACAGTATCCCAACAGAGAACCACAGTATTTATTAGGCAAAGGTGCAAGGTCAGCGAGTGGTGAACACACCTCTGATAATCGGTTTCAGTCGACTGCATCACAAACATCCACTGAACTCACTATTACTGATGTACGTCTGTCAGATTCAGCTCTCTATTATTGTGCTCTAAGAGTAGCAGCCCAGTGATAGAAAACATGAGACATGTCATACAAAAACCTGAAGCTCTTTTCACTTTGAACTGATCTAGTGAAAACCACAATCAAAACCCCAATCTAACCAGCCCTGAATGTAATAAAATATGTGGTAACACCTGGGTGAAGTGAAATTAGGCCTGTTATAAAACTTCAAAGAGACATATGTACATTCTGGATATCACTTTACAACTTCAGTGTGTGAATACTTACAATAATAGCTACTAGAAAATCATATGCAGATCAGTGTTACAACTTAATTTACCAGGTCAACAGCACTATTCTTGTCTATTCTTGAACACTGAGCTACACTGAACACTGACAAACTTTGTCCAGCTAAATCCTGCTAAAAATATAATCCAAATGTCTCTTCAGCAAATGCAAAGCCACATGCATTTGTGACATTAACAATATGTGGCCATGATTTATAATTAAATGATGTTGACATATTATTAATTTCTTTGATAAAAGCCAATAAATATTTAAATTTAAATGGTTATAATCTTACCTGTATATCTTATCCTTAAGTCCATGACAACATAGAGAATATTGGTAACAAGAAAGAAACTAACAACATAAAGGTCATTTTAATACTGAAGTCATCTGAGGTCTTTTTTTAAGGCCATTGAGATGCAAGATGGTGCCAGTTGTGTTTGGGACAAGAGAGTGTGAGTCTGCATTTTAATATGAGAGACATGAATGTAGCACCATTAGTGCGCATTGTAAAAAGTCTAAATAAAACTGTATGTTTCAGTGAATAATGTAATATAGGCTAATCAAACACATGCAAGCATACTGTACAGTATGTACATTCTAAGAGTAATCATTGTAAATTTTGACATAACACAGTATTACAGTCTTCACTGACACTGACTGTAGCACAGGCTCCTCCCAGCAGTCAGACAAAGTGATCTGAATTTATTGCTGCTTTAACAGATGCAGAAAGAGGAAGGGAATCATCACATGCATCACACTCTGCATATTTTTTCCAAGTCTGCAATTTCAATTGTATATGATGGCACTGTGGAAAAGTACCATTGTGATCATAGTTTTATATATATGGGGTGAGTAGCAAAATCAATGATTCTTTTCAAATGTATTGAAAATTAATTTGGCTTATGTGTGTAATGTGTATATTTAGTCATACTGTTTTCATTCAATTTCAGGATGTAATTCTCAAGACAAAGTTAATTAGCATACAAAGATTCAATCTGCTTTTGAAGGTGATACTGTAACGATTAACTGTACATATCAGACTGCTTATCCAACCCCAACTCTCTTCTGGTACCAGCAGAAAGACAATGGAAATCCCAAGCACATGCTAAATAAATTTTCTAAATCTGGAAACAGTGAGGAAGAATTCAAGGGGAGATTTCATGCGAATCTAAACAAAACTTCAGTTCCACTCACAATCCAGGAAGTGCAATTTAATTAGTTTTTTTTTTTCTGTATAAAATCACTTTTACCCATAAATATATTATATTTTAGTAGGTTTCTTTCACAGTTTACATTCAGTCATCTAATTTTCCAGTGTAATTTGCATATTGTGAGTAGATCACTCAGTGAATTTTCAACACCCATCTGTGCTTTTATGGGATTGCAGTTTCACGCTAATTTGTTACAGATTTGCTAAATCTGTTTAGTAAATCTGGCTCAAAATATTCTTCATATTTGCATCATAATTTCATGCTTATGAAAACTTTTTAAAGATCAATGCTATAAGGAATGATGAGTCATTTAAAAGACAAATTTGGCTCATTAACAGCGGAACAAAACTTTTAATAGTGTGGATGTTTCATTACATTAAAAGATATTTTATTACATTAACAGATCTGAGTAGTATACTGTAACGACGAGGCTGAGGCAGTATGAGAATCCATTTGCAGGAGTTTATTAAGGGAAGATCTTACAATCAGAGTCGTGAAACCAGGCGAAGTGTCAGTACCGTAATGGCAGTCCGATCTTTCAACATGCACAGGGGTAATCCGATAGGCAGAGACAAGTAGGCAGGCAAACACAAACATCAGTCCAATCATGCAGTAAATCCAATGGGGCAATCCAAGAGACGTGAACGAGGAAACAGGCAGAATCGTAAACAAACAGGCAGTCAGAATAATCACAAGGAAAACGCTCGGTAAGGCAGGTAAACTGGCAATACTTTGCAGTGAAGTAACATGCTGACTCATGTTAAATAGTCCCAAACAGGAAATGACTGTAGAAGCAGAGGGAGCAGTAAACAGTCAATACTCATGTGAGAGCTCCCTCTGCTGCCGTGGTGTTACAGAATCCCCCTCCCTATGAGTGCCTCCTGGCACTCGGCGCGGACGTCCCGGTCCCGGTGGTCGTGGCGCTGGTCGATCGGGTCTGGCTTGATTGAAGTCCTCCGTGAGAGACGGATCCAGAATGTCACTGGCGGCTACCCATGACCTCTCCTCAGGTCCATAGCCCTCCCAGTCCACCAAATATTGGAGCTGACCCCCTCTCCTTCTAGAGTCCAGTAATTCCTTGACCTTGACCAGTAATTCCATTGATGGCGCTCCATCAATGTCCAGTGGCGGTGGTGGCTCTTGAGCCTCATGATTGGGGTCAGCATTCGGGTGGACCGGTTTAAGCAGCGACACATGGAAGGAGGGAGAGATACGGTAGTTAGCAGGAAGCTCTAATTGGTAAGTGACCTCATTTATTCTTCGTAGAATTTTGAATGGACCAACATACCTTGGGCTGAGCTTCCTGCTTGGTAGCCGCAACTTGAGGTTCCGTGTAGAGAGCCAGACCCGTTGTCCTGATTGGTAGGGAGGGTGTGGCTGACGTCGCTTGTTAGCCTGGAGTCCCTGTACTCTTACAGCTCGTTGAAGGCGGACATGAGCACTGTCCCACACCCTCTCACTACGACGAATCCAGTCATCCACAGCGAGGACTGATGATGGTTCGCCAGACCACGGGAACATAGGGGGTTGATATCCAAGGACGCACTGGAAAGGGGTCAGACCTGTTGATGAATGAGTCAATGAGTTTTGTGCATACTCTGCCCATGGGAGGAATTCTGACCATCAGTGTTGTTCTCTGCTCCAATAGGATCGTAAATATCTGCCTAGTTCTTGATTTAACCTCTCCACCTGACCATTAGCTTGTGGATGATAACCTGATGTCAGTCTCACATTAATATCCAGTTGTTTGCAGAATGCTCTCCAGACCTGGGATGTGAACTGGGTGCCTCTGTCACTGACAATATCCTCCGGGATTCCATAATTCCTGAAAACATGGTGGAACATAGCTTGTGCATTTTCCATGGCTGTGGGGAGTCCTTTCAAGGGGACCAACCGGCATGACTTGGAGAACCGGTCTATAATAACTAGGATTGCCGTGAAACCATTGGACAACGGTAAGTCTGTAACAAAGTCTATTGAGAGGTAAGACTAGGGGCGTTGTGGGATGGGCAGAGGTTGCAGGAGTCCAGATGGTAATTCCTTGGGGGTCTTGGATTGAGCACAGACTTGACAGGCTTTGACATAGTTAGTGACGTCCTTGGACATTGAAGGCCACCAGAACGAGTTGCGTAACAGGTGTAGCGTGCGGGAGATACCTGGGTGGCCAGAGCTGACTGAGGTGTGTACCCACTGAATTACCCTGGTTCGCAGACTTTGTGGAACGTAATGGGTGTTAGGGGGGCAGTTGGTAGGAGCCGGTTCTTGGATCTGTTCCCGTTGGATCTCCTCCATAATATCCCAGGCAATTGGGGCAATGATTACCAACGGAGGAAGAATGCATTCTGGGGTATGGTTGTCGATAAGAAGATCATACTGCCTGGAAAGAGCATCTGCCTTACTGTTTTTACTCCCTGGGCGATAAGTTATGGTGAATTGGAAGCGTGTGAAAAAGAGGGACCAGCGAGCTTGGCGGGGGTTGAGTCGTTTTGCACCTTTAATATATTCAAGGTTCTTGTGATCAGTAATCACCTGGAACGGGGGGACTGCTCCCTCAAGCCAGTGTCTCCATTGCATATAGCGGCTTTCATAGACAGGAGTTCCTTGTTCCCCACATCATAGTTTTGTTCAGCTGCCGTTAACTTTCTTGAAAAGAATGCACAAGTATACAATTTACTAGGTTGACCATGGCGTTGAGAGAGTATGTCTCCAATTCCTGAGTCAGAGGCATCTACTTCAACGATGAAGGGCAAGTTGGGGTCAGGGTGTTTGAGGATTGGAGCTGTGGTAAATTTACCTTTCAATGTGTTAAAGGCCTGAGTTGCTTCCTCACTCCACTTGAGTTTAGCAGGTTTTCCCTTGTGGAGCGATGTCAAGGGTGCTGCAACCATGCTGTAGTTTCGAATAAATCGTCTATAAAAGTTGGCAAAACCCAGGAATCTTTGAAGTTCCTTGACGGTGGATGGTTGGGGCCATTCAGTTACTGCCTTGACCTTGGCTTCGTCCATCCTGACACCCTGATGACTAACGTGATAACCCAGGAAAGATGTCTGCTTGACGTGAAACTCACATTTCTCTGCCTTGACGTAAAGTTGATTCTTCAGGAGCCGAGTGAGTACGGTCTTGACATGGTTAACGTGTTCTGCTTCAGACCTGAAGTAGATGAGAATGTCATCAATGTAGGCAATCACATACTGAATCAGTAAGTCACGGAAGATCTCATTTATGAAGGACTGGAAAACTGCTGGTGCGTTGGCAAGTCCATACGGCATGACCTGATACTCGTAGTGCCCCCTAGTGGTGAGGAAGGCAGTCTTCCATTCGTCGCCCTCCTTGATCCGAATCAAATTGTATGCACTTCATAGATCGAGTTTGGTGTATATCCTTGCTTCACGGAGCTGTTCCAGAGCTGAAGGAACCAATGGCAGGGGGTACCGTCCTTTTTCTCCACAAAGAAGAATCCTGCTGCCGCTGGAGAAGTAGAAGGGCGGATGAATCCTGAACTCAGAGCTTCTTCAATGTAATCCTCCATGGCTTGGAATTCAGTTCGAGACAACGGGTAAACTCGACTCTTGGGTGGCATGGCATTGGGGAGTAAATCAATACTACAGTCCCAGGGACGGTGAGGGGGTAGTTGTGTGGCCTTAGTTTTACTAAAGACCTCTGCTAGGTCATCATAACAGGGGGGAATAGTGAAAGCCTTGGCACTGATGGGACTTTCCACACTGGTAGTATAGCATGGTTGGGGAACTGACGAGAAAGTGACTTTTACAAAAGGCAGACAACTTGGTCAACTCACCCTGATGCCAAGATATGACTGGGTCGTGAACGGACAGCCATGGAAATCCTAGGATGACTTCATGCTTAGGTGAGTTAACGACATAGAGGGATATGGACTCTTGGTGAAATAATCCCACTTGCAGTGTAAGAGTCTTGGTTTGATGAGTTATTCCAGTTCCGATTGCAGTGTCGTTGATGGCCTTAATCTTAATGGGTGGGTTACATGGTTGGACGGGTAAGTTGTACTTCGTGACGATATCCTCATGGATGAGATTTAATGCAGCTCCAGAGTCGATCACTGCCATTAACGATATGGACAGTTCTTCAGTTTTCAAGATAAGAGGAAGTTTGAACGCTTGATTACTAGGCAATGACAAGTGTTCCATATTTACCATAATGGGGTTCTGGGCTTTGTATGGGCATCTCTGGCAGCGATGGCCTGGTTCACCGCAGTAGAGACAGAGATGGAGTTGGAGTCGCCTTGCTCGTTCGATCTCGGAGAGCTTGGTAAGGTTTACTTCCATGGGTTCTCCAAGGAACTTGATGGTATTGTAGGTATGGCTTGAGTCATCGTTGGGGTAACAGGCGGTATCTCACTCACATTCCTTCCACGAGGAGTTTGTCTCATTAAATTATCCATCTTGATTGCGAGCGTGACAAAATTGGTAAACGATACATTTTCTCCCTTACTAACCAATTCTGCCTGAAGGTCAGTATTGAGGCTCCTCTGGAACACAGCTTTCAGAGAAACATCATTCCAACCACTCTGGGCCGCGAGGGTGTGAAACAAGATGGCGTACTCTGCAGCTGTCCTGTTTCCTTGCGACATTTGCAGAAGTTGAGTTGATATATCCTTGCCCCCTGCGGGACATTCAAACACTTCTTGAAGTTGTTGCAGGAAATAGTCAAAGGATCGTCTGAATCGCATGTCAGTATCCCAAACAGCTGCAGCCCAGTCAATCGCCTTTCCAGACAACAAGGACATCATGACGGCACATTTCTTTACGTCAGAGTTAAACTTGTCTTCCTGGTTGTCGAAATAAATCTTCACTTGTCGAACAAAGCCCCTACATCGATCAGCAGAACCATCAAATTTATCGGGTAGTGCAAAACTCACCACTCTAGGCATGGTTGATGGAAGTGACTGGATGTAGCTCGTCAAGTGCTCGTTGACTGCTTGAAGTTTACCCAACTGATCTTGGTATCCCTTTAATTAAGGGAAGATCTTACAATCAGAGTCGTGAAACCAGGCAAAGTGTCAGTACCGTAATGGCAGTCCGATCTTTCAACATGCACAGGGGTAATCCGATAGGCAGAGACGAGTAGGCAGGCAAACAGGTCAAACACAAACATCAGTCCAATCATGCAGTAAATCCAATGGGGCAATCCAAGAGACGTGAACGAGGAAACAGGCAGAATCGTAAACAAACAGGCAGTCAGAATAATCACAAGGAAACCGCTCGGTAAAGCAGGTAAACTGGCAATACTTCGCATTGAAGTAACATGCTGACTCATGTTAAATAGTCCCAAACAGGAAATGACTGTAGAAGCAGAGGGAGCGGTAAACAGTCAATACTCAGGTGAGAGCTCCCTCTGCTGGCGTGGCGTTACATATACTTGCTGTCTCACCTGAAAAACGTGTTAAAAAAGAAAATGTCCTGCTTAATCCAAACTTCTCCTCAGCAAACCCAAAGCCACATATGTTTGCTACATTTATGATATGTGGCCATACCCTTGTAATTAAATGCTGTTGATATATCAGTAAATTCTGGGATAAAATAATATATATATATATATATATATATATATAATGAATCTCTCTCTCTCTTTTAATCTAATGAAAACTATGTAATTTCAGATATTGGCCACAGTATGGTAGCATAATCTATGATGTTGATATTTATTTAAGGTCCTGCAAACAACTGTGCATTAAAACATTCCCTGCTTTAGGTAAACAACATTAATATGTGAAAGAATTTACTTTTAATGACTGCAGTTATTGGTAAAACTTAATTATTAAATGTAACTTAATTGGAACATATTTATAGTATACACAAGATTATGTTAAGATTCCCAGTTTATATGCTTCATACATGTGGATCATGTGGATCTGAAGATCTCCTCTGCTGCTGTATCAGACTCTGCTCTGCTCTTCATACATGTGGAACATGTGGATCTGAAGATCTCCTCTGCTGCTGTATCAGACTCTGCTCTGTAGTACTGTGCTTTGGCGCCCACAGTGACAGATCTCTACAAAAACCTGTTACAATGAGATGCAAGCAAGAGAGAATTTAAATTATCTAATGTAAAAAGGATCAAAACATAAAATAAAGCAACATTCTAAAATGGTCTAATAGTTAGAGAGTTAGACTTGTAACCTGAAGGTTGTCTTGGTACTGGCTTGTATGTGACTGAGGTGCCCTTGATCAAGGCACCTAACCTCCAATTGCTCCCTGGGTGCAGCAGCAAAGCTCACTGTTATTGTGCTCTAAGAGTATTATTAGCCCAGTGATGCAAAACATGAAGCATGTCATACAAACACCCGAAGCTCTTTTCCACTTTGATTTTTTTCTAGTGAAAACCACTTCAAAACGACTATCTATCAATTCCTGTTGAGGCCTGTCATATTCACTTCACAAGACACTTATGTGGTTAGTTTTATACACATAGTCTTAATGCACCTTAATTAACTAACATTTTAATTTACATTTTAATTAGCATTATTTTTTTCCCAGAAAATGAAAATTCATTTTTATATATATATATATAAAAAAAAAATTACAAATACATAAATAAAATGAATTTTGAGTTCATGAGCACAATAAAGTACTTGTGCCTTTGTCCACCATAACATTTTTTAAAATAAACTATGATTAGCAATGTGCTGAATATGGTTTGCATTTTCATGTATTATTTTGGTCATTAACCTGGATTTCATATGTTTCTGAATGTGCCAGAGGGAGGAGTCAAAGGAACCTCTTCAAACAAACTGTGTAAGTGCACTTGAACACTAGACTATATACAGTCACTGTCACAGACTAGATCGGGGTGAGCATAAGATCTGGATTTATATTAGACTCCATTTTTAAAGCAAGAAAGATGACAGAATGGATAAAACAAACTATCATTGTTTTCATATATGTCTGGGGTAAGTTACATTTTTTTGTGAGTAATTCTTTTTAATACTCTTAAATACTCTTTGTAATAATACAAAGTTAATTTGATGTTGTTCATGATTTGAATCTACAGGAATAGAATCACAGGACAGTGTTGAGCAGAAAACAAGACTGTTTATGAAGATAGAACTGTAATAATCAACTGCACATATCAAACACAGCTCATCCCGACTCTCTTTTTGTACCAGCAAAAAGTAAACAGAGTTCCTAATTATATGCTTCAAAGAATTGGTAAGACCGGAGATAAAGATGGAGAGTTTAAAGACAGATTTAATGCACATATCAACACATCTTCAAAATCAGTTCCTCTGACAATCCAGGATGTGCGTGTGTCTGACTCTGCTGTGTACTACTGTGCTCTGAGGCCCACAGTGAGAAAACTCAAGTCAAACCACATACAAAAACACAGATGTGTTTGATTCTTTACAGTAAACATTTCAGAAATTTAAAAATCTATAATAAAGTTATACTGAAGCTAACACAGTCACTTAACCATAATACTCCTTGTGCAATATTATCCATCCATTCTCCTATCTGCTTATCCTCTGTAGGATGGCAGCCATTTAATGTTATTTTAATATTAATTTATTTTGATATTCATTTTATTTAATTGCATGAGTTCAACTTTGAATTATGTAAATGTGTTTTCTTGATTTTACGGATGTTCACAGCATAACTGTATTGCTAACATGTGAGCCACTGGATTATGACGCACGATGGAAACATACAGTAACTGTGTGTTGCATTTGATTAAAGAATTACCAAAAATAGAATTTATCTGTAATTTAACACTGATGGACACATAAATGTGTTTCACATGATGCTACACTGACATTTCAAATGACATTCAAAATGACTCTGATGGAGAAAAAACTCTAAAACAGTATATACTAAAACATCTGGTTATTCTGTATTTCTTTGGTGTGGTTTATTTTGCTATTCAGTTACTTGTCTTTCACTTCAGAATTTTTATGTTATTTATTTATTTATTTTTATTATTGTACAGCACATTGTTTCAATGGACTGTTGTTTTAATGGTGTTTTATAAATAAACTAAACCAAACTGAAAATTTTATTCTTATAAGGACAATCATATTCCTAAATAAGGATCCAAGATTAATTTTGGTTAATTTGTTTGGTACAGTTGTAAAAATTGATCATGTGATTAGATTTTCTTCTCTTCTCAGTGTCTGAATTGAGGGAGGAGGGACTCAGTGTTCATATCGTGTCTGACAGAGACTGTGGTTGAATCAATTCAGTCTGACTCTTCTCAGAGTGAACACTTGTACAATGGATCTTCATTCAGTTATTCTGCTCTGTGTCTCAGCTGGTATTTATTTACATAATTATTTATTTAACAATTTTTCTCAAAACTTTTCACTAAAAAGTAACCAGTAAACTTTTCCTTTTCAGCTGCTGTCTTTGGAAATGTCATCTAACCAGAACAGCTTGATGTTTTTGCTGAGGAAGGTTCAAGTGTTACATTATCCTGTACTTTTTCTGACTCTAGAGTTACAAACTATCTCCACTGGTACCGTCAGTATGGAAGTTCAAAACCTGAATTTCTTGTACTTATCCACAGCAAATCAAAAGAAGCTGAGGTGTCTAAGATAGATCCAAGATTCTCTGTTAACATTCCAAAAAGTGAACATGTGGATCTGAAGATCTCCTCTGCTGCTGTATCAGACTCTGCTCTGTACTACTGTGCTCTGAGGCCCACAGTGACAGAAAACACATCAGCTTTCTACAAGAACCTGTTACAATGAGAAACACAGAGACAGAAATGAAGACAGAGAGAAAGAAGCTGTATGGCAATTATGAACCAATGAAAGAAAAAAAAAAGAAAAAAAAACACAGGTAGTACCAAAATCAAAAGGTACACACAGGTCCCTATAATCCCTATGAAGCTCCTCTTTAACGCCTGTAATTCAGTCAACTGTCAAACTACAGTATAAAACATTTCATATATTCCACATTTGCAATAAATAGTGCAGGTTGATGTATGCCACAGGATGGCAGTGTTCACACACTTTCACATGGAGATATTGCTATGTTCTTATCCTATATAAGAGAAATAGTCATAGTACAAAATGATGTTAAACATTTATATTATATACAAATTATGTTGAAAATATACTTATATAACAGAAAATATATAAATCAAGAAATCCCATATTCTTCAGGTAACTTAACATTACCATGCTAATAATAAAGTAAAAAAAAAAAAAAACATTCAGGCATCAAATATTTGGGATGTTTTTTTTTTTGTTTTTTTTTGGAATAATAATGTTCTTTTTGAAGAAATACTCCATTGCATACACTCTGTGCTCCATCATCACCATTATCATGGTTTTTGCGTGAGGAAGCTGAAGTCCATCAAAAATGGTTTAATTAACATGCTTCTGATGTTGTTTTTGATGTAGGCTATATGCCCATGTAAAACTTTTTATATACAATGTTCTCTAAATCACTTATACAATAGCGTAGTTATCTAACACAGTTAAATGACAGTCATAAACAGCAGAGGAAGTTAAGACAGCAGGAAGTTCCTGTGTGTGTTTCTGACTGATCTGCAGTAACTTACAGCTCGAGCACTGAGAGACTCAACAGAGAACTGAACTGATCTGATTGAACATGGACAGATGCTTTATACTGATTCTCATTGTGTCAACAGTTACATTATTTACTGAGCAACTGACAAAAATGTTTATGCACATAAAAATGTATGATCTTTTAAAATCTCAAACCCAAAAGGCTATATTGATAATATTTTGGTCATCTCTATTCTGTAAAACATGTTGTGACATGTATTTCCAATATTATTTTGATAACTTTGCTTTCACAAATCAAAAATGTTCTTACTGTTTACAGGTTTGGTGGCTGGAGACAACATTGAGCCGGATAAAGGGACAGAAAAAAACTTTAAAGAAGGATAAATGGTCAAGCTGAGCTGCTCATATAGTACAAGTAGTGACTATGTTTGGCTTTACTGGTACAGACAGTATCCCAACAGAGAACCACAGTACTTATTACTCAAAGGTGCTCGATTACGTTCTGAAGAATACACCTCTGATGGTCGATTTAAATCAAAAACATCAAAAACATCCACTGAACTGACTATTACTGATGTACGTCTGTCAGATTCAGCTCTCTATTATTGTGCTCTAAGAGTAGTAGCCCAGTGATACAAAACACAAAACTTGTCGTACAAAAACCTGAAGCTCTTTTCAATTTGAAACTATCTACTGAAAACCACAATCAAAACCATGATATATCCAGCCCTGAATGTAATAAAATATGTGGTCATACCTGTGTGAGTCTGAATTAGACAAAAAAAAAAAACTTCCAAAAAGCACTAACAATGCAGTATTACATTGTTTGCGGTTCCTTTTATACCCAAACACATTCTAAAATATAATTTCTTTATTGCTTGTCATGCAGTAAAACAGGGAGCCAGTAGAGAGTAGATTTGTTGAAAGGGTGTTGAGATTTCTGTATTTTTCAATATTAGAACTCCTTCTACTTCTTCTAATGACTGTCTCTCAGCACTACTCCTGCTGAGTTCATGGCTCTGTTGCCTCTCCAACAGTATCCAGCCTATACTGATATATTATCGTTCAGTCTGTTGGGTTTATTTTCATGGCTTTGGCAGACATCAGAGCTTCTTCTCCCACTGACACACAGACTATTGTCATGCTCAAATCTAGTCCCCAACGAACCAAAACCATATGCATTATACACTATTAATTTACCAAATGCTTTTACTGAAAGGGTCTTTGTAATTTCTGTAATAAAACAACATTCTGTGTGCTTTTTAGTCTTGCTGCAAGAAAGAATGATACATTAAAAACGTTTTTTTTTTATAGTATAGAAAAAAAACTTGTTGCATTAAAATTATTTCAGCTTTTGTCTTTGAGAAGGGCCCTTTATAATTGAATGAAAACAATGTAATTTCAGAAGTTGGCCACTGTGTGGCATAATCTATGATGCTGATTTACGAAGTCCCTGCTATATGAGTATATCCTCTGCAAACACTGTTAGCCTTCAGACTAATATTGCCTGCTGCACATAAACTATGTTAATCTAGCTAAGGAATTTACTTTTACTGGGAGTAGTTCTTGGTAAGTAACAATTCAATTAAAATCTAACATAGTGCATGATCATTACATAAGAATATACAGTATATCTGTGTTTTTTTTCTTGACAGAGTGCAATACACAGCATTCTGTCAATCAGCCAACAAGAGTTCAAACAGCTTCTGAACATGAGATGGTTAAACTTCACTGCACTTACAGTACCAGTGACCAATACCCTTATCTTTACTGGTAACAACATACAGTAAAACCAATGGATTGTCAGTTTACATGCTCCATAAACTCTCGAACTGGATCAAACAGCAGTGAAAAAGAATTTGAGGAAAGATTTCACGCCGGACCTCGACAAATCCTCAAGCTCAGTTTCTCTGTCAATCCAGGATGTGTGTGTGTCTGACTCTACTGTTTACTACTGTGCTCTGCAGCCCACTGTACCTGAAACACATACACATCCATTATTAAAGAGGCCTAATTTGGCAATAGAGGATCCAAATAATTTTAGACCGATCTCAAATTTACCTTTTTAGCCAAGGTTTTAGAAAAAGTGGTATTTAAGCAGCTACAAGCACATATCACTGTAAATTCAATTAGTGAGCCATTTCAGTCGGGCTTTAAGTCCTGCCACATCACTGAGACAGTGTTGGTCAAAGTGTTAAATGACATTTTTGTTTCACTGGATAATGGCGATAATGTTATTTTAATTCTGCTTGACCTTAGTGCAGCATTTGATATGGTGGACCATGAGATTTCAATCAACCGCTTAGAACACTGGGTTGGCCTTAAAGGTAATGTTCTCAAATTGTTTAAATCTTATCTCACGGACAGATTTTTTTCTGTTAATACTGGGGGCTGTAATTGTTCAAGATTACATCTTCCTTGTGGAGTCCCACAAGGTTCAATTCTTGCTCCAATTCTTTTCTCCCTTTATATGCTACTGTTGGGGACTATTTTTCGCAAATATAAAGTGTCATTCCATTGTTACGCTGATGATACGCAGATTTATTTGCCCACGAGTGAGTTAAATTCAAATTCACTTGACACTTTATTAGCATGCTTACAGGATGTTAAGGATTGGATGGCTGCAAATTTTTTTAAAGCTTAATGAAAATAAAACCAATGTTATTGTGTTTGGCCCAAGAAAGCATGAGGTGCTGCAGTGCTTGAATGCAACTTCTTTGACTGGTTTTGTTAAATCTAATGTAAAATTTTTGGGATTTGTTCTGGATAGTGATTTAAAGTTGGACAGACAAAGTAACACTGTGGTGAGATCTTGTTTTTTAATCTACATCTGTTAGCTAAGACTAAACCATTTCTATCTAGTTCAGATTTGAGAGAGCAATTACGTCCATTGTCTTTTCTCGAATGGATTATTGTAATTCCCTTTATTATGGAGTTAATGTTCGAGCACTTATGCATTTACAGAAACTCCAAAATGCTGCTGCAAAAATGATCAAGTCGGCAAAGAAATATGAATCGGTGACTCCGTTATTAATTTCATTAAAGTGGCTGCCAGTACGACTTAGAATTATTTATAAAATCCTTGTACTTGTCTTTAAGGCCTTGCACTATCTAGCTCCTGTGTATTTGTCCAGTTTGGTGGCAATCTACACCCATTCTAGATCCTTGAGATCAGAAAATCAACTTCTGCTTTGCACTACCAGGACAAAATATAAACATAGAGGTAATAGAGCTTTTTCTCAAGCAGGCCCCCATATTGTGGAATGACCTCCCTCAATCTATTCGATCTGCCAAATCCTTACCCAGGTTCAAAGCTGTGTTAAAACAACATCTTTTGAATTCAAATGAAGAGCATCTTTAAATGGGTTAATGTTAATGTATGTTTATGTGAGGTGGATATGTCTATCTCTGTCATTTTCTTGTGTTTTTTTTTTTTTTTTTAGCTTGTGACTGTAAAGCACTTTGGGCAGTGTGAGTTGCATTAAACTGTGCTATATAAATAAATAAACAACAAACAACAAACAACATCCTGATAGGAACTAGAGCTCTGAAACATACCGTTTTAACATGAGCATATTTTTCACTGCTATTAACAGTGGGTGGAGTTTACAACAGACAGTTGTTCAAATACTATTTTTACAATCACTGTCTCTCTGAAGACATCATGTTTCTCTTTAACTGGATAATAATTCAACTTTGCATGGGTAAGATATATTATTTTAAGCAATATGCTTATTATAAAAATCCCTTAAAATCCATTTAGGGTTACATATGCAGTGTATAAAACTTTTTTTTTTTTTTTCACAGGAAGTTCTCTTGGTGACACAATGCAACCATGGTTTCTAGAAAAACATGATTCTGAGGGTGAAAATATGACTCTGTCCTGTAACTACAGTCTCACTAGCGGCACTAGTGTTACTATACAGTGGTTTCGTCAGTATATCGGAGCAAATCCTGAGTTTTTACTTTTTGTCACTGAATATTCTAGCAAATCTGAGCCCAAACTAAAAAAGAAATCAAACGTGTGGATCTGGTAATCTTCTCTGCTGCTGTATCAGACTCTGCTCTGTACTACTGTGCCCTGCAGCCCACAGTGACAGGAAACTCAGTAACAATGTACAAAAACCTGATATACAGAACACAAAATAGCTTTAGCATCAAGAACAAAACTGTAACAAAATACTAGTAATATTAATACTGAAGTCATCTGAGGTCTTTTTGAAGACCATCGGGATACAAGTGCCAGTTGAGTTTGGAATAAAAGAACATGAGTCAGCACTGTGAGAGACCAAGCATTAAAACACCACTGCTATCAATGATGGAAATGAATATTAGGAAATATCACACGGCCACCGAATGCTGCAACTGAGTGATCAAGTGCAGAGAGCAGTCAAGTCTTTATGTTTTGGTGAAAAAATAATATAGGCTAATCAAATGCATGTATGCAAAGTGTATGTTTATCCTAAGATAACTGATTGTACATGTAATAATTAAGTGATATACTGAAGTTAAATATATACACAACACTACAGTCTTCTTCACAGAGGCTCCTCCCAGTATTCAGACCATGTGATATGAATTTACAGCTGCTTTAACAGATGCAGAAAGAGGAAGAGGATCACAACATCTCTGCATATTTTTTTTGTATATAATGGCACTCTGGAAAAGTACTATTGTGATCATAGTTTTATATATCTGGGGTGAGTAGTACTATTAAATAACGATTCTTTTCAAATATATTTTCCTTATGTGTGTAAAGTGCATATTGAGTCATTTTGTTTTAATTAAATTTCAGGTTGTAGTTCTCAATCTCAAGACAAAGTTGATCAGCATACAAGGATTCAGTCTGCTTTTGAAGGTGATACTGTAACAATCAACTGTACATATCAGACTGCTTATCCAGGCCCAACTCTCTTCTGGTACCAGCAGAAAGGCAATGGGAATCCAAAGCACATGTTAAATAAATTATCTAAATCTGGAAACAGTGAGGAAGAATTCAAGGAGAGATTTCATGCAAATCTCAGCACAACTTCAGTTCCTTTAACAATCAAGAATCTGCGTGTGTCTGACTCTGCTGTGTACTACTGTGCTCTGAGGCCCACAGTGACTGAAACACACTCAACATTCATACAAAAACTCAAACAATGCAACATCATTATGCACTTCAGTTTTATTTATTTTTAAATGTATTTGTAAATTAAATTGATGGGTCTATGATTTCATTTTTATGATCTATATATACTTTATTTTAGGTTTCTTTCACTTAAAAGTTTACATTTGATTTACATGATCTAATTTCATATTTAGTTACCTTTAAATATGCGTTAATTTTCCCTTACTCTTGGTTTAAGTTGATTTCATATTACTCATGCTACTAAAATTATAACATCATTACAAAACTGATTATTGCAATTTAAAACCGTTTTGTGAATGTGTAGTGTGCTGAAAGGTGTGAAAGACCAGAAGAGGGCGATATACACTCAACATTAACATTTAATGAACTGTTCATCCTTTAAGGAGATAAAGAGTCAGAGTCACTGACATGTTAATCATTTCTCAGTAAATTAATTTGCTTTTATAACTCTAACTTGAGCGAGAACTCTAATGTGTTGGAGAAACCCAGGATTTCATGAGCTATAAACTTGATACCACAAACCACAAACATATACTTTAAAACAGCAGTAGGCCAACATAAACATCCACCATAATGAAAAAGATCATCTTAATGATCAGATGAACTTTATTTCTTACTTTTTGGTTATTATTGTTTTTTACTATGTTTACTGTGTTTATCAATCGAAAGTTGAATTTTAATGCTGTGTTTTGATCCTCTTATGCTGACAGATACAGTGGGTGGAGCCTGTGGGGATCTGAAAAAGAGCTACTCAACTTTTACTTTGTACATTGCAAACATGCCCATCCTTTGTGTTCTGCTTCTTCTATTGTTGATTAAAAACAAGAAGTTATTGATTCTTGACCTTTAATAGTTTGATCGAATGATGTCATAAATCTGGAGTTTTATACAGTGTTTGGATGTTTCATTTCTATTTTTTTTATGCTTTCGAACACTGATTTCATTGTAATGCTGTAATATATTACTATGAATTCTTTGGGTAAGTTCAATAAAAAAATGTGATGTAATGTTTTGCAGAGGAGACGTTTGCACAGTCAATAACACCGCAGGAAAACAAGGCACTTAAATCTGAGGGAGAAAAAGTCACTCTATCCTGTAAATATGATGGAGCTGTTAATAACCTGCACTGGTATCATCAGTATTCGGGATCCAAACCGGAGTTCCTTGCATATATTTATCCACATGGAGCAACAAGTAAACCTCTTCCTAATCGTCTCATACCTAAAGTTATTAAAAACAACAATCTTGTGAGCCTGGAGATCTCTGATGCTGAAGTAACAGATTCTGCGCTGTACTACTGTGCACTGACACCCGCAGTGACAGGAAACTCAACTACACTGTACAAAAACCTCCTGAACAATAAAACTCATAAACTATGTAAATGTTTCAGAAATATCTTTTAGAGAATATCACAGAGCAGTTCAGAGTTAACCCTAACCCTAACCTGACCCAATGTCTAAGCTTAACAACTACAGTACTAACGCAGTACTTAAGCAGCAAATTAAGAGTTTACTGAGGGAAAACTCTTGGTTAATAGTGAGTATGTGTTCCTCTTAAGTGTTACCACTTTTGATGTCTATCTTAGACAGATAGACCATGGTGCTCATGTGTTGAGTGTGTTGTGTGTTAGTGTTAGGGTTACAGTAGGTTGAGCTGGAAAGGTCTGATTATGCACCACATTTCTCCATCATTAACCTTTTCTCACACCACACTGAGCAGCTCAGCTATGTTAACACACTGGCAAAGGGGTTTACAAACCCCTATTTGTCTAAAACTGTTCATGAGGAATGATTATTAACCTCCATCTGGAATTTTGTGATTTGAGTGTTTATTTCAAAACCTTTATGTGTATCGATGTGCTCTGAGTGTTTCAAAATGAAATGAAAATTGGAACGGTAATATATTCTTTTATTTTCACTTTTCAAGATTTTCAAAATGTGAGTTATATTTCTACTAGAGGAGGTGGAGCTCTAAGGACTGACACTCATTGTGATCTTGTTAAAACTCTCCAGTGCCTGTTGCAGAGCTCATTTAGGCTGCATTAGTGAACACAGACAATGATACTCCATTCTATTATTCTGCTATTTGTCTTTACATGTAAGTATATTAATTTTCTTGCATTGCATCTAAGTATTCTAATCAATCATAATGTGAGGAATTTTAATTAAGGTGATCTTCATACCTTTAAAATATCACTGATTACACTTGATTTATTCTAAATACACATTTATAAAAGATGATTTATTTTTGCAGGTACCACATATGGAAATGAAATCAGACCAACCAAAACTGAGGAGTTTTCTGTTGAGGGTTCAAGTGTTACATTATCCTGCAGTTATTCATCTGCGCAGTCTTTATTCTGGTACCGTCAATATCCCGGATCAGCTCCTGAATTCCTTGTAATGCTCTTTTATGGTGCAAAAGACGCTAAGAAGTCTGATGTAGATCCCAGATTCACTGCTAAACCCAACAAAGAAAAGCAAAACCATGTGGATCTGGAGATCTCCACTGCTAAAGTGACAGACTCTGCTTTGTACTACTGTGCTCTGACGCCCACAGTGACAGGAAACACAAGAACACTGTACAAAAACCTGACACATCTGAGAAGACAAATCTATTTATAGGAGAAGATTTATAAGAAAATTCTTAAATGCCTATGAAAAAGACTGTGTTTTAAGATGTTACTACACATTATTAACTTCAAGTGTTTACCAGAGGACATGTGTAACAGTTTGAGATATTTAATATTTTTTTTATAGTTACAAAAACAATATTAAATGTCTTTTATGAATATGCATTAATTATTAATATTATATAAAAATAAATATATTACATTATATAACCAACATGAATAAACTATAAAACTACTGTGAGATCTTTATTATTGTAGAAATTAATTGGTTTAAACTGATTTAAATAGTTTTAAGGAAAACATATGGAAAATATGTCAACAAAACTGTAAGGATTTGCTGTTATTACTTTATTTTATGCTATTCACTTTACAATTTTTTAAGGTAAAAGAACTCCGACAAAATGTTGTTAATGTAACAGCTTTTAAAAAGACACTTTATGTTCTTTATAAAATATCAAAATATTAATTAAAAATACTTGAGAAGATCATACAACTGATTGATTGATCCAATAATAACACCAATCATATGTAATTTGGTTGCAGTAAAATACATCTTTCACTTCACCTGAACACATTATTAAATATGTGTCTCTCACAGTCAACTCTTTACTATTGTGCTAATTCTCAAATAATAAAATAATGATCATAGATCAATTTTCTATTTTCTGCTGTAATACAGGAGAAAACATTTGTGATTGTAACTGTTCCTCAAGTGTGAAATGTAAACAGAGAGAAGGGACTACACAGATCTGACAATGCACTGAACAATGGATATTCTTTCAGTTTTTCTCTTCTATAGTCTGACATTTATTTATATATTATATGTACTGGGAGAAATGTGACCCTTAAATCTTGAATTACATGGAGATCCCTCTAATATATATAGAACTATTTTGCCCATTCAGATGAGCAACAACATTTTTAAATGCAAATGCATGATTATTGTAGGTTGAAAAGTATTAGAGTAAAATACTGTGGTAGAAATCACTCAATCAAGGTAATCATCTTCAGATCATTTACTTCAAAGAAGCTAAAAAAATGGGTGCATGATACAGGTGCATAATACCCATCGGTATATCTAGTAACTAAATATCTTTACAATACAGAGATGACTAGCTAGTTTTCAAGCATGTGTTCTAAAACATTTTCAGGCTAATTCAAATTTTGTGAAAAATGGTTTCCAAAATAAATTTTAAGCAATTTCAAACTTCATCCACAAGGGGTTAGCATCACCATCTCCATGTATGAGTAGGTCACGTGACAACACAAACATTTAAAGAAGCACTCTGCGAGATGAATACAGTTTTTGAGAGCACAGCTGATTGAATGTTTGTTTATAGATCAACTATGTTTAGATGGGCTTTGATTTCCCTGTGTTACATAGCACATTATGATGGTAAGCACATCTGTATAATTTATTAAAATAAATTGATTTACTAAAACTAAGGTTAATAAATGTTTGTTTACTTTGCTAATAATTCATGTTAATGACATACTTTTTCATACATATTTTTTCAGTGTCCTCAGCACAGGACAGGGTTGAACAGTCTTCAAGAGAAATGACTGAAAGTGAAGAAGCTCAAGTTATTTTAATGTGTAATTATACTACTACTTCTACAGATCCGTACCTCTTTTGGTACAAACAGCTACCAAACAGATCACCAACATTCATTCTGAATCAATACACCACTGAGCCTGATTTTATAAAGAAATATTCTGCAACACTGAACTCCACACCAAGAACATTTCCACTGACAATCAAGAACCTACATGTGTCTGACTCTGCTGTGTACTACTGTGCTCTGAGGCCCACAGTAACTGGAACACACACAACACTCATACAAAAACTAAGAAATACACATTACAGAGGACTTACATTACCGGGCCCCTTGAAAACTGTTTGCACAGAACATAGATCAACAAAATTGGAATGACAGGCATTCACATATGACTGTTTTCAGGTCCATTTAACACATTTTAACTGTCACACCTATGGACTGTCCTGTATTGTCCTAGTGTTTCTTCCCGTTTTTCTCCATACCCTTATTTGGTTCTTCCCATTCCTGTTCCCATTTTAGTTCCACTGGTTTCAGCTGTGTCCTATTTAATTCATTGATTAGTCCCATTATTTAAGGCCTGAGTTTTCCTGAGTCTAGCTTTCTGTCAAAACATCCTTTCTCATGCTATGTAAGTGTCTCCTGTTTCCCTGTGTTTTCTCCTGGTTTATGTAAATAAAGACTATTCTGTATGAAGCTCCATTGTCTTCAGGGTCCTCATTCCCTCTCAGTAGCAGCAGTGTGACAGTAGCCAAGTTTAAATCCATTTCACAATTCCACAAATTATCCCCTAATTTATTAAAAATATTTTAAAAGTTTGCAGATTCTGCATCAGCAAAATAACTAATAGGGGCAAAATAAAAGAAAACGTACTAGATTTGAGCCAGGTGTGCAGTGTTAATGCAGATATAAGATACAGGCCACTTTTAAAAGGTGTAAGCGGGTGGTCAAAAACATTGGATAGGGTATAGTCAAAAAATCTGATTTGGCCATCCAGACCTGCAGTGTAAATAAGGCCTTAATGAAAATGTTTAGTTTTAAACTATGTGCAGATGTAAGAGGGGTTTTGACATCAGAGAGGAAGAAATTGGTATATTGATCCAAAATGATCTTGTTACATTTGCTAGACTGTCACAAAGCTCAGTCCTGCTGCAGTGACACACACATATACAATGATATTTCATTCAGTCATTCCGCTTTCTGTCTTGATATGTAAGTGCATTTGTGTATGTTTTGCATGCATTTACATTTCTAATTTAACAATGCAAATATATATTTTGACAAATAACTGTAACATTTTATAAAGCAACCATGTTTAAAGAGGTGATAAGACCATAGTTAGATGCATTTGCGTTTTGCCAGGTTGTGAAGCAGGTGAGGTTTCAACACACTGAACCTGACAGAGACGTGTCATTTAAACTAAGAATGTAAGCACACATACAATGATGACACTCCTTTTAGCTATTCTAAACAAATGTTCATGGGTATATCCAGTGAATAAACAGCCTTATAACATACCAACGCTATCTTACAACCAATTTGTACGTATTTTATGAGGTGGGTAATTTGTACGAATTTTGTTTAATTTGTCTAGACCCTAGTGACGGGTAGGTTTAGGGGCGGGGTTAGGTGTAGGCCATTTGTACAAATTCATACGAATTGTGCAACTCGTAAATTATGTATGATTTAGTGCAAATCATATGAATTTGTACGAATAAGGTCGCACAAATTCTTACGAATTATAGCCACCTCGTAAAATGTGTACGAATTGCCGTGAGATCAGGCTGAACATACAGAGGGATAAGTAGTGGGGATCAAGCGTTAAAAAAACTATTTATAACTCCTGTCTTAATAAAGAATTGTTCAAGGTTTACAAAATAATATCATGTTTAATAATTTCAAACTTCATCCACAAATTCTTGAACCTGAAATCATCACAACAAACAAGCTCTTCAGTGAGCATTCAACTATTATATTATAATAGCTTATGCAATGGGAATCTGACCTGAATTTGGAGTTCAAAATCTAATTTAAATCCAGAAGTATTTACACTTGGTTCATTAAGAATTCATGACCACACTTGTACGTATTTTACGAGTTGCACAATTCATATGAATTTGTACGAATTACCTACACCTAACCCCACCCCTAAACCTAACTGGCACTGGGGTTTAGACATATAAAATCATACGAGTGAGGTCGTACAAATTAGTACGAATTAGCCACCTCGTAAAATATGTACGAATTGCTGTGAGATAGCGTTGAAATATACTATAATTCCTTGCAGCAAGAGCTTTCCTCTAACTAACCAGTTGCAAAGCAAAAACATGAGATGCAGCAGATGATATCATCACTCAGAAAGCAGGAAGTTCCAGTGTGTTTGAGTGTGAAACTGCAGAGACACACAGTAACACAGATCTACAGCTCAGAGCACAGAGAACATTAACACACACCTGATCTGAAAAAATAGTCAACATGGAAAAACACCTGTTTCTCATTTTAATTCTGACTTCAGGTATGACATTTTAATTCATTACAGTATTCAGACACATTCAAATGAAATAGTTTTGTGTTACTTGACTCTATTATTTTGTTTATTTGTTTTAGGTGTGATGACTGCAGACCAGATTAGACCAAATCAAGAAACTAGTGTTATAAAGGAAGAGGAGACTGTGACCCTCAGTTGCACATATGATACAAGCAGCATTTATGTTTATCTGTATTGGTATAGACAGTATCCTAATGAAGAGCTTCACTATTTGTTATTCAAGCCTGCACGATCAGGTAGTGGAAGTGGGAGCCCCGATGATCCTCGCTTTCAGTCGACTACATCACAAACATCCACTGAACTCACTATTACTGGTGTAACTCTGTCAGATTCAGCTCTCTATTATTGTGCTCTAAGAGTTGGAGCCCAGTGATACAAAGTCTATGTGAACCCGTACAAAAACTCAAATTCATTTTTCACTTTGATCTCAAGCCACATCAAACCCACAATCTTTAATTCACATAATATAATTATGCTTGTGGAAACACCTGTGTGTGGTTGCAGCTGAAATTTATAATCAAGTTATAAAGACAAATGAACATATTCAATGTATGGATGACCAGTCCTAATAGATGTGAACATCTATCGTGAATAATATTAAAACAAAAATATCTTAAGATTAAATAACAAAAAAATAAATAAATAAAATAAACCTGATTTAGATAAATAGATATTGTTGACACTTGTTTCAGCCTCTGTTGATAAAGTTATTGTAAATGTCACATGTGCAAAGACCTGCAGGAGGAGTCTGACAGCACAGTATCTGAGCTTGACTGTTCATCTCAGCGAATGTGTTAAGAATAATGGATTATCCCTCAAATTATTATCCCTTATATAAAGCTAAACCTTAAGAATCTAAAACTATAAGAAAATCAAATAAGTTTTTCTTTCTAAGAACATAATCCTGTCATCTGGTCTATCCTGGCTTCACATCTTGATTCAGATGTAAAAATGTATTATATGTAACATAATTTTACACAATAAATGTCATATTATGCATAATCTGCTCTGAGCTCTGAGATTGATGAGAAATGCATAACTACAATGAATCAATAAGAACTAAATAAAAACAAAAACAAACACAGTAGTTGAAACTTAACAACATTAACAATCTTGTAATGGTTCAATAGCATTCTAGAATTAGTTTAGTTCATCAAACTAAAAAAAATAAAAAAAAAGAGTCAGTGCATGAACCAATGTATATGAAGAGTAAAGTCATTAAAATACACCCAGAATTCTTCAGGAGGAGGAGACTGTGCAGTCAGACTCCTCCTGCAGGTCTTTGCATACTGTATGTGTTAGTACAACTTTATTAAATAAAGCCTGAAACAAAAGTCCACTGTATACTTCAAGCTTACTTTATTTAATTGATTTTTTAAATTATTTCTGTGATGGCAAACTGGCAAAGAATTGTAGTCATCTTTATCACATATTTTTGGAGTAAGAACATTTTAAGGAATGTAATATTTTGTCCTTTTAATATGAGATCCTCATCAGTTATGATTTGCTGGAAAGTGTTGAACAAAAAACAACATTTCAAATTGCTGTTGAAGAAGCAGCTGTAACAGTCAGCTGAAACTACTGATATATCTTAAGATATTTTCTGGTCCCAGCAAAAAGTAAATGGATTCCCCAAATAGAGGCTGAAGAGATTCAGTACAAATGACATTTGAGGATAGATTCAACAGCAGTCTTAACCAAATTCAAAATCAGTTTCTTTTACAATCCAGGATGTGCGTGTGTCTGACTCTGCTGTGTACTGCTTTGCTCTGAAGCCCACTGTAACTGAAACACACACTCAACACTCACACAAAAACATGATGTTGTGATCAGTCTGTCATCACTGAGGACCACTGCACACTGGACAGGCTTAGTGCCATAAAACATTATCAAACTATACCAAAATATATGTGACATTTTGTAAGCAAACACAAAAAACAATACTTATACCTCACAAAGTTTATATTAGAACAACACAGAAAAGGTTATTTTGAAAAACCAGCACTATGTTATCTGACTTCTCATATGAACTACAACACATTCCAAAACAAAGGGAATTGTATACTAGAAGTTGTGTCAGGTAAATTGGATTTAATGTGAATAGTAGGACAGTTTAACAAAAATTCTAAGAATAGTTTGCCTCATGTAGATTATTCTAAGAACCATAGTATGTATAAGAATGTTTGGTATAAAAGAGTCAAGATCAACGTTCTCCAAAATATCTTCTGTGTTCAGTTAAAGAAAGTCACTTAGTGAACTATCCTGTAAATGAGTAAGTTTTGAATACATTTAGTTATGAAACTCTGAATTCAAAAAAAGGAATAAGGGTCTGCACATGAGTTAAACTGATATATATATATATATATTTCCTCATAATATTTACATTATGAAACAAAAAGAGAGAGAATCAGTTATGATGTCACTGACCACAACCAGACTACTCATAGACAGCAGAGCATATATATATATAATTTGGGATCAGTAAGATTATTAAGTATAGTAAAATAAAGAATTTGGGATCAGAAAGATTATTAAGTATAGTAAAATAAAGTAAACAATTTTTAAGGTATCTTAAAATAGAAAACTGTTATTTTAAATTGTAATAATTTTTTGACAATATTGCTTTTTTGATTAAATAAATGCAGCCTTGATGAACATGAGAGACTTTTAATGTTTTAAAAAAACATTAAAAATCTTATTGATCCCAAACTTCTGAATGTCGGTGTATATACAGTATATGGCACCATATGGATGAAAGTGAACAGCAGCAGGAAGTTCAGAGAGGAGGAAGTTCCTGTGTGTGTTTCTGACTGATCTGCAGTGACTCACAGCTCAGAGCACTGAAAGACTCAACAGAGAACTGAACTGATCTGACTGAACATGGACAGATGCTTTATACTGATTCTCATTGTGGGAACAGGTACATTATTTACTGAAGAATTAATGAAAGTCTCTATATTAATATTTACATTGTTTTAAAGAATTAAACGCTAAATATTTATATATGTATATATATATATAAAAAATATATATATAAAAGTAAAGTGTGTTTGCTATATTGTTTTCTATATATATAAAAGTAAAGTGTGTTTGCTATATTGTTTTCTTCCTTGATTAAATAAATCAAAATCATACTGTTGACAGGTTTGGTGACTGGAGACAACATTGAGCCAGATAAAGGGACAGAAAAAACTTCTAAAGAAACAGAAACTGTCAAGCTGAGCTGCACATATAGTTCAAGTAGTGAAAATGTTTGGCTTTACTGGTACAGACAGTATCCCAACAGAGAACCACAGTATTTATTACGCAAAGGTGCCCGATCACGTTCTGAAACACACACCTCTGATGGTCGATTTAATTCAGCTACAACACGCACATCCACTGAACTCACTATTACTGATGTACGTCTGTCAGATTCAGCTCTCTATTATTGTGCTCTAAGAGTAGTAGCCCAGTGATACAAAACATGAGACATGTCGTACAAAAACCTGAAGCTCTTTTCACTTTGAAAATATCTAGTGAAAACCACAATCAAAACCACAATCTATCCATCTCTTAATGTAACAAAATACAGTATGTGGTAACACCTGGGTAAGACTGAATTAGGCCTGTTATAAAAATTCAAAGAAAAATTTACAATTCTGTTCTGGATATCACTTTCCAGCTTCAGTGTATTAAAACTTCATCTTTATTTCTACATTAATAACTACATTTTAATCATTATTTTTCCAAGAAAATTCTTGAACACTGAGCTTCTTCACACTTACAAACTTCATCCAGCTGAATATAACCCAAACTTCTCTTTAGCAAATGCAAAGTCACATGAGTTTGTAACATTAACCATATGTGACCATGCCTTTTAACTAAATGGTGTTGATATATCAGTAATTTTGGTATTCAAAACCAATAAAATTAATCTCTTTCACCTTAAGGTTGAATGCTTTTTAAGTCTGATGAAAACTATGTAATTTCTAAAGTTGGCTACAGTGTGGTATAATCTATGATGTTGGCGGGAATTATAATTTATTATTAAACTCTGCAAGCAATTGTGCACTGGAAGATTGTAAAGACAAACACTGACTGTCGTCAAAATGAATCATTACATAAGAAAATTTCTTTACACAAGATACTTTAAGATTCCCAGTTTACATGCTCTATAAACTCTCAACTGGAACAAACAACATTGGAATGAATGAATGAATGAATGAGGAAGAAAAGATTTTGTGTAGATCCCAACAAATCCTCAAGCTCACTGTCGATCAAGGATGCGTGTGTTTGACTCTGCTGTTTACTGCTGTACTGTGCTCTGCAGCCCACTGCAACTGAAACACATAAACATCCATCCTGACATATGCAGTTTCTGACATATGCTGTTTTTTATACAGGTGCATCTCAATAAATTAGAATGTCTTGGAAAAGTTCATTTATTTCAGTAATTCAACTCAAATTTATGAAACTTGTGTATTAAATAAATACAAAGCACACAGACTGAAGTAGTTTAAGTCTTTGGTTCTTTTAATTGTGATGATTTTGGCTCACATTTAACAAAAACCCACTAATTCACTATCTCAGCAAATTAGAATACTTCATAAGACCAATAAAAAAATTAAAAAATAAATAAAATAAAAAAATTTAGTGAATTGTTGGCCTTATGGAAAGTATGGTTATTTACTGTACATGTACTCAATATGGGTAGGGGCTCCTTTTGCTTTAATTACTGCCTCAATTCAGCGTGGCATGGAGGTGATCAGTTTGTGGCACTGCTGAGGTGGTATGGAAGCCCCGGTTTCTTTGACAGTGGCCTTCAGCTCATCTGCATTTTTTGGTCTTTTGTTTCTCATTTTCCTCTTGAGAATACCCCGTAGATTCTCTATGGGGTTCAGGTCTGGTGAGTTTGCTGGCCAGTCAAGCACAAAAACACCATGGTCATTTAACCAACTTTTGGTGCTTTTGGCAGTGTGGGCAGGTGCCAAATCCTGCTGGAAAACGAAATCAGCATCTTCAAAAAGCTGGTTAGCAGAAGGAAGCATGAAGTGCTCCAAAATTTCTTGGTAAACGGGTGCAGTGACTTTGGTTTTCAAAAAACACAATGGACCAATACCAGCAGATGACACTGCACCCCAAATCATCACAGACTGTGGAAACTTAACACTGGACTTCAAGCAACTTGGGCTATGAGCTTCTCCACCCTTCCTCCAGACTCTAGGACTACCAAATGAAATACAAAAACTTGCTCTCATCTGAAAAGAGGACTTTGGACCACTGGGCAACAGTCAAGTTCTTCTTCTCCTTAGCCCAGGTAAGACGCCTCAGGACGTTGTCTGTGGTTCAGGGGGGCTAACAAGAACTGTACGACAACTCCTAGCCAAATTCCTTTATACGTCTGTTGATGCCTTGACCCCAGCCTCAGTCCATTCCTTGTAAAGTTCACTCAAAATTTTGAATCGATTTTGCTTGACAATCCTCATAAGGCTGCGGTTCTCTCGGTTGGTTGTGCATCTTTTTCTTCCACACTTTTTCCTTCCACTCAACTTTCTGTTAATGTGCTTGGTTACAGCACTCTGTGAACAGCCAGCTTCTTTGGCAATGAATGTTTTTGGCTTACTCTCCTTGTGAAGGGTGTCAATGATTGTATTCTGGACAACTGACAGATCAGCAGTTTTTCCCATGATTGTGTAGCCTAGTGAACCAAAATGAGGGACCATTTTGAAGGCTCAGGAAACCTTTGCAGGTGTTTTGAGTTGATTAGCATGTCACCATATTCTAATTTGTTAAGATAGTGAATTGGTGGGTTTTTGTTAAATGTTAGCCAAAATCATCACAATTAAAAGAACCAAAGACTTAAACTACTTCAGTGTGTGTGCATTGAATTTATTCAATACACGAGTTTCAAAAATTCATTTGAGGCTATTCTTATGTCAAGTTACTTTTCGTGCAATTGAAAGGGAGAGAAACATCAACAGAGGTCTTAACTGGATTCCACTTTTCTTTGCATCAATTATGATGAAAGGTGACAATTTGTAGCAGAAAAGTGAAAAACCTTTAAACAGAAACAAAGGTACAACATTTGCTGTTTGTTAAACCATTGCTGTCGTGATTCTTTGTATCTGTTTTGATATGCAGCATTCTACAATGATATTAATTCAAACACTTGTTAAAGTGCAATCTGAACAGCTCGGACAATTAACCGGATTTTTAAGAGTTTCAAGGCATGTGTATGAAATCAGATTAATAAAATTTTACAGATCAACTTACTCGCACTTCAGAATATAATCAATATTCTATCGTCACTCTACCAGTGAATGAAATTCAAGCAAAGATAAACAAAACACTCGTAACTTAATATCATTGATATATGCTACATATGCTACTTAACTTGAAATAGTCAGCAATGAACAAACACAGAAATTAATAATGTAATATAGGCTAATAAAATACATGGAAGCATACTATATGCACATTCTAAGATTAATCATTGTATATAATATACATATATACGCACACATAATTAAGTGATTGTCACACTATACACTGCTGGAAGGAGCCCAAAGCCAAGGATAATCAAAAGAGTCTCCATTAAACCAACACAGGGGTAAATACAACATGGAGACCTGGAGGAAGACATACGTACTTGACTGGTAGACCTGACAAAACTGAACAGAAATGACATGGGCTTATAAAGGCAGGATAATGGGGGAAAACACAGGTGTATGGAATGACTAAATTAACGGGGACATGGAACACATGGGGAAGAAACTAGACACACCTGGAATCAAATTAACAAACCACGGGAGACAGAAACTGGGTCACAGGGGCAAAAACACACAGACAGGTCCATAATCCTGACAGTGATATGGTTTTACATATATACACAGTATTACAGTCTTCACTGACACTGACTGTAGCACACACTGTTAGACATTTCTGTAATTTCTGTAGTTATTTATTTTAATTAACCACTCTGAGACTAATAATTCAGGTAAGAAAACAAATAAAAGTTTATGTATTCTATATTCTGTAGTAAGTTACTGTAAAACCCTTTGAAATGTCTAACAGTGCAGGCTCCTCCCAGCAGTCAGACAAAGTGATCTGAATTTATTGCTGCTTTAACAGATGCAGAAAGAGGAAGGGACTCGTTACACACATCACATTCTGCATATTTTTTAAGAGTCACCAATTTCAATTGCATATAATGGCACTGTGGAAAAGTGCCATTGTGATCATAGTTTTATATATCTGGGGTGAGTAGAAAAATCAATTATTCTTTTCAAATATATTTCATATGAATTTTCCTTATGTGTGTAATGTGCATATTTATTAATGTTGTTTTAATTCTGTTTCAGGTTGTAAATCTCAAGACAAAGTTGATCAGCATACAAGGATTCAGTTTGCTTTTGAAGGTGATAATGTAACGATCGACTGTACATATCAGACTGCTTATACAACCCCAACTCTCTTCTGGTATCAGCAGAAAGACAATGGAAATCCCAAGCACATGCTAAATAAATTCTCTAAATCTGGAAACAGTGAGGAAGAATTCAAGGAGAGATTTCATGCAAATCTCAACACGACTTCAGTTCCACTCACAATCCAGGATGTGCGTGTGTCTGACTCTGCTGTGTACTACTGTGCTCTGAGGCCCACAGTGACTGAAACACACTCAACACTCATACAAAAACCCTGCCAATAAATGAGCCCTAAATTAAATTTTGATTACATAAACATCTACAATCTAACCATTTCACTTCATATCATAAATCAGTTTACCCCATCTTTTAAATGTATCATTAAACCTAATATAAATTATATTTAAACAGGTCATTTTTACATCAAAACAACACACAGTGACCAATATTCTGTTATAACCATATGTTGATGGTACTCAGTTATTACTAGAAATAAATTTAATATGACGTGAGCAGAAATACAACTCTTATTTCATTGCTTTGTTGAACAATGCACGTTTATTACATAACCCTATTGGGGACCAGAAGAGGGCGATATACACTCAGCAGTCATGCATCAGCTTTATAAGTTGCCATTGCCAGAGAATATGTAAATGATTGTTACATTAGGCATATTACCGTATTAAGAAAAAATAATAATAATAATAATTCAACCCACTACATGGCTGTAAATAAATTTACTAGATTTCTTTTATATTTGAACTCAAATATTGATCACCTAGAATTTCAATGCTGTGTCTCATTCTGTGCAGTAATAAGGAGGAGCCTGTGGAGGTTCGAATAAAAGCAAAGTGATCATTTAAACCTCTCACAGTGCAAACATGATGATTCCTTCTGCTCTTCTTCTGCTATTGTTCATAAAAAGTAAGTGAAGTTTACTTATTGTCATGTTTCACTCAGATAGGAAGGGACGAGGAGATGCAGGAGAATACTTTGAAGGAGTTTTATTCAGGAAACAAGGAAACAATGAACACTGGAACATCAGGGATGACATTTAACATCACACAAGGGAGAACAGAACGGGCTAGAACTAAATAGGGCAGATAACGAGGGGCAGACAGGTGAGGATATAACTGATAAAGAGACATCTGGAACAAATCAAACAACAGTAGGAACATACTCAATAACACAGGACAGAGTCTGACACTTATGACTTTTAGACATTTGAAGAAATAATATATATAATGTTATATATAATTGAAGTGCTTTGAGCGACTGTTCCTAGCACACCTCAAAGACTGCCTCCCACCCACACTGGACCCACACCAATTTGCTTACCGTAGTGTTACGTCCTCTGGACTTAATTGTTTATTATCTGTCTTTATTGTGGTGATGTTTGTTTTTGTTGTGCAGTTTCCCTTCTCTCTCTCCCTCCCTCTCTTTTCCTCTGCGCAGTGTTAATTGGATGCAGCTGCAGGTGATTATGTGGAGTGATGGAGCATGCTTAAAAGCTGAGGAGGATGGCACTGAGGGAGGCGCGTCGGTCATTCGACATGTGGGTTGTCGGTTGATGTGGTTCGACGTTGGGAGCTCGCTGTGTATGCGCGTTGCAGAGCTCCACGGTATTGGCCGCTGCCGTTCTGCCCGCCGTCTCCTGCCCCAGATATTCATCGCACTGGTTGTCCTGATGGTAGCTGTTAGGTGGTTGCCGTTCGAGTGAGAGTTCTTTGTTCTTATGTTTGCTTTAATGTAATCTTTTGTTTGTTTTGGAAGCCGTAGGGAGGAGGTTGCCATTTGCTTTATGATCCCTTCTTTTCTCCTGTTTTTGGACAGCTAGGGAGTAAAGGGGAGACTGATGTATTTTGTTTTAGGTTTTTGTTTTGTTAGGTAAGTTAATGTTTAATCATGTCTTAGTTAGTTCCTCTTTTGTTTGTTATTTTGGCCATAACCCCTCCTGAAGATTCACGCTTCCTGTTATATGTTACTTTGTGAATTAAAAGCTTTCTCTCTTAAGTATACTCTCGCTCTGTTGTGTTTGTGTCAGCTGGGACAGAAGAGGGGCGGGCATCGTCTCTAAATTCTTTATTTTAACTTTGTCCGGAATCCCCGACCCTAGACTGGGGGGAGGACGTGACAGTAGCAATAGGAGCATAGAGGATGCTGTATGCACAGAGCTGCACTCTGTACTCATACACTTGGACAATAACAACACATATGTACGGATGTTGTTTGTTGACTTCAGCTCATTTAACACTGTCATTCCTTCCAAGTTGACCACAAAACTTGGAGACCTGGACATTAACTAACCTCCCTCTGAAACTGGATTATTGACTTTCTGACCAACAGACCTCAGCATGTTAGGTCAGGCCACACCTGCTCCACCACCATCACACTCAACACCGGCGTACCACAGGGCTGTGTCCTGAGCCCATTCTTCTACTCCCTCTACACCCACGACTGCAAGCCTGTGCATGGATTGAACTCCATCATTAAGTTTGCAGATGACACCACAGTGATTGGCCTCATCAGAGACAATGATGAGACTGCCAACAGGAAGGAGGTTCAGCCCCTAGCAAAGAAAAGGAGCTCATTGTGGACTTCAGGAAGAAGAAAGGAAGCACGCACGACCCCATACACATTAACGGGATGGTTGTTGAACGTGTCTCCAGCTTCAAGTTCCTGGGAACCACCATCTCCGATGACCTGTCCTGAACCACAAACACCTACAGCCTGGTCAAGAAGGCTCACCAGTGCCTCTTCTTCCTCAAGACACTGAAGAAGAACCAGCTGTCTTCAGCCATCCTGGTGAACTTTTACCGGTGTGCGATCGAGAGCATCCCGACCAGTTGAATCACAGTCTGGTATGGAAACTGCTCAGTTGCTGACTGTAAGGTACTGCAGAGGGTGGTGAAAACCGCCCAACGCATCACAGGGACACCACTCCCAGCTATTGAGGACATCCAGAGAAAACGCAGCATTCTTAAGGACTCCTCTCACCCTGACCATAGACTGTTTAACCTCCTGCCCTCCGGGAGGCGCTTCAGGAGCCTCCGGACAAGGACTAGTAGACTCAGGAACAGCTTTTTCCCTACAGCTGTCTCTTACTGAATTCTGCCCTCTGACACCCCCCCCACCCACCCACCACCACCAGCACCACACCCCACACACCAAACACACACACTCCTCACCCCTCCTCATCACTACATCTGGCTTACAGACAAACAAACAAACAAACAAACAAAAAACTTTTTTACTGTCCATTGCACTAGTGTAAATAATGTTCATATGCTCATTGTTTCTGCTTATAGTGTACATACACTTATTACATAATCCATCTATATAGTATGTTCATAGTACACCCATCTGTATATCATGCTGATAGTATTTAAAAATCTGTAAATTATGTTCATAGTACTGCCTTATCTGTATATTTATTGTACATTTGTAACATATTGTAGACACTGTATATCCTGTACTTACTACTTATTGCACTTCTGGTTAGATGCTAACTGCATTTTGTTGCCTTGTATCTTACATGTGCAATGACAATAAAGTTTAATCTAATCTAATCTAATCTAATCTAATCTAATCTAATCTAATCTATAACAATAAATAATGTCTCTCTCATTTTTTGAAATCTGTCCCTATATTTAACAAATGTGAAATGAATTTCAGTATTTGTTTACAGATATTTATAACATTAAATAACACTACATTAAATGCCTACATTACGTGATTTATAATAATTACAGCAAATAATTCAATATCCTCATATTTTCAGCATATTTTCATATTTTTCTGCTGTTTACTATTTTGATCTATTTTTTCTTAAAACTTTAGATATTTCACAACACCGTAATAACACCTACAGCACAACACAAATGCTGCTATATTTTCAATGACCAGAATACATCAAAACTTTAAGCTGCAAAGGTTTGGGTTAAATGCCACATTTTAGTGGACCTTAAATTTTTCCATCATGACCCTTTTCTCAAACCAAAATGAGCAGCTCAGTAATGAGAGCAGACCAGCAAAAGGATATACAAACCTGTTTTTCCACGACTGTTCATAATGAATAATCATCAACCTCCATCACAAAGTTTGTTCTTTTATCTTTTCAGAGTGTATTCATTACAAAGAATAAAAAAAAAAAAAAAAAAAAAAAAAATCAAAACACACATCCGTAATAAATTACTAACAACAAATTAACAAATCAACAAAACAAAAACAACAATCTGGTAACACTTTAGAATACTGTTCCGTCATTAATCAGTAACTACAAAGGAACAAATGAGTAACACAATATTAACAATCTAGTAACTACTGTTAACTAACAAGAAACTCTGATTAACAAATTAGTAAGTAATAGCACACAGATGACACTAGTAGTTTACTATTAACTAGTCAATAACTACTATTTTTTTATTCTTCCCAGAGAACTAATGAGAAAGTTTCATAATTCATGCAAAACTAAACAATAAGTAATGCAGGACAAATGACTAGCAGTACATTAACATTTTAACTGCTACTACAAACAAATTCGCAAGACTGTTTACATTATCAGTAGCCTAATTGCAGACTTGTACCTGATGTCCTATTACTGTTTAAATTTGACGCACTTATATATAATCAGAAAATAATTTTTGTATGCATGCAAACAATGTGCACATATCATATGCACACCAAAATGCGTATAATATGCAAATACATGTATCATATGAAGACAGTGCTAGTATATATATATATATATATATATATATATATATAAATTTTATTTTTTTTAATAATGTGTGTACCAGTTGGTGGGTCAGTGTCTTGCTCAAGGGTCTCACCTCTGTTGTGGTTTTGAGGGTGGAACAGAGCGTTGGTCATTCACTCCCCCACCTACAATCCCTGCTGGTACAGAGACTCAAACCTGCAGCCTTTGGTTTAGAAGTCCGAATCTAACCATTAGGTCATAACTGCCCCTATATATATATATATGCGTGTGTGTATCTTGTGAATGGTTATGTGATTCTTTTCATTAATAACTATTATAAGAATTATGGTAACCCACTAGTAATTACTCAAGTGTTACTTCATCCTTCTAAAGGAATTACTAATTACTTGGATCAGTATTCTAAAGTGAAGATCATGGTAACCCACTAGTAATTACTCAAGTGTTACTACATCCTTCTAAAGGAATTACAAATTACTTGGATCAGTATTCTAAAGTGAAGATCATGGTAACCCACTAGTAATTACTCAAGTGTTACTTCATCCTTCTAAGGGAATTACTAATTACTTGGATCAGTATTCTAAAGTGACGATCATGGTAACCCGCTAGTAATTACTCAAGTGTTACTACATCCGTCTAGAGATATTATCTAAAATTACACTATTTAAAAATTCACCAAAAACCTCAAAAGCGTGAAACGACTTTACTGTTTGGTTACACATGATATCTTTTTTATCATGACTAAAATTGCTGTAAACATTAGGCTGTAACAAACAAATATTATAAAAAAATACTCCTATAATAATTAATTATTATTCTTCTACCACCATTATTAATTATAACAACAGCACAAAAAAAACAAACAAACCATATGACTTAACAACTAGAAGAAAAAAACAACAATTTTTTTCTATCAAACATAAATAATCTCTGTAATGCCTTTTAATGTCTTTCAGAAGACGACCTAGAGGACCATCTTTGTGCTTGTATCCCAGCCAGTAAGTCCACTCAATAAAACACAAATGTTCTTTAAGAAGCTTCTCTGTCCTATTTCCTTTCAGTCGCCAAATTTGGCTTTTGTAGGTTAACCAGGCTCTTTCAATATTTTGTGTATGTCCTCCATGGTTTGGATCAACAAAGTATCTGCTGTGGTTTACTGAGTAGTGACTGTAACCAAGATTCGATAAAGCTCTGTAGGATCTCCACTCATCGCTTAATATGGTTGACCCTTGGCGAACATGTCGTCTAATTATGGGAAGCAGGTGATCTCTGGAGCGCCTCTCTACAAGCCGCAAAACTGGCCGTCTTCTTTGTCCCTTTATGGCCAGCATGCCAAAGACCCACTTCTTTCTCTTCCACGTCTGTCCAGCTCTTCCTTGTCCATACTACAATTACAAAAACAATTTCAATAACTTGCCTTCCAATGTACACTTACTGAAAGAAGTATTAGTCTATGTAAAAACAATGTAGTTAACTAATGTTAACAAATGAAACAGTTTTGTAAAGTGTTGTCGTAATGCCTTTATTCTGTATTGGTGGAACTAAAGTTCAGAGGTTTGTTTCCCAAAAGCATCATTAGCAAACTATGGTTGTACGTTTCATTACCAACAGTTGAAAGATTTGGTGTTTCCCAAAAACACAGTTCTGAAGAATTTGTGTGGTTGTAATAACAGCTTTAAACCTATGCTTAGAATTTATGGTAACACTTTCTATTTTATTCTTAAGGTATTATAATGAATGAATTATGCACTATAAAAAACCTTATAATATGTTGTATCATCTCATAAATAATCATAAGAACAGTTTTAATATATTATAATACTTACTTATTTGTGGTTATAGATTTTAAGAGTATGATGATTTATAACACACAATGAACATGTTGCATCCTCTTAAAGGGTTAGTTCACCCAAAAATGAAAATTAGCCAATACATTACTCACCTTCAAGTCATCCTAGGTGTATATGACTTTCTTCTTTCAGACAATACAGTTATATAAAAAATGGTCTTTGATCTTTCAAGCTATTTAATGCCACTCAGCGGGTGTTGCATGCATCCGTCCAAAAGCAGTTAAATAAAAAGCGCCCATCCTTAAAAAAAGTGTCTCACATGGCTCTGGGGGGTGAACAAAGGCCTTCTGTAGTGAATCCATGCGTTTTTGTAAGAAAACCATCCATATTCAAAACGTAATAATCACTTTAATGTAGCTTGTGCTCACTGTTGTACACAGAAGCAGCTCCGGGCGGATGAAGCATGAGGTCAGCGTATGCGCATGCGCTGATGAATCTCGTGAAAACCAACGTTTGTTAACAGGAGCAAAGGAAGCAAAGTTTCCTTACTTTAGCAAAGGAAAACCAGTCTCCTCTTGGTTTATATCAAAATCCTCCATTCTTCTGTACAAATCCTCGATTTGTATTTCTAATTCATGACTGTTGTTTTGTTTTGATCTCTTCCCTGCGCTTCTGTGTACGTCACTTCTGAGTGATGCATGTGCAGCGCTGACCTCCATACTTCATCCTCCCGGAGCTGCTTCTGTGTACAACAGTAAGCACAAGCTACATTAAAGTGATTGTTACGTTTTGAATATGAATGTTTTTCTTTGAAAAACACATCGATTCACTACACAAGGCCTTTGTTCACCCCCCAGAGCCATGTGAGACACTTTTTTTATGGATGGGCACATTTTATTTAAACTCCTTTTGGGCGGATGCTGAGTGGCATTAAACAGCTTGAAAGATCAAAGACCATTTTTTATATAACTCCGACTGGATTCGTTTGAAAGAAGAAAGTCATATACACCTAGGATGACTTGAAGGTCAGTAATTTATTGGCAAATTTTCATTTTTGGGTGAACTAACCCTTTAATTTTCAATGGATTATATTTCCCATATCTTGCCATTGTTTAAAATTTGCACAATAATTTAGTACATCTAACATTTACTGTAAAATGACAAGTACATTTTACTGTAAAAGGACAAAGTCTTCATGAAAATATCCAAAAAGTGTGATCTTATTATTTATAAGTGGTCTAACTTCACTTTACTTAAAGCAGATAAAGATCATGTATAAATAATAACAACAAAAACAACAACAATAATAGTAATAATAATAATAATGATAATATAAGTAGGCCTATTCTTTCTCAAACCTCCATAAGATCAGATATCAGATCAGATAAATGTGCAATGTCACATTTGCTTTGAACTATTTTTATTGTAACATCAGTATGGTTATTTTAATGGTATCCTTTAGACAACTGTTGATACGTAACTTTGAAACTACATGTCAGCTAGCAGTAATTGGAGTATAAATTGTATGCTTGTATAACTGTCTGGTAAATATCTGCTAACACTTTATTTTGATGGTTCCTCAACAGACATTCTACTAATTATAAGCAACTTTGCAAGTATGTCAACTTATTCTACCAACCCTAAACCTTATCCTAAGTCAACTAATACTCTAATGAGAGTTAGTTGACATGTAGTTGCAAAGTTGCTTATAGTCAATAGACTAAGGGGACCATCAATATAAAATGTAATCTAATATAAAAAAAAAAGGCTCAGAAAAAATTTACATTATCCCTACAGAAAAAAAGGAAAAAAAATACACACTTAAACACTTCTAACCACTGTAGTAAACAATGTCAAGATATGAAATAATCAAATATAAATTATGTGAATTTAATATTCATTATGTGTTATAAATGATTATATTCTTAAAAGTTATAACCACAAATGTGTAAATATTATAATGTATTATAATTGTTGTTAAGAATATTTATGAGATGATACAACATTTTCCAAGGTTTTTTATAATGCATAATGCATTAAATAAAATGCCTTAAGAATATCTGAATAATGTATTACAAATACAGGCTTCATAGAAAGAGTTACCATTGTTAATATGTGACCCTGAACCACAAAACCAATCATAAGGGTAAATTCGTCGAAATTGAGATTTATAAACCATCTGAATAAATAAGCTTTTATTGATGTATGGTTTGATTAGGATAATACAACAATATTTCTCAGATACACATATATTAAAAAATCTGAAACCTAAGGTTCAAAAAAATCTAAATATTGAGAAAATCGCCTTCAAAGTTGTCCAAATGAAGTTCTTAGCAATCCATATTGCTAATCAATTATGTTTTATATATGTACAGTAGGAAATTTACAAAATATCTTCATGGGACATGATCTTTACTTAATATCCTAATGATTTTTGGCATAAAAGAAAAATCAATAATTTTGACGAATACAATGTATTTTTGGCTATTGGTACAAATATACTATGTTACTTAAAAATAAAACACAGCCTAAATGTATTCTGATATTAAGTATTAACTGTTGGAGTAACTGAAGTCCTGCTAGAAGGGATCAAGTAGCAGTGTTACATTAAAGGACATGGAATCACAACCTATGAGACAACTGATAAATTGTGAGTTGGAGTGACTGTCAGACTCGTTGCAAAAAGTGAGTTTTGGTGGAATAATTTTTGGATCAGTGCTGACATGAGATGCAAACTGTTTCAGATTATACAGTTGATGATACAGTTTAGTTCAGAACGGGTTCATCTGGTTCAATAAAAATAACCAATTTAAAGAAATGATTCATTGATGCATCAAATATCACTATTGAAATTTGATATAGATATTGTATTTCAGTTGTTCCACCTTACATGTTTTCACTTTTAAAAAAAATAGTTACAAAAAGGATGTCCCACCTTCCTTTTATGGCGGATGTTGCTTTCATCTATCACAATAAATTCCCTTCTTCCACCCATGCGTTGTCCTGTCTTCCTTTTGAACATCTTCAAGGCTTTCCTGCAGACTAATCTCAGTTTACGGGTCATTTTAGTAAGGGTGGCGGAGCTTCCAGCAATGCCATCCTGGACCATGTCGACTTGGCGTAAACGTAAACCTTGACTGAATCTGCAATATTGAAATATTTATGTGAAAAAAATGACAAGTAATGTTTCTTAATATTAAAAGACAAAAACGGGTTATTTAATATGTTATTACACCTACCTGTATATAAAAGTCATCCAATTTTGTAAACTTGTCTTGGTCTTGTCAAATATTGATCCTGACCTGCATGATTTTGTCACTTTTTCATTGTGTGCTCTTTGTTGACATATCCTGATACCACAGTAACAAAAAATACAATTAAATAAATAAATAAATAAAAGTAACACATAGAATAAGTACAGTAACACAATATAATTTTGATTTGAATCAGGCTTCCAATCTGACAAAAAAAAAAGTGCCATAAGGGTGTGTATATTTACCATTGGTATCCATCTTTATTTTGCCTCTTCCTTAATTTCATTTTATTTTTACATATTCTGCATTTCTTCGTTGAAGCCATTAGCCTGTTTTTTTGAAGCCTTTTAGTTATTTTTCGGTTTCCTTTTACGCCCTTATGCTCACAGAGCGTTAAAATCTTTCTTGCAAGTCCCATTGTTGGACTGTAGATTCTCACGACATACGAACCGGAAGAGAGCCTCTAATAAGGCGCCTTTTTCCCCACATGATTTAGAATTTTTTTTTTTTTTTTTTTTTTTTTCATCCAAAAAAATCTATAAACGGCAAGTTCGGGAAGCATCTAAAAATAAAGAATAGAAAAATAATTAATTCAGTAGTCATTAATACGTAATTAAAAATTTACCGGACGTGCCTAGTCTACTAAGCAACCACAAACAAGTGTTCTCTCAAAAAGATGGATTTCATAACTGGTAATAAAAACAAAGGAAAATCTAAAAACATAATTAAAATGTTAAATGATTTGAGAATGACTGGTGTAAGGCCAGTGATTAATTTTATAACATATTGGGACAACGTAAATGAAGGGGAGGAATCATTCACGGCAGTAGAGTTCATTGGTGTGGACGGAAGTTGCTTTTACAAGACGTTGGAACAACGGCGACCTGATTCTGAATCTGCAGAAAGTTCGGGAGAAAGCATGGCTGATCGAAGGATTCCTCGTAAAAGGGTACCACCCAATCGCCTTGTTGAGGAAAATGATGGTAATGATGCTGGTAAATTATCTATTTTAAGTTCTAGCCAGGCATATTATAATGCGATTAGCAGCATATGTGTGTGCGTTAGTAAATTGACGTTAGGCCTAGCACCACTGAAAAGCTGTATCGGTCAATTAGTGATTTGCGAGGCAATAATGTTCATTAACAAAACAGGTTAAATAATTTAATTACAAATTCATAATTTAAGCAATGAAGGTAATTAATTGTCCAGGCTGAATTGACGGGGGATGCGGGTAAGTTATCCTCCTTGTTGAGAGAGAAAAAAAAAAAAAAAACCTTTCCCTCTGTAAAACCACCATCCCTCTTATCACCCCCTTTACATTAATAATGTTGTTTATCGCGTAAAACCTATCGTGCAAATTAAATATTAATATTCTCTACATATAATAATTTTAAAACTAAATAACGACGATTGGCCAATCAGAGCTCAGTATTAACGAGCTGCGCACGACTCACGTCGGTGTTTACTCTTTTTCGCGTAAAATGTTTCAAGTGCAAATTCTGACGTTCTTTAAAAAGAAGGGAACTTAATAAGGTGTGATATTTCTTTGATTCGAGTTTAAAGACTTCCCCTTACTTAGTTATTGTGCAGTACTCTTGTGTGACTGTTGGACGATACTGAGAGAGAGAGAGATAGACGAGGGTTGCGTTCATTTAGAAACGATCGCCCTCTTGTGATTCACGCTAGCTGACATTGTCAGGTAGGCCCATGTCAGTGACCTATTAGAATACAGTCAGAATGACTATATAATTTAAATAACGAAAGAAAAAATTCGCTGTGTGAGTTTTTATGTATTTAAGTAATTTCACACAAGAATCAGCACGTGACGGTGATCGCAAAATTAATTAAATTAATTTTACACAAAATAACAACAGAGTAAATAAGTTAAATTAATAAACAACATTTATACACATCTTTTCTACAAATCAAATTTACAAAAAAAAAGCCTTCAAACAAATCAAGAGCAGATCATAAGCAACACAGCAAAATCAAACACTGCTGTGTTTTGTTTCTGAATGAAGCTGTTTTTGAACGAATCGAGTGAGCCAAATATGATCCATTCCTAAAAACAGTAAACTTGATTTGATCCTAATTGAATCAGCCATTTTTAAATAATCTTTTGTTGGAAGGATTCAATGAATCATTCATTACTCATTTGTTCCTCTGTAGTTATTCGGTGAGCTTGGGTCGCTTAGGCTAATGAATAAAATTAACAATGAAATATTGAAATATACTTGATCTGTGACAAAGTTTAAGCTATTAAGCATAGACCTATACTGTAGTTTCAGTATATATATATATATATATATATATATATATAGTATATGTATATATAGATGGATGGAGGGTTACAGTGCAACAGTGTTTTTTAAAAAAAAATTTATATTCCAACAGGAGCATCAGCAACAGCACCAACTCAACAGGTGTCCCTTCAAAAAATGGAGGAAATGTTTTTTTAAAAGCTAAAATTAAATTCTTAGAGGACAAATGCAAGGACATCGAAAGTGAGAGAGATTTCCTGCGTAGCAGTCTGACCAATGGTAAATTGTTTTATCTCTAAAATCAACTAAACTTTACAACCAGTTATATGTTTTACTTGGTAATGTGTACTATAAATAGATATTAATTCACTTTTTACTGTGGAAAATGTACATAGTTCACATTATAACATATCCTGGCATAAGATGGAGCAGGTTACTGTAGTCTGAAGCCTATCTGTTGTTGTTGTTGTTTTAAATTATATTTTGTGGTGTTCATTAACAAAGGTAGCAGAATACCAACATTTACCAATAGCATTAGACTGGAAGTTGGCAAATATGGAAAAAATAAAATGTGAATGTAAATATGATTTGGTTTGTATTCCTTATCAGCCTTGTCAGCAAAGGAAGACATGATGGGAGCTTCCTGCAAACCCAAATATGATGATCCTGTGTCACAGTCTTCCAGTATAGAAGATGACCTTCATACAGAACGGAAAAAGAAGACAAAGAGTAGAGGAAAAGTTGAGAGGAAAAAAAACATTGCAAAGTTGACTCATCGTCCTCCTCTGAATCAACCTCATTCTCATCTCAATCCTCTTCATCCCCTGCACCCCGAAAATCCAGCAAAAATAAGGATAAAGCCAAGAAAAGGAATGGAAAAAAAAAAAAAAAAGCAGAAATGCACAAGAGGTATGTATTTTAAATGTCCTTACAGTAATCTTTGTGTACAGTTCCCTATACATCTATGTTTCATTTTATTTATTTGTTTATTTAGCAACACATTGCAGTGAAATGGGACAGGCTGATACTTTTTTTGGATGAAATATAATACACATAAACAGAGTAAGGAAGGGTGACTGATGACTGATTTGCAGATCCTGAGCACCACTGAAAAAACATCTTGTAAATCTTGTGAACTTGTGCCCAACCCTGGTTTAAATTTATAACCACATTAAGTTTCAGACCCTAAAAATGCAAGCACTGAAAATACAATGCATTAAAATGCAAGCACTGTTAATGCAATGGATTTTATTTATAATTAGTGCAATTCAGATGTTTTTTTTATTATTATTTTTCAAATACATATGTCATTAATTTACTTTCATACCCTAAAGCCTCTAAAGCTGTTAATTCAGATTTGGTAATGGGATTTAATTTCTGATATATGCTGTTGACCTACCACTACAAACTGGGTAATCTGACCAATCAGAGCTGGGTAAGCTGTCGGAAAGGAGGAGTTAAGAGGGTTAAGAGAAGAGAGATGATACTGCAATGAACATTTAATGAAAATAGTTTTTTGACCTTGAATGCATGTAAACCTAACCTCAAAAACAAATTAATAGCTATTTAAATAGCATAATAGAGGCACTTTTATATTATTATTATTATGGTTCTTCTTCTTCTTAGAAACTAATTTTCCAAGATAAACTTCTCCTAGCTTTCCAGCTACAACCACCAAATTCAGCAAAGACTTTAATGCTGTAATTCCTTGTTGCAAATTTCCAAATTCCATTCATTTATAAAACAGACATCCCATTAGCATAACACAGAAATGGTTTATTCTCTGTTCTTTGTCAGTCTTTCTTCCAGAGCAAGCCATTAAGAGATACAAGAAGGTCTTGGGCTATTTGAAAAGTGGAACAACAAAAACACAGGCGTACTTCAAATGTGGCGTGGATAGAAAGACAATTGTGGATACTGCTGCAATTGCAGAGCTCGAAGCATGTGACATCGAGACCTACAAAAATTTGCGTGGCACCTTCCAAAGAGGACAGAAACTGTCTGATTTTGCAGAGCGGTGCAGAGAATTATGCAGACAGGAGCCATTGCAAAGCACCATTGAAGAAAAAAAGAAAGCTGGCATGCTTATTGACTTTTGTGAGGGACAAAAATAACCAACCTATGTTTATGCATGTGTATGTGTGTTTCTTTGTATGATAAATACCATTCCATGCATGTTCTAGCTCAATGACTACACACACAGCCACTTTAACTTTAATCTTTTTCCATACCTATTGTTTAAATTCAGCCATCGTAAATATGGCCATGTGTCTATACACACTGTTATTTTAGCTGTTGCTTGTTCCATGCTTCTGGTTAAGTATTGTTCTTGTTTTCTAGTCATGATGAGTAAATATCATGTGCAACCAAACCCTAAAGTCATTTAACGCTTTCGAGGTTTTTGTTGATTTTTTTTATAGTATAATTTTAGATAATATCTCTAGTCGGATGTAGTAACACTTGAGTAATTACTAGTGGGTTACCATGATCTTCACTTTAGAATACTGATCCAAGTAATTAGTAATTCCCTTTAGAAGGATGTAGTAACACTTGAGTAATTACTAGTGGGTTACCATGATCTTCACTTTAGAATACTGATCCAAGTAATTAGTAATTCCCTTAGAAGGATGTAGTAACACTTGAGTAATAACTAGCGGGTTACCATGATCTTCACTTTAGAATACTGATCCAAGTAATTAGTAATTCCCTTAGAAAGATGTAGTAACACTTGAGTAATTACTAGTGGGTTACCATGATCTTCACTTTAGAATACTGATCCAAGTAATTAGTAATTCCCTTAGAAGGATGAAGTAACACTTGAGTAATTACTAGTGGGTTACCATAATTCTTATAATAGTTATTAATGAAAAGAATCATATAACCATTCACAAGATACACACATGCATATATATATATAGGGGCAGTTATGACCTAATGGTTAGATTCGGACTTCTAAACCAAAGGCTGCAGGTTTGAGTCTCTGTACCAGCAGGGATTGTAGGTGGGGGAGTGAATGACCAACGCTCTGTTCCACCCTCAAAACCACGACAGAGGTGAGACCCTTGAGCAAGACACTGACCCACCAACTGGTACACACATTATTAAAAAAAATAAAATTTTATATATATACAGTATATGTTAAATAATAAAATTACTGTATATGGAATTTGGTCTTCATATGATACACGTGTTTGCATATTATACACATTTTGGTGTGCGTATGATATGTGCCCATTGCTTGTCATATGCATACAAAACTTATTTTCTGATTATATATAGTGCATGAAATTTAAACGTAATAGGACATAGGTTAATGTACTGCTAGTCATTTGTCCTGCATTACTTATTGTTTAGTTTTGCATGAATTATGAAACTTTCTCATTAGTTCTCTGGGAAGAATAAAAAAATAGTAGTTATTGACTAGTTAATAGTAAACTACTAGTGTCATCTGTATGCTATTACTTACTAATTTGTTAATCAGAGTTTCTTGTTAGTTAACAGTAGTTACTAGATTGTTAATATTGTGTTACTCATTTGTTCCTTTGTAGTTACTGATTAATGACGGAACAGTATTCTATGTGTTATATTTCTGCTGGAGGAGGTGGAGCTCTAAGCACTGGCACTCATTGTGATTCTGTTAAATCATTGTGATCTTGTTAAAACTCTCCAGTGCCTGTTGCAGAGCTCATTTAAGCTGCATTAGTGAACACAGACAATGGTACCCAAATCTATTATTCTTTGTCATGACCTGGCTCTAAAGCCATGACAAAACTAGAAGGACGCAGTTTTAACCCACAAAAATGAAATTTATTAACTGAACAAAAACACCAATACAACAACTAACATAACATAATACAACAGTGACGTGTGAGAATCAGTAAATGTCAGTAGAATGAGGTGCATGTTTGGATGAATGGACAGTATACTGTTGCGTGTTGCATGAACAAAACAATTAGTGCACGGGAGAGAAGGGCCTCTCCCTTCACAAAGAGAGTGGTAGGTTTATAAAGGCGTGAAACACCTGGGCCCAGGTGTCCCCAATCTCGCTGACAAATGATAGCCACGCCCCCTGCAACAGAGAACATACCAGACACAAGGAAACAGAACCTGACCAACAGGCCATCACACCCCCCCCCCATAAGAACGGGGTCCCAAGGGAATCCCGTCATCAACATATGACTAGTAACTCAATTCATAATTCGATAAAGAAAATAAAGAAAAAAAACTATATGAACGTGATTATTAAACAAAGCTACATAAAAACAACAAACCTCTTACTTGACCATAATCAGTCCGGTTCCACAGTTCACCACCCCCTTTACCACTTCCTTAGCTCAGCAACCCGTGCACCTAGGAAGCAAATTGAGAGTTTGGGAAAAAAAAAACAGGAGGGGAGCCTTAAGCCCCCGTAGATTAAACCTGTGGAGCTCTAGACAACGCGTCTGCCACCACGTTGTCAGTCCCCTTAATGTAACGGACATCCAGGCAATACGATTGCAGGAACAGGGACACCACCTAATTAACTCTCCATCTGTTCGGACACTGTAACGAATTAAGGATGGTAAATTAAGGATTGTGGTCGGTGAAGACCACAACAGGAGCACTAACCACCAACATAAACCTCAAAATGTCTTAATGCCATTATCAGAGCCAGGGTTTCCTTCTCAACCACTGAGTAATTCAACTGACAAGAGTTGAACTTTCTTGAGAAGAAACTCACAGGCTTGTTCCAATACCGCCGTCATCCTCCTGCATCAAAACACCCCCCAGCCACCGACCTGACTGGCATCCACATACAACTTAAAGGGATGATTCAAAACGTGGGCGCCGCCAGACAGGAGCAGTACAAAGGAGTGTTTTAACCTGCAAAAAGGCCTTTGACACCCAGGAGACCACACAAACTTTTCTTTCTCTCTAAGCAAATTAGTGAGAGGGTGTCACAACCATAGAGAAGTTCCTACACTGAAGCTTCTGTAGTAGCCCACAAGGCCGAGGAAACGCATTAGCTCTTTTTTAGTAGTTTGGCGCTGGAAAACCGCTCAAAGTCTAGCTTCAACCTTTGCACTAACAGTGACGCAACATGCCCCTGTCCCACAACTCGACCAAGGTAGGTCACCGTTGCTTGTGGCAAACTCACATTTGGAGAGGTTGACGGTGAGCCTCGCCTCTCCTGCCAAACGAATAAAAAGCTCCCTCATACGCTGAAGATGAACATCCCAAGTGTGTCTGAATATAGTACTACACATCATCCAAGTACACCGCACAGCCCTGCATATCCCCAATACATGATTCATGAGACGTTGGAACGTGGCAGGCGCATTCCGAAGCCCCAAATGGCATCACAGAAATAAGAATACAAGCCTCTTGTGTGTAACAAAAGCAGCAATCCTCACGTTGCACGATTGGACAAAGGAACTTGCCAGTATCCTTTCAGTAAATCAAGTTTACTCCCAAATTTTGCAGAGCCCACTTGGGTCAATGCAGTCATCCATTCTTGGAAGTGGAAAAGAATTCTGGCTTCGTGACAGCATTTACTTTGCGAAAGTCCCGAGCAAAAGCGCAAAGTACCCATCTGACTTGGGAACAAGCAAAACACGGAGAAGCCCAACTAGAAATGAGCTGGGTTCTGCTATACCATTTTCAAACATGTATGTAACTTCAGCATCTAAACATTTAAGTCTTTCACATTCACACGATAGAACCTTTGTCTAATTGGCTTTGCATCTCCAATGTCAATATCGTGTTCAACCAGAGTTGTACGACCCGGAGTGTCCAGAAAATAGACATGGAAAACTACGTATAAGATCTGCCAACTCTGTTTGAAAGCGGCGCAGACAAACCGAGCCACAACTTTTTTTCCTATTAGCTAGGGCCTCAGAGTTCTTAAAAAAACGCCCAACCCACAATTGTTGCTCTGGCATAACGCAGCCATAATCCTGTCCCCAGGAAAATAGAATCCCCAACGTGACCTCAGGGACACACACTCTGACCTAGAACCTTCCACACTTGAGGGGCGCAACACAGCGACGGCTGGGGCATGCGGGAATCATAGGGTTTTAACAAATTCACACTGACAAAGCTGTGTGCTCTTCCCTGCGATCCGGTGTAGCAATCAACATAATTTTGCTCCGTCCTTGTTTCACCACCATATAAGGTCCCTGCAAATTGGGCTTGGAATGGCGACTGGGATAATAAGGGAACAAAGCAAAGCACCTGGTCACCTGGATTAAAAACTCTCCGCCTCTGTATGTTCGCTATCATACCAGGACTTCATTTTCACCTGTGTTGAAGTCAACTTCTCTTTAGCCAGGTGGGGCCTGCAAGTATACGACGATGACGAAAACCATTCACAAAGTCAATTAAATTCTTAGGAGGCTCTGTCTCCCTCCAATGGTCGGCCAGTGCAGCCAATGGACCACGAACAGTGTGGGAAAATACAAGTTCATTTGGGCTAAACCCAAGGCTTTCTTGCGTTACCTCTCTTGGCCGACAACATTCACATAGGTAAAAGGTTTGTCATGACCTGGCTCTAAAATGCCATGACAAAACAAGAAGGACGCAGAAGTTTAACCCCCAAAAATGAAATTTTTTATTAACTGAACAAAACACCAATACAACAACTAACATAACATAATACAACAGTGACGTCCGTGAGAATCAGTAAAGTCAGTAGAATGAGGTGCATGTTTGGATGAATGGACCGTATATGGTTGCGTTGTTGCAATGAACAAACACAATTAGTGCAAGGGAGAGAAGGGCTCTCCCTTCACAAAGAGAGTGGTAGGTTTATAAAGGCGGCGTGATGAAACACCTGGGCCCAGGTGTCCCCAATCTCGCTGACAAATTATAGCCAGCACCCCTGCAACAGAGAACATACCAGACACAAGGGGAAACAGTCCTGACCAACCCGGCCATCACATTCTGCTACTTTGTCTTTACCTGTAAGTATTTAATTTTGTTGCATTATTCATACAGTATTCATACCACTGAAAAAATCACTACTGGGTCCACACGTGATTCACCTACTGTCTCTCACATTCGAAACATTGATTTATGTTTTGCAGGTACCACATATGGAAATGAAATCAGAGACCAACTAACAACTGCGGAGTTTGCTGTTCAGGGTTCAAGTGTTACATTATCCTGGCAGTTTTCATCTGCACACAAGTCTTTTATTCTTGGTTACCGTCATATGTATTCCCGTATCATCTCCTGAATTCCTCGTAACCATCACATATCGTGCAACAGAAGCTACAGACAGTCTGATGTAGATTCCCAGATTCACTGCTAAACCAACAAAGAAAAGCAAAACATGTGGATCTGGAGATCTCCTCTGGCTCAAGTTACCGACTCTGCTTTGTCCTATGTGGCCTGATGCCCACCGTGACAGGAAAACACAAGAACACTGTGCAAAAACCCTGACACATCCTGAGAATCTTTTGAAAAATGAGTCAATATGTTTCATACTGCAAACTAAAAACTTTAAGTGTTGAGCACATGCGTGCAGTTGGAGAAATCAAAAATATTTAGTTACAGTATATATTAAGTTGCAAAAACAATAGTAAATGTATTCAAATAGTAATTAAAATTAATATTCCCCTGCAATTGTAAGGACAGCATACAATACTGAGCTGCTATGATACAATCAACAAAACTGTGCTTTTGTATAAAATATCAAAACATAGATTACCCTCTTAATAAAATTACCTAATCATCATAAATCAATTTTCTGACATATTACACCCCATCATAGTGGCATGAAAATCCAGGAGAAAACGATAGACTGTAACTGATTGTATCTTTCTTCTGTTTCCTCCAGGAGGTGAAATGTAAACAGAGAGGAGGGTCCTACATAGATCTGGCCACACTCTAATCAAATCAGACTGGAGTAGAACAAAATTTCCTGGTGTCTTCCAGTGAACACAGTGCAACTGCACAATGTGGATGTCTTTTCAGTTTTTTCTCTTCTATAGTCTGGCATGTATGTATATTTATTATAAGTATTATATCAATATTGTTTAAAGAATAGATTAATTAAAACAGATTGTCATTAAACATGTACCTCTTCTTATTCAGCTGCTGTCTCTGGTGGCTTATCACGCAAGACGAAACAGAGGTTTTTGCTGCGAGTGTTCAAATGTTACGTACGTATCCTGTAGTTATTCCTCCTGCAGATTATCTATACTGGTACCGATCAGTATCCCCGGATCCAGCTCCTGAACATCTTTGTGCCTCATCTTTGATGGGTGCAACAAACACTTACCCGAAAAATCTGACGTAGATCCAAGACTCTCAGTTATGTCTCACTAAGCGGGAACAAAAGCATGTGGATCTGATCATTCTCCTCTGCTGCTGTATCCAGACTCTGCTCTGTACTACTGTGCTCTGCAGCCCACAGTGATCAGGAAACACATCAGGTTCTCTACAAAAACCCTTTACCCAGTGAGAGCGAGCAAGAATATCATACAGTCTTAAATTGACATTGGCATTCAATACAACATACAGTAATGTACAGTACTGTGCTGCTCACTTTGTATGCACTCCACTTTTCAAGTAATATAATACAGTAGGTTCTATATATGCTATAAAAAAGTGTTAAATGATAATCCACAATGTGGCACGCACATTTTCTACCACAGAAAGGGCTGCTCTTGAGAAAAACGCACACATGGATCTTTCTTTTTGCTTGCATGATGAGAAAAAGCTGCTAGATAGATAGATAGATAGATAGATAGATAGATAGATAGATAGATAGATAGATAGATAGATAATTTGTGCTTATTTGAGCAGGTTTGTATTCAAAGCAAACAGCATCATGTGACAGCGAGCAGGAAGTTCCTGACTGTCTGTATCACCTTCAGTTTCTCACACACAGTGCACAATACTGAAAGGCTCAAGAAAGAATTTGAGCTGATCTTACTCAACATGGACAGGTACTTTGCTACTCATTGTTATTAATAGAGACCAGAGTACAGTAATTATTCAGAAAATGGAGAAACAGTGGAGTTTGGAAAATCTAAATCTTCACAATGTTTTAACAAACTTCTTTTAGTCATTTTTACTGTTTGGAAATGTGTTTGGTTTACTGTAAATTCTGCTTTTTGCTCACAGGTTTGGTGTCCGGAGACAGTATTGAGCCAGATAAAGAGAAAAATGTTATCACAAAAGGAAAACAGAAAACTGTCAGCCTAGGCTGCTCATATAGTACAACCAGCAATAATGTTCGTCTTTACTGGTACAGACGAGTATCTACATGGGGAAATTATGTTTTTAGCATATAAAAGGTGCTCGAGTCACTGAGGTGCTGCAGACACCGCTGATGATCTGGTTTCGATGCAGCTACAACACAAGCATCCCACTGAACTCACTATTACTGATGTCCGTCTGTCAGATATTCAGCTCTCTATTATTGTGTGCTTCAAGAGTAGGAGGCCCAGTGATACAAAACATGAAAGATAATAGGTACAAAACCTGAAGCTCTTTTTTACTTTGAGGCTAATAGAAAACCACAATCAAAACCATTAATCGATCCAGCCCTGAATGTAATTAAGTTTGTGGCAACACCATATGAAGTAAGATTACTTTACAGCACAATAAAAGTAAACCAGAAAGAAAAAATTTAGTATATTCAGTTTTAATGTGTCATTAGTTCCCTGCATGAGATACAATATTAAATCAATGTTTATGCAACAAATTCCTCTTAGTTAATAATTTAAAGGGTTAGTTCACCTGCAAACCTGTAAGACCTTTCATCGCCAGACAACAAAATAAGATTATTTTTAATGGAATCCTGAGAGCTGTCTGACCCTGCATAGACAGCAAAGCAACTGAAATCATCAGAAACAGAAGCAAGGAGATCTGTAACATAATCCATGTATCACATCAGTGGTTCATCCCGCAATTATGTATTCTACCAGAATAATTTTTTGTACACAAAATAAAAAAGAAAAGACTTTATCACAACAATTCGTCTCCTCCTCATACTCCCTGAATTTGCCATTTTGAAGAATATCCGCTGGACATGTACAGCGTATGCTGTTCTGTGTCAGCTGCGTCCACGCACGGATACGCTGTTTCCATTCATTTTCAAATCACAAGGTAGGAAACAGATCTGGCGTGCCAGTAATAATGTGCTTGAAGATGGCAGTGTTCTCAGAGATTCACTAGAAGTTGCAGCAGAGAGAACCACGAACTTGGGTATAATGTTGCTCAGAGATGAGGGACTCAGTCATACCTGTCCAACACTCCCCGTGTTTTCTTCCCGGAGTCTCCCGTATTTTCACCCCCATCTCCCGCCCACACCTCCCCTTTTGTTATTTTCTCCCGGGAAACTCCCGTAATTTTGTATGGGCCCTACCTGGGTTATACTTGGAATGAAATCACATCAATACATTATTTCTAAAGGTTGTCCAGTTGCCAGAGATTGTATGAAACTCTCCTACGCACACAATGGAGTACATCATACATTTTTGAACCCATTTTTGACCTCAACCTGTCAACACTACATCTCTGTTGCGCCAGTTGATATCTACGCAGGGCAGATGGGGGAAATTTGAATCAAGCGTCACTAAAATTGGCATTACAGAAAGTTCAGGTGGTGCTATGGCGACAAAACCATCTGTGGCTGCCAATATAACAACAGCTGGTTGGAGGAATTTAATTTCTTATCCACGAAGCAGCATCGACAATTCCACGCTTTTGCAAAGTATGTAAGCACTGATTTCATACATCGGACACGGCGGTGGAAAATTCCGTAACGCCAGCACAATAAATCCCAACGACACAATCGCACTGTGGAGCTTCAACGGGGCAAAGTCTGCTACTTGCAATTATAATTCTGGATGTACGAAACACTACGAAACACCTTCATGTTAAATGCACTTGAAGTAACTGTACTCCATGTATTTAACAAGGTGTGTCTCTCAGCATTCTTTATGAAGGTGTTTCCAAGTACTTCAATTACCACATGAATTTTTTGTGTTACTTGTGTCCACATTCACCACAGTGTTTTTCCTTTTATGTAATTATAACATTTGCTATAATTAAGATACATAAAAAAGAAACATGAATAAGTCTCATTATTATCACAATAATTCTTATTAATAATTATGTAATTATGTGTATTTAACTTTTCGCTGAAGCCCGCCCCCAAACCCAACCCCCATTTGTTGGAATTCCGCCCCCGCAACCCCCCTCCTCCACCCCCAACCGCCACGCCCCCCGGAGTCTCCCGGATTTCGGTAGCCAAATGTTGACAGAAGGTATGGACCTCAGTGTTCACAGATCTGAGATAATCAAATCATGTCTCACAGAGAATTGTTCCCTT